>NC_050443.1:133131445-133731445 GCF_903995425.1 Onychomys torridus
GTTTCTAGGTTCTGGCTATTACAAATAATGCTGCTATGAACATAGTTGAGCAAATGTCATTGTGGTTTGATTGAACATGCCTTGGGTATGTACTCAAGAGTGGTATAGCTGGGTCTTGAGGTAGATTAATTTCCAATATTCTGCAAAACCGCCATGCTGATTTCCAAAGTGGTTGTATAAGTTTGCACTCTCACCACAGTGGAGGAGTGTTCTTCTTGCTCCATATCCTTCCCAACATAAACTGTCATTAGTATTTTTTATTTTAGCCATTCTGACAGGTAGATGTTATCTCAGAGTTGTTTTGACTTGTATTTCCCTGATGACTAAGGATGCTGAGCAATCCCTTAAATGTTTTTTGGCCATTTGAGATTTTTCTGTTGAGAATTTTCTGTTTAGTTTTGTAGCCCATTTTATAATTGGTTTGTTTGGTATTTTCTGTCTAGTTTTTTGAGTTCTTTATATATTTTGGAGATCAGCCCTCTGTCAGATGTGGGGTTGATAAAGATCTTTTTCCATTCCATAGGCTGTCATTTTGTCTTATTTACCATGTCCTTTGCCTTACAGAAGCCTCTCAGTTTCAGGAGGTCCCATATATTGATTGTTGTTCTCAGTGTCTGTGCTACTGCTGTTATATTTAAGAAGTGGTCTCCTGTGCCAGTGCATTCTAAATTACTTCCTTCTCTCTCTCTCTCTCTCTCTCTCTCTCTCTCTCTCTCTCTCTCTTTGGTTTTTTGAGACAGGATTTCTCTGTGTAGTTTTGGTGCCTGTCCTGGATCTCACTCTGTAGACCAGGCTGGTCTCAAACTCACAGAATTCCATCTGGCTCTGCCTCACAAGTGCTGGGATTAAAGGCGTGTGTCACCACCACTACCACCACCACCACCACCACCACCACCACCACCACCACCACCACCACCACCAGGCTCCTACTTTCTCTTCTTTCAGGCTCAGTGTAGCTGGATTTATGTTGAGGTTTTTGATTCACTTGGACTTGAGTATTGTGTATGGTGATAGATATGGATCTATTTGCAATTTATGTTAGGATTTCTACATCTAGAGTTAGTTCACTGGTTCAGTCTTTCTGGACCACCTATGGTGAATGAGCAATTGGATCAGTGTTTGGTGTTTCTTCAGTTTAGCTGGTCTTGGTGAACTTATGCTTTAAGTTCAGTCATAGTTGTACTCAGCCCTGATTTGTGTGGTTGTAACTGTGGTGATTCCCACTTGGCTAGTTGGGGGGCTCTGACTTCATGAAGGGAGTACAAGGGGTGTACAGGTACGAGGAGTTGGGTTTCATGTGTTGGACTATTTCTTTGTTTAACTTACTTGTGGCTTTCATACCTGCTTAGGTTCAATCATGTTGTATCATTTCCATTTGATGATGCATTTTTGATGGGCACATCCAACTTTTAGATGTGGTGGGTCAGATAACACTCAGTCTATGATAGGCTGTAAAGAATCTTTTTCTGTCCTGCCAGCCAGCTCCCAAATAATGATAGAGACTTCTTACTAATTATGAAAGTTTGACCTTTTCTCAACTAGCTCTTATACCTTAAATTAATCCATATTTTTATTAATATATATTCTACTCAGTAGTTTTCTTTATCTTTATTTCATTCTATATTTCTGACTCCCTCTGTGTCTCATTGGCATCTCTCTGGCATAATCCTTATGCGTAGATTCCTCCTTCTCTTCCTTACTATCCCTGGAAATCCTGTCTATCTCTCCTGCCTAGCTATTGGCCATTCAGCTCTTTATTAAACCAACCACAGTGTTATATCTTTACACAGTGTAAACAAATATTTCACAACAATGGGCAGCTAAGGTTAAGTGGTAATTTGATAGCCTCTCATCCAACACTATTTTCACTAAGATGAAACAACAAGCATGTAATGTCTCTCAAAGAAAGAGTAAATGCCTACAGATGATGGAAGGGCCTTACTCCAAAATCCCAAGGTCCTTTACTGTGATTCTTCTATGAAAGACTGGCAAAGACTGCAAACATCATCCGTATCTGTCATTGATTACTTGAGTACCATTGGATATGCTGGATCATGTGGTCCAGAACAGTCAGAGCAATCTCTATCACACACTGGACCTGTTGAAGAGTCATTTTGAGCCTAGCACATATTCTTTTTCTTTTTGTTTTTGTTTTTGATTGTTTTTTGAGACAAGGTTTCTCTGTGTAGCTTTGTGCCTTTCCTGGATCTTGCTCTGTAAACCAGCTGGCCGTGAACTCACAAAGATCTGCCTGCCTCTGCCTCCTGAGTGCTGGGATTAAAGGCCTGTGCCACCACCACCTGGCTGAGCCCAGCATATTTTCAAGCCATTATATACAGGCCAGAGCAACACACCTGTTCTTGTTATTTTTGTTGTTGTTAACTTCACATGGCTAGGGTAATTTGGGAAAGGAAAATGTTGAGAAAGTGAAATGTCTTTATCTGCTTTTCCTGTTGGCAAGCCTATGGAATCTTTCTCTGATTAATGACTAATGTAAGAGGGGCCACCCAACTGTGAGCAGTGCCACCCTTGGGCAGGTGGCAATGGGTTGTATAATAAAAGAAAGCTGGGCAAGACATGGAGAGCAAGCCATTGAGCTGTACTCCACCATTGCTTTTATTGTAGTTTCTGCCTTGAGTTCCTGCCTTGACATCTCTTAATGATTGACAGTGAATGGAACATGTAAGCCCCCAAATCATTTCCTTCCTAAGTTGCTTTGCTCATAGTGTTTATTACAGTTATAGAAAGTAAACTAGAACAATATTCAAGTTGGAATATATTGCCTCCAACTCCCACATAGGCCCACTAAGCATTGTGCTTCATTCTTGTTAGTAGGATGGGACTGCTATAATAATTTATCTTTTCTTTTAGAATGTGGATCTCTGCATGCCCCACATCACTAGGATCCTAGAAAGTGTACTAAGGCAGAAGGTCCTTGAAATTTAGTTGGGTTTATTTCCAATCTTACATGCAAATAATTTATCCACAAGCCCAGAATAATTACTACCTACCTTCAACTAGGTCTAATCAGCATAATGTCATTAATACAATGGAGCAGTATGATATTTGTGCAAGAAAGGTGATCAAGATCCCTATGAAATAAGTTATGACATGGGATGGAGAGTTAATAGACTCTTGAAGAAGGAAAATGAAGGTGTATTTCTGGTTTTGCCAGCTGTAAGCACATTGCTTCTCTTGGGCTTATAGATAGATAACAGAGAAAAAAAGCTTTTACTAGATAAATAGCTGCATGCCAGGTACCAGGAGATGTGTTACTCTGCTCAAGCAAGGAAACTACATTTGGAGCAGCAACTCCACCTGCAATAATCACTTGGCTAATCTTATGCCAATGAACTACTGTTATTATCCTAGATCTAGAGTCTTCTGAATAGGAAAAATAAGAGAGTTAAAGGAAGATGTGGTGGCAACCATCATTCTTAATATCTTTCATATCCTTAATAATGACACTAATCTTTTAAATCCAACATGGATGTGATATCATTTTTGTTTTATTATTTTTCCAGATAGAAGTAACTCTAACAGCTAACATCTACAATAGCCTTCACTTTATAAATCATAGAACCAATACAGGGATGGATGCCTCCAACTCTGAAGTTATGCATTCTGGGACTGGGGAAATAATCATAGGATGAATTCAGGGACCCACTCAAAAAACTGTGAATCTGAATCTTTGCTAAAAGTCTTTTGGTCATTTTATGTGTGTGTGTGTGTGTGTGTGTGTGTGTGTGTGTGTGTGTGTGCGCGCCACATATATGTGAGTACCTGCAGAAGCCACAAAAGAGTGTCATACCCTTTGGAGCTCAAATTATAAGAGGTTACAAGCCACCCTATATGGGTGCTGGGAACTAAACTCTGGTCCTCTGGAAGTAAATGCTCTTAAGCAGCCATCCTTCAAGCCCCTAGAAACTTCTACTTTGAGTGGACGGTCACAGTGCTGTTTACAGAATCAACACAAATTAAAACCAGTGTCTAATAGGCCCTGAAAGTCTGATTATTTCCTTAATGTACACTTACCATAGTAAAGATCTCATTCAGAAATAGTGATAGAAAATTTAATAGTAAAACATGTTTATATTGTGGCAATATCTTCCCTCAAGGGACCTGGTTATAGTATGAATGTTAAAGGTACTTATTAGTAAAAACAAACCTGAGGCCAGTTATTGGGGTGAATACTGGAAGATCAGAAAAGCAGAACAAGCCACGGCTATCTCACCTTGTTAGTTCCTCAGGTGATCCTGTTTCCTCAGGCTGGAAGCTTCTGAGTCCTCATCCAGAATGAATCTCAGCTGAACTGTGTTGCTCCAAAGCCTGAACGCTTAACCAACCAAATGCTTAACTAACTACATGCTTTACTCACTTAGTTCCTGGTCCTCACGCCTTATATACCTTTCTCTCTCTGCCCCACTCCCTGGGATTAAAGGCTGGGTTTCTGGGATTAAAGGCATGGGTCACCATGCTTAGCTGTTTCTAAAGTGGCCTTGAACTCAGAGATCCGGCTAGCTCTGCCTCCCAAGTGCTGCGATTAAAGGCATGCACCACCACCACCCAACTTCTGTTATGGCTTACTCTTCCCATTTTCTAGCCACCATTTTTGGCTTTGTTCTAGTGGCTGTCTGTTCTCTGACCCCAGATATGTTTATTTTGGGGAACACACAATATTTCAGGGAACACAATACCTACCACATCTGGTGTTTCTTTCATTTTAGGGATTCTGATATGTAAACTGATAAAGTCTGAAAATTGGTTTAGGAGTCATGATTCTCTGTTGCTATGATTCAAGGTAGCCTTTTGTTCATGATATGGAAGTTTTCAGTTAAAACAGATGAGAGGAATTTAGTGGATATTCAAGTATGGTGATTTGAATAGGTGTGACACCTGTAGACTCTTAAGGAATGGCACTATTAGGAGGTGTGGCCTAGTTAGAGTAGGTGTGGCCTTGATGGAGGAAGTATGTCACTCTTGGGGTAGACTTTGAGATCTCATATATGCTCAAGCTACACCAAGTATACAGTCTCTCCTGCTGCCTGTGGATCAAGATGTAGAACTCTCAGCTCCTTCTCCAGCACTATGTCTGCCTGCATGTTGTCATGTCCTATTATGATGTTAATGGACTAAACCTCTGAAACTGCAAGCCAGCCTCAATTAAATGTTTCCTTTATAAGCATTGTTGTGGTCTTGGTGTCTCTTCATAGCAATAGAAACCCAAACTAAGACACCATATTTGCTTCCTATGACCATGATCAAAATCATTTTGGAGAGGACAGTTTGTTTCAGCTTACAAGTTCATCATTGAGGGAAGCTAATATAGGAACTTAAGTGTGGAACCTGGAGGCAGTAACTGAAGCAGAGCCCATGGAGGAATGCTGATTATTGGTTTGCTCAGCCTGCTTTCTTATATACCCAGGACTACCTGTCCAGGGATAGCACCATCCACTGTGGACTGGGCCTTCCCACATCAATCATCAATCAAGAAAATTTGCAAAAAATTTCCTCAGTTAAAGTACCCTCTGCAGAGGTGACTTTAGCTATATCACACTGACAAAAATCTAACCAGCACAGTGGAGATATAATTTTATTTCATTTCTGAAACACTATGATGAACTATTTGTTCACCACAGGTAAACAAGTCAGACCATCGCTATCGTTACTTTGTCATGCTATGCAATACTGTAAAAGTACTCACCTACTTTTGTGTTTTAGGACTTCCCCTTGGCCCTTGCTACTCATGGGTCCAATTAGATGTATTGAATTTTAGTTACCCAGTTGAGCAACTTTGCTTACACATTAAGGTGTGATATACAAAGAAGAGCAATAATGGATCTTCCAAAATGCTGAAGTTCTTGTTAAAAATCTGTATCAGCCGGGCCGTGGTGGTGCACGCCTTTAATCCCAGCACTTGGGAGGCAGAGGCAGGTGGATCTCTGTGAGTTCAAGACCAGCCTGGTCTACAGAGTGAGTTCCAGGACAGGCTCCAAAGCTATACAGAGAAACACTATCTCAAAAAAGAAAACAAATAAACAACAACAAAAAAATCTGTACCAGTTAGAATGGAGGCTTGTCAAGTCAACTTGGATCTTCAAATAAATTGATTCTGGGACAGTGAGATAGCTTAGCTTATCAGGATACTTGCCACCAAGCCTGATGATGACCTGATCCACAGGACCCACATGGTAGAAGAGCTGACTCCTGAAAGTTGTTTTCTGACCTCTACACTAAGGATATGATGTACATGCCCATGCACACACAAAATACAAAAATTAAATGTAATTTCAAAAGCAAAATATTTGTATTAGTGAAAGGCATTCTGGGTCCTTCTGCTATGAAGAGGTAGGTTTTACTTGGCAAATCCACTGCAGTCTTCAAATTTCCCAGAGTCTTTGATGTTCCCTTCTTCAACAAGCATTTCCATGTCATTACCAGTGGTAGGCCAACTTTTGAGCTGTTATTCAGCCAACCAACCAACCAACCAAATAAGCTATAGTACCTTTATCTGATGTGTGAATTGGAACATGAAGCCAGGAATCCTGCTCAATGAACCCATATCAGTAAATTCTGCCTGATTTAATTTCACAATCTTCTACCATTATCTATCTGATACTAGACTTGGAGTCACAGCCTGTGCTACAACGAACTAGGTGCAGCTGCATCTTTCAGAAGCCAATTAAAAGAACTAAATTAAAATAGTAAAAAGTAGGGAGAGCAGATTTATTCAATGTAGCCATATTGGGAAAATAACCAAGGAGATCTAATGACATCCTTCCAAGCCCATCTTTGGGGTCCTGATGTGAGGGGAAAGTTTGTACACAAGCTAAGAGTTATGTACAACTAAGTAATCCAGTCATGTGTGTTCCTGCTCCCTATTGTGCCAGGTCCAAGTCTCTCCTGCAAGGTCATATAACAGATTACAAGTCTTTCTCAGGGAAACAATTCCTCTTCTGGATGCAAATTCCTCTGACTGCCACCTGGATTTTAGACTTTTCTTCAACAATAAAATATTCTTGGGAAAATTGTAATTTCTTGGGGCCTATTGTTTTAATAGACAGATAGCTGAGGAGAGGACTACAAGAGTCTCTTTAGAAGATACTAATTTCTGCCAGTCAGGTTGGCTACAATCCCACAACCTTGAAATCTTATTGCCATATGTATGCTCTTGAGGAAATAGAATAGTCAGTAAGTTCTTCAAGTGAGTAGTTAGTGGACCTTCTTTTTTTCAGAGTTAATAGCCCAAGAGGTCAGAGCAACAGCTGAGACCTGAAAACCTTACCCTTCACAGCTGCTGCTGTCTTTCTGTTCTTCCTTCTCATTGGTTGTAAACCAAGCCACATGACCTTGTCACTGCCTGTCTGTACAGACCTCCAGGTCTTCTATGGTTGGTATTGAGATTAAAGGCAGGTGTCTCCATGCTGGCTTTATCCTTGAACACACAGAGATCCACCTAGCTCTGCCTCCCAAGTACTGGGATTAAAGGCATGTGCCATCACCGCCCAGCTTCTGCTATGGCTTGCTATTAGCTCTGACCCCCAGGGAGTAGTGGACCTTCTTATAGGTTACTCTGTGTGCTTCACTTAGAGGCTTGAGTCTATCATAGGTCTAGAGGAAAATATGGGTGGTAAGGCTGGGTCCTGAGGGTCACCAGTATTGTTTTACTTGGCTACTTTTTCAGGGAAAGTTATTCCATAGAAAAGGCAATATTAATTCCCTCACACAAAGGTGGAGAGGGTGAGATTCAGGGTGCCGATGTATCTGTTATTAAGGGTAGAGTGACAATTTCCTCAGGCAAAATAAAATTGTCATTAACAGTCTTCTCACATATTTCTATCCCAAGTTACAGAAAATCACTCTTTTCAAATCAGTGCCTATGTTTTAAGTGCAGATAGCCTTTGTGGTGGATACTCAAATTTTCATTGTAAGGTGTTTTTTTGTTTTGTTTTGTTTGTTTTGGATTTCAATCTTAGTCTTATGCCTGTAGTCTAGAGTCTATCTTAGGGCTCACACAGAAGGCTTTTGGGTGTTTATGTTATGAAACTGGAAACAATGCATCTCTGAGATTATTTTTTTCCTTTGTTACAAAGAGACCTGGAAGTAATGAGCAAGCATTCCTTAGTTTTCCGGATGTTAAAAAATGGTTAGATACAGATCACTAAATTCCTTGTCTCTCCTCATTGGTGTATCAGGATTATCAAATGCACTTACTTTACATATTCTTAAACAATTCAGCCCATTAATTAGCACTCTTTAGACACTAGTGGAGTCTTTAGCACCTTTGGGTGCTGTTGATGAGGGTTAGCTCCAGAAACGATGAATTTCATTAGAGCAATTTATCCTTAAAATTAGTTTTTCTAGACTCATAGAATGAGAATGTTTTCCAAACCTCATTTATATTCAGGACTTACAGTTCCTTGTGATTTTTGTGGACAGTAATTTTTTAGACAGCTTCCTACCAATTCCAGAAATGTGCATTTGATAGATTCTCACAGAAGTTCATTTGGAGACAATTCTCAGTGTTCATCCATGCACAGCTCTAATCTACACTTTCCAACAAGGCTTTCATTATCTTAGTTCTCCAAATTTCAGACTTCCATAGAGCTTCCAAGAACACCTAGAGAATTAATGGATTCTACTCTCACATCCCTGGACTGTTTAAAATTTTAGTGTCTTTATTCATGTACTTAAACTGAAATCCAAAGGCAAATTTTTTCTTTGTTGTTTCAACATTAGAGATCTCTCTTTTCATTGTTTTCAAGTTTGGACACTTGTCTTGTGTAGCTAGTGTTCTGTTCTTAAGGATTTCCTCTGTGTGTCCATTTCTTAGCACTTGATTGGGATTTTTTCCCCTTGCCTTTCTCTATTATCCAGGTACTTTTAGCCCTCTTAACAAACTGTAAAATGCCTCTTTTAGATTTTCTCCTTATTCCATCCCATCTTCCTGTGTAGTGAATTTGTAATCTCTGGAACATAGGTCATTACCCAGAATGCCAAATGTAGGTCAGTTGATGCTGCTGTGAAAAGCACAATAAAATAGGGACGCATACATTCTTCTTCCGCTTATTATGAAGAAAATACAAGCTACGCAGAGCTTCTTTGGGAAAAATGGTGACTGTTCTCTAGCTTTCAGTGTGGAATATCACTCTAAATAAGTATTGCAAATCAAAATGAATGTATGACAAACTGCATATGTAATGTTTCCAACATATTATGAAATATTTAAAATAATCATTTTTTAACAGTTTGTGGCATCAGTTTTGCTATGTATATAATTCTGACAGTTACCATACATTCTTCTGTTTTATAATTTTATTGTTGATGAAATCTTGAAGCAGGTATAAAGAAGACATAGTCAAGAACTATGTAGGGAGGGTGTCAAGACTCCCCATTTTCTATAAGCTTGCTAATTGAAAGGTATAACTGAACCACGTTGTACTAGTCTCCAAACCGATGTAGGCCCTGATTCTTCTGTTTGGGGTAAAGCTACTTATGGGGCTTGTTCTAACAGATTAAAAAAAGTGCAGAAGTTTCGAGGTCTGACTACTAAGACCTGAACATAAGCCACTGTGGAATGGGAAAAGATGTCTGTTGTATTCTGAAATCATGTTGCAGGTACTGTGCTAGGTAGGCATGGCTCGGGGCAGCTGCCACCAGTGCTGGGCCATGCAGGAGGCCATAACCTGTGCTATCAGTACTTAAATGATGGGTTAACTCCGTTGTAATTAATTCTTTAAGTGTAAAATTAAATTTTGACAACAAGAAAGAAGAGAGCAAAGAGAGCAGTTACTAAGGGCCCATCGTGGTTTCAGAATTGGCTGAGGCAAGAGCAACAGCACCCAGAGAAACACTGACAGTGATGGAGATTTTCGCCGCCTTCGCTGCTGCTGCTGCTGCTGCTGCTGCTGCTGCTGCTGCTGCTGCTGCTGCTTTGATGTGATGACGATTTCAGGCCTTTGATTTGACCTCCAGTTGCATGGTCAAATGTTTCCAGGCTATTGTGTTGTTGTTGTTGTTGTTGTTTTTTTTTTTTTTGCCTATACTGTTCATTCTCCATGTGGTGGTTTGCTCATTACACAGTGACAAAAGGACAGCATTTCTTATTTGGTATGCAATCCTCCCTCATTTTTGTTACGATTTTTCCCCTCTAAGGATGGCTCTAATTTTCATCTGTCATCACTTTGGACTCCATTCTACCTGTCTACTTGATTATTTATTTGTTTAGTCCCCAGGACTGCAGCTGGAGCCTCCTATTATCTATTCAGCCGCTGTGGTACACCCTCACTCCACAATCAGCTTTAGGCACAAATCCCTGCTACCAAGGACACTCATTGAAAGCAACATTGTTTACAGAACAGAGTTGTTCTGATTGCAATTAGGAGAAATGGATCACAGGTAGAAATGCAAAGGAAATCAACTTCCTTAAAAGTCCCTTAATTCTTAAATACTAGCACACTGTCACCATCCTTGTCTGACATGAACTTGCTATGCTTCCTCTTTTCTTTATCTGCCATTAAGTGCTCTGCCATTACATGAGCTAGGTTACAAGTTAAGGCTTCAGGCTACCAGACATAAGTGGGCCTAGCTGTTCACCTGATAAATGTTTATTCAAAGACAGCATTTATAGTAAAAGTTATAAAATTTTAATGTTAAGAAGTTCCTGAAGATACAAACATGTACATGTGTACACAAGTTCCTGAAATAGAGAAGCATTCATATCACTGGGAAACCTAATCGGTTTTATTCTTGACCTTCTTTGTCTTGATTAATTAGGTTATTTGTTTATTATTTAGCCAGTAAGCCATGGTCTCACTGTATGGCCTTGGTTGGACTGGAACTCCAAGGCTAGTCTCTTGAACTCACAGAGATCCACCAGCCACTGACTCTTGAGTGCTGGGATTAAAGACATATACTGATTGCCTTTGCAGCTTAGTTTTGACTTGAATATTTATTTTTTCTCTTGGATTTGAAAACTTGGACTAAATGTCTTCTTGGTACATGGTCAGGAAACTAGGGTTTTTTCATTACTTGTTGTTCTGTGTGGTTGATATATTGTGCACTCCAATAAACTTATCTGGGGGTCAGAGAACAGAACAGCCATAATATTAAACATAGATGTTAGGCAGTGGTGGCACACACCTTTAATCCTAGCATTCCAAAGGCAGAGATCCATCTGGATTTCTGTGAGTTCAAGGCCACACTGGAAACAGCCAGGCATGGTGACTCATGCTTTTAATCCAAGGAAGTGATGGCAGAAAGGTATATAAGGCAAGAGGACCAGGAACTAGCTTGGTTAAGCTTTTAGGCTTTTGAGCAGCAGTTCAGCTGAGATTCATTTGGATGAGGACACAGAGGTTTCCAGTCTGAGGAAACAGGATCAGCTGAGGAACTGGTGAGGTGAGGAAGCTGCGGCTTGTTCTGCTTCTCTGATCTTCCAGTGTTCACCCCAATACCTGGCTTCAGGTTTGTTTTTATTAATAAGACGTTTTAAGTTTCATGCTACAGTTCTGTGCTGTGGGATGTCGTTCTGTATGCTGTGAATATGTTACTCTGATTGGTTGATAAATAAATTGCTAATTGGCCAGTAGCCAGGCAGGAAGTATAGGTGGGGTGAGCAGAGGAGGAGAATTCTGGGAAGAGGAAAGGCTGAGTGAGGAGTCACCGGCCAGACATATAGGAAGCAAGATGACAAGGCAGAACTGAGAAAAGGTACCAAGCCATGTGGCTAAACATAGATAAGAATTATGGGTTAATTTAAATGTAAGAGCTCATCAGTAACAAGCCTGAGCTAATGGCTGAGCAGTTATAATTAATATAAGCCTCTGAATGATTGTTTTATAAGAAGCTGCGGGACACAAGTGAGAGAGATTTGTTCCAACCGCCAGCCAATCAGGACACAGGAAAACTTTCAGCTACAGTTCTGCATGTTGCCCAAGCTTCTAGTATTTCTACTGGTGAACAAAAGCTTGATGAATGAGGAGCCTGCACAGAGTTTAAAGATGGGAGTTATCCAGCACTCACAGCTCACTGTAGCATTTGAAAAGTCGATAGAACCATTTGGGCAGGGGGCTCTTGTCCACCTTTCACACCACACACCTGTTTATTGCATTTAACCGTTTAAAAACCCTTTACAATCCCCATCTTTAAGCCCTGTACCATCCCATCTTTCTACAGTTGAATGGCTCTGGCTTTGTCACTTGGTGGTGTCACTTGTGTGACAGTTCTGGCTGACATTTACCTCTGCTGACTCATTTACCTCTGCTGACTCTAACTTAGGGAGCTGCCACTGAGTTTGAGCTCCTTCAGACTGTTGATCCCATTCAACAGGTCTTACCAGCCAATTTCTCTCCTGCTCCAAAATAAGGTAGAAGACCTCACAGGTTGTTATGAAATACTTCCTATTTCTAAGCTGTCTTTTAAACATGGCAAAAAGAAACAAAGATGGTACTTCATTTTTCTAGAAAGGCTCTTTCCTAGGACATTTTATCTTGAAAGTATAAATAAAAAGAGCTTTCTGGGTCTTGAAATAGAGGTGAATGATACTGTCTTTCAATCATTTATTTTTATTTATCAATGATTATTTTGATACATATTTGTGCATTAATAGCTATAATGTAGCATTTCTTAGAACGCTTAGCTAGCTGCAAGCTTTGGAAGACATCTCCCACTATAACTGCATAAATTGGGCACCTGTATAATAGTTATGGTCAAGTGGATTAAGTTATTGTAGTAGTTATTTTTCTCAATGCTGTGACCAAATAGCTGACAGGAAGAAAATTAATGGAGTAATTCTCATTTTCCTTTTTGTCAGCCATAGTTTCATTTTCATTAAATATTGCACTGCTGAATATTCCTAAATCCTAGAGTAGTAAGCTTGCATGCTGTGGCGGTTTGGTTTGAATGACCCCCACAGGCTCAGCTATTTTTATGTTTGACTTCCAGTTAGTAGACTGTTTAGAAAGGACTAGGAGTCGCGGCCTTGTTAGAGAAAGTGTGTCAGCGGCTGGGCTTTGAGGTTTCAAGAGTTCACACCAGGCTCAGTCTTGCTTTCTCTCTGGAGTGTGCTTCTGGATCAGATGTAAACTCTCAACTACTGCTCCAGTTCCATGCCTGCCTGCTGCTCTGCTCCCCATCATGATGATCATGGACTTACCCTCTGAAATTAAGCGAGCTCCCAATTAAATACTTTCTTTTATAAGCTGCCCTGGTAGTAGTGTTTCTTCACAGCAATAGAAGAGTAAGTAAGACACATACCAAACAGGCTAATTAACCTGCTAAGAAACACAAGTGAAGTAGTATTAACTCCAGGTCTTGAGATTTTAAATCCTCATCTTCAAAGCCCATGTGTTTTTAACAACATAATTTTGCTTCTTTCTTGTCCTTGGGAGAATAAGTTTTAAACCAGGAAGTTAGTGAAAACCTTTCTGAGATAAAATTAAAGTTCTCAGCAGAGGAGTAAATCAAGAAAGCAGTTGGGTGTGCTAATTGAGCTTCAGATTTCTAGGGTAATTGAATTATATGAATTGTAGATGATGTTACAGGTGTTATTTGCAGATAATGAATTTTTGAGAATCTGTGGAAGGAATATCAGCACATTTGAATCTGGCATACCCCTCATCGAAGCTCATGTGTCTGTGTGAAAGGATTGTTTTCCAAGGTGGTATCAGTGGGAGTGAGTGGCAACTTCTGGAAGCACAGCCTTATTGGTTTCTGCTTTTTGTGTGTGTGCCATTGAAGCAGTGAGACATCAGACTTCCTTTTGTCTTCCATTCTTTGCATCTTAAATGTGAGCTGAAGGGCTTTTTTTTTTTTTTTTTTTTTTTTTGCTCTATTACATGTTCACTACCTTGATGTGCTGTCTTGCCATGCGCCCCAAAGCAACAATACCAACTGGCTGTGAAATTATAGACATCATAATGAATTGACTCACAATATGATCTAGGCTGACAAGTTCTCTAATGCATAGCCTGCTCTAAATACCCAATGTGGTATTTTGAAAGAAAATGGCCTTCAAAGGGAGTGGCACTATTAGACAGAAATAGGTAGTCTAATAGGTTCCAGGCCAGCGCTTCTCCTTGTCAAATTCTCATAGAGAAGATATCAGGAAGCAAATAGGGTTGGAAGATATTAGGGATGATTTATGCTTTATGTTAAAACATCTAGATGAAGGGTGAATAGGATTGCTAGTGAAAAATACAGAATGCATTAGAACAGAAAACAGTTGAAGGAAAAGAAATGAATACAGCATCAATTTAAATACAAACTGAACCAGGCAGCTGACATCTCATGCCCTGCATCACAGCTGCTATAAGCCCTGTGGCTAGCCTCTGTTGGTGAATTCAGGAAGAGTTCTTTGTAGCTGTGTTGCATGTTGGCCCTGATTATCCACATAGCTGCCACTGCTTCTTTATGGATGGCAAACTCAACGTTGGCTCGTGGTTATAGGCCGGCTACAGTGGTCAGAATAGCAGGGATGGGGATGATTAGTATTGGAGGAACATCTCAGCTATTTCAATTAAAAAAAAGTCACAGGCAGGCAATAAGCAGTCAAGAGCAGTTTATAACTCCACCACTTTGCACTATGAGTTTGTGAATTTGGATTTCAAAATTACCTCTTTAGTGTTTCTCATGCAAACTTTTCTTCTGGCATATAGGTGTGAGTAACTAAAACTATCTCCTTCCACTTTTCTCAATTAGCATTTTTGGTTGTATACTTGAGAGTGCTGTTACCTGAGTTAAGTAGTTTAAGTATATTAAGTGGATCTTTAAGCACACTATAGTGAAAACAATGGGGACATGTACTTTCTGGAGAGCTCAAAGGTGCTAGATGTTGATTTAAAGAGAAGGATTTCTCATGCTCATTCTAATTTTAATTTAAAATCTCTTAGGTTAAGTTTAAGCTTTTTAAGAGGTGGTTTAAGAATTGAGACACATCTGACACTGTGAGAACCAGTGAGGACTTAAGGGTTTCTTTGAGTTTTGGCTTCCTTTTGGGTGCATTTTGCTCAGTGAAACTTGTTAATACTTTTAAACTATTTTTTCTTAAAAGAAAGACATCTTTGTACAAAACCAAAGTGAACTAGAAGAATATACCATCTAGGAAATGTAGAAAAATCCTCTTTATATGTATACACTATAGATTAATTTAATGAGGATATGAATTTAATATAACAACTAAAATGGATTTTTTTATAAAGCTTAATGTGATACACTAGGAGTTTTCAGAGACTATAAAATTTAAATGGAAACAATCATGGTTATTTGTAGAAATGGAGGATGAATATACTCTAAACAGCAAGAGCTAGAGCAGCCACAACTGAACACAGATACATTTTAAGGAAACTTGAGATGAACTTGGTGGTGAATTCCAAAGAGAAAAGTTAGCACTGGGGAGTGGGTGGTGCTTCTGGTAGAAAAAGATGATCATATGTGAGTGTAATGCTGTGTTGGCTAGTTTTTTTATCAACTTGATACAAACCAGAGTTATTTGGTAAAAGGAAACTTCAATTAAGAAAATGCCTGGACTAGACTGGCCTGTGCATAAGCCTTTGGTACATTTTCTTGATTGTGGATTGATGAGGGAGTTCCCAGATCACTATGGGCTGCCTCATTCCTGGTTTTGTGGTCCTTGGTGCTATAAGATAGCATGATGGGCAAACCATGAGGGATAAGCCAGTAAACAGCACTCCTTCACGTTCTCTCCATCACCTCTTGCATGCAGGTTCTGCTCTGCTTGAGTTCTTGCCTTGACTGTCTGCTGTGATGAACTGTGATATGGAAAGCCTTCCTTCCCCAAGTTGCTTTTGGTCTTGTTGTTTTATCACATCATTAGAAATGCTAACTAAGACAGATGCCATCTGTCCAGGTACGAAGAAACCAGAAAACAAGAAAAGTCTCAGAAAGATGAAATTAAGAAACAATTACATATCAACATCCAAAGTCTTCTATGTGTCCAGAGTATTTTGTTTTGAATAGTAAGTATTAAGGTGACTCTTGAAGACAGCAGTGAAATTTAAGGTTGAGTAAGCAACCACAGGAGGCAAAAATCTTGTACCAGAAAGGACAATCTGATAGGTTTAAGTTCAGTGCTATTCAGTACCAAGTGCTTCAGACCTCAGAAAGAGCCATTGGTGACCTTGGAATGCCAAGCCCAACTATGCTACCATGCTACCAAGAATCTGTGAGAAGATACTTCCAAGTACATGAGACCTTGGGAATACAACACCCATGGGCCTCTTTAAAACACTTCATGGTGACGCTATCCATCCCACAGTGGAGACTTATGGCGACCAAGACTATAGACTGTGCCACTATTAGGAATCAAAGAAGGAAACTGTGGGATAAGTATGAAAACTAGATCATCATTCTTTGTCTAACAGTCAGTGAACAGATAAATACAAGAGACAGTGATTTTAGCTGTTTCCCACAGTCTGCTTTTTCAAAAAAATACAGAGACATCATTTTAAGAGCCATTTTGGGCTTAAAGCAAAACTGTGCAGAAAGCAGGGGGTTTTCCTCACTTAACCACCTGCCTCTTAGTACTTTGTACTACAGGGCACAGAACACACTTGCCATGATCAGTTGCCTTACACTTGCACACTATTATTACTTAAATCCAGCACTTACAGTTCACTCATGATGTTGCACAGTATGAATCTGAGAAAATGTAGAGTACCTCCATCACTGCAGTATCAGATGGAATTGGTTCACTGTCCTGAAAACTCTTTGTATCTTGTCTATATATCCTTTTCTCCTTTAAACCTTGATAGCCATTGAGCATTTCATGGTACTGGTGGTTGAGGCTTTTCCACACTTCCATGTATTTGGGATCAATCGCAGTATTCAGACTTTACAGACTTGTGTCTTTCACTCACTAAGATGCAATTACTAGCACTGGATTCCATAGTGCGAATGCTGGACAACATCCCATTGTTTCATGTTGCCACTCTTTTGTCTCTCTATTCACCTACTGGGGATATCTCAGCTACTTGTTAATTTTGTGAATAAATCTGCTAAATCCTTTGGATGTAGGGTGAGTGTGTGTGTGTGTGTGTGTGTGTGTGTGTGTGTGTGTGTATAAACTTTCATCTTTGGAAAAGCACTGAAAAACCTGATTATTAGATTTTTCCGATAAGAATGTACAATTCCATAAGAAATTCTCAATTGTTTCTCCAGATGACTGGAATCATTTGCATCCCTACCAGCAAGAAGTGAGCATTCCCGTTGCTCCACAACCTCACCAACATCCGCTATTGTTAGTATTCTAGATTTTGGAAATTTCACGGAGGTAGTGGTAGCTCATTACTATTGAATATGCCATTGTTTTTCAAGAACACGTGGTCTTGAACACCCACTTATATGCTAATTTTACTATCTATGCATCATCTTTGAAGAAGTATCTATTAGAGCTTTTACTCATTTAAATTGGGTTCATTTTCTAATATAATAATAGTTTTTTCAGCTTTCAATTGTTTGGATGAAGTGACAATTTCTAAATACCTCATCTTCTGGATCAAAGCCAGCAGTTTATAATCTGCTTTTGAAGGTAGAACAACAGCAACACAAATTGTCTTGTACATACTTTCCCACAGGTCAGCAGTTCTCTCAGTTATATGTATTGTATTTTTCTGCCAAAGTAGTACAATATATTTACAAAAGATCCTGCCAGCAGACCTTCTTTGCTCTCTCTGTTTCTCCAACAAGCCCAGTCCTTCAGGCTCTTCCCAAGCACTGTAACAAACCAGCTGCAGCCTCCCTTTCCCTTTTCCATGACTCCTGTGCATCCCACAGACCATCTAGTCCTGGTCCCCCCACACTCACCATTGCATCCCAGCCTCCAACACCAGCAGCTGTTCCCTGTGAACACAACACTGAAGCAGGCCAGCACAACAGGCAACACACAGCTATCACAGTCTCTGAAAATCCAGAGAGGAAACTGAAACCATGGAATAAAACATTCACCCATCAAAGACAAACCCAGAAATCAGCACCTAGACCTGTAATCACCCCAATGCAAGATGCCTAGATAACAGTAAAAAACACAGTCAGTAATAGCCAGGGTACTATATGTCCACTAGAGTCCAGCCATCCTACCACAGCAGGCCCTGAACATTCCAACACAGACAATGCACAAGAAAAGGACCTCAAAACTACTTTTATGAAGAGGATGGAGGTCCTTAAAGAAGAAATTAATAAATCACTTAAAGAAATCCAGTAAAACACAAACAAACAGTGGAAGGAGATGAATAAAACTGCTCAGGACCTGAAAATGAAAATAAAAATCAACACAGAAAAAAAAAAACAAAACAAAACTGAGGGAATTCTGGAAATGAAACATTTAGGAATTCAAACAGGAACTAAAAAGGCAAACTTTACCAACCGAATACAAGAAATGGAAGAGAAGATCTCAAGCTTTGAAGATCTGATAGAAGAAATGGATACACCAGTCAAAGAAGTTAAATCTAAAAAAATCCTGACTCAAAATATCCAGGAAATCTGGGACACCATGAAAAGACCAAAACTAAGAATAATGGGTATATAGGAAAGATAAGAATCCCAGGTCAAAGGCCTAGAAAATATTTTCAGCAAAATTATAGAAGAAAAATTCCCTAACCTAAGGAGATGCCTATAAAGGCATAAGACATACAGAACACCAAATAGATTGGACTAGAAAAGATAATTCCTTTGCCTGATAATAATAAAAACAATAACTGCACAGAAAAATAAAGACTATTAAAAACTCCAAAGGAAAAAGATTAAAAAAAAACATATAAAGGCAGATCTATTAGAATTATACCAAACTTCTCAAAGGTCTAAAGGCCAAAAGGGCTTGGACATATGTGCTGCAAACTCTAAGAGACCACAGATTCCAGCCCTAACTGTTATAACCAGCAAAACTGTTTATCACCATAGATGGAGAAAATAAGATATTCCATGATAAAGTCAAATTCACCTATCTACAAATCCCACCTGAATAAAAAGGTACTAGAAGGAGAACTCCAAGCTAAGGAAGCTAGCAACACCCATGAAAATACAGGGAATAAATAATCTCAGATCAGCAAACCCAAGAGAAGGGAAACACACACACACACAGTCACACACACACCCACCACCACCACCACCACCACCACCACCAAAATAACAGGAATCAACAATCATTGATCATTTGTATCTCTCAATATCAGTTGTTTCAGTTATCTAATAAAAACAAAACACAACACAGACTGTCAGAATGGATGTGAAAACAGGATCTATCCTTCTGTTGCATACAAGAAACACCCCTCAACATCAAAAATAGATAATACCTCAGAGTAAAGAATTGTAAAAGTATTTTCCAAGTAAATGGACTTAAGAACAAAGCTGGTATAGCCATTTTACTTTCTAACAAAATAGACTTCAAACCAAAACTAATCAGAAGGGATGAGGTAAGACACTCTATACTGTAGTTAGAATTTCCTGCTTGGCCCAGTCAGGACAAATCTCTCTTACCCGCCAGTCCCACAGTCGTTCAGACCCAACCAAGAAAGCACACAGAAACTTACATTGTTTAGAAACTGTATGGCTGTGGCAGGCTTCTTGTTATCTACTTCTTCTATCTTAAATTAACCCATTTCTGTTAGTCTATACTTTGACCACTGTGATACTTCAATTCTTAACATCTATGACTCAAGCCCAGGGTCACCCACTTTTATAAAAGTAAAATTACTAAAGTTTAAATCACATACTGACCTGTACATTCAGATAGTGGGAGACTTCAATACCCAACTCTTACAGGTTGGGTCATTCAGACAAAAAATAAATAGAGAATACTGGAGCTAGTAAATATTATAAACTAAATGGACCTAACAGATACTTATCAAACATTTCACCAAAAATGAAAGAATATGCTTTCTTCTAGCACCTTATAGAATGTTTTCCAAAATTGACCATGTACTTGGTCACAAAGCAAGTCTCAACAGATACATGACAATTGAAATAACTCCCTGCATCCTGTCTGACCACCACATATTAAAGCTAGATATCAACAGCAACAGAAACAATAGCAAGCTTACAAACTCATGGAAACTGAACAACTCTCTACTGAATGAAAAACAGGTCAAGACAGAAATAAAGAAAGAATTTAAAGACTTTCTAGAATTCAATGAAAATTAATACACATCATACCCAATTTTATGGCACACAATAAAATTGGTACTAAGAGGATAGTTCCTAGTACTAAGTGCCTACATAAAAAAATGGAGAGATTTCATACTAGCAACTTAACAGCACAACTGTAAACACTAGAACCTAAGGAAGTAAACACACCCAAGAAGAGCAGGTGTTAAGAAATAATCAAACTGGGGGCTGAAATCAATAAAATAAAAACAAAGAGAACAATACAAAGAATCAATGAATCAAAGAGCTAATTCTTTAAGAAAATGAACAAGAGAGAAAAAATTCCAAATTAACTAAAAAGTACAGAGACTATCCAAATTAACAAAAATCAGAAACAAAAAGGGGATATAACAGACATGTATGAAATCCAGAAGAGAATCATAAGGGTATACATTAAAAACCTGTACTCCACCAAATTGGAAAATCTAAAAGAAATGGATAATTTTTTGATAAGTACCACTTACCAAAGTTAAATCAAGACCAAATAAGCAATTTGAATTCACCTATAGCTCCTAGTGAAATAGAAGCAGTCATTAAAAGTCTCCCAAACAAAAGAATTCCAGGACTGGATGGTTTTAGTGAAGAATTCTACCAAGCTCTCAAAGAAGAGTTAATACCAATACTCCTCAAATTATTCCAAAAAATAGAAAGATAAAGAATATTGCCCAATTTGTTTTATGAAGCTATAGTAATCAGGATATTCAAACCACATAAAGATTCAAGAAAGAAAAAGAATTGCAGAGCAATTTCTATTATGAACATAGGTGCAAAAATACTCAATAAAATACTTTCAAACTGAATCCAAGAATATGTCAAAAAGATTATCCACCATGATCAAGTAGGTTTCATCCCAGAGATTCAGAGATTGTTCACTATTACAAAACTCAGTAAATGTAATTTACCACATAAACAAAATGAAAGAAAAAAACTACATGATTATCTCATTAGATTCAGAAAAGGCCTTTGACAAAATCCAACACCCCTTAATGAGGAAAGTCTTGGAAAGATTAGAGATACAAAGGACATACCAAAACATAATAAAAGCAATATACAGCAAGTCTATAGCCAACATCAACTTAAATGGAGAGAAACTCAAAAACAATTTCACTAAAATCAGGAACAAGACAAGGCTGTCCACTCTTTCCATATCTATTCAATATAGTACTTGAAGTTTTAGCTAGAGCAGTAAGACAACTGAAGGAGATCAAGGGGATACAAACTGGAAAGTAAGAAGTATCAGTATTTACAGATTATATGGTAGTATATATAAGCGACCCTTATATAGTTGGTAGTATATGTAAGTGATAGTATATATAAGCAGCAGTCCACAGAATAAGAAATGATTTTTACCAATTCCATATCTGACAGAGAACTAATATCCAAAATATACAAAGAATTCAATAAACTAGATATCATAAAAACTAAATAATCCAATTAAAATTTGGGGCACAGATCTAAACAAAGAATTCTCAACAGAGGGATCTCAAATGACTGAGAAATACTTAAAAGAAATGTTCAACATCACTAGCCATCAGTGAAATTCAAATCAAAACTACTTTAAGACTCTATCTTACACCTGTCAGAATGGCTAAGATAAATAACACAGTGACAGCTCATGCTGGTGAGGATGTGGAACAAGAGGAACACTCCTCCATTGCTGGTGGGAGTGCAAACTTATATACCCACTATGGAAATCAACATAGTGGTGCCTCAGAATACTGGGAATTGACCTATCTCAAGATCCAGCTATAACACTCTTAGACATATACTCAAAGGACACTCTATCCCACCATAAGACACTTGCTCAGCTATGTTGATCATGACTTATTCATAATAGCCAGAAACTGGAAACAACCTAGATGTCCCTAAACTGAAGAATGGATAAAGAAAATGTGGTACATTTACACAATGGAGTATTACTCAAGTGTTTAAAAAAATTACATCATGAAATTAGCAGGCAACTGAATGAAACTAGAAAAAGAAAGCACCCTGAGTGAGGTAACTCAGATCCAGAAAGACAAATATGGTATGTATTCACTTATAAGTGGATATTAGCTGTTAAGTAAATGAAACTACAATCCACAGAACCATAGAGGTTAGGTAAAAAGGAAGGCTTTAGTGGGAACACATAGATCTTCTGGGGAAGAAGATATAGAACAGATTTTCCTGGTGGACTCAGGGCATGGGACAGGACAGGGAGGGAAAGAATGCAGGGAGACAAGGCTGGAATCAGGGCATCTGGGGGAGGTGTGGAAAGCTAATGCAGTGAAAACTTCCTGAAACCTATGAGGGTGATCCTATTGAGGACTCTTAGTAATGGGGGATGAGGATCCTCAACTGGCCATCTCTTGTATCCAGACAAGGCTGCCAGTGGTGGGACTGGGTTGCATTTAGTTGAGTTGTTGTCTGAGAAGATTCTGTGTAGATCCTCCTACAACCCAGGCTGATGTTATGATAGACTGCTCTACAAACTGACAGCGGGTCTCCATTTCTGAGAACAACATCCTCACAGCTCATTAAACATGGAGAAGTCAAGCTGATCACTTCATGGAGCCTTCACCCTTATGCTCTAGTCTCTTTTATAGGAAAGATACCCTACAGGCTGCTGAAAGAGAAATGTAGAAACCAACCCAGCCAGAAAACCTCTGACCTAAATCTGTCCTGCTTGCAAGATATGCTGGGGCAATGACGGTGCAGAACTTGTGGGAGTGGCCACCCAATGTCTTATTTAACTTGAGGCTCACTCCATGAGAGGCAGCCCATGTCTAACGCTGCTTGAATGGCTAAGAACCAGAAACTGGATAGCTTAGAGACCTAGGGTAGAATCAAATACAACTAGTCTATAAAAAAACAAAAAACCAAAAACAATACAATGATTCCTAATGATAATCTTCTATACTCATAGATCCTCTCCTTGTCCAGTCGTCATCAGATAAGCTTCCTCCAGCAGCAGATGGGAGTGGGTGCAGAGACCCACAGTCAGAAATTATGTGGAGAGTCTAAATTGGTGGTCTGCATTGAGTCCCTCCCCTCAGAGCTCAGGGAATCTTTCTGAAGGGGGAAGAAAGATTGCAGGAGTCAGAGTGGATGGAGGCCATCAGGAAAACACAGCCAAATGAATCAATGAAGCAGGGTTCACATGGGCTCACATGGGTTCACATGGGCTCACATGGGCTCACATGGGTTCACATGGGCTCACATGGGCTCACATGGGCTCACATGGGCTCATAGAGACTGAAGCAGCAAGCACTGGGTCTGCAGAAGTCTGAACTAGGTCTTCGGAGGATATGTCATGGCTGTTACCTTGGTGCTTTTGTGGAACTCCTAAATGTGGGAGCGGGGTATGTCTTGGCTCTTTTGCCTGCTCTTGGGACTTTTGTTGGGTTGCCTTGTCCAGTCTCTGTGTGAGGGCTTTTGCCTTGTCTTACTGCATTTTGTTTTGTTGTGTTTGGTGGTTGTCTTTTGGAGGCCTGCTCTTTTCTGAAAGGAGATGGAGAGGAGTGGATCTAGGATAGAGGGGAGCTGGGGGAGAGGAGGTATATTGTATGAGAGAAGAATCTATTTTTTCTTTCAAGAGGCTATGCTTAGTGCTCTTTATTATTTTTTCACATTATAATGTCCATTTATCTTCCCATTGCACTGTGTGAATGAAAAGATGTATGCCATTACCTCTGTCTGAAGGGTGGAATTTTCAGTGTGTTTTGGCTTTTATTCCTATATGCTTATTTTCATAAACTACATATGCATCAACTTATGAAAACAGTATATGCTTTAAAGAGAAATAACACAATAAGCTAGATTTGTGGGCCCATATGTGAAGAGTCACAAGTACATCTGTAAATTTCTGCTTTTAGTTGTAAAGAACATAGAATTAGTTTATGAATGGGTTTCTGTTTCCATGTTCAGTCAGCCTTCAGCCATAACATGCTGCTATCAATGAGCGCTTGCCAGGCCTTTGACCAAAGTCCTGAGAATTTGTTGAGGTGGAAACCACTTTACATGTCTGATTCTATTCTTTCCCAAAATTACAAGCATTGTACAGAGTATTATTTCTTAGAAAGCTATAATTTTATTTCAAATATATAGAAAAGAATAAAAGTAATAGAATGAATATCCATGTATAAATCTTAGCATTTTGCCTTGTTTGCTTCAGATCTTCTTTTCCTAAAGAATTATGTGTTTTAGGCCAGCTGTGGTAAAGCATGGCAGTTATCCCAGCACTTGGAGGCAGAGGCTCGAAGAAGGAAAGTGAGTTCAAGGCCAGCTCAGTTTTTGTGAGTTTGAAGACAGTTTAGGACTAAACGAGATCTTGTTTCAAAAGACTAAAACCAAACCAAAAACCAAAAAAACCACAAACAAACAAACAAACAAATCATAGAAGCAATGACCTGTCCTGAATATACTTTCAAACTTTCTGGAACTCACTTACCTACTTACCCCTAGAATTAGATCCTGTTCATTGTCACCTAATTAAATTTTTTCAGAAATGGCATTTGTAGTGCTTTTTCTTTTTTTGTGATCTTGGATTTCACTTTTAATCAGGTATGTTTTTATTGAAATAACTTCAAAATTGGGAAATTTAAAAATAGGCATATAATTTGCATGTGTCCTAGGATACACTGGAAATGAATGATGTCTTCCTGTTCCTAGTAAATAGTGTTTTGTCCATTTATCTAATATAGTTTTGGTTTATGACATATGGCAGTATTTCTTGTCAACATCAAAAATACCAGAAAGATTAATTCTCAGTCCAACCCTGAGTAACTCCATTAAAATTCAAAACTCTCCATCACCTATTAATAACATTCATTCCTGTTTTGTAGGAAGCGTGAAAACAATGCATTTCATTTGTTGGTAAAGGGAGCTGGGGTGTATTCATGGGCTTAACTGTCCTGTAGGATTGCATCACTTTTCATTCTGAAGATGGAAAGCCTGCTGATAAGAAGAAAACAGCTAATGACATACATCTTGTTTCATAATATTTGAGAAAAATAAGCCTGGTTAGAAATGACAGTTTTATGGACACGGACCCCACTAGAACACAAGTGACTTTAAAAGCTAGAAACTTGTTTTCGGCTTAGAAAGAGATTGTCTGCATCATAATGACCCATCGAACACCTTTTAACCAATATGGCCTGAAAGGGAGGACTGTAAAGGTAGGGAAGGACATAGCAACTGGCAACCCCCCCACTTGCCTTCATTCCAATCTGACTAGAGCTCATTAAAATTTAAGGTTGAAAGTTCCAGAGAACAATTAAAAAGATCAAGTTCTCTTTAAGGTCCCAACCAGTTCTTGACAAAAATGCATAGAAAAGTGACTGAAACCCTTCCCAGGATTTTTGAAGTAGATGACCAGCAGAGGACTGAATGAAATCCTTAGCACAGACCCCAAGAGATGGAGAAGCACAAGAGCCTGGCTCCTCTTGAAGGACGAGGGATATATAGTGACAAAATGCCATGATTTTGAGTTAAGGGACAGCACGTAGCTGAATCAGCCAAGAAAGATGAATGATGTGAGCTCTGGATCTACAGCCTGCCTTTCTCTGAGAGTTCCTTACAGATGGTGTCTGAGTAGACTTGGCAACATGCCTGGAGGTGAGGCTAATGTCACTGCTCTTGTTCAAACAGCAGAGACACTTTACTCTGGGACTGGACACATACTCTGAATGGCACATGAGGAGTGAGGTTGTCTTTCACATCAAGGTTTCTGTATCCACTGGTTTGTTTTACACACAACATCATGAATCTTAGTAAGCTATTAGGAAACCTGAAAAAAAAAAATGGTTTTCCATTGAGTAAACTTTCATTTAAAATGGACAGTTTTCCTTTCTGTGTAAGGAATACTCCAATTACAACAAAGCACACAATGAAAGAAAATAATTCCCATTACATTGGAGGAGAAATTGAGGTCCAGACAGTTTGAGGCAGCACCCACCTTTAGATGGGAAGAAACAGTCTAAATATATATCAGTTGTTCATTACTATATCAACTGCTTTTTTTTTTTTCTTTTTAAAGAAAGCCATCAAAGGGAAGAGAAAGGATTTATTTTAGTTTGCAGTTTGAGGGTATGGTCCATCATGTTGGGGTGGGGCATAGCTATTTCATATCCAGTCCATGGGCTCATGCCACACACATTCAGGGTCATTTTAATCCCTGTAGTTAAATTTCTCTGGAATTTCACCACCATGGCTAGAGATGCAGCTCCTAACTCCAACTCTAGTCAAATTGGCAGTGAAGATTATGCATCCCTTAAACTCACATACTTTAATAAAACACAGAACAGGATTTCTACCCTCTTTGACCTGAGTTGAAAAGGACTGGGCTGGGCTAAAAATAGACTGAACATCATGAAAGATCTTTATGTGGTCCACGCCACGTCTCTGAACATTTCTGCTAACAGTGGCTGATTTCTGTTGCTCTATACTGTCTGGTCACTCACCCTCTGCTCTGTACTTCCTTTACTTCCTAACACACCTTTACCTGAGAAATTTCAGTTTGGCGATTTCTTTTCCTTATAAAAGCACTCCAAAAATCTAATTGGTGAGGGGACTTTATTGTGTGTTCATCAGGCTTTTGACCAATACAACACTGTCCATTCTCTGTCTGTAACTCAAGCACCTCCAGATGTTAGGGGATCCTCACACAAACATGATGTTGAGGCTTTTCTTCTAGGAAGCAGCTTTTGGGGAGTGCTGACATACAGGTTCACAATGGATTAATACTCAAAGGTTGGAGCGCCAAGTAGTGTAGGGTGTCTTTTACATTATTTTAATTTCTTTGGCTTTCATGTTTGGCAACATATAACTTGATTAGATGCCCTAAAATTATAGGATGGTGATACTAAAAATGGCTTAAATGTGAGGAGGGATAATCTCCTGGAAAACTTGGCAAAGTTGCACATATGTACAAAGATACTGACCAGACCATATTGGGGTTTGTTTTCCCCATCTTTGCACATAAAAACTGAAATTTATCAGAATGAACTCTATGCTTTGTTCACAAGTGAAATTTCAGCACACAGCCAGACACTGCATTCATATTCAGTGTTAGCAGAAGTAGATGTTCATTAATATAACACTGATGATATTTTAAAAACTAATCCACAGATTTAATAAATCTCTATCAAAATTCGGCATTCTCCATAGAAATAGAAAATATAATTCTAAAATTCATATGGGAACAGACAAACAAAAAATTATAAGTAGCCAAAGCAATTCTAACATGTGACAATTTACTCCAAATTTAAACATTCTCTCCTGGAAGGAGGAGAGCAAAGGGAGCTCAGGAAGTAAGCAAAACATACAAGTACAGGAAACTGAAATTTTAGAAGATTCATAAGGCCTCTCCCCAAGATTATATAAGTAACAAACAATTGCTCTGGAAAGGAGATGCTTTAATTGGCAAGTCATGAAGAAGGTGCCAGGGATACAGCTTTCATGAGTAATTACCAATGCTGAGATGGGCTTTGTAGTTTCAATGGTCTTTGAGTAATCCATGCTTCTGTAAGTCATCCAATAAACTCAGTGGTTTGCCAATTTGGGCCTTGGAGGAATCTTTACTTTGGTCCATCATTGTTGTGTTTTCTGGGGTGGATAGATGTTTGCCATGTCTCCCAAGGAAAAGCTACTCAACACTGCTAGAGGTATCATGATATCTGATCTCAAATTATACAATAGAGCCATAGTGTCAAAGTATGGAAGAGACACAAAAATGAATGTAGACCTATAAATCACTGTCTAGATCTAAGAAATAAATCCATACTGCTACAATCACTTGGTTTTTAATGAAGAGCAAAACAGCCATTGGATGAAAGAAACTGTTCTATAAATACTGCTGGCAAAATTGGGTATTACATGCAGAAGAATGAAAACAGATCCATTCTCTCTTATTATATTTAAATCAATTCAAAATGGATGAGAGACCTTAATCTAAAACTTGAATAACTAAAAGTACTACAGGAAAACACTTTGATAGTCATAGCCAAGAACCTTCTGAAAAGGACTCCAACAGCATAAGGAATAGCAAAGAAATGACAAATAGAAGGGCATGAAGTTAAAAGGCTTCTGCACAGTA
The DNA here is from genome assembly GCF_903995425.1 of Onychomys torridus. Taxonomy (NCBI): domain Eukaryota; kingdom Metazoa; phylum Chordata; class Mammalia; order Rodentia; family Cricetidae; genus Onychomys; species Onychomys torridus. Next base: position 133,159,677 of record NC_050443.1, read on the forward strand.
AAGGAAGCCAACAGCAGAGTGAAAAGACAGATTCAGAATGAGAGAAAAATCTTTGCTGAGCATCCTTCAGATGGGGAATTAATATCTAGAACATATAAAGAATTACAAAAATTAAGTACCAGAAACAAAACAAAGAACCAGCCCAAAACCCAAGTCTGCCATTCAAAAAATGAACTAATGATCTGAACAGACAGCTCTCAGAAGAATTACAAATGGTCAGTAAATATTTTTAAAAGCATTCAGCTTCTTAGTTATTAGGGAAATGCAAATCAAAACTGTTCCATTCTAGCCTAGTCAGAATGGCTCCCAGCAAGACAACAAATGCCAGCAAATACTGCTTAGGCTATGGGTAAAGACAAACACTTATTCAGTTGTTGAAGGGAGAGTAGACTGGTGCAGCTATGACAGAAATTGCTATGGAAGTTTCTCAAAAACTAAAATTAGAATTACTGTATGATCTGGGTATACTACCACTGGGCATAGATCTGAAGGACTCAAAGTCCTACCACAGAGAGACTCGTACAGCATGGGTATAACTATACTATTCACGGCAGCAAGAAAATGGAACAACCTAGATGTCCATCACAGATGAATGAATAATGAAAATGTGGTATACCCAGCCACAAAGGAAAATGAAATCATGACATTTTCAAGAAAATAGATGGATCTGCAAAATTATTATATTGTGAGATGACCCAGACTCAGAAAGACAAATACCTCATGTTCTCTTCCATAGGCAGATCATAGATTTTAATTTTTATATATGTGTACATATGTGCATGTGAGAATAGTCATGAAACTATAAAAGTGGGGGAGGCTTTGAGGGAGTGGGTGGAGGTAAGAGAACACACAGAAGAGGGGAGTAGAAAGGAGTTACTGAGTGACAGGCTACAAGTTGGAGGGAGGAGGGAAGGGGAGGGTAAGGGAGGACTATCTCTCAAACAACGTTTTTTTTTTTTTAAATCCCACAATGAAGCCTATTATTTGTATTCTAGTTAAAATGCACAAATAAATTGATCTTGAATGAATACAGAATCTTCTGTTATTGCTATTATCCACTCCCTCCCACCTGCCCTAGATCCTTGTCTCCTTTCCAGGAACCAGCTGGCCTTGCTGTGAATATGACGAGTTTGAGAATAATTTCAGCTTCTTCAAGCTTAAAAAAAAAAGAGGTATATATCTCTATAGAGCCACCTTATCCTCAGAGGAAGTCTGTGATGCATTTTGTTCCTGGGTTTCTTGGCTATTCTGTTCAGCCCTGGAATCCCCCACCTCTGGTTATCCTTTCTGATTCTGGGGAATCTTCCCAGAGCCACTGCTTATATTGTCTGGATGGCTCTCAGTCAGTCCAATTGGAGGCTTTCTTAATTTGTTTTCAAACATTGCTTCATATGTTTCAACATGAATTGGAGTCTCAGTTCTCTCCCTATACTAGCCAATGAACTTGACTGTAGTCTCCTCCAACAGACTTGCTGAAGACACCCAGGTAGCCTGGAGGGGATAAAATATGCCTGTCCTTGGTGTTCCCAGCTCTCCTTATGCCCCTACTCCAAAGCTGTTGTTTCTATTTTAATTTTCCTGCCCCTTTTGCCTGATTCTCATGCAACGTCCTTCTTTCCCAGGACTCCAGCTCTTCTTGTTCCTCCTCTGAAGTACAATAGTACTTCACTCTGGTTCTGTAGGATTCCTATCCACTTGTAGAGCTGTGATTTAACTCTGTTTTGTTGGGTTTCTATCCACTTGTAGAGGTGTAATTTAGGTCAGCCTGGAGTTAGGTTTCCTTTGGATAAACAGCCTGAATCAAAAAGACAGCAAGCAATGTTACCGAAGATACTGTTAACGCCAGTGTTGTTGAGGCACAGTGTGAAGAGGGCAGATGGAACCCTGCTTCATGGTCCCTATTCTTGACTGATTTCTTGTTGCTTAGTAGTCAGGAAAGCCAAAGCTAACAAGCATTTTCATCTACGGGAAAAGAAAAACCTTCAAGAACTCAGCAGTCACAGCCTTAATAAAGTATATTTAACAACGTGTAGTTCTTTACATAGTGTGTTAACATTATTCATAAGGGGAGAGAGGCAACAAAAGCAGTGGTGAAAGGAAATGAATATTTTAAAAGATGCTTTCCCCAACTTACAAAGGAAAATCATGAATGTTAAAACATCTTATTGTCTCTCCTCTTCATTTTAGAAATGATATTATCCCCTTTTATAACTGTGTTAATATGTCCTTTCAATAGTAAGTGACTGAGTCCCTACTATGTGTTAAGAATACCTTTAATTTTATACAAATATTGTCTTTAAAGAAGTAAGTGAATCAAAACGTTTACAAAGCTCTGCCTCACAGAGTGAAAGCCTCACCTGGGTTGCCAAGTGCTTGTCCATGTGTTAATTATTATGCAGCTTTCATATCTCTGTCCTACTCATCTGAATATTCTGTTGTCACAATGGGCTTGTCCTTTAGACCAAGGAAACGGGGTTCTTGATGATGACAAGCTTTGTTGCCTTAGGTGCATAAACCAGGAGAGCTAAGGTGCTAGACAAATCAACAGCCACAAGAGCAACCCAATTCAGGGGTGTGTAGGTCTTTTGGTGAACTCAAAGAGTGAATTGCACAGATTGAGACTGAACTTAGAAAGGGAATTTTATTATAGGACACAGGTAGGAGATTACAAGGAAGAAAGAAAGAAAGAAGAGCTCCTGTACAGTGGGAGCAGGTCCCAGAAGATAGGGTACCACTGAGTAGCTGGTCTAAGGGGGTTGATGCTGCTTATGACAGAAACTGGGGTGAGGCATGAGGAGATGAGATAGTTTAGTTTGCCCATCCACAAGGTTCTCTGGTTTTGGTCTTCTCAGTTTTGGTCACATCCTCAAGTACAGCTTCCTGGCAGTGGGGCTCACTGCAGTTGTGTAGAGGGGGAAGAAAGAGACTAAGAAACCAGACCTCTTTTGGCATTTCTGGCCTCTGGCCAGGGTAAAAGCAGGGACATTTCAAGTCAGAGCCAAGAATCTAGGTTCCCATCTCTAAACTGCTTCACCAGTTTCTGTTTCCTGTTGATATCACTAATCTGCAACATTCTCTCCTTTTCTGATACTGGCCACAATATGTGAGGACCTTAACACTGGTATCAACATATCCCTTTGGCATCAGAACCTCCTCCTGTGATACTGGATAAGGCAGAGGTGTCAGCATTCTCTCTGCATATGTCAGGAGAGGATCCTTTCAGAACCTTCACTACCAGACAGTAATCAAGAGCTCTTAGAGGCTTGGGCCATCTTGGGAAACACAGAATAGCAGCATTCTGAAATTGGGAGGTGAGCTTTGTGTTGCAAAGTGCTGAGCACTGAGAAAAAAACTTAGACTCAGGCCTCTGCAGAGCTCAGAAAACCACAGGAAGGCTTCCCCTGCGTTTGATTTGTTGGAAACCAAACCTGAGGAGATTTTATGGCCTTTTAGTACTCATAAGTCCTTTCATTTTATCCCTGCTTTATAGCTCTTCTTGCTGAGACCACAATGCACGGGGGAGATGTGCCAAGACACCTGAACGCATCCATCCATTCATGTCTGTTGACAGGAGTCCATTCAGTTGTCAGCTGCCACTTCTGAACGACGGAGAGCCATGACTTCCGAACGTCAGACAGCAGCAGGTGATGGGAAAAGACCTCCGAGTAAGACAGACCTGGACTCAAATCCATAGAATCTTTATTGCCTCTAATTACAGAATTTTAATATGGTTCCATTGCCTCCTGCAAAATGAGGAGATAACCCTCACCTTACAGATTGCTAAAGGGAACGAGAAAACAGCACCTGATCAGTGTTCTGTACTTGACAGCCAGATATCTCTGTGTTGGATTCTGTAAAATAAAGCTCATACTGGTACACACCCTACAGGGTTGTTAAATGAGTTGTTGAATGTAAAATGCTTGGCACACAATAAATCCCCATAAATATTATTTTTCGTGTGAGTGATGGTTTCTGCCACAGCGTCTGCCTCATAGTGATATGTATACACTACACCATCCCTTTCTCCTCCTCTATTTTGGGTAAGGACTTGTTCTTTAGGAAGATTTTCTTATTTTTAAAATGATGTGTTGCCGACCACATTGCAGACCTCTTTTTGTATGCCATAGAATGTGCTGACTGATTTCAAAAGATGGATTCCAGTTTGAATACCTGCTCTGTACCGATCTCAGCCCACCTTCATCAGAGCCTTCATCAACCTCAGGTTACTCCAGCATCTTTCTTTGAGTCAGTAGCTGTGGGTGCTGCTATTTCAGGGCTGTTCACAGTAGACTGAACTATAAAGGTGATCTCTTATCTTTTACTTTTTATTGTCATGGTAAGAGGGTACCAAATGTCTAATATAGCTCCCCATGCTACTTCACAGTGGCCAATATTCTCTTTGTCAGAGCTGTAATTTGAGGTTAATGAGAAAAATATGACAGCTGGAGTAGACTGGGGAGTCAGGGCTTGTAAATTTGTGAGCAAACTGGCCTCGCTTTTATAGAACAGACCACAGTGAAGCTAAATATTGATGGGCAGGAGAAGTCTGTGTATTGACTTGAAAGGGAAGACTTAAGTGGAATACTGAATCTCTGTAAAGAGTGGGTATAAGCATATAAGGCCTGATGGCAGTGAGGAACACCCAATATGAGCAAGATGATGTCATCAAAGCCAACTTTTGAAAGCCCCATCATGCCTCTGTATTGGTGAAATTATTAAGGCCACTCCACATAGTTAAAAGGGAGGTTACAAGTGAAGGGATAGGTAACAGGGTCTGGGAAAGGAGTAGCACAGTCCGACGGTGTTCTCTGGAGAACTCTGATCATTCTACCTCCAGAGTCCAGGGTCCAGGAACCAAGAGAATTAGCCCATCTGGATCTCAGGTCTTCAGGGTCCTCTCTCGGCCCTGCCTTGTAGGCATGATAGTTACCGAAGCCTCAATGGGGGTTGGAACTTCCAGATCAAAGCTGGAATGGCTACTCAATACACCTTTGTGTGATCCCAACTGTAAATTATGAAGCTCACATAGCAAGCTCATCATTTGTGACTGTGTGATGTACTTTCCAAATTTTCATTTTGTTTGACCCTGACAGTAGGTCTGGACCTTGCAGGCAGTGAACTGACTTTGAGTTACACTGTGCTGTGTGTATAGGTTCCAGATCTTCCTGATCATAGAAACTGGCAAATTTATTTCCTGGGAATCTTGGTAAGGAGCTGAGGGTTGAAGGAATGAAGGAATTCAAAGTTATTGTGGGACTCTTAATACATTGGAGACACTGAACAGGAAGAGTTGGTTGAAGTTAGCACAGGATTTGTACTCAATAGCAAGAATGGAGAAGGTATTTGATACAGGACTAAAGATTGATGATTGAACAGAAACATGATGTTATGGACTGAACTATGTGTCCGACACCCCAAATTAAGTATTAATCCATTAGCCCTCAATGTGACTTCCTGTGTTTGGAAATGGTATCTATAAGGAGGTTATTATGATTATTCAGTGAGGGGGGGTCTCTTATCAGACAGAACTGGTACCCAAAAAAAGGAAGGGAAGCAAGAGTTATCTCTGCATCATGTGAGGACAGTCAGAGGGTGGCCGCCTGCAAGTCAGGAAGAGGCTACTTGTTAGAAACAGAGTCAGCTAGTGTCTCATATTTGAACTCCCCAGCCTCCATATTTGTAAGAAACTAATTTCTGCTCATTAAGTCACCCAGTATTTTGTTATGGCAACCTGAGTAGATGAAGACATATAAGATCAAGGTGGACTCCTTTGCACAGGGAGGTCATTTCTGTAAACATGACAGCATGAACTATTAAAGAGTAAAGAGAATTTTGAGCTGCTAATGGATTCTAGGGTTGACTAATGACTGATCTGAGTGGCACAGTGACTGGGATTCAGGACACTGTAGAGGTCTGTGTCTGCTGAACTGTCAGCTTAGAAATGTTGACACTGCTAAGAATGACAAGAGATGAAAGTTTCACCCCTCAGAACCCAAAGATGTCTTCTGATATTTCCATCATGTATTTCACTACTTCTAAGAAATATATGTCATTTTTTGTGAAATATGTCATTAAAAAAAAGATATAGGAACAGAACCAACCATATTACCAGTTTTCAATTTTTTTTATATTTTGCCAGATTCTGCATGGCTGATTACTTAGGCATATGTTATAGCCACAAGCAAATGTGCTCCCATCAAATGAGGTTGGTACCATATGAATGAGCATAAGGGATATAAAATGTAGGTGTTATTCAGATGTCCACCTTGTAGGCAGATCTAATGTCCTAGTAATCTACAATGTGGTGGTTTAAGTGTAAATGGCTCCCATATTTGAATGCTCGGTCTCCAGTTAGTGGAACTGTGTGGAAAGGATTAGAAGGTGTGACTTTGTTGGGGGAGGTCTGCCATTGGAGGTCAGGTTTTGAGGTTTTCATGAGCATACACCATTCCCAATTAGCTCTCTCTCTTTCTCTGCCTTTGTGGATCAGATAGATGTAAGCTCTCAGCTATTGTTCAAGTGCCATGCCTGCTTGCCTGCCGCCACGCTCCCTGACATGATGGCCGTGGATGCTAACCCTCTGAAACTCTTTCTTCTACAGATTGTCTTGGTCAAGGAGTCTCTTTACAGCAATAGAAAAGTAAATAAGACATACTATGAACTAGAGATCCTGGCCTTCTTACAAAAGCTGTTCACTCATATATTATAGTATTTAAGGATTGAAGCTAATAAATAGTACATCCTTTCTCTCCCAGACAGCCTTAATCTTTTCATCACAATTCCACTACCAGTTTTAACCACTCACAATGTGTGTGTGTGTTTGTGTGTAGTATGTTCATATTTATTAAAAATCTGGGAATGCATGTTGTAAGAAGTTCTATCAAAATATTCATTGAAAGGGTGGGTATGATGGACTATAATGTATTTTTTCTTTAACACTATTTTTTCTGCGTTTTCCATAATTGCAATGCATTTTTTTTTAATTAAAAGGACAAATAAGAACATTAGACATGGTATATAATAATTAGGCAAATACAATGGCACTTCTATTTCTATCTAGATTAATTACAGTTTGCCAAGGATACTATAAAAATTATGACATTGTTAAAAGAAGAGGAAGTGGAACCTACCAACATCAGTTTCTAGATTCTTAATTGTTCTTTTTGGTTTTTTTTTGTTTTTTTTTTTTTCGAGACAGGGTTTCTCTGTGTAGCTTTTGGAGCCTGTCCTGGAACTCACTTTGTAGACCAGGCTGGACTCGAACTCACAGACATTCACCTGCCCCTGCCTCCCAAGTGCTGGGATTAAAGGCGTGTGCCACCACAGCCTGGCTTAATTGTACTTTCAGGACAAGATTGCTGTAGTGGTTTGAATAGGTGGGACCCCCATAAACTCCTGCGTTGGAATGGTTGGCCCACAGGGAGGGGCACTAGTAGGAGGTGTGGCTTTGTTGGAGTGGGTGTGACCTCATTGGAGGAAGTGTGTCACTGAGGAGGTGGGCTTTGAGGTCTTGTATGTACTTGATCCACGCCAGTATGAGAATTTACTTCTGTTGCCTGTGGATCCAGATGTAGAATTTTTAGATCCTTTTCTACTACTGCATCTGCCTGCGTGCTGCCATGCTTCCTGCCATGATGATAATGGACTAAACCTCTGGACTGTAATTCAGCACCAATTAACATTTTCCTTTATCAGAATTGCCAAGGTCATGGTGCCGCCTCACAGCAATAGAAAACCTAACTAAAACAATTTCTTATGGGAAAAATATCAATAAGCATGTTGTCACGTGGGATGCAGTGCCTAATTTTAAAACACATGTTTGAGAATGAAATACTCATGTAATAGGGTGAACTATCTGAGCTAGGCACTGCAGCTACACAGCAACTCAAATCTGCTAAATTGAGCAATTAGAAGAGCATCTGAACTGGTGTTATTCAGCAGTGGGTTCAATTGTGCCCTGTCACCCCCATAGACCGAAGTCTTGGTCCTTGGTGCCTATCACCAAATTAAGACGAGTTTCTTAGTTTGAATCCTGGTCCTGATCCAATGTGCCTAATTTCCTTATTTGAAGAGAAGAGACTAAGAGATTCAGACATGCAAAGGAAACAGTCATGGAGGCAACAGAAATGGAAGTGCCACAGCAGCAAGGACCCCTGAGGGCCAGCATGTGCTTGACGGAGTCTCCCTCCAGGTTCCAGAGTTGTTCGGCCCGGTCACACCCAGCTTTGCCCTACAGAGCCTCCCACTTTGTGGCACCTTGTCACACTCCCTGACAACTTTCATACACCACTGAGTTACAATTGCTTGTGTAGTGCTCCATTCATCTAATAAAATACGTTTTTTAGTTTTACTTTGATCCTTACAAAGGCATGCATGTGTGGTGGGCTTCTGCTACACGCATTACCATTGTTGAGTCAAGTTTCTGAGTAGGTTTAAGTACTCACAGTCAAACTGTGGATACAATCTCTAGGTATCAATGAGTGAAGAGTAGAGCAGAAATTCCTTTATTAAATCAAACTTCCTATATTAAAATGATATTGCCAGACTATATTAGTGGAAAATGTTGTACTAATAGCCAAAGAGATTAAAATGGACCAGTGAAGCCTCTGAGACTATAGGTGAGGAAGTGTTTAATGACGAGCAAGTGTCCTAGGAAGCAAAAGCTTTATGTTAAGCAGGCTCTACCTTCAACAAGGGTCCTTTTCTGCTGCCAGGAACATCATGTGGAGCAGGATTCAGTGGTTTTAGGGTTGCAAAGAAAAAAATGTGGGGATTGGTTGACGTCTGTCATGAATGCGTGAGAGAGGAATGGTGAGAATAGAATTAGAAAGAATCTGAGCCTTTCTCTGAGTTACTTTCGTGCATGAATGATCACTGTCTCAAAAACTTCAACACTTGTTGAAGTTTGTCAGTGTTAGAGACCAGTCAAGCCTACACCAGTTCTGTTACTCTAATATAGAAAGAGAAGTAGTTAAACATTCTTTTAAGTGTGTCATATGACATAAAAATGTAAATATCACTGCTTAGGACCAAGTTGGTATCTGTATTTATTTAGACTTGGCTCAGATATTTTTCATGAAAGGTAATATGCTAATGTCAATAATGTCAGCACCAGCTATTTTAGTATCTATTCTCTTTTAAATAGTGAGACGCATGGAGTTTGAAAAGCCTGTGACGTTATGTCTGCTCTTATTAATCATGATGATGAGAAACCAGATTTATTTGTCTGGTGGCTGTGGCTTGTTCACCATCATGAATTTGATGGCAGTATGCCCACATTTTGATTATGATACTGAGCAGAGAGAAACCACATCATCTCTTGACTGGAGCCTTGCAAATCAAAGTCCATACAAATTTGTAATGAGACTGGATCCCCTGCAATGAGGCCAGGCAGCCCTGCAGGGGTTAAAAATCCTCTAGGCTGTCGGTTAGCAAGGAGGTATAAGCCTCTCTTTCTTCTGTCCTGGGTCTTGTTCAGAGATCTGGGCCAAATCCTGGAGGAAGCTCTGAACTTATGTTCCAGGCTTGGGGCCCTCCCCGACTCCTCTTTACTCCATTGTTCTTCTTTTCATGGGTCAGGTTTGCAAGCAGCTTTATCAGCAGGATCAAAATAACTATTTAGAAACTAAACACTTTCAGCTGAGGAGTCAGATATTTATAATAACTGATGTAGAAAAACCAGTTACCTAATCCAGAGACCAAAAGAGGCATGCCATTTGGAGAGTATGAAGACATCCCTAGTTTTAAGTAGCTATTCCCAGCAGTGCAGGAAACCCTCAGAAACATTTTGTGAAAGTTCCTGGTAGGTTTTATTTCTGTTGAAAGATATAAACCCTTTTCTACAGACTTGACTTCATGGACGGATTATAATTTCTGCTCCATTGGTGTGTGACTTGGCATTGTGACTTGTTTTTGCCAATGGTATGTGAGTGGAAGTGACATGTGACATTTCTGAGAGTAGATGCTAAGGGCTGTCACTGGCTGTGCCACCTCTTGTTTTCTTCGGCTTTGAGATTGACATGTCTTAATAGTGCCTTTTTCTTCAGACTTTATTCCCAAATAAAGAGGGCAGGAAGTGGAGTTGCAGCCAGCACACAAGGGGAGGAATTGGAGGATTGATATTTGTTGCAGTGGGCTGTTGAAATCTGGGGCTTGTCTGCAGCATTATCTAGCAAAAACTGACTAGAACATCATGTCAAAATAGTACCTGTCAGCCAAGTTAGTTACAGACCATCTCGATAGGTCAGTTTCAGGAACCTGGGTAGAACCAAAGGTCTCTAATTGGTGATTCTAAGTCTTAGTATCCTAGGCAGGAATCTGAAGGCAGATGTGAAACTAGAAAAGTAACTAATGATAGCAAAGAAGAAGTAGACATACTTTCTAATATTATTAATAAAAGTTCAGTGCTAGATCTATCTGTGATGGGGCAGGGGTGAGAATAAGAGAACTAGATACTAGTGTGAGAGGGGAAAGAAACTTTGTCCTGAAGAGATTAGAGTTGAAGAAACCATGTAATTGTGTGGTAAGCAGAATGGCAGCTTTACCAAGAGAGTAAAGGGCACCCACTAACAAGGACTATAAACGCAAAGACGACTAAGGAAGAATTCCATAGGAAGATAAAATAGGATCTGATCTGCAGCTACAGAGGCCGAGGCAAACATTGAGCCAGAGAGAAGCAAACACCAGGGAGCAGCTCACACTCCAAAAAATTAACGTAGCAAGTTTGGATCAGAGCTAGGTATGAACCAGACAAAGAGAAGCACTGGGAGGGGTCAGCTGCTTTCATCAAGAGTGATGCTTGGGGTCTGTGATGAGTGAGGGCTGCAGGCAGAGTTTCAGGCTTTTCTCTGCATAGGTCTGAAGACAGGACAGGCATGTTCCGATGTTGTGTGCTAAGATAAAGGAGCAATCCTGTGGTTATCTCTATTGTAAGAAATGAACAGCTATCATGAGTGAAACTAGAGTAGACAATGTTTCCCTAATTTTAGACATAGCCTCCAAAGCTATGGGAATTCTAAACATGTACTGTGAAATGGCTGGTATTAAAAGTTGTGTTTTTGACTGATCTGTAGATGTCTACCCCTCAACAAAGTGCTCTGATGTGCCCCAGCAAATGAATAATGAGAGCTCTTTGCAATGTATCTTTCATTTCAGCATCAGAGGGTCCCAATAAGTCATCTAGGATACGTTGGATTGTCTTAAAATTTTATATGAAGGATCAAAAATAAGGGATAACTTCAAAGAAAAGGATGTAGCAGAGACTATTAGTCTCAGTCTTCATTCATCACTTCATCTTGTTGTACCCACTTTCCAGCTTTTCAGTTAGGCATTTAGCTAAGCCAAACAAAAAGCAGTGAAAAGCTGAAGTCAAAATGATCTGAAAAAAAAAAAAAAAAAGAAAAAGATTCAAAGCTATGTTGGCTGTTGTTGGAAGTAGTAAACGGAGTGTCATCTTTCATTTTGTTTTCTAAAGATTCTAGAAATAAAATTTTTAATGTTTTCATAAGAGGCTACTTTGAATTTTTCCTTAGGAAGATCCAGGAAGAAAGAGTTTGAAATAATCTAGTCTTGTCTTTCGCTTGGATGGACCACTATTTTGTTTACTTAGCAGGTTTATTTTTGGTGTGCACCATTTGCCAGCCTGACTCATAATATCTCCCTTGCAGATCTTCCACATTCTTTCCCCTGACTGATCTTAGGAGTGGTCGTTCTTATCCTTCTGTCTCTGGAGTGACTTTAGAAGCGATGTGTAGAACATGCTGGGGCCCCTAGAACCTGCTTTCTCTACAGCCGTGTGTGATAGCATTTCTGTTCCTGTCTTAGGGTTACTATTGTTGTGATAAGACACTATGACCAAAAGCAACTTGGGAAAGAAAGGGTTTACTTTCCTTGGTCTTCCATATCACCTGGTCATCACTGAAGGAGGTCAGGGCAAGAATTCAACCAAGGTGGGAACCTGGAGGCAGGAGCTGATAGAGAGACCATGGGTGAGTGCTTCTGATTTGCTTGATCATCCTGCTTTCTTATAAAACCCAGGACTGGCCCCACCCACACGTTTTTTTAAGCCCTTCCACTTCAACCACTAATTAAGAAAGTGACCTACAGGCTTGGCTGCAGGCTGATCTCATGCAGGCATTTACTCAGTCGAGGTTCTATCCTCTCATATGACTCTAGCTTGTGTTGAGTTGACATAAAAACTAGCCAGCACAACTGTCTTTCCTACCCTGAAACTTGAAGAAAATACTTTCCTGGTCTCTCCTACTTTATACAGTTTTCAATCAGAAATACTTAAGAGTCTTTGTCCAGGACTCTAAATACTTTTATTCTTAAAATTTGAGGCAATTGGAGATTGTGAGTGTGAATGCCGAATCAGATCTGAGGAAAGGGTCCTTCTGATCATACCTTGAACAAGACCCCAAGACCACTTCCCATACGATGTGAAAAGCTCATGTCAGTGCCTAGAAGATGGACTTGGGGTCACTTGGTCATCCTGTTCCTCTCCCCAGTGTGCTACATTGATTAAATCTCTTATCTCTGCTCTTTACCATCAGTGGTCTCTAACTGCTGTGTGTGGGAGCCTGTGCTTTTGTTCTGACAACATTGTAGTAGCAATTAAGTTTCAGTTTGAAGTTTTGAAGGGAACAAACTCCATTCAAATCTTAGTGGGAATTAGCATGGTGAGCTCAAACAGTATGAAGACAAGGAATGGGAGTGAATGGCTTTGGAGGTGGGGATTGCCAAGAAACTCCTTGAAAAGTAAACTGAGGGCTTTTGTCTGAGAGAGACTCACCCATACTGGGGATCCAGGCCTTCCCAAGCATCAGGCTGTGTATCCCACCTACCTGCTGCCCTAGTCTCCATATGCCCCTGGGACTCCTGAATTCCCCTGCTTCCCCATAGACAGCTGCCTTAGGGTTTTATTGCTGTGAGGAGACACCATGACCAAGGCAACTCTTATAAAGGAAAACATTTAATTGAGGCTGGCTTACAGTTCAGGGGTTTAGTCCATTATCATCATGACAGGAAGCAGGGCAGCATGTAGGCAGACATGGTGCTGGAGAAGAAGCTGAGAATTCTATACCCAGATCAGCAGGCAGAAGGAAGAGAATTGCAAATCTGGGCCTGGCTTGAGCACATGAGACCTCAAAGCCTACCCCTAGTGACACACTTCTTCCGACAAGGCCACATCTACTCCGACAAGGCTATACTTTCTAATAGTGCCAATCCCTAAGAGCCTATAGGGTCATTTTCATTCCCCCTATAACAAGAGCATCACCTGCCTGATTCTGAGGGCAGTAGGGCCTATTTCAAACTTGTTTGTTCTCTTCTGTCCTCTTCTCCACTGAAGAACACACAGCATTGGTCCTGGAGGCCTATAATAATTAAGAGGGTGGATTCAGGTGGCATCTTGTAGAGAGAAAATTTGAAAGGCGAGGACTCCTAACTCCTTTTGCTCTCAGTTCTGTGTGGAGAGCAGCGTTTGACCTATGAATGCAGAGTGAAGCCACAGATCTAAACTGTACAGGAATCTAAAGTGTCCCACAGATAGCAGCTCTTCCCACACACAGAGGATACAGGGCTTATCCAGGCCTGTTCATTCTAGCATCCTTAGTGGGAGAAATAAGAGATTTCTTGATGATTTTAGACAAAAATTTGTTTTTCTATTTTTACTACCCTGCCTGCCACGCTGTCTGTATACCTGTCCCTTTAAGCGGAAACATAAGTCTGCCATTTAATAAAGCCCCAATAACAACCCTTCTTGAAAGGACAAGGGCTAATAATCACTTCCTGTTTAACATTCTGGTCATGTGACAGTGGAGGAGAATAAATCAGTTAAACAGCAAGATGCAGCAGGCTAATTTTCATGTAAAAGGAGAATGATTGCTTTTTTTTTTTTTTTTTAAGAAAGCCATTGTGATTTTTTTTTCAAGCTGTTAAAACCCAAACATCCTTGTCTATCAGTTTATGAATTATTAATAAAAAAGAAGGAGAAAAAAAAAGAGGCTTTCTTTTTCTAAATATCATCTGCTAAGCTACCATGGCCTGAAGTGGCTCACGCTGGATCCTGATTTACATAGTCCCAGTTGGAAGTTAATGAAGACCGCTGAGCCACCTTTCAACATGCAGATAAACCTTCATGTATTTAAAAGCAGGGAATCTGGGCTTGTTCCTGGCAAATTATTCATCTCAGATCTGAAGTTTCTGACATCGCCTGCGTCAGATAAACTGTCACCCAAATTGCAAACTAATTAGTGATTCAAACATTTCCGAGCTGATTGATGACAGAATAATTTACGCTTGTTTCTCAGTTTCCAGCTGGCACGGGCTGCTGACTGGAGCCCTAATTAACGCGAGTACATCAGTCATGTTCTGCCAAGGCAGCACATACAATTAAAAGGCAGTTTAAATGGAATCTCACATGATGCAAATGTGAGGAAACAGCGCTTTAGGAAGAAATGACAACAAAACCAAAACAGAACGGGAAAAAAGGAGTTTTTTGTTTTTTTTTTTTTCTTTTTTTAATGGAGAAGTAAATTGTCCTCTGCATTGAGCAGTTAACAAAAAGAAAAATAAAATAAGCAAGAGAAGCCAGACTGGGCATACTAAATGTTTTTGTATTTAAGGCGTTTTATTGAGATGAGTGTTTACTGCTCTTTTTAGCGAAAACAGTTTGGATCATCCTACCCCCCCCGCCCCCCCGCAGTGTTTTGATGAGAGGGATTCTGGGTAGGCCTCCTGGATTAGTCCCTGGCTGATGTATCTTCTGCGCTCTAACCAGAGAGAGAGTCCTTTCCTGTCTGTGGCCCTGTCCCCTGCCCATCTCCTGCAGCGCTTTGGTCTGCCCCATTTCTTTAATATTGTCTTGCATTATTTCTGTTACTTCCGTTTACAAGCTTTGGGGTAGATTTTCATTTTTAGAGTGGTTTCGAGCAAGGAGTATAAATTCCCCTAGCCCCTGCCCTTCCCCCAGCCTCCTCCTCCTCCTCCCAAGTTCTCCAATATTTGCTCTTCTAAGGAATGCCTTAGAGTTTCAGTCACCAACGGTGGGACTTCTTAATTATTTGGTTGCCTTCTTTCCCTAAGTAACGTGCTAAGTGCATGACACACCTTCTCATGCAAGTTCATTTCTTCTTAGTGATGAATCACATTCTGTCATCTAGCTATCCTGCAGTTTGCTCAGCCAGGGTGGAAAAGCTGTACACATCTGTGTGTAGGGTCTGGTCTGGACCAGACTTTTAATTTTAGTAAAAGCCAAGGAGTGCAGTTACTGAATCATTCATTCATTAAAAAAGTATTGTTTAGTTTTAAGATTTGCTTTTATGCATGTGTTTGTCTGCATGCATCTATGTGCACCAGTGAGTGCTTGGAGCCACTGGAGGTAATAGGAGTGTATCAGATTTTCTAGAACTGGAGTTACAGGTAGTTAAGTGTGAGCTACCATGTGGGTGCTGGGAACCAAACTTGGGTTCTCGGTAAGCAGTAGGTGCTCTTAACCACTGAGTCATCTCTCTAGTCTCAATTCATTAACAGACACGAGCTTTCCTCGCCCCCTAAGACTGCAGGCTGCTGAGGACAACACACATTTCCTATGGAGCACGGTATATTATGCTACACTACATTGTAATTTCTAGCCTCAAGGTTTCCACTTCATATTTCTTGGTTGCTCCATTCAACTCAGAATCTCCAAGTCAATGTTCTCATTCTCATATAGCAGTAGCTACCACAGCTCACCCTGTGGATACAATGATTGTGTTCTGGTTTTTGTTAAGGAGACAAACTTAAAAGTTAATGATGTTGTCCATGTCCACAGAGACAATGAGAAAATGGGGTATGTCTCTCAAGGACAGGAGAGATTGCTTGTCCATCGAGGCTACAGATGGCACTCAGTGTTCCTAGCAGTTGACTGGCCTAGACCCAGTAAATGGCAAAGCCACGAGACAGCCAGATCTACAGAGGTTCACTAGTCCATTATCTGTGATGCTATTTATTCCAAACAAATATGGAACTTATACTTGTTCATGCTTGGGCAGCAATTCTGGAAGGAACTCTTTCTGTGCTTTAGAAGCTGACCGTTCTAAAAATAGAATTTAATTCTACTCATAAAGCTTGCCTCTATGCATACTATTGTGGTCCAATAGAAAGCCAAACTCTGTGAGCCTACAGTCTAGAAGGATAGGCAGACATTAAGTGTGTGTTAATACCAATGACTAAGTACTTTTGACTGAATGGGCAGTGAGAAGGGAAAAGTGCAGTTGATGGCCCAATAGAGGAGGGAGATTAACCTGCTTTCACCTACATAACTCGAGAAAGTGATGCTGGTGCAGAAGTTTAACTGGAAGTATGTAGACTGAGGCAGGAGCATACTCCAGCTATAGAGTTGTGGTCTCTATTGCTTCTGTCCATGTTCAAACACAGTGGAAGGAAACTAGTGTGAGAAGAAAGCAGGTGGGCACTTAATTATAGGGTAATATCTTAGTATGTGGAAGTTGTAATCTGTAGAACCAGTAATTTTCTGGTGAGTAAAGAGCTAAACACCTATTTGAGGCCCACAGGTCACTTCTCTTTCCTAGAAATTTTAACGTGATAATATAAATCATTAGTATCACTTCTTTAGAGGAGCTGAGTGTTGACTAGATCCTCTAAGAGGTATGTACTCTGCCTACTCTGTTGTAGTGTGCAGAGAGCAGAAAACCTAGTGCAGAGGCAAAAGAGAGGGACTCATCACTTTATATATATTGTATATTATGATACACTATGTATATTATTATTAGTGCATGTATATGTGTGTAATAATGCAATAGATATATCCATGCATGTATGTGCACAATTATGCATTGCTTTATGTCAGAGATGCTTGCTGAGAACAGTTAACTAGGTGATTTTATCATTGGCTGACTAAATGTGCAAAACAAGATGGCTGCAACTATCATTAAATAGTGTAATCTTATAGGATCACAGCCATATATGCTGTCCATCTCTGATCAAAATACCATTCACTAGTGCATATCTACAAAAATGTATTTGACTATGCTCAAACATACAGAAAAATACAATAGAAAACAACAAGTATGTGCTTACCAACCACCTAAAAAATTACTTGCTGTGTCCACTCTCACTGTGTTTTAAAAAAAACAGTCATGAGGTTAAAGCTAAGATGTCTTCTGCTGTCAAATCCATATTCCTTCCTTCATGTGGTAATTATAGTCCAAAGCTGGTCTGACTTTTTCATTCTTTATTTTTACTTTAAATTCATATTTATAGTTTTAATTTATAAATGTGCCTATAAAGTAGGATTCTGAGTATTTTAAATATGCATATCAATGATATGAGACTGTGTTTTGTCTGTGTGCAATTACTTTGTTATTTTATTTTGCTTTTTGATACAATGTCTCACTTTATAGCCTTCACTGACCTGGAACTTGGTATTTAGACCACACAGTCCTGGAATTCACTATATTGACCACACTGGCCTAGAACTCACAAAGATATACTTGCATCTGCCTTCATAGCATGCATGTGGAGATCGAGGGCAGCTTGTGGGAGCAAGTCCTCACCTTCCACCATGTGAGTCCCAGAGATTGAATTGAAGTCCTCATGCTTGGCGTCAAGCACCTTCACCACCAAGTCATCTAGTTGTCCCCACAATCACTTTTTAATTTCATCATCATGTTTTTTAGATTTCTCTAGATATATGTGGTTAATTCATTTTAACTCTTGTACATGTTTACCAATACAAACTATTCTCTATTCTATGATCTAGTCTCCTGCTGGTGAACGCTGTCTTCATTCTTCTTTGCTTTGAATGGGAGACCAGTGATCTTTTTGGTCTCTCCCTTTAAGCTTTTATGTAACCATTAGGTTACACACCTGGACAGGGCAGTGCTGAGCTGTGAGATATGCATAGCTCAAGCTGACCAGGAACTGCCAAATGGTTTCCTAAGTGCTCCTTTACTGGACACATATTCCTACTTTCATTTATTTGTTTGTTTGCTTGTTTGTTTGTTTTTGCAACCACTTGAGACTTTAAAGTCTTAAAGTTTTACCCATCTTTTGAGGTCAAGTGAATCTCTTGTTTTAAGTTTCTTTCCTCAGGTGTTAGTAATGTAGTGTGATTTACAGGTATATCACCATGCCACCATGCCAGCTTTAAGTTGAACGTGAACTTTCTTTAAAGAGTTAAGACATGGCTGATTTGTAACCAAACTCATGAAATATTTTTGTATGAGAATTGTTTCTTTGAATCATTTTATCAGTGATTTCTATAATTGGTTCTATTACACATAAAATTGGCCCCACAGTAGCCCTCTAAAACCTTTTTGGAATGTCTGGTTTGGAATTCCATTCCAAGTCAGTAGAACAATTAATGAATGAAATGAGTTTTATTGCTTTAGAACAAGTGTCAACAAATTTGTTTATAAAGGATCAGATAGTCATTAATTATTTTTTTAGGCCAAATTCTAACTCCTGGACTCTGTTAGTAACAGTAGGCAGCATGTAACAGTTGAGGGGGCTGTCTTCCAATAAGAGATATCTATACAAAGCAATCTGTAGGTTACATTTGATCGTAATTATTGATTTAGAGCCTTCCTTTAGGCATCATACTGCAATAAAACACCCGAGCAAGGGAAGTTGTTAAGAAAATGAGGGTGTTTTAGTTTATGGAACAGGCAGTCACACATAGTCAGCTCCTGGTGAAGGCCTTCTGCTATGCTAGTTAGTGGATAGAGAAGCAGAGAAATGAATAAGCATGAGATGAAAAGAAGTGTCCATCTGTTTACAGAAATCTACCTTTGTGGTAACTAATCCAGTCCTGTAAGACCCAGCCACTCCCATTGCTGTGGGGGTATTCACTAGAGAAGACTGCTCAGGCATTGTTTTAGGCCAATAGAAGTCTTTGTTAGCCAGTTGGTGACTACACTGGGTGTTCAAGATCCCTGGATAGGGCCAAACCTTCTGCAGGGTGAGCTTTTAAGCATAAAAATCATGTCCTGGGTTGACATACTTCAGTTAAAAGAACAAGCTAGCCAGAAGTAGAACTATAGAAGCCAAAAAGCAAAGTTTAGAGACTTTCCCAAACTATAGACTTTGATGGATTTGGTCTTTGTTTTCATTTTGGCAGGTGGTCCTATCTACATGCTGAGTTTTACAACCTGAATGGTACTTCCATCATGGAATCATTTCCACTAAGGTCTGGGGGCCTACTAAAATCTGGGGCCTTGATATACTGCAACATAGGCAAAGAAGGGGAACATTCAGAGTAAAGTGAGATTGGATGCAAAGTGAATAATAAAATCAAACAACTCTTAATCTTTAAACCATGACACATTACAGCGAAATCACTTTGAAATTTCATTTATTTATTTTCAAGCTTTCATCCATGTAGCTGTTGTATATTGAGCACATTCCCCCTCATTCTCACCATACTTCTTTTTCTGCCCTTCCTTCTATTGTCTCTCTTGTCCTCCTAGAGGGTTTTGCTTTTTACATTCAAGACTGTGTGTATGTGTGCGTGTGCGTGTGCGTGTGTGTGTGTGTGTGTGTGTGTGTGTGTGCATGTGTGTGTATAGAGGAAGCTTTACTTGTCTTGTTGCTGTCACAAAATACCCCCCCCCCAAGAATAATTTAAGAAAGAGAAGGTTTATTTTGTTGACAGGGAAGCCATGGAGCAAGGAGCTTGGGGCATTTGGTAGATGGTCACATTTCAAATACAGTTAAGAATAAGAGAGCAATGCATATGTGTATGCATCTGGCTTTCTCTTTTTTTTTAATTTTTTTCTTTATTATTATGTGTTTTAAATTTTATACATCAGCCATGGGTTCCCCTGTCCTCCCCTCTCCCGCACCCACCCACACCTTTCCCCCCAGCCCCTCCCCTCCATTCCCATGTCCTCCAGGATCAAGGCACCCCTGGGGATTCATTTAAACCTGGTGGATTCAGTACAGGCAGCTCCAGTACCCTCCTTCCGGGCTGAGCATGTGTCCCTGTGTAAGCCCAAGGTTTCAAACAGCCAGCTCATGCACTAAGGTCAGGTCCTGGTCCCATTGCCTGGGTGCCTCCCAAACAGATCAAGCTATTCAACTGTCTCACTTATCCAGAGGGCCTGATCCAGCTGGGGGCTCCACAGCCTTTGGTTCATAATTCATGTGCTTCCATTCGTTTGGCTATTTGTCCCTGTGCTTTTTGCAATCTTGGATTCAACAATTCACACTCTTGTAGACCCTCCTCTTTCTCAACAGTTGGATACCTGGAGCTCCACCTGGGGCCTGGCTGAGGATCTCTGCATCCACTTCCATCAGTTATTGGATGAGAGTTCCAAGACGACTGTTAGGGTGTTTAGTCATCTGATCAGCAGACTAGGTCAGATTAGGCTTTCTCTCGACCATTGCCAGCAGACTACAGAGGATATATCATTGTGGATTTCTGGGGACTTCTCGAGCACTCTGCCTATTCCTGTTCTCGTGTGGTCTTCATTTATCCTTGTCTGTCATTCCTTGTTCTCTCTTTTTGGTCTTGATCCAGCTGGGATCTCCTGCTCCCCTAAGCTTTCTTTCCCTCAAATCTTGCCCTTCATTTCTCCCACTCTCGTCCAGGTTGTTTATGTAGATCTCATCCATTTCTCTGTCATTGGGTGATCCT
Source organism: Onychomys torridus (assembly GCF_903995425.1). NCBI lineage: Eukaryota > Metazoa > Chordata > Mammalia > Rodentia > Cricetidae > Onychomys > Onychomys torridus. The sequence goes on from NC_050443.1 coordinate 133,180,315, forward strand.
TGGGTCTTTCCTGGTGTCCCGTTTTCTAGGTAGCCTCCCTGGAGTTGTGTAGCAGTCTAGTCATCTTTGTTTTACATCTAGTATCATCCTATGAGTGAGTACATACCGTGTTTGTTCTTCTGAGTCTGGGTTACCTCACTCAGGATGATTTTTTCTAGATCCATCCATTTGCCTGCAAACCTCATGATGTCATTGTTTTCCTCTGCTGAGTAGTACTCCATTGTGTATAGGTACCATATTTTCTTTATCCATTCTTCAGTTGAAGGGCATCTAGGTTGTTTCCAGGTTCTGGCTATTACAGACAGCTTGGTACTGGCATGAAAACCGACATGTGGACCAATGGAATCGAATTGAAGACCCTGACATTAACCCACACACCTATGAACATACAATTTTTGACAAAGAAGCCAAAAATGTACAATGGAAAAAAGAAAGCATCTTCAACAAATGGTGCTGGCATAACTGGATGTCAATGTGTAGAAGGCTGCAAATAGATCCATATCTGTCACCATGCACAAAACTTAAATCCAAGTGGATCAAAGACCTCAACATAAATCCAGCTACTCTGAACCTGATAGTAGAGAAAGTAGGAAGTACTCTTGAATGCATTGGCTTTCTCTTTTTTATTGAGTTTAGGGCCCCACAGAATGGTGTGATCCACATTAAGGGTGGCTCCTCCTACATAAATTAACCTAATCTGGATAATCCCCCACCCCTGTGGATTATGCTTATTGTTAATAAAAACTGGTTGGCTGATAGCAGGGCAAGAAGAGATTGGGTGAGACAGCCTGATGCAGAGAGATGAGATGGAAGAAGGGCAGAGTCAAGAGAGTCAGGGGAGTCGAGAGATGCCAGCAAGCTGCCTGGCAAGCAGGATGTGTAGAGAGTGAGATAACAAGCCATGAGCCACATGGCAAAGCATAAATAGAAATATGGGTTAGTTAAAATGTAAAAGTTACCTAATAACAAGCCTGAGCTACCAGCTGAATATTTGTAATTAATATAAGCCTCTGATTATTTGCAAGCAGCTCCTGGGACTGAAAAACTCCACCTACAATGCCCCATACCAGACCAGAATTGTTTGGATCAGGTTTGTTTCCATGGTGGTTCTAAATTCTGTCAAGTTGACAGTCAACATGAACCATCACAAGACTACTATGGGTCAATTTGACACCCTAACATCACTTTAAAGCTATAATCTTTCACCCTGTCCACACAGGCTCATGGCCATCTCATAATACAGTTTATTCAGTCCAAATTCCAAAGTGTCTGAAGTCTTTAACATTTCAAATCTTGTTCAAATGTGTAAATGTAAAGCCACTTCTGAGACTGTGGCAATCTCTGAACTGTGAGCTCCTCTAGCATCAACAACAACAAAAAAACCCAAACAAACAAACAAACAAACAAACAAAAAACAAGAGACAACTGTCTAACATAAAATGGTACACATCAAGTTTTCCTATTACTAAAGGCAAAACTGGGGACATACGTAGTAGAGTGCTTGGACTAAAGCAAGACCAAAATGCAGTAAAGAAAGCGTCACATCCTCTATCCCTATGACCAGAACTGTGCACCTAAATATGTTTATACCAAATAGATAGAAAAGTTAAATACTAATATTTGTTGATAACAAATTACAAGAAATTTGTTATAAAATAATTATTAATGATACATTTACTTTACTATTATTTAAACATGAAAGCAAATTTGTGTACTAATAAGGTGGGAGATGCTTGCTTATTTTTACAGAGAAAATCAAATTTTGGATAAATATTTGATACTGAAGGACATAGCACACCTTCAGCATTTTCAGTTGACCAAAATTTTGATTCCAGTACTGTCAATGCTAAGAAAGCTACTTCAGTACATAGTATTAGATGACAGAGTATGTTTGAGGGAATTTCAGAAGTTGTCTTAATCTTAAACCAAAACTTATTTAACATTTTTTTTTTTTTGGTGTATGAAACTCATCAATAGCTGAAACAGCAATTTTAAAAATAAAGAAATCTAACACTCCAATCCAGAAAAGAGGACAAATTTGATATATTCTGATGAGCAATGGTAGAAAAAATTTAAAGTCTTCATTTTCTGTATCCTTGTGTTTCTGTCAGAGCAGTAACATTGTATACAGCCAAAATAACACACTTCATAACATACAGTAGTGTTATATCTGAGGCCTAGTTTTCCAGGCATTACTTGTGTTTCAGGGTGCATGTGACAGCATGCACCATGCAACATGCACTCATGTGTTCAGAACCAAGGCTTTAGTGAGGTCTCATGGTGCAATCACAGTGAGGGGCTCCAGAAACACTGCAAATTGATTACACATTTTATTTTGAATTAATTCTTGGTTGTTGTACATTCAGAAACCTTTTACTCTTACCAAACATTTTGTGTCCCCCACCTTCAGTTATGTGGTCTGTACAAGGAAGTGATGTTCTGAGATATTTGATCACACTACATGAAAGGCACTTTCTGATTGGTTTAATAACGAGCTGAACATCCAATAGCTAGGCAGGAGAGAATAGTCAGAACTTCCAGGGAGAGGGAGGAATGAGAGGAGAATCTAGGTGGTGAGAGATGCCAGGGAGACACTGGGGAAGTCGGACAGACATACATTATGGAGGAAAGGCAAAGAGCCATGTAGCAGAATGTAGATTAATAGAAACAGGTTCATTTAAGATATAAGAGCTAATTAGGAACAAACCTAAGCTTAAGGCCAGGCTTTTATAATTAATAATAAGTCTTCATGTCATTAATTGGGAGCTGATGGTTCAAGAAAGTTCACAAAAGACCGATTACATTGTGACTTATAGTTTTAGAATCGGGGCACTGTATGACTACATTTTGTGACTAATAGGCTGTCAAAGATTTGAACCCTAAGTAAGCCTTAAGGTAGTTAGGGGGACTTCCAACTAGAGAGAAGCTCTGGGATAGGAAAACCCCATGGCTGTAGTTAACACCAGAGTAATTGCAGAATGTCGTTTGTCTTTCAGTCCATCTAGGTCAAAGATGCCTGAAAGATATACTATGAACCATGTATGAAATTAAATATTTTAATATTGCCTTCTTATAAAATTCAGAGAAAGTGTTGAAGTTAATTTTAATACTCCATCAACTGTATTTATCTCAACATGCATGCTAATTCGAGTAGTTGCAGTGAGAAGTTCACTGTGGTTTGGCAATACTTTCAATGCTAACTGGTCACTCATTGCTAAATGTGTTGGGTAGCTTGGTTCCAGTCCACCTCAATGCTCTAAGGTGGCCACAGACAGCACTTCCAGGAATCAGGGCCAGCCCTAGTAGGTGCACAAGTCATCTCTTCCTGCATTTGTGTTTTCCAGTGTAAGGAAAAAAACTTCCTAGAAGCCTCCAGCATATTTCCCTCATTATTTTATTGTCAAGAATTACTTCTAGTATTCAACATCTAATTCAAATTGTAGACAAAGTGAATGGAACTAAAAGTGGCTCAGCCTGATTCACAGAATCAGTCTATGTAGTAGAAGGGAGCTACCTGTAGGGTGCGTCTGCAGATGGTATGAAGGTGAGTACAGATGTTGAGAGCACAGCAAAGGGCCTTCTGAACATTTAAATTGAAAAGATGGTGTTGGGACAGTATCTGCCTCTGTGAGCCTTGACAGAAAGACAAAGACAAGGGTTGTGAATTTTAGCTTGTTGTGGATAGAGAGGTTTAAAAGAGCATCTGGGTGGTTTATAGAAAAGTACTGCAGCCGGGGAGGGCTGACCTGATGCATAGCTTCTTAGAGTTCAACGTTTGATGAGGTCACATGAGGTAATGGCTGGTGTTGGCCCTTGTGGAAGAGGATGGAATAGTCTTTCACAGCTCTAAACATGATGAAGTAGGCAGAGTTCATGATATGTTAGTCAATTTTTATTCCCCTAGAAATTGTACTCAATAGTATGAAAAATATTGTCATAACCTGTGTGAGACGAAAAGAATCTATTTTAATTGAAGTGTGCTTTTCTCAGCAATGTCTGTCCTGTCCACTGCGTGTATGACCAGATTTATATTTTCAGAAAAGCGGGCCTTGTTGCAGTCATGACTGAGGCTTGCTTGCTTTTGTCAGAACACCTTCTATTTAAAATCCTTGATTTTTCGTTAATGCTTTGTTTTTTAAAGAAAGCCAAAAGAAAACATGGAATTGGGAAGTTTCAGAAGGCAGTCCCTTTCTGGAATAAAAAATCTACATGGGGAGGGGCTGACCTGGGTAATGGCTGATGGCATCTCTGGTGTCAGGGGGCTTGTCCTGGTAAAGAAGGTAACCCCTGTGGATTCCCAATCCTGGCGCCTGGGAACTTTGCATTCCTTTCTGTTGCAGAATGGTAACCTGGAGACAGGTACAATGTAACCTAAGTGCAGCCTGTGGTGGCCTGGTGTGTTCCATCTCAGCCACCAGGTTAGTCATCCGGCCTGAGTCCCCGCGAGTTTTGTTCTCAGGTTCACCTTCCTGGGTTGACGCAGAAACAATGGCAGATAGGGCATCTACTTAAACCAGGGAGGGGGAAATCCCCTGGTAGTCCTCAAGAGGTTTATTCACCCAGGAGGAGAAGGCTGATGAAGCAGCTTTCTCAGAGGTGGCTACACCCCAGGGGTGTGAAATGACTGGAAACATCAGTGCTTGAACTGTGCCTCACTGCACACAGCACCAGCACACTCATTGAGGGAACTCAGGGCTAGACGGTGAAACGCAGACTGACATCACAAGTGGATTCTGATGCCTGGGCAACCTCTCCCTCCATGGAATATGTGCTGGGAATGTGGACTTTGTGGGCAACAAAATGGGAAATGATAGATTCAAGTGAGGTAGAGAAAGACATCAAATCCTCTTGGCTCTGTGTCGGGGGCAAGAACAGTTTCCTCTTCTCAGGTTTTGAGTGGAAGGAATAGCTCTTCCAAATAACTCTTCTTTGGGGCCAATTGCCTGACCCCCTGACTGCCCCCCCCCCCTTTCTGGCACCTACTACCAGCCTTTCCCAGTGACAGCTGCCTCTGCAGATGTCTGTGTGGCTTTCTGGATTCCACACTCAGCAGCAACATTCTGCCATCTCTGTTAGGGCTCAGAAACCTCTTTGGAGCCTTTACTATGAGAACACAATTCATGAAGGACATTTCTGTGTTTGCCAGAGGTGCTATAAATGTTTTTTTAATGTTTTACAAGAGCTAGGACATATCTGTAATCTTAGCACTTGGGGATGGAAACAAGAGAATCAGAAGTTCAAGGTCCTTTTCTGCTATAACAGTGAGTTCAGGCCAGTATGGGAAATATGAAACTCCATCAGAAACAAAGAAATGAATAGAAAATACCATTGGAACATAGAGTATTTTGAAAATTATACTTTTAATCTTTTGTGTTTTCTTTAAATATATCCAGTAAAGTCACAGCATGTCTTTCTGACTAAAATCACGACTTTTAACTTTGCAAGGTCACAGAAGGAAAGATATATGAAATGGTCAGATGCCACAGGTCCTTCTGGAGGGAGGCAATGCACTTGATTGCATCTCACAAACACAGTCATCCCATGAAAACAAGAAGCTTCCACACTTTTAGTCATAGGAAACAGAAAGTGCTGCACACAGAAGGAGGCAGAATCAAGCAAATGAAGGAACGAAGTAACTTAAAAAACTCCAGCTTGATCCATGGCACTGAGTTGCTTTACATAGCGCAAGTATATCATTGGCCGGCCTGACTGATGGATAAGACTGAAGCATTCTGGTGGCTTGTCACCATTTGGACATACCATGGCTAAGAAAGGCACTTAGATTATAAAGGAAACTTCTGTAACACCTCTAGTGTGAGCATTGGCTGTGAGATAATGACACTAGGAGCCTGGTGACCTTGGAGAACTCTTTATGTACCTCTTCTAATACAATGGCATGCACTAGCAAACAAAGACAGCTTTGAAGGGGCATAAAAGGCTGCCAAGCAAAACTATCTAAAATATAATTAACTAAATGTAAAGGAATTGTTACTGAGTAGTTATATGCAAAATAAACAAAGTTCTCACTTCGTTTTTCCTCTACCCAGTGTGTATTTGTAGACACAACTGAAGTGCCTGCATACGTGGCTTGCAGAGATGGGAGTCAGTTCAGCCTCGAGAGGGCTTTAAGTGTTTATCGCTGTGATGATAGGCTAGCACACTTGAAGAAGTAGTTTGTTAAAGAGACCCTGGAGGCTGGAAAGAGTGGCTGAACATGCTGTGTGGGGGACATCTGATCCATTCTCTGTGACCAGCTCCACAGTCTGTAGATTGTGATCCTGTTGACTTGTGTGGGAGATATCCTGGGCATGGTAAAAATGGTGGAGGGACCCAGTACAGAGAGTCTAGAGCTTTCTAAGTTCTCCTTGGCTTCCTCATCCTTCATGTGCACCCCCTCTCTGTTTCTGTCCGTCTACCTCACCCCATTCTGAAGCACACAAAATGGTATTAGTAGGAAAAAAATAGTCATAAATTTACAATCTATCAACCACTTGGAGGAACCTAAAGGACTTATAAGCCAAGTTCCTTCTTCATCTGTTCTGTGTTCATTCTGGTGACAGCCAAGGGGCTTCTACTACAGTGCACTATTTCTCCACATAACCACATCCTGTGAATAGTCTAAAATTACACTAATGATAACAGAATGAATACCAGGACACTTTATTATTCTTTATCCACCAGGTCCCTGGGTTTAGCTGAAATACTTGAATCAGAACTGTCAATACAAAGAAATAGACATGGTGCCCCATCTGCCTGTCCTCCCACTCCTGCCCTGCTTTCTGGCCTCTGAAGCATCTCCTAGAACTCAAATCTAATATGAACATTTATATTGAGTCTAAAAAGAAAATGGATGCAAATTGTGTCTAGTCGAGGACTTTATTGAAAGTTCACTAAATAGAGCCAGAATAGTTTTGAATATTGTGGAAAGGGGTATGAATTTATTCCTTTCTGTTCATCAGCTTTAGGGATCCTCTTATATAGCTCAAGATTCATATGTCTTGGTGAAACATACCATATCATCAATTACGTATAAAACCTTCAGTAGCATTTTTCAGTCAAAACCAGTTTTTAAACCTAAATTTTAAAATTTTGAGATGATTCTCAAATATAAAACCATCTATGGTGTAGAGAAAGCAACAAGGGCTTTGACTGATGGATGTACTAGCTCTGTGAGAGGGAAAGTGGTTTATTGTCTTTGACTTTCATTTTTCCTATGTATAAAATGGAAATAATATGCTCCTGTGATGTCGTACAGCCTCTGAATGTTACCTGATGTGGAAAGGACTTTGTAAATGTGATTAAGTCAAGAATCTTGAGAGGGGGGATTATTTTTTATATGACTAACAACAGAATGCTTAGAGAGCAGAGGGAGGTGTTTGGTGTCTGAGGAGGAGAATGTAGGCTGATTTGAGCAATGAAATTGTAGGTTAAGAGATGACAATAACCGTTAGAAGCTGCAAAGGACAGATCTCTTTGGAGCATTCAGAAGAGCATTCAGCCCTACCAACACCTTCATTTGTGGCCCTATGGGTCTCATTTTGCATTTCTGGTTCCACGAGTATAAGAAAAAGCATTTATTTTGAAAATCACTAACTGTAATTTTTTTTAATGGCAGCAATAGGAAGGAAAGCAACATTTATCGTGTGCCATGCCTGGGATGATGACCATGGAACCACACACTCATACATGCAGACAGCAAACCCATGGTGTATAATCTACTTATACGCAGGCTTCATAACTGCACCATTGCCACTCTGACCGGTGCATAAGACCTGCCTGCATTGGAAAATAAAGCTTGTGAATTATACCATGAGTGATGCTGGAAAGGAAGACCTAAGTAGATCGATGGCTTGCCAAAGGTGACAAAGCTCTAACTAATACACACTCAAAGTTGACTCTCCTGGAGAGAGCCCTTTATTACAGAGAACTGGTTTTGTGGCAGTCATACCCTCCCCTCAAGGTCATGTTGTGGAGTGTACTCTTGTAAAGGCTGTAACCTATTTAATAATACACTCTTTGGGAAGTGGAGTTACTTCCTTGGTTGTATGTGACAGAGACTGATTTTTTACATGTACTTCTGGTTTGGTTGATGGTGACATGTGAGGTGAAGCCTGTTCTTCCTCTTGTCTGATGAAGTTTTGAGGTGGTACCTTAAGAACGAGCTGCATGTGTTTTGAGTTTGAAATGGATGTATCTGCAAATAAGGGTGTGTGTTGTGCATGTGAGTTCTCATTATGTACTTCTAATTTGAAATCATATAAGAGAGGAAATTTGAAGGGTATTAACACTCTATTTGGCAAGGCAAAAATATCTTCAGGGAGCATTAGCTATTGGAATAAATTATGATATTCTCCATTATCAAGTGGGTGGCATGTAATCACATGCCTTGATTCCTCAAGATTGTTTAACCTTTGGCATATTTGTTTATGATTATATGCTTTGCAAGTCATCTTTGTTGGAAGGCTAGATGATAAAGGCATAGAATTATTGGTTCTTATGATGAAGGTGTATTTTCTCAACATGCATTGCAGAATAATAACACCATTCCCTATTCACTGAAAACTATTCTGATATCCACTTCATGGATAGATCTATTTTCACATGTATATAAACATGTATTTACAAACATAACAAAGGAGCTATCCCTTTCAATCTTGATAGTTACTAACTTACTGAAAAGAAACTGACTTGAAGTAAAGGCAGGAAAATATGGATGATACATATTCTTGACCTAGTCTACAAAATTTGGTAGTCCAGTGTTTGTTTAAACACTCTAAGTAGCCAATTACAAGACTGAATGGTATGAAAACTTCATCCTGCTTCATGATGTAACCATAAAGAATGCAGAGAAAGAATAAAGAGTTGTTGCATAATTTTTTTTTTTCTTGGAAGCAGTATTTTTCTTCCATGTCATTTGGTAAGATTCCCCAAGTTGTATCCTCTCTTTCTTCCAAAGACAGCCTTTTATAAAGACAAATCTTCAGGAGCTGGAGGGATCACTCAGTGGTCAAAGTGCTTACTGTGTCTGCTGGCCAATCCTGCTTGTCAACATGTGCTCGCTAGTTTTAGGTCAAGCTGACTCAAGCTATAGTCATCTGAGGAAAGGAAACCTCAGGTGAGAAGATGCCTCCATAAGATTCAGTTGTAGGCTATTGTGTCCAAGCCATGATGAACAAGCCAATAAACGGCACTCCACCGTGGGTTCTTCATCAGCTCCTGCCTTCAACTTCCTGCCCTTACTGAGTTCCTGTCCTGACTTCCTTCAGTGATGATCTATGATGTGGAAGTATAAGACAAATAAACTCCTTCCTCCCCAATTTCCCTTTGGTTATGGTGTTTTATCGCAGCAATGGTAACCCTGATTAAGACACTCAGGAAGAGGAAACTTCAACTGAAAAGTTGCCTGTATCAGACTGGCCTGGAAGTATGTCTGTAGGATATTTTTGTCATTGCTAATTGATGGAGGAGGGTCTAGCTAACTGTGGGCAGGGCCAATACTGAGAAGGCACTTTGCTCTGAAAGGATCCTTGCTCTGGAAAAATGGAAGACATTGCTCTGTGGTCTCTGCTTCAGTTCCTACCTTTGGGTTCCTGCTGAGACTAACATGCTGATTGTACAATGAGAAAATCAGATTGCCCTTCCATTGTATGTAGGTCTCCTCCAATTGTTTAAGAGTCTGAAAAGATTACAGGCTGAGTGAGGAAGGAGTCTTCTCTCTGTGTGATTGTCTTTGAGCTGACACATTGGTCTTCTCTTTCCATTGGATTTTGCCTTGAATAGGAATTCTACTATTGACTCTCTTGTGCTGTCAGTTTAATGACTGGAGACTTTATTCTCCAGTTTGTCTGATCTATAGTGGTATCTATATGATTATGTTATATGTATATCTTATTGGTCCTGTTTCTCAGGAAACTTAGACTAATACAAACACCTCAAAACTTTGTCAAGAGCGAGTGGGGTTTCTGATTCTCAATTTTGATTGATCTGGTTGATCCTAACTTCAGCAGGAACCACCCTCATAGATAATCAGAATAGTGTTTAACCAAGTAGCAGAGCACTCTATTGTCCCATCAGGTAGACACATGAAATAGCCTTTGTAGCATTGACACCCCAGAACCACAAATTCAAGGAAGGACCAATACTTGCAGTGAAGATCCAAAGGAGTGCTTTAGGAGGCTGTGGATGTTTGCAGAGCTCAAAACACCTTCAGAAAAAGTCCACCAAGATCACTGACATAAACCAAGAGGTAAAATGCAAAGTCTTGGAAGAGAAAGATGACAATAAATCTCTTCTGGGTTGGGATAATTTGGAAAAGAAGAAAGAAGCACCACTATGTTCTTTTTGCTTGTTTAAAACTATAATTAAAGACCACATTTCAAGCTGCAAGTTTTTTGACAAGTTTGTAATTGTGAGTAGTTACTTTAGGAATAACCAATGTGTACCAACTGTTACACCATTGCCCAGGGGCTTGAATGTATGGAACTAACCTTAAAGAAGACCAGGGAACCACTGTCACTTCATATAGCTTTCCAACACATCTGTGCTTTCTTAGAACAATGGAAAAACTTACAACCACTACCTGCTAACTCTCCCCTTACAAATCAATGCATGTCTTTATTCTTGCTCCTATAAAATAGACATCACGTCCATTAGTACTGTCTCCTCATCCTGTGAGGGAAGGGGACCCTAGTCCTTACAGATAACTTATTAGATTTTGGGTGAGAGGATTTTGAAGTAAGTTAGTGTTTGTTCACCAAACCACTAATCTCACCTTAGTAGCAGCTTTCCACAGAATAACAGTGGGACATAGAATATCACTTTGACAAGATTGCCAAATTTCACTTTAAATAGGACTAAAATTCCATGTGCAGAAACGAACAAAGAGGCATGCTTTTATACCCACAATTATAAAGGAGTAAGAGGAGAGGGTGTAAGTAATTGAGCCTAAATTCTTGATACCACACTGAAGCCAATGTGGAAGTTAGCAAACACTACCTGCCTCTTCTTCTTGTGTGGGGAGATTCTTAAGCTGACAGTGAGATGGCAGTCTGCCAGGAGGAGGGAGAAACGGATGAGCATAGATTCCTCACCCAGCATCTAAAAACAGTGCTCAGAATACCACCCATCAACCCGAGGAGATGAATGACTGAAATCACATTATACCTATATTTTCTGATGTGAAAACTGTCAACATTACTGTCACTGACAATGTTCTAAGTGAGCTGGAAGGAGATTTCTGGCGGTTCACAATCTGTTAGCTCATATTTCTAGAGCTCTGGGGAAATAGCCTTGATACTTCAGTATCCAATAATGGGATTGCCAGGGAGAAATCATGGTTAGAAGTGAAACTATTGATCCAGAAGTTTCAAAGTTCTGAAGAAGAAAAAAAGTGTCTGGTGTCAACAGACCTGGCTGAGACAGGGGAAGACAGGGTGTTGCAGGATCTTACTGTTTGATGTCTATTTCTTGAGCACTCCAGTAGGTACAGCATATATGGCAGTGAGCAAGCCAAGCCCCTACCCTGGAAGAGCTTGCATTCATGCTCTGTGTTCACATGGGGATGCTGAAAATGAAGATGTGCAGTGAAAAATGAAAGACCCTCAAATGGACACATCCCAGAATGACTTTAATGGGATGGGGGCTCCTTAGAAAATGCAACAGGGATGGCCCTCTGAGGGGGAAGCCATTGAGTTTTGGCAGATGTCACTTGTGAACGTACTCTCTGTACTGCGGTGTGTAGATGACTTCACAGGCAGCCCTTGATTGGGTTGCAATGAGACAACAAGTAACACACTCAGTGGGCTAGAGGACTGCAGACAGTATTTTATTTGAGGAATTGAGCATGAAGCAGACAGTTCTTTGAGCTCACATTTGACTTTATGCATGTACATACATAATTTAAGGACCATGTTTTATATATAAGCACAGAATTTTGAAACCATATCTTTTAAGTGTAATAGTTATGTTTTGTGAGGAGGAATAGAAAAAAATAGTTTAAATATTTCTACCTAATGTACAAAACATTCACAGAATGAAAACACATATGTTAGTATAGAGAGCACAAACATACACAATGTTTCATTTAACCTTTACAACACAATGCTCATAGGTAGGCATTATTTTGTTTCAAAGGAGAAAATGGAGGTACTGACAATCGCATCAAACCAGCTTCAGAGATGGGATAAAGATGCATAGTAGTCATGTGACTTTATATTTGCCCTTCCCATCAAATATGGATCTATTTGTGATACTGCTTAAGTATTTTAGAAGAGACCTGTTTTCAAATATATTCAGACTTATATGTAAAGAATTATATCCTTTAGATATGTATATTAAAGGTAACAAAATATAAGTGTGAGAAATGTCTTGACTCTGATTTGACAATAACTTTATTTTGTATTGTAATGAGGCTCAGCATCAGATACATAATACCTATATTTGATAAACTTCAGCAGAATATTGCTTCCTTCAACTCTTCCCAATTTGAATGAATAAACCATCTGCCTGAATGCTAATATAGTGCAAAATATTAGTTACCAAATTGCCAGTATATTAAAACTACAATCTGCTTTGAAAAGAGGGAAACCTGTTTATACATTTTCTTTTTCTAGGCATTTAAAATGTCTCAGAACTCTTCTGCAGATACTCTAAAAGTTATATAACTTTAGGCTAAGATTAAGGATAGCTCATTGGTTAAAAAAAAATATTCCACTGACCTGTAACCCCAGATACATGTGAGGCTAAGACGTGAGGACCACAAGTTCAAGGCCAGCTTGAGCAATACATTAAAACTCTGTCTCTAAATAAGTAAATAAATAAATGAAACTCCAATGTCCCACTTACTTTCTTGAGTGGACCACTTCATTCCAATTATTCCTCAGCTGTTTTTTTTTTTTTTGTCATTATACTTTTGAGAATTTCAGTGAGTTGTTGATGCCTCTCCTCTACTTGATTTATTAAAATCTTGATGTCTTAGAAGAGACTATCAATTAATTAATCCTAATGTAAAAAGGAGTGGTAACAAATTAAAGTCTCTATGCCATATAAGATCAGAAGATATTCCTATTTTAGTAAATGTCAAAAACCAAGGTGAAATGATAGAGTTTCAGAAGGTTTGATGGGAGAATTATAAAAGCTGCTTCTAGGCAATTGGAAACAGGACTTTGGGGCCAGTGAGGTGGCTCAGCAGGTAAAGGTACCCTATCAACCCTGGAGGGCCTGAGGTTGGTCTCAAGGACCCACATAGAAGGAGAGAACTGACTTCTGAAAGTTGTCCTCTGACCTCCACGCACACATCATAATTTTGTGTGTGTGCACACCCCCACACACTAAAGAAATGTAATTAATTTTCTTCAACTAAAGAGTTCCTTCAACTCTGGAAACTATTTGAAAAGTGTAAGTATCCTGTCTTGCCATGCTGAGAGAGCAAACGTGGTTAGCTTTCTTGTGGCATTAGTTCTACCTCATAACCATACAAGTTCTAACATGCACTGAAGTAATCAAAGGACATGAAACTTCTTCATATTTTGCTCATGCTCAGCTAAATTCATATCTTCTTCCACACTTCTTAGTAGGTGTGGAGCCAGAGCCTAAAAAAAAAAAAAGCTGGAATGCATTAGTCGCTCTAGAAACGATGAGCTTGTCAACATTAAGGTGACATTCCTTCCAGCACAGGCTGATCTTTGCAGTCCCTGTCCTGTCTCTGAAGATTTTACCCTGGTGAACTCTGGTTAAGATACCAAAGAAAATCTGGGAGTGAAAATAGAGACATGTGAATAATAACAAGAGACACAGTTAGACATCTGGTTAGCACTACCTTAAATAATCCTGGCCATCAGCCTGTGAGGGTGACATCATTGCACTCCTTCCTGTTTTACAAAGAAGTGGAGGTACTAAAGGAGTTATGTGACTTACGCAGATCACACAGACAGACGTCAGATGGGACTGACTTCAAAGTCCATTTTCTAAGCTTCGTAGCTTTTGAAAACATCAGCTCTGGCTGGAGGAGTTTTTTTCCAGACATTTCTGAGTTAGTACTTGCCCTTTAGACCCTGTATTGAGTATTTATGTGTTGTTCTTCCTTTAAAGTAATTTATTTTTCTGTATGAAGAGTTTTAAAGTTTTATTTCTAATCACCATATATTAATTGTACAGAATAATTAGTTTCATCATGGCAACTTTGTATGTCCCAACGCCGTTTGATTTATTGGTGAAAGTAGCGCCTGCTGCTGCTGCTGCTGCTGCTGCGAGTGAAGATTCCTCTTCCTGTCCTTTGTCTGGGCTTCTTAGGCACCTTATTCACATTTGTTGGTTGACACTCATCCAAATGCAACTCACTTACTATTAACCTTACTATGAATTCTTTGAGAGCAGGAACCTGTTTCATTTCCTTCCTTTACTCTTTTTTTCCTCCATCTTTTTTTTTTATTAAATTATTAACATTTTATATCACATACCAACCACATTTCCCCCTCCTCTCCTCCTATTCTCTCCCCTCTGATCTCCATTCTACCTCAGCCTCCATTCACTCCTCAGAAAGGGTAAAGCCTCCCATGGGAGTCAACAATGCATGGCATATCAAATTGAGGCAGGACCAAGCTCTTCCCGCCCGCATCAAATCTGAACGAGGCATACCTTCCTTCACTCTGCCTTTTCTTCCTTTTCTTCCCACTTTCCTTCCTTCCATCTTCCCTTGCTTTCTTTGACTGGGAGAATTTGTGAAAGCCACACAGATCTATGTGGTTTTTTTTTTTTTTTTTTGTATTGGCTGGTGTTTAAGTCCCTTAGAAACCAACTTACTAGAAACAGTCTGTGTGACACTTCTACCCAGTTGGAAAAGCAATGGCCTTGGGAACCTGCATTCTAAGTCAGTCTCTATGTCCACCATTTTGAGCAGGGGCCTACTCAGGTCCAACAAGGTTAAGTTGCTTTATCTGTTTCCCCTCTTTCCCCAAGGCCAATCTGAGGTCTCCCTAGCTCCAATAAAATGGCAGTGTTGAGTAAGAGGGAACCCTGTGTCTAGGGAAAGAACATAGAAATTAAGCTTAGTATTATTTTCCTCCCACCATGCAGCCATCATCTGGCCATAGGAAAAAAAACAACCCAAGAAATACAGGCATGGTATGTGTCTTCCATATCCCATCATCCCAAGGGACGAGACTTTGGCTACCAGCCAAATGAACAAAGAGAGTTTGCTTTAGAGAATGAGTGAAAAAAGGCCCAAGTACCAGGTAGAGCATCCTTAAGAGTCTGGCCAGCTTTGGAAAGAAAAAAGAAGAGAGGGACAAGTCCTGCCTTTCTTAGTCAGGCCTCAAAAAGGCCGCAGACCCAACAGATCATCTTGGAAGCCCTGTAGTGAATGCCAGACAAGAGGACTATTTAGAAGAACGTGGTGGAGGCATTTAGTCTCATGGTTCAGGCTGTAGAAGGAATGACACACAGTCAGGAAGCAGTAACAGTCAACGACTCACATCTTAGAAGGGCTGAATAACCCTGGTATGGACTGAGTGAGAGGCTGGCAGCAAAAGAAGGATGTGGTGGATAGAGACAGGGTATCCATATAGTGGTTTCAGTTATGGAACCAAGAAATCAATCATGATGAGGTACAAGGCATGGCCATGGGTATGGTGACTGAAGTAGGGGTAGAGGCTGGGCCAAAGTCAAGAAAGGGTTGAGATATCAACTTTCCAAGGGCATCCTTTGAA
Organism: Onychomys torridus; assembly: GCF_903995425.1. NCBI lineage: Eukaryota > Metazoa > Chordata > Mammalia > Rodentia > Cricetidae > Onychomys > Onychomys torridus. Next base: position 133,196,019 of record NC_050443.1, read on the forward strand.
GATGACTGCTGCGGATGTCTTTCTGTGTGCTGTGAATGTGTTGCTCTGATTGGTTGACAAATAAATCTGTTTGGCCAATGGTTAGGCAGAATAAGGGTAGATGGGACGTTCTGACTAGAGAGAGAGGAAGGAGAAAGGCAGAGCTGGAGATACACTGCTAGCTGCTGCCAAAGAAGCAAGATATAAAGTGCTGATAAGCCTTAAGCCATGTGGCAAAGTATAGATTTATAAAATGGGTTAATTTAAGATGTAGAAGCTAGCTAGTAAGAAGTCTGAGCCATTAGACCATATAGTAAAAATAATATAAGTCTCTGAGTGATTATTTTAAAAGTGGCTGCAGGACCATGGGGTCACAGGAGCCGGGCAGGACCAGAAAAAACTTCCAACTACAGATGACCGAGTGAAGTGGCAGGTGTGAAGGAAGATAGTGAGTTCAAATCTCAACACAATGGGGGGAGTGGCTATTAGTTCTGTGAAGAAAAGAAAGGATGGGAAATAAGGAAATACCATGCTTCAGCTGAAGGTCACAAAATGCAAGGGAAAAACATTTTGAATGAGAATACAAGAATGAAGTTTGAGAAGTAATACTTGTATTTTTAGCTAAGGAGCATTTCTGGCTCAATAAATTGCCAACAAATGTAAACTAGGGAGGAAGTATGGGAAGGAAATGTTAACTGACTCATTCCCAGAGGAAAAATGATGCACAATATAAAGCATTTCACAGGGCTAAATGACTGACTGATTTGAACTTAAATGTTTGTGGAGAGTTGGAATGTTGCAGGCCCACAGCCAAATTATCTTAGTCCCTAAATAGCTATTTATTGTGCACCTCTGTGTGTGTCCTAACATCCTTATGACTATTGGGCAACCCTTTTTGGAATATACTAACAGAGTCTTAGCTTTCACTAACTCAAAAGCAGAGATGTCCTTGCTTTGTTGTAACTTACCTACCTGATGTATCTGCCAGTAGATTTTAACAGAGTGGATTTATAGCTTTCTTTCTTCTGTTACTGTAAAGAAAAAAAAACAAAAAACTATGAACATGGTATTTGGGTAATGTGGCTCTGTGATTCTGGGCCATGGACACTCCCATTGGACTCTTGGATCTTATCACTCATATCTGAATCTAGAGTAAACTATCTTACTACCTTTGGCAGGAGAGCTGTGGTTTTATACAGACATAAAGAAGTATATGTGGCATAAGGAGGAGAAAGAAAGTTACACTGAGAGGTCAGAGTCACTGGAGACTGATTTAGAGACGGGATACTAAGGAAGTTGACCTGTTCCATGTTCTGGGTTTTCAGGATTTTTTGTTTGTTTGTTTGTTTTTTACAGACATAGCCAAATGGAAAGGCATTCCTGTCACATCACATTAACAACATCTTGGAATGACATCAGTGCCATCAGGATTTCCAAACTTGCGTGCTAGTCTTACAACAAACACAGCGAAGGCAATCCCCACAAGTACCCACAGCTTCAGACTCTGGCTTAAGGGCATTGCTCTCTTTACTGCCTACATATCCTCAGGAATTATGTTAGGCATTTGGTTTAGGAATTGTGATAAAATTGAAAGAAATACATTGTCCTGTTGGTGAGAGAACCCTGTCTCTCCTCGGCAATGGTGTAGGCGCTGTTTGAAAGTATAACATTCTCATGCTGAGATTTTGAGAGTGTGGTCAAGGAAATGATTATTACTCTCTGGTGTTACACTTCAAGAACCTTCCCACAAAGTTCATGCATGGCTAAGGGCACTATTTTCAATGACTTCCTTGCTAATTTTAAGATCATCTAGCTATCTTTCATTCCAAAAAAAAAAAAAAAAAAAATTGAAGTGTACATGAGAAAGCTTGATAGTATTATGGGATTTAGTATATAGATTTTGTCTAATTCATACTAAAGAAAGTACAGATTCCTATGTCTTGAGAACAAGTTGTAAGTTGAAAGTGTTATAAGTTAAAAAATGTATAAATTCACCAACAATATTTAGGCCTACCTGCCTTAAATGTACTCAGAAACTTACACTAGCCTACAGGGAAGGAAATTCATCTATCACAAAGTCTATCAGAAAATTACATGTTGAATGGCTCATGACATTTTCTAAGTTCTGTATTGAAAAGTACAAAAACAAATGATACATGAGTAAATTTTTTGCACTATTATAAAGTAAAATACTGCAGATCTATCCATTGTTATGTGGGGACCGTCTCTATTTACAGTCAAGTTTCCAATACAGAGGTCTTGTGCTGTTATAGGCAGTTCCTTAGATGGATGGGGACAGAGTGGGCTGAGGAGAAGGCCCAGGGGCAGCACCTGTTCTCTGCTGGTGTAGGAGCAACACTCCTATTTTTCTCCGTTCACCTTAAGAGGAAGTGGATACACATCAGATGGAGATAGATGTCTGTAGTTGTAAGTTTTTCTCTGGTCTTGCCTGGCTCCACAGTCTGAAGCTGCTTATAAAATAATCACTCAGAAGCTTATATTAATTGTAATGGCTTGGCCATTAGATCAGGCTTATTACTGACTAGCTCTCACACTTAAATTAACCCATAATTCTTATTTATATTTATCCTCATTGCTTGGTACCTTTTCTCAGTTCTGCCTTGTCATCTTGCTTCCTCTGTGTGTGGCTGGACTCTGCTCTTCCTCTTCCCAGCATTCCTTTAGTCTGCTCACCCTGCCTATACTTCCTGCCTATCTACTGGCCATTCAGTGTTTTATTAAACCAGTGTACAAAAGCATTACCCCACAGCAGATGTCCAGACTTTCTGACAAACAAGACTGTCTTGTCCCAACCCTTGCTAAACTCCAAAATCTTTGTTTTTGTACGTGTCTTTCACTTGCTGAAGAGGGGTCCAGTCTGCCCTTTCCTAGCCCCTGTCAGTACTTGGACTGGAAGGACCTGGAGCTGGGGCAAAGTGAAGAGGGCTTTGCAGCAGTGAGGTGCAGCTTTGCTCTTTGCCCAGATGGGACCTGTGCACACAGCTTCTCTGTGTCCTGCCTTTTCTTCAGGCAGGAAGCCGGGCAGTCGAGGCTGCTGTCTACTTCTTTCCTTTGTCTTAATCAAACAGTGAATCAAATGGGGATGTTAATGCAAACACTGGTCTTCTTATTTCATTTCAGCACTGGAGGTGTCCCTTGGCAACGCAGGGTCCTGGCGCCCTGATGGACTGCAAAACCAATGTTTATAAAACCATCCTTTCCTCCAGGCTTGCATAATGGAGTGGAGATTTTTCTCTTATCGCTTCACAAAGTCCACAGCCCTTTCCTTTCTTTGGCCTTTCCAGCCATTTGCATTTAGAAGTAGAAATTCCTTCAGGACCACACTAGAAACTGATGGAGCTGTATCTTTTTTTTTTTTTTTTTTTCACTGTAAGCACGGAGTCCTTTCCCTCAGTGAAATATTATGTGAGGAATATTATGTGAGGCATCCCCTACATTTAACCAATCAACACCAAACTGCTGCAATTGAAGTGGAGGTGAAGAACTTGGAAGAGACTCAGGAGAAAGGCCTGACTCATCTGCTTCCCAGTGGCTCCTGGTGCATCAACACTGACTGTGGCTTGTGGAAGGTCCTGAGACTGCTCGTGTTATCCTTTCTGGCTTCTTAAACAAGGCAGACAACATTCAGAGGGCTATCAGTAGTATCTGTGATCCCCCTCTGCTCCTCTTCCTAGTAGCTCCTGCTGGCCAGGATCACTAAAATCTAAGCAATAGGCTTTTTGCAAGTTTGCCAATACGGGTGACTCAATCATTTACGAAAGTCAGAGAGCTGCTGAAAATGTGTCATTTCCTTAAGGCAATTTCATCCAATAACTCCTGCAGAGAAGGCCTCGATCACAAGAAATAGATATCTTTGTCCAAAACACATACTTTTAGTGTCGACCATGTGTTTATAGATATACTAGGAAAATCTTGGTCTATAGACTCTTCATTAGCTCAGTTTTTCTTCCCAAGAACCATTTCCATCATACACTTCAGTATCATTGTTGAATTAACCAGAGAAGCAAATATGTAGAGAAAAAAATAAATCATATATACTCTCACCAGTCAGTAAGATGTACTCATTATTTCCTTCTGGCCTAAAGGCGGATTCTGCTGGCAGAGTTGCAGGCAAGGTGACATTTGGGGATAATGCCATTCTTGGTGCTTTTTGAATCTGATCACTGAGAAAAGTGTTTTCCACAGGATGTCATAGCAGTTATAGCCATGGACATGTGAAGCCAGCTCTTTGGAATTCTCTACAAATTTAATCTTTCCCATTCCAACAGTTTTGAAGGCAGCAGCTTTGAGTGCTTTATTAATAACCAAATGATCGTGAACACTCTCTCTGGGTTATATGGAGATTTATAGCATAAATATTGTACTATCTACATCTATGGTTATGCATGTACTTTGAGCATAGGCAAAAAGTTTACCCCCAAAGCATCAGATTTCCCCAAAAAGAAAAATAGAAAGAAAACCACATATTTAAATAATGCTTATGTTCTTATACGTACACTGGTGGACTACCATTAAATACGCATGTTTGTAATAAATTCTTTCAAATAAATGTTAACTTTCATGAAACTTAATCAGCTTCTTCAGGTACTAAGTTTCTATCAAATTTTGAGAAACATTTCCCCTTCCTCCTGCTCAGGATTTCCGTTGTTCCTTCTTTCGAATGCATTCTAACTACACTGATATTAGGGCAGTCCATATTTTCCTCAGTGACAGAAAAGTTCTAGGGTAGGAATGGACTGCATGTCTCATTGAATCTTTAGTTTATCAAGATTTTTTAAAGGAGGGTTTGTTGCATGTATGTATCACATCTATTTTATAACACTGTGATTTGTAATACAGACACACTTAACACAGTGGTTCTCAACACGTAGGTCATGACCCATCTGGGGTTTCCAATGGCCCTTTTACAGGGCTCACATATCAGATATCCTGCACATCAGATATTTATGTTATGAGTCATGATAGTAGCAAAATTACAGTTATGAAGTAGCAATGAAAATAATTTTATGGTTGGGTTCAGTCCAGTATGAGGAACTGTATTAAAGGGCTTTGGCATTAGGATGGTTGAGAAGCACTGCCTTGGAGGGAGGTGAAGGTGGGACTTTAAATGCACTTTCTCTCTGTGTTCACTGTGGGTAGGAATCTCTCAATAGAAGACATATATCCCTCCAATCTGTGTACCTGAAGTTAGCCATTTATTCTGGTTTTCTTCCCTGTCTAATTTCTACTGTTCCTCTTCCCTTCTCCTCTTCCTCCTGTCCCCCTACTCCTGGAGGCCTGGGGTTACAGAAGTCACAGCAACTGTCCCCAGTGATGCTTCTAATCATGGCAATAAGGGTGTATAAATCACTCTGGCCTTAGTGTTTACATCAAAAAGAGATATCAGGCATCTTAGCATCTTTCCCTGCTATGCTCAAAGGAAAAGAAAAGCTCACTGTCAATTTATTTCTACCCTACAACAATTGAAAAGTTAACCCTGGAATCTGATTCTTTTCACTCATCTCCAAGGAGCTCTTTTTCATATCACCCTCTTTGTGGACTTACACTCCTGTGACACTGCTTTATAGGAGTGCTTTCCACTCCTATCTCTTTGGAGTTTTTTAATAGGAGAGCACCAAACTCCAGCTAAATATTGCCCTTTTTGGGTACACATGGTGACCCACATCTGTGCATTGTGAAGGTAACACAGCTATATAATTTTTTTCTAACAGAATCAATCTGCCATGCACTTTTTTTTTTTTAATCGCTGTGTCTCTATTGCTAAGACTAAAACCTTATTCACTACTATGGGAATAGACAAATAATAGAACATACATAAAATTAAAAAAAAAAACTCTGCCACTCAATATAGATTGAAAAAATTTGGAGAGGCAGAGATAAGAAGCAGAAGCCCCAAGAGATAATATTTGTGGCTTTTCAGATTGACAGAACACATCATTTATATTTCCAACGCCGCTCCACTCACTGTCAAACACTAGATGTAATCAAACAGGAGTTCAGAAATGAATGGTCGGAGTGAAAACTCACAAGGAAAACGGACATGTGAAAATTCATCCCCGTGTTGGGAGAATGTTTAATTACGTTACATTACATCCTATTAGAAGTGCTGTCCAGGGGAATGGGTGTGGATTTTTCTGGTGAGCTATCTCCTCATTTTCCAGGCTGAATGGGAAGTGTGCGGTTTGCTCTAACATCTTCCTTCCACAGTGAGCATCACTCTGCTGAGCTGAGGAATGTCAGGAGAGCTAAACATAGGAACTGTGGGATGCAGTGTTGGGTAGACACTCTGCTTCCAGGGAGATGTCTGTGTCTGTGTCTCAGGATTGCAGTCAGTTTGTCCCCAGTCACCCAGACCTCAGTGAGCAATGGCTGGAGGAAGACTTAGAAAGAAACAAAGCTAAGTGGGGGAGTAGCCTCGTCATCCAGAAGCTCATAGGATAACCCACAAGAATGACACAAGTCTAGCTGTCAACAGGGCTTGGTGACAGGTATAAAAATGTACAAATGAAAACACTGGGAGAGGTGGTTGATGGTGAAAGAGTCTAATTTTGAAACATAATTTCAATACTACTTGATCCTCTCCTTTTCTCCATTTTCTCGGGTTTTTCAGCAAAATGGGGCTTGTTGCTGAGCTTGAAATGATCACCTGACCTGTACTCTTAAAGGTGAAAAGAGTGCCCTTCATTTTAACTTAGGAGGGCAAAGACTGGGAAAGAAATAGAATCTTTCCAGAGAGATGTTTTTGTTGTTGTTGTTGGATGAAGAAACCCTCCCCCCGCCTTTAAAATGTTGTTCTTGGGTTTTTTTACTTAAATATTTGAATAAAAATATAATCACATAATTTCCCCACTTCCTTTCCTCCCCTCATCCCCTACCATGTCTTCCCTCCAGCCCCATGTTTTCCCCATTCTCTCTCAAATGGGTTGTCTCTTTTTCTGTGATTATTATTGTTTCATATGCATAAATATATAAATATAACCTGCTGAGTTCATTCAGTGTGGCTTGTGTACATAGGACTTCAGGATTAACCATGTTGTGTTGCATAAAGACCTTTTATTCGGAATCAGGAAAATGATAAGGATACACCAATGTGGGGCTGGCCTGTGCGACACTGAATGTGGGTGGGTCCCTTCATCACACTCTGGGTTGCTTCACTGTCTCCCACCCTGTCACCAAGAAGCCCAGTCAGGCTCATATTTCCTGCTGATCTGTTTCTACTTTTCATAGCAGGACTAATTTGAAAAATCTGACAATTATCCAAACTGTACTTCCTACATGGGCTGGGATGAAGACCGTGTATTTATCTTAAGAAAACTGCAACTTCATTTCAAATTCCACCTTGCCTGAAGGCTCTTTCCACACATACCCAAATAAATAAAGGAAGTGGGAGCTTTTCATTTCTTTTGATATCCTCTACCAAGGCCTTTTCTTGTTAATTTTGTCAGCTAGTTGCTACTTAAAGCTGACTTCCACAGAGCTGTGTGTATTTGCAGGTCGGCTTCATCAAACATTCATTGTTCAATACTGTGACAGCTGGTAGCAGACATACATACTCTTCTCTTGTTTGGTTTTCTGATAAAGTCTGTCAAGAGCTGGCTGACTATAACTGAATTTGTCACCCTTTCAGCAAGGTTATACCTCTTCTTACTATGAAATAAAACAATAAAACAACATTGCTAACCCTTCTCTTCCACAACCTCCCAATTTGACAAGCAAATACACGAGGCACAGGTTTTAGCTAGAAGGAGAAAAACTCTCACACAGAAAAATGTAAAGACCTCTTGTGAGAGACCTTGCTCAGGAGCCATGGGAAGCTACAAGAAAGGTTGTAGCACAGAGTCCTAGGCTTGTGTACAGCTCCAACTGAGCAGTTGAACTCTGCCAAGCATGCTGCAAATCTAGCCAGCCACTAAGGCTAGTGCCTGCAGGAGGATTTCACACTGGCTTTTCACTTATCGGTATGGTTTGTTAGTATGATAAGACCAGATGCCCCAAAGAACATTGATAAAATCTGTCTCCTAGAGGATGTGCAATTTGTAAAGATGAGAGCCTATGCTGGAGTTGGGGTTTGAATATCACCTTTAGATGGAACAAGGTGATAAACTCTCACAGTTCTCAGAGTCCTCCTTAAGCATCAGTAAGAGTGACACCTTAATGAGTCTGTTTGCCTCATGATTTTCAGTCACCTGTCTAAAATTCTCTAATTCTCTCCTCTGTCTTTCTTCTCTCTTCCTTTCTTCATTGTTCATTGTATAAAATATAAACATTAACAGTTGCAATATTTAAATCAAAGGTTATTGTTAATATCAAGTGAATTAATTTGGCAAAAGAAAGTTTTTTATTTAAATCTTTTATGAGAATTTCATACATGAATATTGTATTTACATCATTTCCATACCTCCCTCTCCTCTTCTAACTTCTGTGCCCCCAACTCCCTCTCAAATTATTGGCCTCTTTAATTATTACATATTTATATTTAATTTACATATAACTCTCTGAGTTGATTTATTGTTTCTCATATGTGTATGTGTTAAGGGCTAAGTACTTGGGATTGTATAACCTATGAGGAGGCTCATCCTTGGGGAAGACTAATTTTTCCCTCTTTTAACAGCCATTAATTGCCCATAGTTCTTCATCTAGGGGTGAGACCTTATGATATTTTCCTCACCTGCACTGATATGTGTTGTCATTATTCAGGTATTGTTTAGGCAACACTATTGTTGAGATTTCATGGATGCAGCTTCCCTGTCATATATGGAAGACTCTACCTGGTCCTCAGGTAGAGGTCCTGGTCCTCAGGCTCCTAGAACTGTTCTGTCTGTTCTGGCTAGTCTTATGTCAGTTTGACACACAAATTAGAGTTTTCTGGAAGGATCTAACCTTAATGGAGAAAATGCCTCCATAAGATTCGGTTGTAAGGCATTTTTATACTTAGTGATTGATGGGGGAGGGCCTTGCCTATTATGACTGGGGCCACCCTTGGGTTGGTGGTCCTGGGTCCTATAAGAAAGCAGGTTGAGCAAGCCATGGAAAGCAAGCCAATAAGCAGCTCCCCTCCATGGCCTGTGCCTCAGCTCCTGCTTCCAGGTTCTAGCTCTGCTTGACTTCCTCTAATAATGGCTATGATGTGGAAATGTTAGCCAAATAAACCTTTTCCTTTTCTTTAACTTGATTTTGGTCATGGTGTTTGTCATAGCAACAGAAACTCCAGCTAAGACACTGTCCTTGATTCTGCAATGTTCCCTAAGCCTTAGGTATGGGGTTGTGTTGCAGATGTGGGCCTGGGAATACGAAGCCAGCACAGGCAGGCTCTGTCTCCTTAAAAGAAAGTATTAGACCATGAAAATATATGCCAATGGCTTAGATTAACTATTGTTGTTTCTAATGACTATTCATGATTATCTTAGGAAAGGTTTCTTAATCCATTAAATAGGAAGATATCATACAGGGAGGTGACTTCTAAGGCACAGAAATTAATTTTTCCTATTCCAGGGAAATAGGAAATGTGGGGTTAAGATGCTGCAGGACTGGTGTCTGCAGAGAACCAACTTCCTTTTCGTTCACATGCAGCCATCTCCTTGCTGTAACCTCTAATGATAGAGGGGTGAACTCCCTAATGGATCTTTTATAAAAGTATTAATCCAGCTCATTAGGACCCCTTCCTCATGACCTAACCATTCCATAGCAGCTAGGGTTGGAAAACAGTTCAGCACTAGAGAGGGAAACAAGGCATTACCTAGCAACTCATCATTTCTGTCTTACAGATTCTACTTTAAGCTTTAACAAAAGGTAAGTATGGTGTATGGTAGGTAAAGCTCCAGGCTTTACGTTCTCTCTTCCCACATGTATACATACACACACACATACAGATTTTCAATTTCTCTGCAGACATTTTCTATTTTTTCATTCATTCTTGTACTTTTCTTTATACCATTGAGCTCAAAATCCTTGTTGGTCTAACATAAGATCATAGTCTGTCAATCCAACATCCAGACCAACCATATCTGGAGTGATGTTTATTGATTATGCTTTCTCTTGAGTCGGGGCTTTGTTTCCCTGCTTTATCCTATAGTGAGTGACTTCCGATCACTGCTTATCTATCCACTGGGAATGACTCTCTGGTTTTGTTGTCTCTCTGAAGAGTGCTTCTATTTTTCAATCAGGTTGGCTTACATCCACATTGTAAACTTTCTGTTTTGGAGAAGCCAAATGCCAGCTGAGTTTGTTCAGGCTGACCCCAGTTTGTCTAACATGTATGTGGTTGAAGGTTTTCAGAGCCTCAGGCAGGTCTTTCTCAAGGGAGGTGAGACTTCCTACCACTGGCTTTCCAGAACACCTCTCACTCTCCAATGGCTGTAACAGCTGCCACCTCTGGCCTCTGTTTTTAGGCTGGAAAAACATATCAGGTGCTTTAAGTATGGGCTTCCCTCAAGCCTTGTGTGTGTGATCCATGCCTTGGTGCTTTAAGCAGTAGGTTATATTTTGTTGAATTTCCAGCTGTCATTTGGAAGATGGGGCTGCTAGGCATTGGTGTGGGAGGAACTCAATCATGCTCAAAGTGGAACTCCACACTAGTTGCTCTTATGACTCATTCTGACACATTTACTATATTGAGGGGCTTCAGGGGTCAACATTTACTTGACTTAAAAGTATTTTATCACTATTGACCTAAGTTGTCAAACTATGTTTACATAGTCATTTGTTCAGTTTCTGAAATGTCTCCTTTTATTCTTGCCTGTCATGGCTTTATTCCAGTGGTATGACAGAAATGATTGAAAATAGAAAGAATATTATACAAATAAGGCCATGGGGGCTTTGTCACTAGATGTTTTATCCATGCATAAAATAAAAGGTTAGAGATTCTTTGATTTAAAAAGTTGAAGATATCTCCCTTTTCTTGCGGCAAATTGTTTTTGGTCATCAACCTATTTATATTTTACAAATTGAAAAATTTGTTTCTTTAGCTATATTTAAAATTTTCAGCTGTTAAAAGATATATTTTAAGCTAGGTATTGTGGCACATGCCTTTAATCCCAGCACTTGGGGGGCAGAGTAAGGCAGATCTCTGAGTTTAAGGCTAGCCTGGTCAACATAGTGAATTCTTGACTGGGCTATATTGTGAGATACTGTTTAAAAGAATAAGATATATTTAGTGGTTTAATTTTTAAAAGTTTTCCTAGTGTTGTTGAGCATCTTGGTGTAGCCTCAATGTTTAATTTTTTATTTGTAGTTTTAGGAGGTTAGAAATGTTTATGGTTATGAATAAGTTTGTTTAGACCTATGTATATCTTTGTGTATACTCTGAAGTAGCTACCTTCCTCCACTGAGCCAGCTAATTTTACAGCTGGGACAATTTATTTAGACTTTATAAAAAGGCATATGTGTCAAACACTATTTTTCCTTTTACAGCCATTTTATCAGCCATGGATGACTAACTCCCCCACCCCTTCCCTTCCCTCCCTCCCTTCCTTCCTTCCTGGTTAGAAGCTGGTTAGTTTGAGAGTGGATGCCAAACATTGTAGCTAGACCTGTCAGTGTGTACATTCTTAGCCCTTCAAATGCCTAGGTTGTTTTGGCTGTGTGTGGTGGGTATTGTGTTCCCTGAAATATTGTGTGTTCCTTGAAATAAACAAATCTGGGGTCGGAGAACAGACAGCCACTAGAACAAAGCCAAAAATGGTGGCTAGAAAATGGGAAGAGTAAGCTATAGCAGAAGTTGGGCGGTGGTGGTACACGCCTTTAATCCCAGCACTTGGGAGGCAGAGCTATCGGATCTCTGAGTTCAAGGCCACTTTAGAAACAGCTAAGCATGTTTAATTCCAGAAACCCAACCTTTAATCCCAGGGATTGGGGGCAGAAAGAGAAAGGTATATAAGGCCCGAGGACCAGGAACTAGAAGAAAAAGCATGCAGTTAATTAAGCATTTGGCTGGTTAAGCTTTCAGGCTTTGGAGCAGCACAGTTCAGCTGAGAGCCATTGGGATGAGGACACAGAAGCTTGCAGTCTGAGGAAACATGACCAGCTGAGGACTGGCGAGAACCTTTAAGATTCATGCTACAGCTGTGTTCCCAAATCAGGTAAAAAAGAAAAAAAAATAGGTAGAATTGGTTTAATCTCTGTTCTATGCATCCTCTGCACTTAGAATGCCTTTCTGCTTTCTCCTTTACCCTTCTAACTCTGACTCACTGCTCACTTATCCTCAGCTCACCAGAAGCTGTTTTACTCCCTTGACATGACAAATTCACTGTGTCTCCCTAACTGACACTTCTTATTTCTCTTCAAGCTCTTTTAGCTACAGTGGATACTAATTACTGGGAGATAACTTAATTTCAAATTTGTCTACTCACTAAGGTTGATGTATACTCCCAAGATCCTTTTTTTGGTGGCATGTTCATAGTCATTCCTGGGTGTGCTCAGAGTGGTGAACATCGAAGGACTTAATAGATGTTTCCACTGAGATGGTCAAGGCCACGTTCTGCTCTTCCACTGGCAGCACCATACATGATGTCCTTCTGGTAATCAAGTTAATGCCACCTTCACATTTTGGAGTTCCTGTGGCTGATTTTTCTGTTTAAAATGGCCCCCAAGTGAGCCTTGAGTGCTCTCCATAGCCCCAAGAGCAAGAAGCCATGGTATGCTTTAAAGGGGAAAATGTGTTTAATTCAGTCATGAATAATAGTTTTGCTAGCCGTGGATTCAGTGCTAAGGGATCAACAACATACAGTAAATGAAGAGACAAAAACATGAAACAAAGTTAATTATTTACTAAGTGATGGAAATCCCATGTCCAAAGGCTCACAGGAACCTAAACTTGTACTTTCCTTTTTATCCTACCTAGGCACCATTTACAAGAAATATTCATTGTAGTGAGAAGGTTTCTCCAGTGCCACCCGGCCGCATGGTCCTTCAGCCGCTTATAAAATAATGATTCAGAGGCTTAATATTAATTACCAATTGCATGGCCTATGGCAAGCTTCTCACTAGCTAGCTCTTGTAACTTAACTCATTCCTTTTAATCTGTAAATTGCCACGTGGCAGTGGCTTACTGATACTTTCACATCTTGCTTCTCCTGGTAGCAGCTTGCGGTATCTTTCTGCTTCTGCCTTTCTTCTTCCTGACTTCTTCTTGGATTGCCTGCCTGCCTCTAAGCTGCCTTGCCATAGGCCAATGCAGCTTTATTTATCAACCAATCAGAGCAACACATATTTACAGTATACAGAATAATATCCCACAGCAACTAATGATATATAAAAAAAATAGTGTTTGAGACTGTTGTGATATTTTGTTTGTGTTCTGACAAATAAAACTTGCCTTAAGATCATGGGATGGAGCTAACCACTAGTTAACCATAGAGGTGTGGAGGTTTGTACAGACAGGAGACAGGAAATGAAATGGCTGGGCAGAGAGAGGAAGTGATAAGGCAGGGCATAGACAGGAGGTAGCCCCTCTTTTGTCTGAGGAGTTGGAGAGGCAAGAGATGACTATGGCTGCTCCTTTGCTTCTTTGATCTTTCAGCTTTTGCCCCAATATCTAACTCTGGGATTTTATTACTAAGAGTAATTAGGATTGTGCTACAGAGACATTTGACTTTATATACTTACATAACTTAATTTTAAAGTATATATCTTTTTTTTTGTTTTTATTTATGTGTATGTGTCTATGTGAGTGTATGCACATGTGTGTGGTTGCCCCAGAGGCCAGAAGAGGGCATCAGATCCCTCGTAGTTGGGGTTATGTGCAGTTGTGAAGTGCCTAACATAGGAGCTGGGAAACAAACTTGAGTCCTCCAGAATAAGCAGCAAATGCCCTTAACTGCTGAGCCTTCTCTTCCAGTCCTTCACTACTTTAAAATAAGAGAAACACAAAGTTTGAAGTGGTGGCTATGAGCTTAGAGGACTGACACTGCCTGAAATGCAAGAAAAGTGTGAATGAAAGAAGAGGCAACATGGGTAGGGAGAGAAGGAAGTTTCCAGGGATTGGGAGAAAGGAAAGCTGGATATTCAAGACTGTTGTGAGAAAAAAATGAAGAGGTCAATAATCTCAGCAAATGATGTACACAGGAAGGAATATAGTAAACATGGTTGGATTTTTGTTTTTTGTTTTTTGGTTTTTTTTTAATTTTTATTTATTTATCTATCTATCTATCTATCTATTATTTATTTATTTATTTATTTATTTATTTATTTATTTATTTATTTATTTTGTGTGTGTGTATGTGTGTGTGTGTGTGTGAAGACCCAAGCTTGTGGAAGGGCAGTATGTTCACATAAGTGAGTGATATGATGGGAAAGACCCAAGAAATAAAGAAACATTTGCTCTCTAGAGAATATTTCTTACCCTTCAGGGCTAAAAAGAAAAAAAGTACTGGGAAAGCATCACAACAAGCAAGTATGAATGAACAGTTTAAAATTAGTTATTTCTTAAGTACAGTTTCAGTTTTGTGAGGAATTGGGTATTCACCAACTTGAATTTTCATAATTGAATATATCAAAATAATTTTAAATACATCACTGAGTTGTGAAAAATAAAAACTATACAAAAGCAGTGAACATCACTGGTCAGCTGACACAATTTCCTAACAGACCAGTGGTCAGGGATACCACCTCCCAAAAGACCACTGGTCAGGGACACCACTTCCCAACAGATCACTGGCCAGGGGATACTACCTCCCAACAGACCACTGGAAAAGGACACCACCTCCCAACAAACCACTACCTCTTAGAAATCCTTCTCAGAAGTTTTGTGCTCATGAATATGGGGGAGGGTCTGGCTGTGGCTGTATTTGCTAGCCAACTGAAGCAGCGCTTCCTTCTATAAATAACCATATGAAACAATCAGTGCAGTCCCAGGAGACATGAGAGCACTCAGATATGGCTTGTACTTTCCATGCTTTTGTCACAGGAGACAGGAGATGTGTGAAGAATGTGGCACCATTTTGGTATGAAAACTGCCACTTACGGGAGTATATTTATAATAAAAGGGGCTTTTCCCACATGACAGTGTAGTTTCAAAATCCCATTTCGCCCCAAGTGTAGATGCACTGGGAGTCTCACATGTGCTCTTCACATTTGAATTACTTTATTACATATTTACTCAAGAACACACCAGTTGCTTTCTTTCCTTCTTCTCCAGTTCCTAACGTAATGTTCCCCCTGGCAGTTGAAGTAATGTCTGGATTATATTCCACAGTTACCAGTTAATGACAGCTTCAGAGGAAACATTTTGGGATTGATGTTAGAAGCAAAGACCAATTAAGTGTCTCCTTGGCATCTATTTTTATTGAAAGGTAATTCCAACAATTGCATAGTTTAAATGACCCTAAAATGTCCTTATTGTACTTCATACTCCTTGATCATTTCTGGAACCATGCCTCTCAACAGTCTTTTGAATATCTTCACAATGTAGGTTGAACACTTAATGATTGCTGAGTGCTGTGCTAGAATATATAGAATAAAACATGCTATACATTTTTATTCTTGCCTGCAAGCATCTTGCAATCCATTTTTCACATTAAGCACCCATGTATAGTATGGTATAAGCCCAATGTGAGTATGCAAACAATTATTGTTAGAGTCCACACAAGAATCAGTTAGATATTGAAATGCTATAAGGTGAAAGAAAAGAGGCAAGATTGATGATATTTTGATAAGATGCTCAGAGGAATCTCTGGTAAGATATTTCAGAAAGATCTAGAAGTGAGAGAATACATTTTATGTTGTCTGTGGTGAAAGAATTTGGGGCAAAGAGGAACAACTAACAAAAAAGAAAACATGAAGAAGAAATACAAATATGACTACATACAACATATAGACATATTTTATAGTATAGCATGATAAATGATATATATAATGCACAGAAATGACATATGATTTGTATATTATACTTGATTATAATATATTATATAATGAATATATTCAGAAAATTAACCAGTGCTTCCTATATGACCCACATTGTTATTTGTGTTTTATACATACTGAGTTACTTACTCCTTACAGTATAATCCATATTTATGCAAATACAGTACAGTTGGCTTTGAGAGCTGAGTCATTCTTCTATGGATCTATTCATTCTACTGTAGGATGTATAGCTGCAGCCTTGGATGTAAGTAGTACCTGCCACGCTGTAACAACTACAAATGTGTCCAGGCATTGCTAAGTGTTTTCTAGGGGACAGAACTGTCTTTCTATTGAGAGCCACTGATGTGATCCTATGAACAATTTCTGCGATCATCTCTAGCACACCACCAACAAACACTCCAAGAGGAATACTCTGATGGAAACCACAGTCTGAATTGAGATAGAAACCTAAGCATAATTGTTACAGTAATCAGACTGTGAACTGTGACAAAGCCTATTTTCTAGGAACAAAATTCAAGCCTGAAGTGATTGAAGAAGGGCTTGCTATTTAGACAGGCTTTGGGGTGAAAAGGTATCAAGAGGAGACCAGGGCAAGTGATCTTTTAATGAGTTTGCTTTCTGCTCTAATTTAGACAGGAAAACATGGAAGGGTTTGAGCAGAAGACCAACAAAATGATCAATTGAAATAACTTCATTATTAGAAGTGAGCTAAGCATGGTCAGGTGTAGAAGACAATGACAAGGTGCTGCCTGGGTTAGAGGGAACACAGGGACAGTATGGATCTGTGGTAGACATAGAAATGGTGTGATTCCAAAAGTGATTGGAAAATAAGTCAGTAGCATATTTTTGTGGGTTAATGTTAAATGAGAGAAAAGGGGCATCTAGAAAGCAACTGTTTTGACACTGCCATGAAATGTCTCTCCAGAGTCTCATGTTGATGGCTTGGCCCCCAGTGTGACTGTGTTAAGAAGTGGGCTTTCAGAAACTGTCTTGATTATGAGGCTATTGCTAGAATAGTGTGGTACTCTGTTTTACAGTAAACTTTTAAAAGTATGTAGCAAGAGAGAATGCTATAAATATGTAACAAGATGGGAATATTTGCTTGCCATTATTCAGGATTGCTACAGTACATGGTTGCATTTCTTTAGTTCTCTATCATAGCAGTAAGGGAAGTTTGTTCACACCAGCATCACCAAGACCTTTCTGCCTGTGAAACTACATTGCATTCTTTCCCTTTGGCATCTCTAATCTTATTTTACATGGATATGACTACCGCTTGGGTTTTGTTTATATGTAGGGTGGGGTGTTGTCCTCACTGCCTTTTATGAGTAGAACTCTCATTGCCAGTGGTTTGGTGGACATAAGGGCAATTCCTTTCCACCCAAGCCTTTTCAGTGAAAAATGTAGCCCTTTGCAACTCAAAAATGCAGTGGGATGGTTTTTCTGTATGCTGTGAATAGGTGTTGCTCTTATTGGTTACTAAAAAGCTAACAAGTCAGTAGCTGGGCAGGAAGTTAGGTAGGAAAGCCAAACTGAGAATTCTGGAAAGGAGAAAGGCAGAGTCAGGAGTTGCCAGCCAGACACAGAGGAAGCAAAAGGAGAATGCTGTATTGAGAAAAGGTGCCAAGCTATGTGACTAAACATAGATTGAAAATTATGGGTTAATTTAAGGGAAAGAGCTAGTTAGTAATAAGCCTGAGCTACTACTGGCTGATCTTTTTAAAGGAATATTAGGGCCCTCAGTCAATTATTTGGGAATCGGCTGCTGGGTATCTGGGAGTTGCTGGTGGGACAGAAACCTCCACCTACACAAGATGTCATGCATCATTTTGATAGTGGTCCTAACCTTGTAGGTCACTGGGCTGTGCATCCCTTCCCCAGCACTGAGCCTAGCCTCTTGGGCTTCCTTATGTGTGCTTCCCTTATGGGTTGCACTAATGAAGCTTCTGTTCACAGGTTTGGCTTGGAAGCTTACAGTTCCTAGAGATCTCTTTTTCTTTACTTTTCAACTCAGTGATGGATTTATAAAGATGTATTTTATGCTTTACTTTGTTCCTTTTATTTTCTACATTATGGGGTATCCTTGTAGGTAATAGAACTGTTAATTCTCTCCCTCTATAAGTTATGTGATACCATTTCTTAACTGCCCCCAATGCGCCAGCACATTGTAGCACACACAGAGCAAAATCTTAATCAAATCAATAAAGGTCTGCCCATCTCTTGCTTATATCAAGATACTGTTTGGGCATACAAGGTTGAAAGGTTAAAATTTGAGTCTGATGTCATTGTATTCTCAAGTAACAGCATTATGTTTGTTCATGGTAATGAATTGAGAGGTAGGCTGCTTATTGTTGGGTCCACATACTTCTAGTTTATTCTGACTTGACAATGTGAGTGAGCTGCTGCCCCCTCATAAACCTACAATGTACAAGTTCTTGTAAACATTGTGGTTATTTTAATTCTGTGGAGCTTAACACTGAGAAGTTCAAAGATCCAAGTGCCAGATGTAGATACAATTTTATAAATTAATAAAATTTTCTGGAAAATTGCTTTTTCTGCAAAGGTCAGAAAGTGATTTAGGTTTTGTAAAAATAATAATAGTGGAAATTATTAATAAGGTCCATACATTTTTTTGCATGTAATATATGTGAGATTTTTTTGGAGGGTTAGGTAGAGCCTAGGATAGAACACAGGGTCTTGCACACTCTATGCATGTGCTATCACTGAATTCTATCTCCAGGCCCAATGTGTTCTTCACCTGCTTGAAATTAAATGGAATAGCTATGGTCTTATCCTATGTTACACACCATTGTGGGATATTATTTAAAGATGTGTTACACTTATTTATGCTGTGGAACATTTATTTAATGATGTAAAGATGTATTGCATATTTTTATATTGCATTTGTTTAACTCTGTGAAGCTGTGTTACTTTGCCCATCTAAAATACCTGATTGGTCTAGGAAAGAGCTGAACAGCTAATAGCAAAGGCAGAAAAAAGGATAGGTGGGGCCAGCAGACAGAGAGAATAAATAGAAGGAGAAAAAGGGAGATTAAAAGATTTAGGAGTGAGAGAAAGAGGAAGATGTCAGGGGCCCACCACTCAGCTACACAGCAAGCCACAGAGTAAGTATATAGGATAAAGTTAAAAGCCCAGAGGCAAAAATTAGATAGGATAATTTAAGAAAAGCTGGCTAGAAATAAGCCAACCTACAGCTGGGTATTTATAAGTAAGAATAAGCCTCAGTGTGTGGTTTATTTGGGAGCTGGGTAGCAGGCCTCCCAAAAAAATAAAGAGTAAAAAACAAAACAAAACAAAACACCACCACCAACAACAACAAAAATACACACAGGTCATATGTGTATGCTTAACATACTTAAAACATAGTCACAGATATGAACTGTGGGATATCTGTTTGTATGTTATGAATATTTGTTGCTCTGATTGGTTGATAAATACAGTTGCATTAGAGGCAGGTGGGAAATCCAAGCAGATATACAGACAGAAGAAAGGAGAGGGGAGGGAGACACCAGCCACCACTCAAGGAGCAGCAAGATGTCATCAGACTGGTAATGCCATGGCCATGTGGCAATGTATAGATTAATAGAAATGGGTTAAGGTATAAGAGCTAGCTAGCAAGAAGCCTGCCATAGGCTATATAATTGGTAATTAATATAAGCCTCTGAATGATTATTTTATAAGTGGCTGTGGGACCATGGGGAAGGGCGAGATCAGAGAAAACTTATGGTTGCATTTTGGTACCCAATGTGGTAGCAAGAATTTCCACCCGAAACCTGAGAAAGCTTTAAAAGAAAAGATTATAAATCAGAGCTAAAAAAAGATTCCTAGTTATGTCTCTCAGGCAAGCCTTGATACAGAGCCACCATGGCATCTGGGCTTGAGCTACAACATGGCAGATTGGATTCCAATCATGGTACACAGAGGTTTCTCCAAGCCATTCAGCACACTGCATGCTGGATTTAGCTTTTGCTAATACAGCCAAAATAAATAAATAAACAAACAAATAAATGAATGAATGAATAAATAAATAAATAAAATAAAAAGAGTTTCTGGGCTGCACGCTGCTAGATAGAGGCATAGATCCACTGTTTCCCAGAGTCAGTGGTGAGCATGGTTTCCTGATAGAGGCATAAACTCACTGTCCAGAGTTGGCGGTAACAGTACTTCTGCCATGTTGGGAAGCTGAGATGGGTGGAATCAGCAGCCAAAGCCACTTCTTCAGTCCTAGCCATGCTGCAGTTTAAAGCAATGATCAGAAAATTATTATAGATACTCAAAAGACAGATTCAGATGGAATAAACCTCTGAATGGTTTATAATGTATGCAAAAGGTACACAGGTTTGAAAGAGAGAGGAGAAGGCATATAGAAAGTAAGAAAAAGAAAAAATATATATAAATGCAACATAAAGATGGATATTACACAGAGAATCTGGATTTTTTCTCCTTTTTTATTTATTATATTTGTGTGTTAAATTTTACACATCAGCCATGGGTTCCCCTGTCCTCCCCCCTCCCGCCCCCTCTCCCACCTTCCCCCCAGCCCCTCCCCTCCATTCCCATCTCCTCCAGAGGAGGGACTGTAAGTAAGAGTATGAATTGTTGAGACCAAGATTGGAAAAGCACAGGGACAAATAGCCAAACGAATGGAAACACATGAATTATGAACCAAAAGCTGTGGAGCCCCCAACTGGATCAGGCCCTCTGGATAAGTGAGACAATTGAATAGCTTGAACTGTTTGGGAGGCTCCCAGGCCGTGGGACCTAGACCTGTCTTTGGGATTTTTAACTTCAGAAAGACATTTGATTGTGAAGGCTGCTAAGTTAATATATATACACGTATATACATACATACACACACCCATACACACACACACACACCCATACACACACACACACACACACACACACACACACACACACACACACACATAGTTGATATATATAAGGTATCTTGACTTCAAAGCTTGGATCTAAGGTCATGTTGCTTTGGAAAGGAGGCTCCATTTTTGTTTTCACAGGAAGCAAGATACTATGGATTAATTACAGGTTAAGATAGATCAGATTTGATCAAGCAAGACCTCCTGAACTTGAACAGATGGTACCTACCAACAGAGGTTATAGCTGGGCTTCCCAGGACTTGACCATTATCTCATGTTTTCTCAGGAACCCTTTTAAATTGCCAGTGCCCCCAATCAGCAGAAAGTAGCCTAGAACACTATTCCTACTTTCCAAAAAAAGAATAGATTAAGGATGTTTGTTTTTGTTTAGGAGGTTGGTTATAATCTTACAATCTGTTATTGGTCATAGCCAATATTTCTATAAGAACAAATGAGGGATATGATATAGATATGATAGGATAAAGTGGTAGACTATTGAATCTACTTTTAAAGAACAACCATTTGTTTGAAATGTTTTACAATCCTATGGTTTTGGTTTATTGGTACAAATTTAAAGTTAATTTTGTTATACTGTATATATATTTCTACTCTTGTTTAAGATATTATGTTATGCAATTCATTTAAATTCTAATATATAATTAAAAATACAGATTAATAGTCATCTATGATAATCAAACTTATAGTCATGTTAGTTAAGTGTTCTAGGTATACATTGATTTATTTCATTTAGGTAGATAATCTCAAATACTTCAAAGACCTACAGAATATGGCATTTAAAATGTTTTAAATACTTAAACTTTTCTGGACAGTGAGACATATCTGTTCATGGCAGCACCAATCTACTTCAGAGAGGAAGATGGTCATCAAAGACACTCCATATAGAGTTTGCTTTCTTTATAGCAAAAACAGCCATTTGGGCAAGAAACTGCTCTTGCTTGGACTGCTTGATCACATGTGATATAAACTGGACATATGGGAAACATAGGAAAATGACCACTGAATTTGCTAAAACAAGGCAAAATGGTCCTTCAGATTCCTGCTTCTCAGAGGAGATTGCCAGATATTCTACAGGACACAGGGAAAAGTCACTGAGAGACTCTAGTCCTATAGGCTGAAGATGAACATTGCAGGGGAACTTTGGGTGACTGTTTAGGCACCAGATGTCTCTGACATTCTGGATTTTTGGAAGTTGCTTACAAAGCACTTCCTGTTTACTTAGGTAATATTATATCCTTCTGGGGTCTTTGATATAGTTGAAGACTAGATAGTTGTAATTTTCCTTGGTTATAATAAAAGATAAATTGGATACGAAACCTTAGACTCACAAATATAGGACAGATAAAATATTTTTTTAATTTTGCCAAATACAAATAGACTAGATATAATAACTGTAATTTCTGCTTGATAACTGTTCTGTTACATATAATTTTATGATGTTAAAGTTAAAACCTTCATTTTTGATTAGACAGGAAAGGGGAAGTGCTGTGGGATGTCTTTCTGCGCTGTGAATATGTGTGGCTCTGATTGGTTGACAAGGCAGCTTAGAGGCAGGTGGGAAATGCAAGCAGATATACAGAGTGAATAAAGGAAAGGGGAGGGAGACACCAGCCACCACTCAAGAGGCAGCAAGATGCCAGCAGACCGGCCATGTGTCAACTTATAGTTTAATGGAAATGGGTTAAGTTATAAGAGCTAGCTAGCAAGAAGCCTGCCATAGGCCATGCAATTAGTAATTAAGATAAGCCTCTGAATGATTATTTTATAAGTGGCTGTAGGACCACAGGGCCAGGTGGACCAGAGAAATGTGGGAATGTGGGGCTGGGTGGGACCAAAGAAAACTTATGGTTACAGATATATATCCTTTATGTAATAAAACTGAACACTGGAATAAACCCTAAATCCCCTCATTAAAAGGATGTTAAAAGAGTTCTTAGGTCCCTGGCATTTGTCACAAATGGAGAATCAAATTGGTTGTGATGTGAACACCATCATTTGCATTATGTTTATCTATGGCATAGCAGCTAAGTTAGCAAGGCTGGAAGATGAACCACAGTGCTGACTGTGAACTTCCCAACCCTAGAGATGCAAAGCATTACTGTTATCTACTTTTTCCAAAAATCTCATGCTGGGAGTTTTGAGTGGTAACAAGGTTTTCCATCCCCTGAATAAGCGACAGTGTTGAGCATTTGTTCTCTAAAAGAGCTTCCTCACTCCCAGATTGATCTTTTGACTCTCTAGCAGCTTTACAGTGGATTTGTGATTGACGTAAATATGGTTTTTCTCTTTATCATGACCACTGCATTATCATAAGGAGAAGAGCATCATACTATAGTGAGTTATGCAATTTTTCTATGTGTTCTATAGTATGGAGTAAAGGAAACAGTTACCTGAACTAGGAAGAGAGAAGCCAATGCAACATTCCTTAGCTGGCTATGTGACTGACTTTGGTCACCCTCTCTTGAATTTACTAGCTATTACTATTAATCATATTATATAATATCAGACTATATTTTCATATTCTTATTCTGAGCACATTATCTTACAGTAGTAGCCTATATAAAGTCTCATCAAAATTTCTAGAGCTTTGGTTAAGTCTGTGACCGTCTGTGGTTCCAGTAACTAGTCTGCGGTGTTACATAGCTCAGAGCATTGAAACAAGGGTCCAAGCCATAGGGGAAGAGTGATGGTTCCAAATCAAAGGTATAATGGTCGAGACGTCTTGAGAAGCTTTACTGAGGAAGAAAGGTGGCAAAGAGATTTAGCAGGGACACACAGGAACTGTCCCTGTACTGCATAGCTTTATCTTTAATTGGAATGCAAAGGAGGAACTAACCTCACTCTCTAAAGTGTTAGAAAATCATTTCCAAATGCTATCCATAGTGGAAGTAAATTCAACTTACACACAGAAGTGTATGCTTATCTCTAGGTTTTCCAAGCAAAAACCAGGAATACTGTAGTCTCCAGTTAGAGTCATAAAACAGGATGCGATATCCTATCAGAGAACACACTATGTAGAATGAAACTCATATTGGTCAGAAAGGACCAGCCAAGGGGATGCTAACGAACAAATGTGAACAAGTAGAATTTAAAACATTTGATTGGCTTTTGCTAGGAAAGTATGAAATTAGAGAGAGCCCACCCACAAAGTAGAGGAAACATCTATAATCTGAGCCAGAGAAATTGATTTTAAAGGCAGAAAAAGCCTAACAGAGTAAATGGAACAAAAAGTGAGCCAGTCACACTAAAGTTATTGTCTTTGTTGTTTGAAAACAGAAGGGAATTCTTGACTAGGTCAGTCCAGAGTCCCTGGTGACCAGCTATTTCACATAGTTTGGAACCTGGCCTGTTTAGAAGATAGCTTTGACTACATTCTGGTTTAGGTTGGTCTATTGGGCACTTGGCAGAAACTCAGTTTAAAACAATAACCTTCTATAACTTTTATTTTTGTTTAACCAAACTAGTGTCAGAGCACCATTGTAAGTCCATAATCATTTTAGAAGAGAAATTAAAACCCCACACACCAAAAATAGATTTGAAATCCAAAGCTATAAGTAGAAACTGGTATCAGTATGATCCATTTTGCAACTGGGCATGGCTACGGCACCCAATATGTTTGGGGTTGGTTTTAAGTAGTAAGACTTTTAAAATTAAATGCATTGAATACTGAAGAAAAAAAGAGGAAAGATAGTTATGAAACGGATCTTCGATATCTTATAATTACTTAACATTTTGAAGGTAGGACCTCAGTGCAACAGTGTTCAGAGGCAGGGTCTTTGGGAGGTGAAGGAATGTCCCGAATTGTGCCCTCACAAATGCACCAAGCCACTTATGGCTTCCTAACTTAAAAGGGCTGCTAACAGGTGGCAGACACTTTAGTAAGTGGAGTCCAGTTGCTGGAGTAGGTCTTTGAGAGTGTGTGCTTGAAGGATGACTTTGTTCCTTGTCTCTTCTTCCCATAACACAAGATGCTTCTTTTTTTTTTTTTTTTTTGCCATGCTTTTTTTTTTTTTGCCATGCTTTCCCTGTGATCACATGCTGACTCATCATTGGCTTACAAACAGTGGAGTTACCATGGATTGAGACTTTTGGGATCTGTAGCTGACATCTGTCATGTGACAGCAAGCCAACTAATAATGACTTGAAGTACAATGCAGATTTTTTTCAAGTATGTTAGGGAAAAAAAAGAAAAGTTATTAAAAAATGAAGGGAATGTGTCAATGAGAGACAGGATAATCATATAACAGGAACCCAGGGTGAGCAGGTGATAGGGGAGAGGGGGACTGCTGGGAAGAAATAACCAACACTAGAACAGAAAAGGTTTCTGAGCTAAATTGCTCATTATTTTAAAATAGAAAGGGCTCACTGAATAGCAGGTGATGCTAATAATTGATGCACATTACTGGGTGGATTGTCACAAAATTTTCTATTAATATGAAAGAAAAAATGCTTTGAATATTCAAGTAAAATAAAGAGCTTACCACCAAGAGAAAATAAAACAACCATGAGATCAGCAATACTCTCCCATGCAATTAGAACTGTCAGAAATTTATTCATGGTGCCTATGTTACTCATATTACTCCAGCACCTAGGCAGCTGAATTTATAGGAAGACTGGGAGCTTGGGGTATATCTGAGATGCTGTCTCAGAAAACCAGGAGGAATGCACATGGAGTTTCATCATGCAAGTATAGATACAGAAAAACTTTATACTCTGTAAATTTAGTAAATAGTAATGAGACCACTTTAGTAAAATTAGTCATCTTTGAGAAACAAACAAGAATGGTCAAAAAAGGCAAATTGTTGGGGTTGGATAATGGCTCGGTGGGTAAGGACACTTATTGCTCTTACAAAAGATCTGAGTTTGATTCCCATCAACCACATAGGTGGCTCACAGTTCTGTAACTCCAGTTCCAAGGGATCTGACACCCTCTTCACAGGCACCAGGCACAAACATGGTGCACACAGACACGCTGGCAAAACACCTATATACATAAAATAAAAATAAAATAAAATGCACAAGTAAGATTTCTGAGAAAATAGTTGAAAAGTTAAAAGTAATGAAAATTAAATTTTATTAAAACTTGAATAATACAAAAATACAACCTTAAAATACTGTTTAATAAAGCTTATGATGCACTTACACATGTTAAAATAGTTAATATAATTGTAAGGCAGCTACTGATAATATCAGGTTTTAAACGTGAATACACATATACCCCCCAAAATGGATATTGATAATTGCCATCTGAAATTCTGGCTCATTTCAAGCACAAAACAGTGGGGGAAGGGGACACAGGGTGACTGTAAACCTCTGAGAGAGAGGGAGGTGGAGGGAAGCATGCAAGAGAGGAAGACACAGAGAGTGAGGGTCTGGTTCTCCTTCCCATCCCCAGGCTGGCCTGACATCGCTAAGCACTGTGAGATTAACAAGCAGGCACCCAAAGGCCTTCTCCACCAGGAAAGCAAAAGAGCGCTAATTCACTGTGGACCCCAGTCATGATTTATCTAAACTCTGATCTGAATGCTACCTGGGGAGCCTAGGTGGTAAAACATTACTGGAGTTATGTTTTCATAGTAATTCAGAGTTCTTTCTGATTCTGTATCTCATGGTATCCTTATTAATCTTGTGTTGATTAATTATTATCCATTTCATAAGATTCATATACACAAGCAAAATAAACCCGAGGACTCAGAAGTGTCCTCTGGAACTGTGGCAACAAATTACCACAATCCGGGGAACTTACAGAACAGAAATGAATGCTTTGATGGTTCTGAAAGGGACAGGGCTGAGATCAAGGACTCTGCATGACTGACTGATCCCAAGGGGTGTGCTCCAACTTTTTCTCTTTGGAGCCTGTCCCTATGGATGCCTTCTCTGTTTTTCCTGTCACATGCATTCTCCCTGAGTGCATATCTCTATGTCTAAATTTCCCTTTTTTATGTGAATTCCAATTAGGGTCCTAACCCAGTATACATGCACCTTAACTGACAAGCTGTGTTACAATCTTATTTCATTTTTTTAAAAAATATTTTTATTTTTTATATTTTATTTATTTAATATTTTTATTTTATAATTAACTTAATTTCACATATCAGCCATGGATTCCCCCATCCTCCCTCCTCCCACCCCCCCCAGGCCACCCCCTCCAAACCACCTCCCACTCCTACCTCCTCCAAGGCAAGGTCTCCCCTGGGGGGTCAGTCCAGCCTGGTAGACTCAGCCAAGGCAGGTCCAGTCCCCTCCTCCCTACACCAAGGTTGAGCAAAATGTCCCAGCATAGGTTCCAGGCTCCAAAAAGCCAGCCCCATGCACCAAGGACAGGTCCTGTCTCCACTTCCTGGGGGCTTCCCAAACAGTTCAAGCTAATCAACTATCTCACTTATCCAGAGGTCCTGGTCCAGTTCCATGGGGCCTCCTTAGCCATTGGTTCACAGTTCATGTGTTTTCACTAGTTTGGCTATTTGTCCCTGTGCTTTTTCTTTTTCTTTGTAAGCCTAGCCTTTAACAGCTGAGCCATCTCTCCAGCCCCCCTGTCCTTTTTCTAATTGTGGTCTCAATATCTCTCGCTCATACAATCCCTCCTCTCTCTCACCGATTGGACTCCCGGAGCTCCACCTGGGGCTCGGCTGTGGATCTCTGCATCTGCTTCCATCAGACACTGGATGAGAATTCTATCACGACAGCCAGAGTATTCGGCCATCTGAGAAAGAAATCAGAGATACATCACCCTTTACAATAGCCACAAATGATATAAAATACCTTGGGGTAACTCTAACTAAACAAGTGAAGGACCTGTATGACAAGAACTTTAAGTGTCTAAAGAAAGAAATTGAAGATGTCAGAAAATGGAAAGATCTCCCATGCTCATGGATAGGTAGGATTAACAGTAAAAATGGCAATCTTACCAAAAGCAATCTACAGATTCAATGCAATCCCCATCAAAATACCAACACAATTCTTCACAGACCTGGAAAGAACAATATTCATTTTCATATGGAAAAACAAAAAACCCAGAATAGCCAAAAGAATCCTACAATAAAACAACCTCTGAAGGCACCACGATCCCTGACTTCAAGCTCTACTATAGAGCTACAGTAATAAAAAAAAACAGCTTGGTACTGGCATACAAACTGACATGTGGACCAATGGAACCGAACTGAAGACCCTGACATTAATCCGCACACCTATGAACATACGATTTTTGACAAAGAAAACAATCTCATTTCTAATAATCCTCCATTCTAAGTTAGTGCTGGTTAGTGGGGCGGGGCCACATTTCAACACATAATATAAAGGACAAAAACAATTATATTTAGAAAATTGACAAAAGCACAGGGCTGCAGGATTACTGTCAGGCAAAGTAGACTATAAGGTAAAAGAGAATTAAAGATACACCTACTTAATAAGTAACAACATGGTCAAAAATAAAATTCTCACAATAGTGAACATGTTTGTACTAATAAGATAAAAATACTATAAAGCCAAATATTATAAAAGAAAAATAATCACTAGTGTATTAAACCACTTTGACAACTTTCCCAGTTTTTGATAAACTATATAAGCAAACAGTCAAAATCAATAAGCTTGACTTAATGGATGTATGTCTAAGAAGCTGTCTGTAAAAGCCATACTACCCTAGGCCAGATAAGTATAAGTCACACAAGTTGCAAATTGTGTAGCATTTGTTTAACAACAGAATAATAATATGAAAATTACAGGTAAGCTGATAGCCATATTTTAATTTTGAGATTTAATCACTAGCTCACAAATTAAGATAAAAATAAATAAATACATAATTATTTAGAATGTAAGTTCAATAAAAGTTTTGACCAGCTACATATGAAGAATGGCCAAATCTCTGCACTTTAGAGTTAAAATAAATATACCTTTAAATAAAAAATAACAATTTTAAGTGTACAAAAACTGAAATTAGAATAGACATAATAAAGGAATACTAACTGAATAAAACAAAACCTGTAAAACTGATTCTAAAAAATAAGAGATAATTTGTCACCACCCTAGACGCAATGGGACCAAGGAGAATGGAGCCAGTACATGAGGTGGACAAAAGTCTCATGCAATAGACAACTTTATTCAGAACATCAGACATTTTATACTCTGAGGTTAAGAGGAGTCTCATGAGTAAAGTGTATAATCACAATGGCTAGTGGCATGTGGGGGACAAGCCACACAAGGCAAGACCATATTTTTCCATAGAGGCTTAAAGACAAATAACAATAGCCATTTTTAATGAATAATCTGAAGCAAACTACTCCTATCTGCTATACTTGGGAGACCACAAAACCACATTCCAAGAACAATTCCATATTTTGAAGAAACTGAGGTCACAAGACTCTTGTCTTGTTTTCTTGGGGTTTTCTAATAAGCACTAGGACATCTCCTCACATGACTCCATTCATAGATTGTGTTCTAACAGTAATCCATTAAAATTATGAAATAAATTAAAAAACTGAATGTAAGAAAGGAAAATTCAACATAGGCTATGAAGAGCACAAAAGGAGATATGGGAAGAAAGATAACTGAAAATGAGTATAACATGTAATATTTGTGATAATTACTTAGGAAACACTGCGTGAGCAGATTACCCTCCCAGGAAATAGATCCAAGATATAAAGGCAATTAAAAATTAAAATGTCATGACATACTGCTATTAATTAAAAGAAGATTTTGTATGTGGGTTAGTTTCTAGGAAACAGAAATTATGAAAATTAACTCACAGTGAAATAAAACCATAGAAATACCAATTACTATATTTTAAAAAGTATCATCAAGACATCTATCTACTTCAACTAATGCTATCAGACTAATACAAAAATACCTCAAAACTTAAAAAAAAAAAAAACAAGAAGAAACAAAAAGCAGATGTAGATTTAGAGTGGAAGTACACACACACACACACACACACACACACACACACACAAAAAAATATCTTAATATATTTCATAGAAACAATATAAGACTAATACCAAACTCTTAAATAAAACATAAACAAAGGGAAACAAACTAGACAACTGTTTTACTTACATTTACAGTTGTAAAAACTCCAATTGATAGTTTGAAACAAGAACTATCATACATTCATTGTCACATGATGACACCCAGAAAAGAAAACCTGCCTGAGATAGGCTCTAAGAGCTTTTTGTAGGTTTGAAATTCATTGTGAATACAAATATTTAGTAAACAAAAACCATCTTTAACTTTGTAGAATATACTTTACACAATGAGAAGTTTCAAATATTCAATTGAAATTCCTAAATGCACCCAATTCCTTATTGCTTTTAAAGAATGACTTTGTTTCATAATGGGAAAAGAAAAATCTTAAATGATAATTGCTTGAAGATTATTTGAATGTTGGAAATATAAATTAAATGACTGGTTAAAAACATTATTGTGAATGAGAGAGTTTAGGAAAGCAATTGACTACAAAATAAATATATACAAGTCGATGGCTTCCCAATGCTTCAGAAAGCTAGTTTAGAAATATGATTTTAACATTGTTCAATTTACATCAGCATGAATTTAAATGCTTTAAATATTTTCCTGTATAAAGTCTCAGCACGGGTTAGAAGAGGAACTTTCAAAGAGTGATTTAAATAAATGGAGTTAGTGGGTATGCTTAATGTGGAGGTATTGATTCTTCAAGTAGTAATTTTGTTAAGTTGACAAAGTCATTGCTGTGTTTATCTAGAAGACATAATTTTGGCAAATCTGTGCAACTTCTGGTAATGTGAAGTCAAATTGAGTCCAAGGATGACAAGAAACATAACTAGAATTCATTGAAAAGGTAACCCAGAAATTGGCAGATTGGGATGTGTCTATCACAGTGTTGATACTGCATGACTGAGACTTTTTCAAGGGACAGATCCCAAGACGATGTTTGTAGCTAGGTTCATATCTAGAATCAAGAGACTGTAAAATTGGAGATTAGAAATTGACTAAAATGTTGCAAGAGAAGCACAGGAAAGAGTTTATAGGAGAGGTGGAAAGGGTGAGCATCTAGACCAACTAGAATGTCACAGTCATTACCAGGAAAGCAGATTATAAAGGGACACACAAACATTATAAACCATGTATTTCTGAAACAAAAACATAAATTATCAAAGTTGCATGCTTGTGGGCATGCCTTTCAATTTTCCTTAGGGTAAAAGCCTTATGTGTAGAATAAAAATTAAAAAGAAGCTGTGGGTCATGTGAAAATAGGCAATTTTAGAAGACTTGGTAAATAAGGAGTTGTTTGTCCTAAATGCATATAGCTAAGTGATACCACATTCAGAAGGGTCCATATTTGAGTTTCAGCTCCACTCAGTTGTGGGCCATTTAATGTTTTTTTTCATTTCAGTTTCTGCATTATTGATCAGACTGAAGGACATTTACCCTAATGTGTATGACTAAGTTATACACAAAACTCTGCTCAAAAGATAATTTTAAAAAATATGTTTATCATGAGATGACTTCTGTTGTGAAATATTTGTTTAGCTATGCTGTGGTGGTATTATGTTCCCTGAAATATTGTGTATTTCCTGAAATAAACTTATTGGGGGTCAGAGAACAGGACAGCCACATGAGGATAGGCAGTGGTAGCACACACCTTTAATACCAGCACTCGGGAGGCAGAACCAGGCATATCTCTGTGAGTTCAAGGCCACTTAGGAAACAGCTAGGCATGGTGACACTCACCTTTAATCCCAGAAAGTGAGCCTTTAATCCCAGGGAGTGGGGGCAGAAAGAGAAAGATTATATAAGGCGTGAAGACCAGAAACTAGAAGCATTTGGCTGGTTCAGCATTTGGCTGGTTAAGCTTTTAGGCTTTAGAGCAGCAATTCAGCTGAGAGCCATTGGGATGAGAATACAGAAGCATGCAGTCTGAGGAAACAAGACCACATGAGGAACTGGCGAGGTGAGGTAGCTGTGGCTTGTTCTGTCTCTCTGATCTTCCAGCAGGTTTGATTTTATTAACAAGTACCTTTAATATTCATGCTACACTATGCAAAGCTGTGTTACATTTCTTTAACTTTGTAAAGATAGGCTACATTCGTTTATGTTGTGGAAAGGTGTGTTGTATTTATTTACTTATATAAAACTGTTGTCGGTTTTACCTTGCATGCTTAAGGCACCTGATTGGTATAATAAAAAGCTGAATGGCCAATATTGAAGGGAGAGGTATAAGTGAGACTTTTGGGCAGTAAGAGCAAGTAGGAGGAGGAATTTAGGTTCAAGAGACGAAGAAGAAAGAAAAAGAAATGTCAGGGAGATGATAGGAGCCAGCCACACAGACACAGAAGAAGCAGAAAAACAGGACATACAAAATTTAAAATAGGCAAAAAGCTCCGAGGAAAAATGTAGATGAACAGAAACAGTTTAAAGTTATAAGACATAGTAGGACAGGCATAGGTAAAGGCTGAACTTTCATACCTAGTAAGAAGTCTCTGTGTCATTATTTGGGAGCTGGTTGGTGGGACAGAGAAAGAGTTTGGTTACATTTGGCACCCAATATTGGGTCTGAATTTCCATAAAGGACTTGATAAAACTGAAAAAACAAAACAAAACAAAATAACTGACAAGGTTTAAGAGGTGCTGTTGTGCAGCAGAGCACTTGAGAAGCTAGCACACTAAGTAGAAACAGCAAGCTAAATAAAAATGCCTGCCACACTGTGGGCACCAACTTCTTAGAGCTGCAGTAGTTAAATGTAGCTTCCAGTTAAATGCAACTCTCAGCCAGGATCACGGGCTTAAGGCTCAGCTCTCATGGACCCAAGGAGTGGGCAGAGCCAACCTCCAGAGCAACATGGGAGAGGGCCTGGCTCATCTTAGCAGTTTAAATTTTGGCTCACTTGGTCAGAAAATTCTACAGGTGTACAGTAAAACAGGTCCAGCTTGAAAAACAAAAAACAAAAAACAAAACCTTTAAATAGGTAACAGTAGCATAGGTACTTAAGAAAGAAAAGAAAATGGGTATAGACAGTTATAGGAAGAAATGAATGGTTTAAAAATAGCTAAAGTCTTTAAAGCGGGAGTAAAGTAAAATAAAAAGAATAAGCCAAATAAAGATGGGAAATACATAGGGAGTCTGGAACCTGTATGGTGCTTTGTTGACTTTGAATTTTTTGAATGCTGATGAGCAAATGGCAGCTGCTGAGAGACATGGGATTATAAAAGAAACTGCTGAATTAAACCAACCTTGATACTTCAGGGATATCTTAACTTTAAAATGGAATAAAAAAAGTATTGCTTTTGGAGAGAGGTTATGTTTTTGTTTCCATGGGAAATGAAAGGCTGTGGATTCCTTCAAAATTAATAGAGACCAGATTTGATTGGGGGAAACCCCCTGGAAATCTTGGCTACAGACATAAAGAAAAAAACCTAAAAACAACCCTACAAGACAGAATGTATATTTTACCTGCTCCAACATAAAACAAAAAATATCATCTTTGGCTGGCTTGTGGACAGTCCATACTTGTGTTGATGCAGATATGTTACTCTTGAAAGTTTGTATGTTTTCAGAGCAAGGGGAACAGACACCAGTGAAAATGGGTAGCCCAAGTGATCCAGCTTTTCAGAGTTGCAGTTCAGAGGTCTGAGACTGCTAGCAGAGATGGTCACAGACTATTCTAGCCAGGACTTCAGATAGGCCTGCTGTGGATATCACTCTGTA
The DNA here is from genome assembly GCF_903995425.1 of Onychomys torridus. Lineage (NCBI taxonomy): Eukaryota > Metazoa > Chordata > Mammalia > Rodentia > Cricetidae > Onychomys > Onychomys torridus. Next base: position 133,229,469 of record NC_050443.1, read on the forward strand.
TAAATAAAATGCTGATTGGCCAGTAGCCAGGCAGGAAGTATAGGTGGGACAAGCAGAGAAGAGAATTCTGGGAAGTGGAAGGCTTAGGCAGAGAGACTCTTCCAGCTGCCACCATGAAAAGCGAGATGTAAGGTACCCGTAAGCCACGGGCCATGTGGCAATGGATAGACTAATAGAAATGGGTTAATTTAAGATATAAGAACTAGATAACAAGGAGCCTGCTGCAACCATACAGTTTGTAAGCAATATAAGTCTCTGTTTGTTTATTCGGTTGGGTTTAAGTGGCCACAGGACTGACGGGTGAGAGAGATTTATCCTGACCGTGGGCCAGGCAGGACTGGAGAAAACTCCAGCTATATAGGCCTTGTACTTTCCCATTATACAGAGACTGGACAACAAAAGTTATAGCTAGCTTTCTTAGGACTTGACCACTGTCTCAATTTTCTCAGGGCACCCTGGAGATGCTGTTGCCCCAAGACAACAGGAAGCAGTCTACAGAGCACAATGCCCACATTCCCAAAAGGGGGTGGGTGGGTGGTTTTTAGTTACGCAGAGGGTTATGGATGTTTGTCATCATTTAGTGGGGATATAGGAATATAGGACAAAAAGATAACTATTCATCTCAAATATTTTTACATTGGTATTGATATTTGTATATTGATAGAAATTTAAGGTTATTTTTGTTATGCTATATATATATGTTTCTACTATTGTCTAAGGTATTGTACTTATGTAGCTCATTTAAAAATGTAATATAAAGTTCTAATCCTTGAAAGCTATTGTTACAAAATGTTTAGGATAATTTAAAAATGCAGGTTAGTAGTTAGTCATGTGTAACAATCAAATTTGTAGTCAGGTGTGTTTTCAAGGTTAAACATATATTTTATATAGATGATCTTCAAATGCTTCAGAGACGTACAGAATATGGCATTTAAAATGCTTAATAATCTGAAGCTTTTTATGACAATGGGACATGTCTGTTCCTGGCAGCACCAATCTACTCCACAAAATGATATTGGGAATTGAAGAACCTCCATATGGAGTTTACTTTTATTGCAGCAAAGTTAACCATTTGGGACAAGAAACTGCTCTTGCCTCTTCTGCGGATAGTATATTGCACAAACTTGACAAGCTGTACACAAAGGAAAAGACATCCGAATTTTGCTAAGACAAGGTGGGACAGTCCTTTAAAATTCCTGCTTCACAGAAAAGTCTGTTGCAAAGGAAACCTGGGTGACTTTTCAGGTAGCCAGCTGCTTCTGTCATTTCTGTAGGTCCCCCCCCCCCCCCCCCGAGACAGGGTTTCTCTGTGTAGCTTTGCACCTTTCCTGGAACTCACTTGGTAGCCCAGACTAGCCTCGAACTCACAGAGATCTGTCTGGCTCTACCTCCCAAGTGCTGGGATTAAAGGCGTGTGCCACTACTGCCTGGCATTTTTATGGTTTTGGAAGTTGTTTGCTCTGCATTTCCTGTTTAATCAGGTAATAATATATTCTTCTCAGGTCTCTGATGTAGTTGAAAATGAGAGTTATAGCTATAGTTTTCCTTGTTAACAAATTCAAAAAAGAAACTTACATAACAGATGTGAAATTTATAAGTCTGAGAAACACAAAAGCTTAAATTGTTTATCTAAAAAATGCTTTGAAGTCTAAAGAGATAATTTTGGGTTAGTAATACAAGTTTGGATGGAAAGTAAATTAGGAACACAACTCTGGACTCCCAAGATAGGATAGATAATGGTGTATTTTCTCTGAATTTGCCAAATTACTTGATAATTTTTCATATTGTATATAGTCTTATTACGTTAAAGCTAAAACTTTCTTTTTATTTAGACAAAAGGGGGAAATGTTGCAGAATATTTGTTCAACTATGCAAAGATATGTTGCATTTGTTTAACTATGTAGAGATGTGTTATATTTGTTTATGCTGTAGAACAGTTATTTAACTATGTAATGGTGTATTGCATTTTTTAAATTATATAAAATTGTTGCTGTTTTACCTGGCCTTCCTAAGGCAACTGATTGATCTAATAAAAGGCTGAACGCCCAGTAGCAAGGGAGGAGATACAAGTGAGACTTCTGGACAGTGGGAGTAAGGAGGAGGAGGAATGTAGGCTTGAAAGAAAAAGAGGCACCAGGGGCCAGCTAGCCAGACACAGAGGAAGCATAAAGGCGAGGCATACAAAATGACTAAAAGGTAAAAAGCCCGAGGCAAAACATAGATGAATAGAAAGAGCGTAAATTAAGTTATAAAAGCTAGTGGGACAAGCATAAGCTAAAGGACAAGCTTTCCTAATTAATAAGAAGTTTCTGTGTCATTATTTGGGAGCTGGCTGGGGGGGCAGAGAAAGAGCTAGGCTACAGCCTTCAGAAGTTACTAAGTAATGGGAAGTCAAGATTCTAAGAGATATTGGAATTTTTCTATAGAAATATTGGAAATGTGGTGCATTTTTATGAGCTAGTGTTTAATTCTAATAAAAGAAAAAAGAAAATTTCCAAACACAAATAAAAAGTAATCGGCTATATTTAATTGAAATTGAAAAACAAAAATCTACCTGTGAGTTAGAAAATTTAAGATGTGTTTGGGGAGTGTGGTTCCTTTAACACAGAGTTTTGTTTTTTCAGTTGAGTAGAGAGTTTCTCCTTTCTAAGTCACCTTTGGTAGGGATGTGATGTGAGCTATGGGGAGACTGTAGAAACCACAGCACTCCTGAATAAGATTATCGCCTGTATTATTTTCAGAAGATAAAGGATGGCATTAGTAGGCACTTCCAATAACTGATGTTACTGAATTCCAATAATGAATCAATAGGAACTTTATATGTAAGGTCTGCAATGGTAATAATCAGAGTGCTATGAATAAAGGAGAAAGAGGACTTGGATCCTCTCTGGAAAAACTCAGGAAATACACTAACAGGAAGTAGACGGTCACTAATGAGAAGTGACTTGTACCCACTATACCAGGTAGGATTTGAGCAAACACTGGCACCTCAGAGGGTGGACTCTGGGGGAGAAGAAATAAGAAAACATGAATGTTAAAGTTGAAAAGTAACTGCATAGTTGTTTGGGTGGCATTTACTTCTAACAATGTAGTAGAAACCTAGAATCTTGGTGTAGATGTTTCATAACTTTGAAAACTGGTTGATGAAATCATAAGACAATGTGAGAGTTGAAATCTGAAGTGTACTATTGTGATGGTTTGAATAACAATGACCCCCATTGGCTCATATTTGAATACTCAGCCATCAGGGAGTGGCACAATTTGAGAGGGATTAGGAGATTTGTCCTTGTTGGAGTAGGTGTGGTCTTGTTGGAGGAGGTGTGTTACTGAGAATGTACTTTGAGGTTTTAAAAGCCCATATGCCAGGTCCAGTCTCTCTCCCCAATCCCCAGCCTGCCTGCAGATCTGGATGTTGCTCTCAGCTACTGCTCCAGTGCCATGCAGCCTGCCATGCTTCCCACCCAGGTGATAATAAACTAAACATCTGACACTGCAAACAAGTCCCCAATTAAATGTATTCTTTTGTAAGCGTTGCCTTGGTCATGGTGTCCCTTCACAGCAATAGAACAGTAACCCAGACAACTATGAAGGAAAGTACTCTCCATTAAGAAATGCATTGCTGATAATACCCACTTGAATTATCCCACACACAGAAATAGCCTTTTCCGGTTACCCTGAGACTCCATCTATTTCATAGGGGATTAATTGTATTGAAGGACAGTAATCAACTCTCAAAAGGTCATTTTGCTGGTTGATCTGGCAAGCTTACAGTTAATATAATAAATGTTATCAATGGGAGTCATGACTTTATAATAATTAAACATTCTTATTTAACTCTATGCTGGTGAATTTGGTAAGTCAGTTCTGTCCTGAGGGTTTTCCAGTAACATTCCAATCTATACACCTTCACTGTTACTGCTGCCATCTTCTATGAAGGTGGATCTATCTCACGCGAGGCATTATTTTCTCCCTTTTAAAACAATTGGTCCTCTGTGCAGTTTATACTAAATCTTTGTACTTACCCAGGCATCCTTTTTTTATTTTTTAAAAAAAATTATTTTATATACTAACAACCACATTTGAAATTCTCACTTTCACACAACACCACGAGGGAGTGCTTTTCAGGCCTATGCACTGAATATAGATTTACTGAATGTAATGAATATTGTTGAGGAGGGAGGAGCCTGTACTATGCTCTGAGATTAGCAGCGAGTAAGATACCTGAGACAACACATTTGTTTCTTCCTTTGCTTGAACACACAATGCTGGCAAAGAGTCTATCTTTCTCTGGATGACTCTATGGTTTTCACTTCACTCAATGTTCAAGAGGCTTCTCTCCAAAGACGCCTTCCCTATAATCCATACCCTGTACCTTTGCCTATCATTGTAGCCTACTCTTGCTGTTAGGATTTTGGGGTGCATTTGTTTTATGTATTCCAATAGAATAGAAAATACTACTTTATTCACTTGGACACATCACCTAGAATGCTACTATGATAGTAGATCAAAGTCTTTGTGGAATAAATTAACCAACACGTGACTAGTGAGATGACTTACCTGTCCTCATGGAGCTTAGTTTAGGGAGCAAAGAAACACAAGCAGCTAATTGCTAACAGCTTGGACTGGGCTGTAATCCCACAAGCTCTTGGGAGAATAGTCACAGGAACTTATAATGAGAGGTGAGGTTTGAAATCACTTCAAATTAGAAGGAAATAGTTTGTAAACAGATGGAAAAGCCAGAGGTGAGGGGACAAGGAGACGGGGAGGGACCATTAAAGCTCAAGTCTCTTAGAGTTAGTTAGTAAGGAGGTGAATACTCTTGGAGAGCAAAGAGAAGAATGAATGAAGGGGAGAGAGTGTGAGGGTGACCAGAGAGGTGGTAATGGGCCAGATCACTCCTGTAGGCCAAGTTCCAGAGTTAAAATCAAGTGTGCATATAACACCCCAGAGCTGTCAAGCACAAGAGTTGACCACTCTGTTTAGAGCATGGCTTGTGGGTGATGACTGACTGCAGTATATCAGGGAAAAAAGTAGCAACATGAGGTTACTGATCACAGCCTTGGAGATGGAGGAAGGGAATGCAATGCAGAACGTATCTTTGAAGTATAACACAAGGACTTGCTGGCCGATTGGGAACAAAGATTAGAATTAGAAGACTGAGGAAAACAGAAACTTCCATGATGATTTTGTTTGGGTACTGGACCTTTTGCTGAAGTGGATGCCATTTGATGACTTGTAAATTGTTGGATTCTTCATTAGGGGGTAATTTTATCAGCTTATGAAGCTTCCCACTGATACATACAACATATATGTGTGTATATGTTATATATTGGTTGGCAATTTAGAACTTGGATCTTTTCATAGTTATCACGGCTGATTCTGAGGGATGGAAACAGTTGTTGATTTGTTGGTTCTGAGACTTAATTGTCTATCAAGATGAATCTTGTTGGAAGAAATGAAAAAAAAAATCAGAGTGTCTGCTATATTCTTTGGCAAGTCATAATTCTTGGTTGGGAAGGTTGGAACTATTGACCAAACTTATACATTTACTTTCACTGCTTTCTTTCTACCAGTCAGTATATCTATTAATTATTTAGTTTCAGTTTATATTGTCCTTGGAAAAACTTAATCATTTTTTAGGGAGACTTCTATTACAATAAATAATATAGCTACTTAATTATGGTTCAAATAATGGTTTAAACAAGATTCAAAACCAGTGTTGAAAAGAACTGTTTTTCACTAACTGTTGAGTTCAAAGGATCCCCTTTATTCCATACACAAGACTGTCAGTCTATAGCTTTTCACTTCTTTTCATCCAATGGCTGGTATAGAAGTCAGTGGGTTGTTGTCCTCCTTTTCTAAAAATAGTATTATAATAAGCCTCTCTGGAGATTGTGTCTTGAGACTTACAAAGGATAATTCCATTTCTCAATGTGATTGGCAATATTTATTCTCTTCATAAAAATCTTGCTCAATAGCAAGAGGCTGTTCTAATGACGATTTAATGACAGACTCTCCAATGGCGGTTTATATTGTCAAATTATTCATTTGAACATTACTCACTCCCTCAGCTCGTTTGCAGTGAGTACTTAGTTATTCTTTTGAGTAGTGTATGTGAATTTTTCATCCCTTCCGTCATCTCTCCTTGAGGAAATCTCAGAGTCTAATTAGTTCATCGATCATAATTTCATTTTTGGGAGCAGTAATTCAATTCGACTTTTTCTTCTAAAGGAAGTATTTAATCATTTCTTCTTTAAAATGAATTCACATGAGATGTCTCTGTGACTAGACCAAATGCCATGGCATTTCCTGCCTAAAAGGGCACTGTTACTGCAGCTATGGCATTGAAGCTAAAGGTAAATTGACTGAGAACAACTTTGATAAGTTATCTTGATAGAAAAAGATGTCTTTGGATGACTGTCATTGGTGAAAACAATGTGACAGTGGTAAGTGGATGATCTTAGGCTGCTTCTCAGGTTTGGGTTAAAGAAATTGTCTATGATTAAAAGAGATCTTGAAACTTCAAGTGGAACCAGTCACACTGGGCCAACGGGTGACAACAAATGATTCCTCTACTGGGATTTTTTATAGCCATTTTTTTTAAAATTCAGAGTTGAAGCATAATAGACCCCTATTTTAACATAAACCTCTTCTGAATATTTTAATTAGACAAAATTTTGAGTTTTTGGTTTTGAACTATGGAGACATAAACTTGAATACTATAATCATGTTCTTATTTAATTAATATTAACACAAAGGAGTAACAAAAGTTAAAGTCAATCTCTGTCCCTGCAATTATGGAAACCATTGTCAATATGACTATTACCTCAGAGAGTCATACTAACTACACAGTGGGTCAATTGCTAGAATGAAGACATACAAATAACACATAGGAAAAGTAGGAATAAACCAATGATGAAGGTATTTATAAAAATGAGAAGTAAAATAGATGATCTTATGCAACAATTCTTCGGGAGCCCACAGTAACTGCAGCTTGTGGCTTGATTCCATCTTGACTCAAAGTTTGAGAGTTCAAGCTTGTCTTTGCCCCTTAAGGCTGGATAACAGGATGATTGGCCAAAGGCATGGCTACTAGATGTTTTGCTCTTCAAGACTAAATAACAGGATGTTTGGCCAAAGGTGTGTTACCAGATGTCTTGAGAATTAAGGAGGCATTTTCACCTGGTTGTTCCTTGAACCATGATGTCCTTGAGATGGGGAGGTCTTTTGCCCACCTTCCTTTGAGTATGAAAAGGCTGTGAGAAATAAACTTGGGGCTGCTGCAGTATTGACTCAGAGCCTTCCCGAACCCATTCTGTGTCTCTATCCTTTTCTTTTATGTCTCTGTCTCTGGTTTTTTGTTTTTTGTTTTTTGTTTTTTTTCCCAACAGTTTTTCCTCAATTCTCACTCCCCTATTCAGGACTGTTTGACAGGTTGGATGGGACTTGACACAATTCCCCATAAATGTGGGCATTCTTTCATACAGTGAGTGGGCCCATACTAAAATAGGAGAGAGATATAAGCTTCACCTTCAGTGAGGATCTCTTGGTCATCCCGCCTTTCCTATTTTCTTTATTGACTTGAAGAATCTTTTTGTTAGTTCTCTTTGCTGCACTTATACAGAATCTACCCTTCACAAAAGAAAGCTGGTCAGCCCTCATGCAGAATGGGCAAGCAAAGACAGCAGCTCTGAATCTGTGGTCCTTCTGAAGATGACGTCATTCCCTGAAGCTGGAGCCTGAATTGCTGGTAAATCAAAAATTGGAAGTCATGTTCTCCAGTTTAAGTTCTCAACCATCTCACTCCAGTATACACATCCAAATCAAATTATCACAAAAACATGGATTTTACACTTCTTAATTGAGGCAGGAAATGTGAGCAACTGTAGTAAGGTGGGAGAACGTAGGTGAAAGAACACAGGTGAGATGGAGAACACAGGTGAGATGGAGAAGACAGGTGAGATAAGGAACACTATAGGTGATATGGACAATGTCAATGAGGAGGAGAACACAGGAGTTGTGGAATACAGGTGTATTGGAGAGCTTGCCTCAGCAGGGAATGTGTTTAAGTCTTTATAACTATTCCCTATTTGGCCTAAAATTTTTGTGTGATAGAACATGTATATAATCCTCAAGGTGAGTGTCTGCTATACTTGGAGATGGTGAAGAATTGAAGGAGACCTGCTCCCTCTTTTTCCCCCAGGGTACTTTTGAGGAGGTAGAAGTGAGAAGTATTTAGATAGAAATATGGAGGAGAGAGACAGTTAGAAACATAGGATAGCTGGGTCAAAACCTAACAGCCCCTTCTATCTTTACTAAAGGGCTTTTAAAGAGTGCCAAGGGGTGGAGCAAAAGACCTCCCCCCAGCAGAGTCAAGTGCAGACCATCCCAGACACCTGGTAACCATGCACATGGTCAAGCCATCCCCTAATGCAGCCCTGCTGTGCAAAACAAGCTCAGATCTCACTAGGAAACCTTTGTGGGCTCCCACAAAGATTACAGGGAGAATTAATTTTATTGTCTCCATCCAGTTTTAATGCAATGTGCTGTTGTCATACTGCAACACCTGAACCACACCACCACTCAGGAGCAGGAACTTCAGCAGCATTTGAATTTGTTGTAAATGGTGTGGCCCAATAGAATATATGGGAGGAAAGTAAAATAAAGGTTTAGGGCTATTAAATACAGGTGGGAAGTCTAATAGACTAATAACCTAAAAAGATAATATGGTGTGCAACCTTCAAACTCATTATCAGAAAGCTAGGGAGGACATTAAATTTGTATAAAATTGGGCACACATATTTGATGAGAATTTAATATAATACATTTTTTGATGTTAAGAAAGCAGCAAAAATACAGCATCTGCTATAGACAGTATTTTTTGTTTTTGTTTTTGTTTTTTCTAGACAGAGTTTCTCTGAGTAGTTTTGGTACCTGTCCTGGATCTTGCTCTGTACACCAGGATGGCCTCAAACTCACAGAGACTGGTCTGGCTCTGCCTCCTGAGTACTGGGAATAAAGGTGTGCACCCCCATCGCCCAGCTACAGACAGTATTTATAAGTGATATTCAAATTAATACTAATTAACTATTATTTTTATATTTCAAGGGTTAAAGTGTTTTTTAAGATTTATTATATTATGTACTTATTTCTCTCTCTCTCTGTCTCTTTCTGTCTGTCTGTCTCTGTTTCTCTCTCTCTCTCTCTCTGTGTGTGTGTGTGTGTCTGTGTGTGTGTGTGTGTGTGTGTGTGTGTGTGTGTGTGTGTGTATACAACTGACTATAGAGGTCAGAAGAAGGTATCAGGTCCTCTGGAGCTGGAGTTACAGGTAGCTGTGAGCCTTTGAATATGGGTGAAAATTCCAGTCCTTTGTAATAACAGCAAACAAGTGTAAGTGATGAGGACCTCTCTCCAGCCCCCCAAATAATTCTTAATTAGCTTTTTCAAGCTTTTAGCCAAGATTTACAAGTCCAATGAAGCATTTTGGACTAAGTGTATCATCACTGGCCATTGGTGACTAAACAGAATCAGCAATATATGAAATGAGTCTAAGAAGATACTTCCAGAGTTGACATACTATTCATGTATAACAAAATTGTGCCTTTTGAGCATATTATGTAAATATAATAACTCTTAAACTTACATGCTAACTAGAAAAACATTATTCAGAAACAGTTACTCAATTCTCTTGATTGGTTACTGCTTCAGGAACTCAGGTTAGTCATGGCGAATGCATCTATTGGTTTTTCATTGGGGGTGGCACAGAATTCTGATCACTTTCCTTGTTGGTGATATTGCTGTGCAATAGTAATACTAATCACTATTTCAGCTAGTGTTACATGCGGTTGTATTATTCTCTTTTGTACACACCATACTGTTTAGCCATTCTCACAAGCTAAACTGACATAGATGTTCCAGTGTATCACATCTATCCACCCTCTCAGAGTACAGTGTAATAAATTTTTATTCTCAACTGGAAAATTATTTTAAATTTCTTATGGAAAGGCATTGTGAGTCCCCATATCAGTTAAGAGCTCACCCCTGTCTGTACCACATTAAAAAATAAGCTATGAATATAAAGGAGAAAAGGGGAATATTGGGGAGAAGGATGAAAGGGTAGGGCAAGAGGGGTGGAGGCAGCAACAATTCACTTAGGTTATTTGAAAAAGCCACAGGGAAATCTACTATTTTATAAGCTTGCTGAATATAAAGTCTCATTGAAGTTGTACCACTTAGGGGAAGCCACAGGGTTCCAAATAGAAACCCTAGTGCTAGATGTAGGACCTTCTCCTCTCCTAGTTTGTCAAAGGTATCCTGTAGCTTTCCTAAAACAATACAAGCTATTGTCTGTAAATGGAGGCTTTCTCTGTCATGCCCTGTTCCATAGTCACTTTCCAAATTATCACTCAGAGGCTTACATTAATTATAAATGCTTGGCTGATGGCTCAGGTTTATTGTTAGCTAGCTCTTTACATTTAAATTAACCCATAGTTCTTATCTGTGCTTTGCCATGTGGTTCATGGTACGTTACCTCATTTTCTACACACCTTGCTTCCTCAGCAGCTGTCTGGCATCTGCCCTGACTCCATCCTTCTTCATCTCTGTCTTCAGTTTGATTGTACCACCTAACCTTATTCTGTCTTGCCATTTGCCAAACAGCATTATTATCAACCAATGAGATATCCCACAGCAATTGTCACTGTTCTGGGTTGCCCACCAGAACTCAGTGATAAGACCCTATTGATGAAAACACCACAAACATTAGTCACAGGACATGAGGAAATCAAGTTGTTACTAACTAAAATGTTTTTTTCCCTGCTGGCTAGCTCTGATAGGTGATATTCAGGCTACTGGGATGGGGTTGGGAAATAATTAAAAGTCTTGCCCAAATATGAAGTCCATGAGCAACAATTACAAAGGCAACACATCCCATTGGGTATAATAGTAGCATGGATATTATGGAGTTAACAAACTGCTTTCCAATTGATTGGATTTAAGGCCTAATCTACAGGAGAAAACACATTCATGGTACAGAAAATCTGGCCAAGAACCCATGATTGGGAGTTGAAAGGTCCCAAGGGTAAATCTACTGCTACTATTCTACTAAATAAACATAGTACCAAACCACCCTCTAAATTCATATCCCTCTACCCATAGGTTCATGTAGCTCTCAGACATCAGAGAACTTTTTGTGAGTGGTGGATAGTGGTTAATGTAAAAATTGGTCAAAGAGCAGAAAACATTATCAGTAGAGTGTTTAGCTACAACTGGTACATCTTTAAACCTCAAAGGCTCAGTGACCATTGAAGAAGAAGGGGCAGAAAGTTTGTACACACTGGGGGTCTTCAAGCACTGGAGCAAAACTGTCTTCTGCAGTCATGAACTCACAGCAGCCCTGATTCTCTGAACAAGATATGCACTAGATTAAGCCAGTGAACATACTAGTATGGAATGGGAATGGGCTCACAAGTATCCACCCCTAACTGAGGAGCTAGGGACAGATAATGACTTTTGGGTTAGGGAGAGTCCATTTTCTTTAATGGGGTGAGCCCTAGTAGATCCACCACATTTGCATGGCTAGTTCCACACACCATGGACAGCACAAATTGGATTTGGTAAGATACTAAAAATAAGGTTGAGAGGGGGGTTCATTTTGTAGGAGTTAGCAGGAAGAATGAGGGGTAAATATGACCAAAAAATGTAGTATGAAATTTTTAAAGAATTAATGAAATTATTGTATTTTAAAAAAAGCACAAAATAGCACTAAAAATACATGTAAGAATTTTGCAGGAGTGTCGCAGAAACTCACAGGCTTCAAACTATGAGGTCATGGGATTGTATATCGATGAGGAGGCCACAGTTTAAACTTCAAGGGCATCTAGGTGTAGCTGTGAGTTACACTGAAGTAAAAGAATTGCATCCTTTGCTAGAAAGTGTATTCACTTACACCACTCTCAGTGTGACAGACCACTTCCTATTGCCTGTGAGTCAAGATGTAAGAACTCTCAGCTTCTTCTCCAGCACCATATCTGCCTGTGTGCTGCCTTGCTTCCTGCCATGATGATAATGGACTAAACCTCTGAACTGTAAGTGAGCCACCATAATTAAATGTTTTCCTTTATAAGAGTTAGCATGGTCATGGTGTCTCTTCACAGCAACAGAAACTCAGACAGAATTTGATACCAGGGACTGGTGTATTGTTGTGATATACTACACCATGATTTGTTTGGAAGAATTTGAACTTCGGTTCTTTGGGTTAGGAAAGCAGTGGAATGCTTTAAACAGTGCTCAATGGACCATACTAATAGGAGCATGGAAGACAATGGCTGATAATGATTTGAACTATGGGGGCAGGCTCAAGATGTTTCAGAGGAGAAGAATTTTTGTATGTTGCCTAGAGATCTTTCTTGTGATGTTTCGGTAAAGAAAGTAGCTGCTTTTTGCCCATTTTCGAAGAGTCTGTGTGATGCTATTGGGAAGAGATTTTGGTTAATTCTGTTGGCAGAGGAAATCTCAACAGCCTAGTATAGACTCTGTCATGTGGTTACTAGTATTTATGCTTACAAAGAATTATAATGAAAAGGAGCAAGGTGAACAAGGAAAACAATCTGAGGAGAAAAGGAGCACCAGGAAGTAGGACTGAGTTTAGTCCTGTGTTCAAGGAGATAAACAGATTTAGAAATGGAATAAAGGAAGTGGTGATCTTGGAGTTGGGCAAGATCCTGGCCAGAAAAGTTTTCAACTTGTGAAAAGGAGCTAAAGGAAAGCTTAGAGCTAGGTGTGGTGGTACACACCTTTAATCCCAACACTTGGAAGGCAGAAGCTGGAGGAACTCTGAGTTTGAGGTCAGCCTGATCTATAGATCCAGTTTCAGGACAGCCAAGCATAGGCAGTGAAGGAAAGCATTGAAGGGAGAAAGCTGGTAGAGATGTAATTGAACAAGGCTGTCATGTTCCAGCCCCAGTAAGCACCAGAACTTGGCAGCTTTGGCCACATGGTTGTGGAGTTAAGGATAGAAGAAAGGCATTAAAGAACTTCCTCTTTTGCCACAGAAAGTCTCTGAAGCCAGGCATGTGTCAGGAGTGTCCCTGAATGGAGGCCCAGAAAGACCATTATGTTAAGCTATGAAGGAGAAACTTGGATTACCTTGGAGACCCCAAGACATTGGAGATGCCAGAGCCACAGGATACTTGCCAAGGAAAGCTGCTAACAGGGAGTGGAACCAGTCTGAAAAAGAGAGGTATGTGGCAGTCAACAGAGAAAGGAATTGGAGATTTGAAGAGTGCTTTGACATCAGACATGGAGCTTCAGAGTTTGGAGTTTGCCCAGTTGGTTTTTTGTCTTGCTTTGTATTTCCTCACTATGTTCCCTTCCCTACATTTTGGAATGATAATGCATACCCTCTGCCATTATATATTGGAAGTATGTGATCTGGTTTTGGTTTTGATTTTTATAAGGGATTATGGTTAAGAGATTGCTTGAATCTCAGAAGAGATTTTTAAACTTATACCTTTAAATAGTTTGAGACTATTATAGACTATGGGGACTTTTGAAGTTGGACTGAATGCATTTTTGCATTATGATATGTCCTCAAGCCTTTAGGGGTCAGGAGTGGTTTGAAAGAAAATGATCCCAAAGGGAGTGGCACTATTAGGAGTTTTGGCCTTGTTGAAAGAAGTATGTCACTGTGGAGGTGGGCTTTGAGATCTCATATATGCTCAAGCATGCCCAGTAAAACAGACCACTTCCTGTTGCCTATAGGTTAAGATGTAAGAACTCTCAGCTTCTTCTCCAGCACCATGTCTGTCTGCATCCTTCTTTGCTTCCCACCATAATGATAACTGACTGAACCTCTGAACTGTAAGTGAGCCACCACAATTACAAGTTTGTTTTTTTTTTTTTTTATAAGAATGCCATGGTCATGGTGTCTCTTCACAGCAATAGAAACCCTAAGACAGGTAGCAAGCTTGAACAATGGAGAAAGACCAGTTTCTTCAACAACTAGTACTAGGAAAACTGTGCCTCTACACAGTAAAGAACTAAGTAGGACCATATAGTACACCACAGATAAAAATGAGCCTGCAATGGATTAAGACCAAGATGTAATACCTAAAAGATAACATTAGCAATCTTCTAGTATTAAATTCAGTGATGATGTCTTAGACATGATATCCAAGGCATGGGCAGCAACAAAAATAGATGAACATTTCTACACTAAAATTAACAAGATATGTAGATCAAAAGAAATAAGCAGAAGAGTGAAAAGTTAAAAATGACTAAAATGAACTGGGCAGTGGTGGCACACGCCTTTAATCCCAGTGCTTGGGAGGCAGAGACAGGTGGATCCTTAAGTGTGAGGCAGCCTGGTCTACAAGGCAAGTTCCAGGACAGCCAGGCCTGTCTTGAAAAATCATAAACAAACAAACACACAAATATGACTAAAATGGTAAATTTAATGTTGTGTATTTTTACCATAGTAAAAATCCCAAGTATCAATGAAAAACCGTTGATTTTTACTTACATATAAATTAAAATCAGAGCCAGGCTGTGGTGGCACATGCCTTTAATCCCAGCACTCGGGAGGCAGAGCTAGGTGGATCTCTGTGAGTTCTACAAAGTGAGTTCCAGGAAAGGTGCAAAACTACACAGAGAAACCCTGTCTCTAAAAACCAAAAATAAATAAATAAATAAACAAATAAATAAATATCAGAAAAACATAACCATTTACATGAGAAAAATAAAACATTAGAATTAACAAGAGAGTTCAAATCAAAGAGAAAATTAACAGGTTGCTATATAATCATGAAGGAACTGTCAGGACAAACTTGAGAGCTAGAAAAGGATAAAAAGTGCTAAAGGGAATTGAAGAGGCTCCAGAACATTTATAAGTGTGTGTTATGTGTGTTGTGTGTGTGTGTGTGGGGGGAGGGTATGTGTATATATTGAGTGACTTCTATTTCTCTATATTTTGTTTTTTGTCTTTTGAGACTGGGCCTCTCCCTGAATCCGGAGATCATTGGTTGGCCACACTGGCTTCCTAGTAAGCTCTAGAGGTCTGTCTGCCTTTGTTTCCTCAGCTCTAGTGTCATAGGCACTAGTACCATAAGCAAATTTTTACATGATTGTCAGGAATCCGAACTCAGGCTATCATGTTTGCTTGGCAAGCACCCTACCTGCTGAGAAATCTCTGCAGCTCCTCCAACATATTTCTAATGAAGAAATGGCTGAATTTTCAAGTATTGAAGAAAAATAAGTTCTCAGAAAATTTGATAGAGGAAGAGTGGGTGGAGAGGTAGATATGAAGTGGGGGGAGGGGACAGGAGAAGAGGAGGAGGGGATAGAAGAAGAGGAGAAAGGGGAAACTGTGGTCACTAACTATATGAAATAAATGAAAATTTAATAATAAAAAGTCATTATTCTATACCTAAAAGATTAACAGTTACAGTTGCAAAAAAAGAGAAAAATTCATACTAAATGTTGACTAAATAATAATGTCTCTATAATTAGATATAATATTATAAAAAGCATAGGCATCTATAATTAACAACAGATGAAAGATTTATGAACAGTAATTTTATAGAAGATCTCACATTACCAATAGGAATCAAAACTCTGAATTTAAATAGAATAAAAAGAAAACTGTTGCAAAGAAAGAAAATTCCACTAGAATTCTATACCCAGATAAGCTATCATTAAAAGTTATAATAGCTAAAGTATATTGGAATAGCCAATCTGTAAAATATTTTTCTCTATATATCACAGAGAACATTACATTTCAGCACACATCAAATCACTTATTTCTAGCTCTTTTACAGTAAAATATAGAATACATATAGGATAATTTAATATGATGTTTAGACTATATACTATCCTATGTTCATTTATTTTGCCACACTATCACTGATGTAAGGATCTGCTTTATAAATGTCATTTCCTCCCATTTATAAGACAGTTTCTTCAGCTAATGTTAAGAAATTACAGTACATGGGACATACAACATTTAAACAGGCATTTGTGAAATTTGTTTTCAAGGAACTGAGACAGCATATAATTCTATCAGTGGCAAACGGTATATTTCTGTGATAATACTCTACTCAAAAGCTTATATTAACTATTATTTTATCAACTAAATGATCATGGAATTACTATATATTTATAGCTATTTAAATTGATTTTATTGAAGAATAATGAGCAGTGTTTTTAATTCACAATTCTCTGAGTCCTGGTGAGTTTAAATACATTTTTGTATTTCCACAAGCCCTTGAAAAATTTTTAATGAAATTAAAATGAACGTCCTCATATTCTTCTTGTTATTCTCACTGACATTTCTACTAGTTGATTATTAATTTGGATGATTTTTAAGTATACTTCTGATGTTGTACTCTTTGTTGAAATGCTTGGTATTGCAAATTTTAATTTTAATTATTTTTCAGTTTGATTGCTCCAGAAGTTTCAATGCCTCAAATTTGAGGCAGTGACAGTAGAATGTAAACCAGAATTTTGAAGAAGAAACAGCTTATTTGCATCACCATCACCAGTGCAGGAGAATATGGATATATTAATGAAACACTACAAATAAGTTCATAAAATAATTGGTCTATATTAAAAATATTTAATGTCCCCCAGAGATGTGTACACTGTAATGGATTTCATTTTATAGCACATATTTATAAAAGTAACTTACAAGCAATTATGTTCTGTTTGCTTAGCCAAAGACATGGAAATCAGTTTGTTGATTAAATACCATGCTCCCACTTTAATTGTAACATTCTTTAAAATAGCCAAGATATTGGGTCAGCCTGGGTGTCCACTTATGAGTGGATAAATGAATAAATAAAATGTGGAGTATGTACACTATAAAGTAATACTGTGCCATCTTGGACAATAAGGAAATTTGTAATTTGCAGCTACATAGATGGAGGGCATCATGTAAAGCAACAAAGCCTAGAGGCAGAAGAGTAAAATTTCTGTAGGTTGCTCTTCCCTTCATCCCTCTTCTCCCACTCCCAGAACTTTCAGTACCCCTCCTCACCACTACACACATTCCTTTTCACCAATTCTAGTCCTTTAAATCTTAATTCTTCTATTGATTTATACCACAGCTTGCATTCTCATTGACAACACTGGGTTCAGTTGTTATTCTTCCCAATCACCACCAAAATCTGATATTATTGGTTTTCCAAGTTTTAGCTAAGCAGGGATAACTATAAAATGATAGTTCACTAATTTACATGACCTTTAAGTCTGGGCATCTTTTTATATATTGGTGACTATTCCTATAGCCTAGTCTTTAAATTATATATTGTTGCTGTCCTAGTTAGGGTTTCTATTGCTGTGAAGAGACACCATGAAGAGGAAACTCTTATAAGGAAATATTTAATTGGGGCTGGCTTATAGTACAGATGTTTAGTCCATTATCATCATGGCAGGAAACCTGGTGTCATGCCGACAGACATGGTACTGGAGAAGTAGCTGAGAGTTTTACATCCAGATCCACAGGCAGCAGGTGTGAGACACTGGGCCTGGCTTGAGCATCTGAGACCTCAAACTCCTCCCCTCCAGTGACACACTTCCTCCAATAAATAAATAAATACACCTACTCCAACAAGGGCGCACCTCCTAAGAGCGCCACTTCCTAAGGGACTATGGGGGCCATTTCCATTCAAACCACCACACTTGCCATTTTAGTCATTTTGTTTTTCACTGGGGAATTTTTCTTTTTCTTTTTTGACATAATTCAGAACTTTTATAATAAATTCTAGAAATTAATTTTCATAGCATTTGTAAAGCATTTTCCCCCAGGTTGTATCCTTAAAAATGTGTTTCTTTTTTTAAAATAGAGTCTATTGGTAAATAGTAGTTTTAAATTTTTAACATATATAAAATATTATTTTTTCCCCTCTTTTGGTTTGTAGTTTGATGTTTGATCATGGAATTTTTCTCCTGCTGGTTGGTATGACATTCTTCCCAGGAGAGCAAGATAGCTCAGAGGATAAAGTCACTTGTTCCCAAACCTGACAATCTGAGTTCAATCCCTGGAATCCACCTGGTAGAGGAGAGAACTGACTCCCTTAAATTATCCTCTGACTTCACTGAGTGAACTGTAGCATGTGCATTTTTGCTAGGAATGTAGTTATGCACATGACAACATGCCTGCATATATTCCTAAGCATCTGTGTGCGTACACACACACACACACACACACACACACACACACACACACACACCACACACATACAAACACATACACACATGATATAAGTTCTCTTTAAAAATATGCTACTTTCTCCAATAGTGTGCATAGAACCTTTCTGTACTACCAGCTGGATTTCTCCATATTGTTGGATTTCTCCATGTTCTGCAACTCAAGTATGTGGTATCTTCAGTAATAGGGTCTTACTGTCAAGTTCTGGAAGACACTCAAGAGCAATGGCAATGTCTTGTAATACTTGAGGTTCTATGGAACTTTACTGGCCAACAACTCCAAGAAATGATCCAGCCTTGGCTCCAGGCTTTTTGTTAGCCTATGGTACCAAGTAGGAATTGTCTATCTTAAGTCTTTTGATATGCATATGTATATATTTTAGGAAGCTCCTACAGTGGTAGATTTCCCTGAATTTTTAAAAAGTCTTTATATGTTAGTTATACCTCATTTATTCTGCCCTCCCACTTAACTCTTCCTGTTCTAGTATTACTCTTTACCTTTATACCACTGAAAAGAAAAGTATTGGCTCAGGACTCCCAAGACCAAGTTCTTAGCACAAAGGAGATTTATTTGCCCCAGAGGGACAGAGGGGAGGGAATAAGAGATGAAGAAAGGAGACAGAGGATGAGAGAAAAGGGGAAGGAAACAAGGGAAAGGGGGCAGGGTGTTTGGGGGGAGAGGAGGACAAGGGACTGCCTCTGGATAGAGAGGAGACAGATGTAGCCCATAGGAAAATGGGAGTTTATAAAGGTAACATAAGATACCCTGTGTTAGGATGATAAGTTTAATTTTAATTGGGCATGCTAATTAGGTGAGACAAAGGGGTTTTTTGATTGCTGGACGTCAATATTTTGATAGCTGGACTTTGGTAGTTGGCCTTAGGAGGAGGAAGAAGAGGAAGTATAGTTGGTTCTTCTTTTTCTTTTTTCTTTTTTTTTTTTTTTACTTTCTTACTCTTTTGGGGACCCACTACCCAGCTCCAAAATAAATACACATGGAGGCTTCTTCTTTCTTATAAATGCCTGGCCTTAGCTTGGCATTTATTTATTGTTTCTTGCAAGCTTTTCTTCACTTAAATTATCCCATCTACCTTTTGCCTCTGGGCTTTTACCTTTCTCTATTTATGTATATATTTTCTTTCTTTCTTATTCCATGTCTGGCTATGTGGTTGGGTGGCTGGCACCCTCTTTTCTCACTATACAACCTTCTCCCAGAGATTTCTCCTTCTATTTATTCTCTCTGCCTGCCAGCCCCACCTATCCCCTCCCCTGTCTCTCTATTGGCCATTCAGCTCTTTATTAGATCAATCAAGTGTTTTAGAAAGGCAAACAACACAGCTTCACAGAGTTAAAACAAATGTAACATAAAAGAATGCAACACATATTTGCATCATTAAAACAAATGTTCAACAGCATAAACAAATATAACATCTTAAAATAACATTCCACAACAAGGAAGTGACCAAGTAAGGGAATAGACCTTGGCATCTAGCTTTAAGAATGTAATCTGTGGTAGTATGAATGTAATTGACCCCCACAAGCTCACAGAGAGTGGCACTATTAGGAGGTGTGGCTTTGTTGGAGTAAGTCTTGTTGGAAGAAGTGTGTCACTGTGGAGGTGTGCTTTAAGGTCTTATATATTCTCAAGCCAAACCCATTGTCTCAGTTTACTTCCTATTGGCTACTGATCAAGATGTAGGACTCTCAGCTCCAACACCATTTCTGCCTGCATTCTTTCATATCCCACTATGATGAATGATGGAACCTCTGAACTGTAAGCCACCCAATTCAATGTTTTCCTTTATAAGAATTGCCATTGTCATGGTGTCTCTTCACAGATATGGAAACCCTAAGACATAATCTAATGGTTTTTAGCAAGGCACATGGAATGGAGGAAAAGAACAAGGCCTGGCAGAGCTATATTTATCATTCTCATGATGGCTAGAGTCTCTTCAATTATCTTGTTCCATCTTTCATTCATTGAAAGCCATCCCTGTGTCCCCTACTAAGTTCAAGGCATCTGTTGATATTCCAAGTGAAATTCCAAGTGTCTATAGATTCAAGGCTGACATCAATAAATAAGAGAATACACAATCATCAATCTTACCCAGCTGTGAGAAGTATGAGCTACAGTAATGAAGACTGGCCTGGCAAGACATGTCCACTGGCACAATAGCAGCACAAACGTCATGGGAGTAACCAACTACTTCTAATTGGCTTTAGGGACTGATCCACAAGGTGAATCTCATACTTAACACTGTCATCAGAGCCAAGGACCTGTGGCTAGAAAGATCATAGGTCCTAGGGGAGAAACTACTACCATTATTCTACCAAACGAACATGGTATTAAACAAACTCCTAATGGCTTATACACATAAATTATCTCAATCTTCATCAAGAAGCTTCTTTTTTTTTTTTCCAACAGATGGTGATTAACACGAGGACCCACAAAGTGCCAAGATTAAGAGACTATGAAATGTTCAGACCTAAATGGGACATCTATATTATACTACCTCCTCCCAAGGCTCAGGGATTATTTTGGAAAGGGAGCAGGAAAATTGTCAGAGCTAGAAGCAGTGAATAGCTACAAGGGAAGAGTGTTTTCTGGACACACCAGGGTAGTTACACATGTGAATACACAGTAGTTATGACAGAATGCATAAGATCTGCTTAGCTTAAGCTAGACAAAATCCCATCTTGGAGAGGGAAGGAGGGCATGAAATTATACCCTTGGCTTAGGAACTATTGACAATTGATAGCTACTGGAAAGGGAAAGCCACTTTAAGTGGGTGGCTTTGGTATGTGGAACATGCCCCAGTGGGTTTTCATATACCCAAAAGCATGTAGGTAGCATATATTAACTGAATGAATTTTAAAATAATGAGGACACAAACTTGAGGGCGAGGGAAGGAAGAGGCTCTGGGAGGAGTTGGAAAAGGGTTAAAAATATGATCAAAATACATTGTATGAATTTTTCAAAGAATTAATAAAAATGTTAAAGTTACCCCCATGAAGAGAATGCTAGAGAAGACGGTTTTTCACAAACTTTAGTCTGGATTCCTCCCAGGGAATTTCTTGAAACTCCCTCTCCCCCTTTTTAAAGTCAAGCGATGGAGACACAATATCTATGAAACATGATTCAGTCTTCTTGGTATATATGCCTGTGGGTTTTGGCAAATTCCTACATTTATGTAAACACTATCCTGATCAAAACATGGAACAATTCTCTACCACCAAATGTCCCTGGTGCCGCTTCATGGTAAGACCTTCTTCCCACATCTAGCTTCTAGTTCCCCTCATGTTGTTGTTCTATGGCTTCACATTTCTGAAGCCACATGGACAGAATCTCACATTATCACAGTCTTTGGAGTCAGGCTTCTTCCACTTAACATGTAGCTTTAGTAACTGTCTGTGCTGTTGTGTGCATTAGAGATTCAGTCCTTCTAATGGCCAAGTGACATCTCAGTGTATAAAATGTAAAAAGATTTGATTACACAGTAATAAACTGAAGGTGTATTATTATTTTTAAAAAGATTCTCATATTTAACTTTTTCTAACATTTTCAAACATTTTCTATTCATATTTTGCTCTTCTTACTTTTGTTAAGGAATGAGATATAGATGTGTTGAGATATGGAGTTGTTTCCATAGTATATTATTAGATACCACCAACCCAAAGACCATGAAGATTCTGTCTACACCAGCTACTTTTCCACTTCAAGAATGCCTTACTATTCTTCTGTATTTGTTTTTACAAACATAGTCAAATTCAATTCTTGTTGGAATTTTAGTGCAAATTTCACTGAAGTCATGAATTAATTTGGGAAATACTGATATCTTTACAATATAGAATTTTATGGTGTATAAACAAGTTACATTGTTACTTTCATTTAGGTCCTGCTTAATGCATTCATTGTATGTTATATAATATTTTTTTTTCAAAAACTTGTACATATATTTTATATGATTAACTCCTTAGTATTTGATATCTAATATATCAAATGTTATCTTCTTAAAAATAATAACATACATAGGGCCACTAGGATGATTCAGTGGGTAAAGCCATTTGTTATACAAGCCTATTGTCCTGAGTTTAACTCTTGGAACCCACAGTAGAAAGACAGAACATACTGCTTTAAATTGACTCCCCCAACATATGCTCTGGCAATGTGTACCTATAACCCTCCACTTCTTTCTCTTTCTCTAAATATCTCTTTCTCACACACACACATGCACACACACACAATAATAATAATAATAATAATAATAATAATAATAATAAGCTTTAAATTGTTCTGTTTATATTGCTTGAAAATGTTTGGTTTTGTTTCATAAAAATAATCTTGATAAGCTTCTTAGTAATTAATAAAATATGTTTAAAGTATTTTATATTTTCTACATAGGAAATCCAGTTTTGTCTAAATAATAAAAACATTTTCCTTGACCTAAGTTGTGAATTTGTTTTTTTTGCCCTGAAGTATTGTATTATGATCTCCCCTAAAATCAGTCATTATCAAGTTTGCCAGAGGCTATAACAGTTGAGCTGTTTTAAATATTATTGAATTGTAGGATTAGAGTGTATGAGAATTTATCTAATTATCTTCTCCTTGGGATGTTTACGCTACTAGTTTGGAAGCTTTGCTATTACAAATTTGGGGGCTGCTGGTATACAAATCACTGGCCAAATTTCTCAATAAGTTCTTGGGGATCAACTTTAAGATTAAATTCTCAGCAGCAAAGGTGTCCAGTGAGGACTTACAGCACCTTGCCACATTCCTTTCCGGGAAGGTCAGTACGATTTGCCCACAGCCGGTAATCTATGAAAACATCCCTGCCACCACATCCTTTTCTGGCTAGGGGACTATCCTTTATGTTCTTTTACTGATTTGATAGACAAAAGTAGTATTTCATTTTAATTTGCATCAATTTGATTGCTAGTGAGGTAGATCTTTTTCATGTGATATTTGTGAAGCTTTTAGTGTTTTCTGTATTTTGACTGTAGATGAAAGTGTATCTCAGCTGAAAAAGTGAAAACTCTATCTGTACTATGCTGCATTTTAGGATCTTTTTTCCATAGCCCAATACAGAGTTTTTATTCATGTATCATTAAATATGTCAGTTATTTCTTTGATCAATTTCTTTCTTTGCTTTTATGTGTGGTTAGAAAGGTTTCCATCTTCTCCCTTGGGTCTTTATAAAGTATAATGGAACTTGGCTGCACCAAGCAGTCACCACTTGAGCTGGTACGAAGTCAAATAATGAACTTTCTCTCCTAAAATGAAAATTCCAGGTTGTGGATTAATGTCTATTTTATTTTACATTCATAAGGCTTGGCATAGTTTGTGGCACATAATAGCAACTCAGGAAATATTTCTTGAATAAATTGAATGCTGTATGTTTTGACTTGAGATTTTCTTACCACCATAGCTTTAAATAAACACAGAATGAATTATCCCCTGATTTGATAATTTGACAACTCTTAGATATTACAGGAAATATAATACTTCTGACCATTAGCTGCTTTTAGAAGATTCTATACTTCCAGACTTCGCCTATTAGCCCACAAGAAACCCCAGTCATCATTGTCATTGTGCAGTAAGCAGCGCTTAGGGATAGAATCTGGGTCTCGAGATAGTAATTTCCCCTTTTGTGAAATGCTATTTCTGTATTAGATGTGGAAAGTTCACTTTTTTTTCTTTGATTTTGACTTCTGTTCTTTATGCTGTAGGCAGGGAATAGAACTGCTTGACTGGATTAGTTAAGCTGCGCTGACATACCCAGGCCCTTCAGATCGTCACACCTGGCAGGCAAGTCTTACATTTTAAAATAGCTCAACACCTCCTTACTTCAGCTTTCCCTTTCCAGGGAAACTAGAGACTTCCTCTCTTATGCTCCTGTGAGCTTTAAGCCACTATATTAACAGCCAACAAAAGTGAACATTTGTGATATGTTGACTACACACTTACTCTTGAGTTGAGATCTCTGCATCCTCCCTTAGTCCTGCTTTTAATAGGAAGCAGAAAATGTGGTCTGTGGATGTTGCATAGAAGAAGATACTGACTGAACCTGGGCGCTCCCAGATTCCCACTGCTGGCAAGTGTACACAAGGGATGAAAGGCAAGAATTTTGGATCCTTGGGCTGAAGCTCTTAATAATATCTTCACTGGCTGTTTTCAAATAAATTTGACTTAAGGACAGGAATAAAAGCCCATTGAACCTCATATTTCATTACCTTGTGTCTGGTTCCTGGAATTTAGCAGATACTCAGCAGCAACTTGGCAATTTGGTAATTTGGTATATTGAATACTGGCATGTGTTCTGCCTAGCAGGTTTGTGGCCACACAGCCATTCATTATTTCAGGAATGAGTTAGATGCTTTAATTCTATACAAATTAACCCACACTTAGTCAAAGAGACCATTTTGCCTGATGTAATCAAGGATTCAGTTTAATTTTTTAAAGTTATTCTCCTGAAAAACAATGCTGAAGAAAGGAGACTAGTGGACTCGTCCTAAGGCATTGACACACACCAGCAGTTAATGTGGCTGGCAGGGCACATTCTAGCTCAATTTATCTTACATTTCTCATTCTCCATTTCTACTGTGGTAGCCTGCACAGGAACTTCTCTGACAGGCAAACAGAAGTTTTGTGCTATTTTCTCACTGAGAAATAGATATAACCCCAAAGCAGCGTAAACCTGCTCTTATTTCTCATTCAGGGACAAGATTAATACACACATATAATAAAACTATTGGGCTGTTTTAATGCTTTTTCCTGTTATGCATTCAAGACCCTCTAAAGTTGTCATTAACTATGGTTTCATTCAGTTCTCTGTCCTTCAGGGTAATGTAAGACAACCAAACACAGTAGGAGCCATCTCCTTCCTGTTCCATGCATTAGTGTCACTGTCTATCAGGAGCTGACCTTCAGTCTCAAGGACAGAACTCTCCAGGTGCCTGACTCTAATGGGACAGCCAGGTCACATGATGAATGCTTCATACCTTTTGGTGAGTTGCACAATCTTTGCCTTTGGACCCTAAGGATCCCCATGCCAGCTTATAAAGAGGCAATGTCTCACATTCTGCTGCATCAGTAGCTGCCATGTGTATGCAGTTTGATTTGAGGATGTGGTTTCCTTGACTAAGGA
Source organism: Onychomys torridus (assembly GCF_903995425.1). NCBI lineage: Eukaryota > Metazoa > Chordata > Mammalia > Rodentia > Cricetidae > Onychomys > Onychomys torridus. Next base: position 133,254,818 of record NC_050443.1, read on the forward strand.
GGTTATTCCCAAAGACAAACATGGTGTGGGTAAGTAGTAAATTGATACAAGAAAGTCCTCATCCAGAAAAATGCACTTTAGCTTTATATAATTTTATTCATTATTATCTATTTTCTTCTTTCAGTCATCTGTTCCTCTAGTGAAAATTGTGACATTTAAAAGCAGAAGCAACTCCAGTTACTGCGGCCACAAAGATTGTAGTAAATCCAATGACTCTAGTTAAAGGATTCACAGTTTACATTTTTTTTGTGAGCATACATGGGAAAAAAGAATAAATATAGTTATACCTATCTAAGAAGAAAGGGAGGAGAAAACAATTATGTAGATAGAACTATTCCCTTTAAAACAAACATGAATCATTTTTGCAAAGTTAGCTCATCAGTTCCTGTCATACTCATATGTGCTTCATTGTAAAGAAAATGTTTTAAATGTTTGACAGTAGGTATAAGAAATAAATGATTGGTCTTTTTTTTGAGTCATTTATTGTTATTTTCAATAAAAGCTATAGTTCTGGAAATAAGGAGATATGTGACTATTTTTTATGGGGTAACATCTATTATGGAAAGAGCAATACTTATAAAAAGATTAGTATTTCAGTTCTCCTTGACACCATATACCTTACCCCTTTACAGAAATACAGCCAGAACTCCTCCTAAGGAATGAACTACCTGTTCTCTGTACTTCACCTCTTTTATCCTCACAGACTAAGCTTGGGCTTCTCTGTGATGTTCTGACAACTCTTTGCCCATCATTTGCTCCAGTGTCCTATGTATAAGGATAACATCCTATGACAGTTCACCATCACTGAGTGTGGCTAGTCTAAAACTTCTAGAAGAGAATGAAACCCTGTAAAACTTCAAGCCAGGATGTACCTTGCTCAGATAGTATGTCCACCCATTTACCATTTTTAAACACGGTCCGGGAATGTTATCCTTTGGCTCAAAACTTTTTTGTGATAAGTAGAGAATTAACATTTTTTAATATAGCACTGAAGACTTCGTAGTGTGAACCTGGCCTCTATTCCCCATCTTGTAAGTTTGCTGCATGCTCTCCCCTTTTCCCGGAAACTCTGTGCTTTAGATACACAAGGGAATGTACTCTCTTGACATAATAGTTTTGAACCTAAAGTATCTGAGCTCCAAGAGACTATTCTGTGCTGCGTAAAGTAACGCTGTAGTTGGTCATAACAGATCAGCTTTCCTAGGTTCACTTTCCAGATGACTTCCAGTTAGGCGATATTAGAAAGAGAAAAGGAAGAGAGAAACAAAGGAAGTGATTTCTTTCCCATTTCTGCCAACCTCACTCCAGAATAGAGGACTGGAAGCCTCCACTTCCAGCATCCTCACAGCACTGCACCCTTTCCCGGGCCTAAATGGTGGCAGCTGTATAGGGAAATTCTTCCCAAGCTCTTAGTTTCTGGTAATTCAATTGTTTTTACTTATTTTTAAGGAAAGCATGTTATAATTGAAGGCTTATTTTGTATGGAGACCTACTCAGACACAGGTAATTAAGAAATTCCAATGGGTACAAGATGAGAAACAGTTGCTTTGTTCTTATGCCAGGGAAGTCTTGAATGAAGGTGATGCAGATGCTAAAGATGTTACAGTTACAAACAAGATGGTGAATAGAAAATCCTCAATATTCATACTGTCTGAGGTGCTTCAAGCCTCTAACATCAAGTATCTCAACTTCTTTAGATACCTGCTTTCTAGAGTTTTCTATTTTACATTGGCTATGGTTTAGATATGAAGTGTGCCCCCAAAGAGGCTTGTATTCCAATAGAGTTCTCAGAGGTAGGGCTTTGGGGAAGTGATTGGATCATGAGCATGATGCCCCAATCAATGACTTAAATCCATTGATAGATTCCTTACTGAGTGGACTGTATAAGGTTGGCCTTTTCATGGCAGGCAAAAGACATGCGTACTAGGTCACTCTGACATTACAGACCACCTTGGGATTGTGAAGTGAGAGGTCAGCAAGGCCTTTCAGAAAAAGTAGAGTTCAGGGTTAACATAGAAACACACTTTTCAAACAGAGAAAACTGGCTGGGCAGAGTTGGAGAAGCATAGACAATCAAGGGCAAGGGCTTGCTGAGAACAGCCAAAGAAGGGTTTTGGTAGGCTGGTAGGCTCAGGAAAGGGAAAGGTTGTATGAGAGCACCTCTGGCCTGCCTGGTCCTGGAAGACTTCCTTGCAGCCTACCCAGAGTGCTGGAGAAGGAGAATGTGGCATTAATTAAATGTGAGACTTAGCTTTTAAGAAGAGGGCTGAATCCTAAAGAAACAGAATAAGACTATTCTAACAGCCAAAAGAGATAAAAGGCTTTGGGACGTAACAGAGATTTCATTAATAGAACTGATAAGCCCATCAGGAATGGGGGCTTGAAGGAGAAAAATTGGATTCTAATTACTTAAAGTAGGACTATCTCTGTACCTCCAGGACTGGAGGGCCTGGGCAGCCCCATTATAGACACCCTTACAGAAGGTTAGAGCATCAGTAGACTCACCTCTCTAATCCCAATTAATCTGGAGCAGTATGCATTGTGAACTATGGGTATTGCTGACCAGAAAGCTCCGAACACAGAGATTTTGACAAGAGTTCCACCTCTTTCTTGTGACATTTAATCATCCTATAGTGGTGTTCTTTCTTTTTCCAGACCACTAACCTTGATCTTGCATTTTGATGGCAATTTTCAGTGGCTCTGCTATCTGCTCATATATGTATTACTTTTATGATAATATTAAAATGGAGAGATAATTAATAGTATTATGTCAGATTTTTTTTTTTTTTTGCAATCTTTTGTAACATGGACCTGGCTATAAACACACACAACCAACATGAAACTCTTGTCTTTTTATTTTTACATAAATCACCTATGTTTTCTCTGCCACCTAATTTCCTCAGGTTTCAAAAATAAATGATGGTCATACTGGGAATTCAAAATTTGTTAAGAGAGTTAAGGAAGATGAAATAAAGTTAAAAATGCCATTCAAAGCTAACACATTCTTATTTTTGTATTGATGAAATCACACTGCACAGGGATCAAGAGATGGACACACAGGGATAGATGTGCTATACCATCATGGCACAAGCCATGAGGAGACAGAAAATCTGTCCAAGCTTTGAACTAGAAGAACAAGGTCAAGACCACAGGATTCAGACTCAGTTTCTCCTACCACAACAATTTTCTTACCATTAGTGATTGGGCAGAAGCCCTGTGAGACTATTTTAATAGAAACATGGATTAGGCTAAGCTCAAAGGTAACTGATGTTGCCTGGCTCTGCTCCGTATCACTGTTCAGAGGATGCTGGGTATTGCTAAAGGCCATCAACTAAATTAAAGAAGGATCAAAATGCACAGGTATGTCTCCTGCCTGGTAACTCTCCTTCACGGCTTTCCAAAGGTTCAGACTTGGAGCTCTTGGCAGCTACCAGTCTTTGGGCAATGAGGCTGGCCCCCTGGCTGTTCCCCATGTCTCTGGGTTAAATGCAGGACATTTTAAGAGAAGGCAGATCATCTTTTACAGTAGGGTGTGGATCCAGAAGAATTGGGAGCAGCTGCACAAAGAGGACTAGATGATAAAGAACATGTAGTACAAATGGGTTTCTATCAATGTCATATGTACAGAGACTTTCAGGAGACAAGGTTCTAGAGGCTGCCACCCATAACCAAGAAAAATGGGATTCACCAAACTTAATGGAATGTAACACAAATTATTTGATTCATTCACATAAATTCCCGAATATTTCCTTAGGGCCTTGGATTAACAGAGATTTTTCAGAGATGATATTATAACACAGGCCTCTAATCTCAGCACTTGGAGACAGAGGCAGGAGGATTGTGAGCTTGAGGCCAGCCTGAATTATCCAAGTTTAAAAAGAGAGGAATAAGAAGGGGATGGGCGGAGATGCGGAGATTGCTTGGGGCTGTCAAAGACACAGCAGGGAGTTCAGTTCTCAAATGTCACAGGAAATCCCTCCCCCCCACATGGGTTTGATAGAGTCTGTAACCTTCATTCTTCCCTACAGATACCCCCTCTTTTTGTCTTCTCTTGTCCAGAAACATTAATAGTCTCTTAGCACACAGATCCTTCCCTCTTGTCCACTCATGATGAGTTTTCAGGAAGGCAAGTTCAGGATTGCTGCTTGATACCAAACCTAGTGCATTCAATGGCTTCATTTCCTTGTCCTCACATAGGTTTTTTTTTTTTTTTTTTTGTTTTGTTTTGTTTTAACAAACAAAAAACCCAAAACTCCCAGCTTTTGCTCGAGATCACTTTCTTGGGCTCACCTTGTATATCAGACATGCATCAGAGCATTTCTGGCTTAGACTCCTTGTCACCAGCTGAGCTCCATTTTCAGAGTTTGGAACACATCCTGCTTTCACTCTCAGCTATCCCACTCTGATTCTGTGGCCTGGAAATGTCCCTTGTCTTCCTCATTTGCTACTAGTTACTTATTGGTGAAATTATTAAGGCCACTCCAAGTAGTTAAAAGGGAGGCTTATTTAGTGGCGTAACTTACAAATGAATGGAGAGTTAGGTTGCAGGGTCTGGGAAAGGTGTGTCACAGTCTGGTGGTGTTCTCTGGAGAACTCTGCTCGGTCTACCTCCAGCGTCCAGGGTCCAGGAACCAAGTGAGCCCCAGCATCCCAGCATCCGGAACTGGGGTCTTCAGCTTCCTCCTTCAGCCCCGCCTTGTAGGCGTGACCTACCAAAGCCTCAGTGGGGATTGGAACTTTCCAGGTCAAAGCTGGAATGGCTACCTACAACAGTTACTTGCAGTTAATGAGAGTTACTTGCAGTTAACTTTCAGCTTTTCAGAGAAGACTCAAAGAACCTCTACTGTGAGCCGTCTCTAAGTCTGCATCATCATTCTTTGTATCTCAGAGCAATATGTTGTCAAGTTAGGTTGTGTGGCTGGGAAGTGTTTTCCCCATCTCCTTCTAAGAGGCTTCATTCTAAGCTTTGTCTTCAGGATTTGTATCATCAAAGATGGCTGGAACTAAGCTGGCTTTGGGGTTTGAAAGTATTTGAGTTGCTGTGCATTAAAAGGATCAGAGGAGCCTGTTGAGTCTTTCTGTATTTGCTGAGCAATCACTATGTACCAAGCTTGGTGTAAATACCTTGGTTTGTTGACTTAGCTTTAACAGTGTCTCATGGTAGTAACATTTATCTCCATTTTGTAAAAATGAAATGATATTGTCCACAAAGTTTTGTAAATAATGACAAGTATAGCTGGGACACATTCTTGAGAGGCAGGAGACCAACAGAAACAGCAAAGGAGACAGGCAGAGGGGCTCCATCTTTGAAAACCATACAGCACATAGGGGAAAAGATGAAACTATGGTAATTCCAGGGGCTGTTTGAAAGGAATTTCTAATTTTCAGTCTTGAGTTCATTTATAATATTAACCCTGGCTTTCGGATCATATGCTGGAAAGCAGAGTTAGGACACCATGTTCATGTGGTGGCTAAGGGGACAGGAAAAAAAGTAAGGCCACACCCATCTGGGGAAAGCTCCCCAGATAGGGCAGCAAAATCAAGGGCCAGTAGGAGGAAGCATGCTTGGTAGTTCCAAAGACTCTTTTGGAAACTGTTATGTCTAGAAAGGTGTATTTCAACCTTCCCAATGCTGCAACTCTTACAGTTCCTCATATTGTGGTGACCCTCAATATGGGTAGGAAAGCATCAGTATCTCCAGGATACATGTGAAGAATTGTATTTTAAAGTTATGTTTTGTTGCTACTTCATAACTGTAACTTTGCTACTGTTAGGAATCATAATGTAAATACTTTTGGAGATAAAGGCTTGCCAGAGGTGACCCACAGGTTGAGAAACACTAGTCTAGAGCATGGTGGAAAGAGAAAGAACACTAGAGGCAAGGTCAGCCAGGAAATGATGTTTGCAAACCATGGTCAGTCTCCTATCCAGTGGAAACGTGATGGGAAACAGAAATTACACAACCTGGAATTACACTTAAAAGAGCCCTAAACAAATAATTCATCAGACAGAAGAAAGTGCATGGAATAAAAACACAGTTGCCTGGAGAATTCTTACCCTCTCTGGAAGGGCATTGGATGTTTCAAAATCAGATGAGAGTCAGGGGATTCCTAAATGGCAGAATGACCCCAGTGGAAGTCTAGCATGAACTGATTTTATTTCCACCTTCCCATGAGAGCATGGAGACCTTAAAAATTGAGATGATATTCATGAATATGTTTTAAAAACTTCAGAACACAGTATTTATCTATGTTACAATTCCATATAAAATAATAGCATGAAACTGATTACTCTTGTTATAAACATGAGGAAAAAATGCTGCAGGAGACTTGAAGTGCTGGTGGTTACCCTGGGAGCCCAATTGTATTGGTCCCTGCCATCACCTCCCAATGTGCCTTAGGATGTGATAACTACAAGGAGGTGACAGGTATTCTGCTGCCCACTCTTAGCTCTCCACTTGCTCCCAGTTGGACTTAAGATGTATTAAGGAATTACTGTAGGCCAAAAAACCTCTATCTGCAAATGAAGGCTCAAATTTGCCAGCTGTCCCCTAACCTCCCTGTGAGGAACTGGGGTTTAATAAGATAATGAACATTATTCTCTCCATATGCACTCCTCACCCTAGGTCCTTGTGATCTTCAAAAGGTTCTCAATAGGCATAAATGCAGTCAGAAGGGAAGCCTTGCAAGGCTCTGCCAGCAACTATTCATCACCCATTAATATTTATAACCATTCATTAATGTTTTCTATTAGCAGTTGTATAGCTAACCAAGAATATTATGCCACCAGGCAGGGGCAGTGACAGGTGGATAATGGGATGTGGTGGCTTGCCTTCAGTACTCACAACATCATCTCTGCTTGTTTGTGCAAAGCTGATCATCTCTCTTGCTACTTCTTTCTCTGTCATCAAATCTAATCACTAAATCTGCATAAAGGCATTGGGAAAGCATCAGTATCTCCAGGGTACGTGTGAGGAATTGTATTTTTAAGAGAGGATTGCAAGAAGAGGGAAATGCTTAAAAGTGATGAAATCAAGCCACCCTTCACCTGGGGAGAATGGCAGTAGCATAACAACAGCTCCCTCTCCCCAAGTGCTGAGGATGGCACCAGAAGACGACTTTGGAAGTTGATGTTTTCCTTTGCTGGACAAAAGCCCTAAGTTCTTGACAGTGAAGTGTGATCACTCTAAATAAGACAAAATTCAAATCAGCAGAGAGGGGACCTTCCCAGAAGTGAGATCATGCTTAGATTGGCTGTGTGTGCTTTGCAGCCTGGCTCAGAACAGCTTGGTGACTTCAGCCAAGTCACCAAACCTGTGTGTGCCAGTCTCCTTGTCTGAAGAATAGAGGGGACAGTGATTCCCATTATGAAGCTCTACGAGGATTTTAAAGAACAGTATAAGCCAAGTACTAAAATGTGTCCCTGGTGCACAGACAGGGATAATGACAGTAACTATGGTTACAATAAATGATGATGCATTATTAATTGAAAAACCTGCCATTGAGACAATATGCACAATGGCAGGTCAGATGATGAAGTCAGTTTCATCTCACAGAAGAGCAGGAATGTCTAAGCTGGATATGACCCACAGATGACCTTTAGAAAGGCCAAGTGCATTTGATGGAGCCCTGGGGAATGGCAACAAGAGCTACAGAAGCAGAGCAGTGTGGGTAAGCTTGAGTATGTGTGCAAAGCATCACCCACAGATGTCAGACCAAAGAGATTTGAGTTTTCAGTGTTTATATTTTAGTGCCTTAGAAGATGGATCTGAAGGACATGTAGAGAGACTTGAGTGAGGAGAAAACCACAGCAGGAAATAAAATTGAGAAACTTTAGGTATCAATGAGGAAGAGATTATGGGTTCCAGGGACCCCTCAAATTTGTGTATGCATTAAGTGCACCCTTTCAGTAGGAGCTCTGCCCAAGGGAATAGCTGAGGGAAAAGAAAATGCTAACTGCCTCCCTGAGTGGGGAATTTGTGCTGTGGGACCCTGGGGTAGACTGTAGAGCTCACTCACAGTGTGGGATGTGAGGGGTAGACTGTGAGGTGACAGTGTGGGACTTTATGGGGAGACTGTGGAGGTGACATTTCAGGTAGACTGACAGTGGAAGGGCCAGTGGAATATCTGGAGGTTACACATGGGTTCAAAGATTGTGGAAACAGCACCTGGGCTACTTGGTGTCACACGTAACCTTCCACACCCCATGCCTTTCCCATCACCTCGCGTTGTGTATTTGCAGCTTGCCAGTTCTTTCTTGCTGTTCTAAATATTCAGCCATCAACCTTTAGGGTGAAATTAGAAGCACTTTAATTTCCTCGTAACACCTAAATTAAGGTAAGAGTTCTAAATACTTTATTAATAATGTACACTCTAATTAATAGAAATTACTTTTCCTGCATGTATTATTAAAGGAGGTGTTCCAACACGCCTGTTTATGTTTTCCAATTTACTTGCTTAGAAAGTTGCCTGGTGTTTCAGCATCTTATGTCAGCCCATCCTAGTCAACTCCGTTGACTGTTCATTTAGGGAAGGTGTGGGGAACACTTGGGATTTGAAGGAAAGCTTTACTCCATTCCTCATCTGTTCTCTGCTGAAATTAATCTCTTTTTGAAATTAATTCTTCCTTATATATGATTGACATGAAATACCTGAGACCAAATTTTTACCTTCCAAATGCCCATTCTTTATATCTTTAGCTTATAATTCTAAATTTATGAACAATAGGATTGAAATTGGAACTCTTTGTCTCAAATTTGAAGTTTAAATGACTGGTATGATGACTGTTGCCTCTTGTTTTCTTGTATGAAAAGCAACGGAGTTCAACACTCCTTAGGCAGCTAATTTTGGTCTGAGAAAGTAGATGAAAGTAACATGCAGGTAGTCAGCAGAGTGGCTCAAAACCAAGGGCTTTCTGGCCAGAATACCAAGTTCAAAATCCCGTCTTGAACTTTCTAAGAGCAGGATGAAAATAAATAGCTCCGTGTTTCCTGTCCCTAGTTTTCCCAGCTGTGAAGGGGGGGGGGCGGGGCTAGGCCCTCCATGGATTGCAGAGAGGCTTTAGAGTCAAAATATGTGAAGAATTTGGGTCAAAGCCAGGTGCAAAGTACCCTAAGACCCTATCAATGTCAGTTGTTCATCTGCCACTCATAACTCGGAAGACCATGTCATGAGGTTCACAACAGAACCATGAAGGGAGTGCCCCAAAGTTTTTTTTTTTTTTAATCCAAAATAGTATCATATTTAGTACACAACCAATGCATGCATGAAGAGACTGCTTGATGGAATGAACCAGCAGAATGGGACTCAGGTGTCCAGAGAGAGGTGAGGAAGTACCAAGCAAAGAGGTGCCTCATGGCTTTCTGTCTTGCAAGGTTCAGAGCTAAAACCCTACACTGAGCCAACTTGTGTTTTATGATAGCCAATCTAGTTTTCAACAATAACTAACCTCAGACTACGGAGCACCTGTAGTGTCAAGGTCTCCCCAGCCCTCTACATGATACCCCAAGAGGGATGCTAGTTCCTCACTTCCCTGTCCAGCCTTCTGCGCACTCAGCTTGGCAAACTGTCCTTACATTTCTTACTGGCGCTGGAAATGTCACGAAACAGAGTGGCTGTTTGTCCTTCCTTCTCCTCTGACAACTCGTAGAGGATCCCCTGGATCCCCTCACCTCTCCCCCTCAGAAAAATGCTCTGAATTGTGGGGCAAAGTTGGCAGTAGTTCACTAGTAACACAGGCTGAAGATGGATTTCTCTCCAGGGACTTGAGGCCATCAGTATAATTTGTTTCTGTCTTGATGCTCAGTAATGGATGTGCCCTTGTGTCTCACCAGGCTCTCTTAACACTTGTGGCCCTGGCTGTGAAGAGTTAAACATTCCACTCCTCTGTAGAGATGTAGCTACCTTGACATTCAGAGGCACAGTTCCCAACCTAATCCTTTCTAAATCAGATTAGTCCATCCCGTTGCTGACAGTTCACTGAGGAGTGCATTCCTCAAAGAGAATCTCATCGGAGATGCAGAGCACTTGCTGCAGTTTTATAGTATCAGAGTAGTAATTCATGCCCCGTGCAATAAAAAAAACTCATTAAATGTGGAACCTCAGCTCCTGCTTTGTACTTAGACCTCCCAGCAGTTTAACTTATGCATAATGAGTCTAAATACGTTAAGGGATAATATAAAAATTATCTACTATTCTTTCATTTCTAAAATTGTGCATTTGTTTCCCCCTCACTACATGGGCAACATGACTAGGAAACAGTATATTACCCTAATTACATGTTATTTATTAGAAAGGAAGCAAATAAGTCATTTGGAGACAAATCCCCGTAGTTATTCATGGAGCTGCTTTCGATGACAAAGATAGACTGAAGCCAGCAGTCTTTCATTATATTTATTACACACTCTTTGTGCTAATGAACAATAACAGGCCTCAGCAAAATAATGGTCTACCTTTACGTTGTAAGGGATGCTATATAGGCCATATTTATGAAGGGCAAGTTAGGGCTTCACTTGTCCTTTGTCTCTTTGCTTCCATTGAAGGAAGAGGAGAGAGTCAAACAAAAGTAGCTGGGTAATTTTAATAAGCACAATGGGAGAGAGTTAGCATATTTAAAAGAGGCATCCTGCAGCCTTCACCAACAATTCCCTGGGGCAAGAAAAGGAACACTTATTTTCCCAGGAGTTCTCTGATGAATCTTCCTTCTGTTTCTTGTTGTTGATATATGCCCGCAAATATAAATACCTGAAAAGTGGAAACTGCCAGTAAAACGTTTGTAAGCTCTTTAATATTATGTATTATTCATGGCACAAGGGGGAGGGGAGGAATTCGGACAGGTTTTTGCTGTGTGGGTAACAAAAACTAATTTTTTAAATCCCAACCTGAAGGAACACAGGGTCTGTCAGCATCAGGAGAGTGAGGATGAGGGGAGAGGGTATCTGCTGAGAAATCCAGTAAAAAATGGTATGAAGGCTACTTTCTCCACACCCCTTCAAACCACATCTTCTCTGCGTTGCTGGGAGAAGAAGGTCTTCAGCACAGGAGCAAGGAAAAGGGTTTTGCATGTGCTCCTAAGAAAGGCATGCAAAGCTGTGGTGGCTGCAGGAAGAAAAACATTTGTATTTATTCTTTTTAAGAAATTAATTGAGCCAGTGCAGAGGCACTTAGAAGTGTTGCTACATGAGTAAGATAAGAACTGTATTGGAGGATTAAAGCATACATAACAAAGAAGTGTAGAAAAATTTAGGCGGGAAGGAAGCTCTCATACCCCCATACCCCCCCAAATCAAAGAAAGAAAGAAAGAACTGAGCTGGGACCTTCTCTACTTTTGAATCAGCAATTTCCTTTCAGATACTTTAGATTGAAGTATTTGCTGAGCTCCTCTTCAGAGCTGTTTGGCCTCTGCAGGAATATGAAATGAGATTGTCCATCCCAGACCAGACTACTGATGCCTGTAACTGGTGTGCTAACACTAGCATCCTTCCACAAATAAGACATCAGCCAAGCAAACCAGCAACCAAGAGCATTTATAATTATGCCAGGTTGTGAACAGGTTGTAGTTGAGGGAAGTGTGGGCCAGGATGAGACGTACTGTGGAGAGGACAAGGTAGGGCATGGATTGTTTGGGCATAAAACTGCTGAAAAAAGTCACTTGTATATCCCTATAAGCTATTCACCAGGATACAGTAAAAAATAAAAGCTAGTTTGCTAGTATTTTTCCAAACCTATGTCTAAATTGAGTGAAGGAGAAAGCACTCTGAAAATCCTGTTAGAAGGGCCAAGTCTGCTAAATCTTTTCAGTGTCTCTCCTATCTGGCACCAGGGTGACATTTTAGAGTCCTGTGGAATGAGCTACACATAATGAAGGAGACTGTATCACCAGGAGGCTGAGAAGTCCTGTTTACACCTTTGTCCTAAAGGAATTATTAAGAGTGCCATCACTTTGTTTCAATGATTTTCTGCTATAACCCAGAAGTCAACCTCCTGGGCCTTCCTACTTATGTCTCCTAGAAATATCCATCTCCCCTCTGTAATGATTATTGAGTATTTAATATAAATTCCTTGAGTTTGGCTGAGTCTCAAGAACTTTTATGGAGGAAAGTTCCTAACAACGCAAATTTCAAAGAGACCAGGAACCTGCTATCCTCAGAGTAACAGAGCCACAACTAGAAGACTGGTCCATATAGCTTACCCCAACAAAAAAAGACCTTGATCATTGATGCTTTCTCTTGGTTTGACTACTCTTTTGACTTTTGAGCAATGGAGATCATCAATCTATCCTGGAAAGAGCAGACAGGGCTCCTGCTTTGTGCTCTGCTTTTCTTGGAAGGCTCCAGAGAGTGTTGATCTTGGGCACTAGTGTAAAGGAGGGACCCACCACAGCAAGGGGCCCTGAACTCTGGAGTTGCTCAAGAGCCTTGTTGGCCTTCAGGCTGGCTACAGGTCTGTGTGCATTTGATAGTCTGTTCCTAGCACCTAGACTACAGGCAAAGACTTTCTTCTGGAGCTAAAGTTAGATCGCCTGATCATTTTGAGTTTCATTTCTTATTGTGCTATCAAGTCTAATTGAGATTTCAAGGTCAGAGGATTATCACATAAAAGAGACTTTAATTTTTGGTCTATGGGAAAATAATTTAGATTTTAATTGAGAGGGGTTTATCAGTCAGATATAGGACAGGGGCCTATAATCAAGTGCCTAATAGGGTTAGATAGAGAGAAAGAAGAATGTCATAAAACCTTTACTTGTTCATTAGATTTATTTCTAGAAATCACAACTACTGAAGTGAAGGGAGTGAAAACTAATGGGGATCACTACTCTAAATAGGAGGCAAGATACAGCAGGGACTGTGGATAATGAAGACCACATGGCCCATCAAAAGCGACAGCAAGCTTCAACTCCAGTCATCTAGTCACCCATGGAAATAGGGCCCCTTGTGACGGAACTTCTAATATTCTATCAAGAGATAAAATTTCATATTTCCATATGAAATCACCTATATGTTCCTGGGACTGGCACTGTCTTTTGGACTTATCATGGTCTCATCATGACAGCTATGTATTTACTATCCCTGGCTGTCACTACCCCCATTAGTATGCCTTTGAAATATGAACCAGAAGCCTCTTCTTCATTTCTCTATAATCACCATCACTGTCTTCAATCACAAAAAAATGACACTAACCCATGAACTCATAACTGTTTCTCCATTCTTACTGTATAACATTGTAGAAGAGCAATTCTTAACCTGTGGGTCCTGACACCTCTGGGGGTCATATATCAGATATCCTGCATATCAGATATTTACATTACAATTCATAACAGTAGCAAAATTACAGTTATGAAGTAGCAATGAAATGATTTTATGGTTGGGGGTCACTATAACATGAGGAACTTTATAAAGTGTTACAGTATTAGTAAGATTTAGAACCACTGTTCTAGAACATAAAGGAAGAAAAAAGAAGCATGGCAGGCATGGTAGCTTATGCGTTTAATCCCAGAACTCAGGAGGCAAAGGCAGGCAGATTTCTGTGAGTTTGAAGCCAGTCTGGTCTACATAGTGAGGTCCAGGATAGCCAGGGCTACATAGAGAGAGCCTGTCTCAAAACCAAACCAAACCAAACCAAACCAAACCAAACCAAACCAAACCAAACCAAACTAAACAAAGATGCAGATAGTCCTCTAGCCCTGGCTTGTTGGACCAGGTTGATTCTATGTTTATGTCACTACATTGTCATTCCTTACACAATGCTGATGCCCCAACTTTCAGTTTCAGATACTCTCTGGCTATACTCCAGATTTACAGTACATTGCTTTTAATAATCAGAAACAACTTCAAATTTATCGGGATAATTAGTCCACTGGTTGTCTTTACTGAGTGACCTGACTAGTTCTGTGCTAACTTGATATAAGCTAAAGTCATCTGAAAGGAGGGCACCTCAATTGAGAAAATGGCCTCCATATGGAGAGCTGTAAGCAGGCAAGCCTGCAGAGCATTTTCTTAATTACCAATTGATGGGAGAGGGTAAAGTCCATTGCAGGTAGAGCCACCTCTGGACAGATGGTCCTGAGTTCTGTAAGAGTAGCAATCCTATAAGCTATACTCTTCCATGACCTCTAATCAGCTCCTGCCTCCAGATTCCTTGCCCCAACTGCTTTTAATGATGAACTGTGGTATGGAAATGTAAGCAAATCAAACTCTTTCCTTCACAAGTTACTTTTGGTCATGGTATTTCATCACAGCAATAGAAACCCTACTAAGACACTAAGATTGGATATGATTGTAATCACTTTATTGCATTATGCCCCCACCTCCCTGACCCACTCACCCATCATTCTGCACTGGTTTAAAAGAAATCCTGGCAATTCCAGTTTAGTACTTCTTATGCTGGCTAGTTTTATGTCAACTTGACACAAGATAGTCATTTGGGAAGAGGAAATGTCAGTTGGAACTATCCTCTTACCATATTGGCCTGTGAAGCATTTTCTTGATTGGTGACTGATGGAGGAGGGTCCATATCAGTATAGGCAGTGGCACACCTGGGCAGGTGGTCCTGCAATATATAAGGAAGCACACTGAGAAAGCTATGAAGAGCAAGCCAGTAATCAGCATTCCTCCATGTCTTCTGCTTTTGTTCCTGCTTTCAGGTCCCTGTCTTGAGTTTCTTTCATGATGGACAACTGTTAAGATGAAATAAATCCTTATCTCCCAAGTTGCTTTGGTCATGGTATTTTATCATAGCAATAGAAACCCTAACTAAGACAGAATTGGTACCAGATTTGTGGGATATTGCTGGGACAGACCTGACCGTGTTTTTGATAGGACTATGGAACTTTGGGTTAGAAAAGTCATCGAGTATTCACAGTTAGTGAGGTATTATGGGAACTTGGAAGGTAAAACTGAGAGCAGGGCAGATGATGGCAGCCTGGCTTGTGAAATTTCAAAGGGAAGTAAAGATTCTACCAGGGCTATTTGAGTAATATTTTATGTTAAGAATCTGTGGCTCTAGTTAGCTGGGATGAAAAATAAGCTGTGATTAAGAAGAGACCCATATTATTGAAGCCAAACTATGCTTTACAGGACAATTAATGCTGGTTAGCTGGAGCTGAGAAATTAGTGATGATTAACGAGACCAGTATCATTGATGCACAATCTTCCAGGAAGTGTTTCCCCAGGGTCAGTACACAGGAGCTAGGGTCCAATGGGGCAAATTCTGAACTTGGTAATATGTAAGAGTCCCCCTGGTGTGGTGCTAGCTTTGAAGGCATGAAGAGTCAAGAAGCTGTGGCTTGGCACTGTGAGTGGCCAGGAGAGATCATTGGTGTAGTCATAGCCTCAATTGCAGTTAAAGTCTTAGGACCAAAGGGGCCATAGTGAGAAGCTGAAGCTTGCCACAATGTGGCAGAGCCCAAGTCCCCGAAGAGAGGCCAGGAAAGGCTAATGGTGAAAGTGCCCAAGAAATTTGTAGATTTAAGTACCATGGGATGACCCTTAAGGATGCCAGCAGCTGTAGAGTCAGACTGGCCTGAGTTCACAAGATGAGTTGTATGTGCTGTTGAGGGCAGAGCTGGAGAAATGACCTGAGCAGGAGTGAGTGAGTTCAAGGTGTCCAATACTGGGCTATAACATTGTTGGATTTAGTTTTGCTTTGCTTTGATTGTAATTATGTCCTGTCTCTTCCTTTTTTGAAATGAACAATTATGTAATTTATTATTTTTTTTAAACTTATAGGAGCCCAAGGTTAAGAAACTTAGAATATTTTAGAAAGACTGGATATTTTAGAGAAACTTGGGTTATTTTAGCAGAACTTTGAGCTTTGAAAGAGACTTAGGATGTTTGAAAGAGATTGAATTTTTAAATTGTTTGAATTTTTAAATCTTTAAATTGTTAGAATTTTTAAAAACTGTGGGACTTTTAAAAGTTAGAATGTGGACTGAAGAGTTGGCTCAGCCATTAAAGGCTAGGCTCACAATCCAAAATTTGGAATGTTTTGTAGTGTGATATTAATATTAATATGACATCTTTGGGACAAATGAGAAAGGAAAGGTTGTAGTTGAGTAGTGATGTGTCTGTGTTCAAGTTAACAAAGGATCAATTTTTCTGGCTGGCTGTTTTGTCAACTTGGCACAAGCTGGAGTCACAAGTTGAGAACCTCAACTGAGAAAATGTTTCCATGAAATTGGCCTGTAGGCAAACCTGTAGGGCATTTTCTTGATTGACATTGATGTGGGAAGATCTAGCTCACGGGGAGGGTGTTGCTACCCCTGGGTAGGTGGCCCTGGAGTGTATAAGAAAACAAAGTGAATAAATCAGGAAGAGCAAGTCAGTAAACAACATTCCCCTCATGCAGTAAATAAACAGCATGACTGAGGTCATGACTGACTCCAGGTTCCTGCCTTGAGCTCCTGCCTTCACTTCCTTGATGATGGACTATATGAGGAAGCATAAGTGAAATAAACCCTTTCCTCCACAAGCTGCTTTTGTTTGTGATGTCTTTACCATAGCAATAGAAACTCAAGACACCCCTCAACATCTGAAACCAGTATCTGATTTGACTGAGCAATTGACTGCAAGTCCCTCACTGGAAACCTATGATTTTAAACCTTTAGTGCACAAACCTTAGTGTTGACATTCCTGTAAATGTACCCTCCCAGTCTTCCTGCTCTAGCCTCCAACATACATCTCCTTCATTCCTAGGTGACTTGTTGAACAAATACAATCAATAGGAAAAAGCTTGCCTCTTCTTGAACAACCACATGTCCACTCCCATACATCTGCACCTCTGCAATACTATTTCCCTACTAGAATAGATTACTACTGTTCCAGCCCACAGATTTGAATTCCCCCTCCTCTCCTTTACTGAGGACAGCTTCCTATAATTTCACACTTCCATTCTGCAATCTTGTTTCTACAGGATCCCTCCTGCTAACACATAAACATGTTATGAATAATTCACACAAGTAGCCACTCTCTGGCTTTGCTCCAATGTAGTCCTTCAGTGACTGACCTGTTCATCCACTTTTTACACAAGAAAAATTCATTAAAATATTTCTGTATTGGCTACTTCCATTTTCTCAGTTCTCACTCTATTTTGACCTCAATTGAATAGAATTTTCTTCAAGAAATGTTTATGAGGCCAATGGTCTTCTATGTTCCAAGCTGTATCTTATGGCTTGAAAGGAACAAGGTGTTATAACTGCATTGCACTTTATAGATCCTGTGTTCCTCATATCATTGTAGCTTGCCTTTAACATGAAGTAAACACAGAGGATTAATATTTCCTTCACATAAATGAAGAAAATGAGACTAGGGAAGATTAAGTAATATATTCAAGTTCACTTTGGTGGTGATGGCTGTATCATTGGAAAATAGTTATTAGAAAGATAAAATGAAGAAAACATAGACAAGATCATAATCAAGTATCATTGCATCTAAGTATTTTAAGTAGAAAAAGCTTGTAAAAGTAATGGTCTCAATGAATGACTGAAGGGACTAGCCTATTATTTTACAGTCACACAAGTATTTAGCATTGGGCTTTGACTTCCTGTCTTTTGGTTAATGTTCTGCCCCACAGACCTTGCTAAGATTTAAAATATCAGCCTGAAGTGAGTCCAAAAGGCACATATATCAGAATCTTACCTGCAGTGCTGAATTGCAATACTAACATGCGGATCCTGCCACATTGGTGCAGTGCCAGGTTGTTAGGGATGAGGCTCAGGATTCACATTTTTAAACAGTTCCAACCGTGTCATTCTTTTATAACTTTAATCCTGAGAATTGTTGTATGTGTAAGAGTGGGTAAACACACTCAGGACTCTGAAATTTATACCTTCATCTTTGAAAGGAAGCTGTCATCTTCTTTGGCTTTCACTAATTTAAAAAAAAAAAAGAGAGAGAGAGAGAGAGAAAGAATCCAGCTTTTTCTCTCTGGTAAACTCTCAGAGCTCCATCCACATTTGTTTTCTTTTGCAGTAGAGCATCTTCTCTGGGTTAGGCATGGTAGTGGGACTAACTCAACAGCTGGCAGCCCTGTCAATCATTCTGGAAACACTCTGGAAATGCCAGGGATGGAAGAGGTTCATTTGCTGCTGCCTCTCAGCAAAGGGGGCACCTCTGGGTCAGGGTGAGCACATCTGGGGAGCAATTGGCAGGCTGGCTTTGTGATGAATGGGATGGAGCAGAGGCCAAACAGGAACATCTCTCTGCAAGGCATTTTATGTGTGGACACAGAAATGCTTCTGGTCTAAAAATATTCCTGGGGCTATATCCCTAGAATTCTCTGGAAGCTTGGAGGAGACACAGAGTCATTCCAGATGCCACAATCCTGGATGTCTGGCCCCTTTATTCCTGACTCTGTCTCTCTCTGGCCAAACTTGATAAATAATGGAGACATCTCTGGACCACAACACAAATTACTCTCACAATTTTAGGTTGGATGAAACTTGGATGTAGGAAAAAAATATAAGGACATGAATTTCTTTATATGTCAAAAAGTGATATCTTTCATAATGTAAGAGGAGAATATTTACAAACAACCAGAAAAATGTTCAAACCAATGTCATTCTCTCTTTCTCTCTCCACTTGGGGAAAATACGATTTAAGGGATAAATTCTCTGATCATTTCCTGTGCATCAATAACATTGCCTCACTGAGTAAAAAATCTCAAGGGTTTTATTTCATAGGCTTTCATACTCTCATCAAGCCTACTTTGGAATTGTATCTATCATAGAAAGTACTTGATGATTAATTGGCACAGCTAATTGATTGCTTAAGTGGTTACTTTATTTTCATTATTCTGGTGGTATGGTCACAATATTTTAAAAACGTGAACAATTCTAGACAAGATTTAGTTCTAAACAATTCCATTTCCTTACATGTTTCTCCATGTCAAGGGTGCTGGGGATCTTTCTCTCCTGCCTACTCTGTTCTCACTGCCCTAGGCAAAGAGAAACTCAGTCAAGCTAGGAACTGGGCTCAACGGATTGTTGAAACTTCTAAGTAGACCCCTGTGTCTCTTCACAGTTCTTGTATGACTTTTCCCAGGACCATGTGAACAAATGATTATGCAAATCTGGTCCCTGACAAAGATATAGCAGCTGGGGACTACAGTCTACCAAATCCCTGTCATCAAGCTCTGCTTTCCAGTGCAGGCGTACATCCATTAGAATGGCATATCATTTCTTTTTTCTATTTGTTTTGTTTCTTTTATTTTTGGAGACTATAATTAATTCATACATCCCTTTCTCCCTCCCTGCTCTCCACCAAATCCATGGCTGACTTCCTCATTAATTGTGGTTATATCCACATATATGTATATATCCTAATACACACACACACACACACACACACACACACACACACACACACACACATATATATATATATATATATATATATATATATATATATATATATATATAATATTCCTAAATATTACCTTCTCAGTCTTTAATCTCTCTGCATCCATACAACTTTAGGGCCCACCACCTAGTATTAGACTATCAATTGGCATGTTCCTCCCTGGGGTGAACTGACTCTCCCAATTTTGGCTTCTTCATTGTCTGTGTTTGTTTGTGTAGGGTTGTGGCTTCATGGTCTTTCCGCATCCACTTTGGCTTGTCTACCATTGTTGTCCTTGTTCAGCTCATGTTTAGACAGTCATGTTGGTGGGACTTAATGGGTGTAGTTTTTGAGATTAATAGTAGACACAGTCTCACAGCAGATTTCCTGTCCCTCTGGCTCTTATATTTATGGCCCCTCTTCTACAATGTTCTGTAAGCTTCAGAAACACACCATTTTTAATTAATACAAAGGCTGCAGCACTGTCAAATTACTAGCTTCAATATACTTCTATATTGGCTTTTGAAAATGTACAGATATATGAAGGATGTAATTCTTAATTTTGTACAAATCTCTATAGCAGAGTTATGGGGCTGAATGAACTTCTTGGAGTTCTTTAAAATGAAACTATTTAATGACTGCTTATGCTGTCTGACTTGTTTGTTCACATGAAGCCATCAGTTTTTTAAGCAGTTCAGAATTAGACAAAGCTCTGCAGCAGGTTGCAGCTTCCATGTAAACTCCTTGGATGGTGATGCCATAGATCCATCACAAACTCTGTATTTATAGCTAATAGGAATTTATGCACAGAGTCTCAAAGTCCTGGTGGGGAAATCACAGCACAGACCCCAAGGGTTCTAAAGCAAAGCACACTGTTCTATAGAGAACTATTTTCTTTTTGAAAAATAGTTCTTATCTCTTTACTTGCTTTGATAGATTCCAAATACTTCTCCTTCTGACACCAAATCTCTCCTCTGGGTAATTTGGATGCCTGTCATGGGCTGGGGGTTGTGCTACCCACAAAACCATCCAATTACAAGTATGTCATCACCTTGCATAGAGTTGACCAACTTCCGGCATGTTCAGAAGGCACAGATAAGCTCCAGGAGCAGGTGGCTCCAATCCTGGTAGTACCTTATTATGACTTAGTTGTATCACTCAGATCCATATGTGAGAACCCTAACCCTTACCACTTCAGCTTATGACTCCAGAGACAGAGACTCTAAGGAGTTCATGAAAATAGAATATTAGAGCAGGATCTTACCTATCTTTCTGGAGCCTTAAAAGGGGAGAAAATTGAACTACATGAAAAAGTACCATGAATATGTTACACACTAGAAGGACCACATGAAAGATACAGAGGAGGCAGGAATTTCCAAGTCAAGAGGAGAAGCCCCATGGAAGCCAATCATGCCAATGCCTTGATCTTTAATTTCAAACCCCTAGAACTACCAAATATTTTAATGTTTGTTATTTAAGCTGCCTAGTCTAGGATATTTTTATTCTGGCAGTCCTGGCAAACTCATACATACATTTCATCCTGCTCCACTACCTCAGGCTTCCTGGGCATTGTCTGTGACCAATTGACTGAGGCAAAACAACAATAACATAAATTCTGGTACATTCTGGATTATAAAGTCTGTAAAGTTACATATCCATTTAGGAAACACATTCATTTTTATTGTTATCTATTTATTATTTTATTGTTATCATGAACTTTGCAGCTTAAAATGCCACCTCTTTGCTGTCTCACAGTTCCCTACATCAGAAGTCCAGTAAGCTTGCTTAGGCGCTCCTGAGGCAAAAATCAATTTGATGTGTTCATGTGGGTGGGCTCTTATTTGGTAGCTTTGGGGGAAATCCCCTTAGAAACTCATTCTGTTTGTTAACAGAATCCATTGTCTTGCAACCAGTCAGAAGTTGAGTTTCTTTTCTTGCTGTCAGTCAAGCAACCTCTTTCTGGCCCTATAGGCTCCACCTACATCCTTCTCCTGCCTTGCTCCACCCTCAGAGCCAGCAGTGGCAGGACACTCCTTTCACCCTCTCAGTCTCCCGGATCTCCTTTTGCTCCATCAACTGAAGCAAAGACTCTGATGTAGAAATGTCTCATATCCAATCTCTCCCATCTTCAATCATAAGGGCACTGTCTCATCATTGTCATAAGTCATGTTTATGCATAAAATGGACAGGATTAAAAGTGAGTGAGAATCATTAGTGTTTATTCTCAGAATTCTGACTACCTCAGAAGTGTCTCTGCAACACACAAGGAATGGGAATTTTGAGAATGAACAGAATGTCTTATGGCTGTTTACTTTTTCTGAAGAAGACATGGCAAAAATATGGACCTCTATTGATTTGTAAATATAGTCTAACAGTTTGCCTAGATGGTCAATGATTAGAAGGACTAAGAAAGTCTGAAGAAGAGGTTTGGAAGAAATTGTCAGAATAAACACAAAGTTTGAGGATTTATGTGTCCTGTGAATGATTCCCAAAGGACAACTATTATAGAGGAAACTCTTAATAACCAGATGGTCAAGGCAACCTGCTCTATGGGTATTGGTCAGCTTCCTAGCCTTGCCATCCTTCACTTATTCTTGCTCATTGAGCTCAAAAATGAGGAAATTACAGTTAATTTATGAGCTTAAAATTATATTTTCTTTCAGCACATCAGAGTTTGTTTTGTTTTCTAATGGGTAGCTAATTAGCTGGAAGAACAGAAGTAAGTCCCAAATCTTGCCTCTTTGCCTGAGAAGAATGAGCTGACCAACTGATATCAGGTTGGCCTAGGATTTCCTACATCACAAATAGTTCTTAGATTTTTCCAGAATATACTTTGGGTTAACTTTCCTGTTTGCAGTGCCCTACTGCTACCACCATATGGGTTTTATTTACTGCCTTAGGATTCTATACTGTACTCTTCTTGACTGGCAACTACTTGTCAGTGAGCTACTGCAGCCATCACCTATGCCTGTGGAATTCACTGGTTTTACCCTATATTCTGTCACTCAAAATAGGTGGGCTGAAGAAATACTGGGATAGATAATAAAGGATCTAGAATAGCACTGGCTGATAAAGGGTGGAAAACATTTCATGGATAAGTTACAATGGGGCACTATCCTGTGAAATACACTCTGTCCTGTGTTTTGTTTTCTCTTATAGCTGGAATACACGAACCAATGATCAAGGGGTAGAGATGAGAGGACCTCTTTCTGTAATTCATTAGTGAAATTTAGTTTCTCTTTACTGAAAATCTTGAGTTTTTAACTTAGAAGTCTTTTTTCTCTTTTCAGAGGATGGATCCTACCAGATGACACAAGGGTCCCACTGACTTAGAATCAAGAATGGCAGCTGACCATGCAGAGCTTCCCATGCCATTGGACCAATGACTGGGAAGAATTTTTTTTCTGCTTATTTATTTGTATCCATGGAAAGATGAGTGTGCTTGACTTCAGGCTGTTCTCTAGAACTGATCCCACCTTCAGCAGAACATGTTGATGGAAAACAAGATAATTCACTGCCAGCAAGACTATCACTAGTTCACCCCTTTGGAATGAATATTGAAGTCATCTTCTAGGTGAAGAGTAAACAAATGACATCTCAACACTGAAATCTTTAGGTTGTTAGTGTCAGTCTGCATGTTAAGTATGAGGAAAGTTTAATTTCCTTCATAACCTTAAAAATCAATATGAGAGATTGATATTTCTTCCTGCCTTTTTGCAAGATCTCTTAGACAACCTTGGGGGTAAACACATGATCATTGACCTAGATTGTGGAGATGCCACACATTATCTGGGTAGATGAGTGATTTCAGGGGTGTCAGAAGGAACTCTGTCCTAATCATGTAGAACTTTCTGAGATCCTTTTCTGCAATGACCCAGGATCAGACCTTTGTGAATATTAAAATCACTGCCTCACTCACTGACAACTGACTGAAGCCAGGATGGATTTAGTTCATTAGACTTTTTCCTCTTATAGATTTTGTTGTGGGTAAGATAGAAGAAGCACATACAGCCAATTGACATGATGGACTGAGCTCCAGGGAGGGGGGAGAGAAGAACAGACCTATGCAAATCATCATTACACCAGGAAGTTTCACTTTCTTTTCCTCAGTCTTCTGAGAAATGGTGAATTACAATCCTCTATGTTACAGATCAGAACTTGGAGTTTCAAAAAGGTTAGTTTCTTGCCTGAACTGCCACAGCTTGAAGTGGATGAGTAGTTCCAGATGGGAATCTGCCCTACTATAGAGCAAACACTCTTTCCAGATTCCCATAGAAAAGTTTCAAAATTGAGAATGAATTGTTGTGACCTTAAAAATTTTGCAAATAACTTGCTTTTTAGTTTAATTATATATTAGTAGAGCAATTGAAGGATTTTTTTTTTTTTTTTTGGTCTTGAATATAATGTGAATCACTCACTGAATCTGAGTTTGGGAGGGTTGAGCCTGGCACTGGTCTTAACTGAGATTTTTTTTTTTTCTTTCTGCTCTTCGGATGGTAGATGTCTACTATGACATGTAAGGGATCCTTGGCCTTCTTCAATCTTCCTTCTTCTTGGAATGAAGATAGGTACATAGGCTGTTCAAGAGGTTATGTAGGATAGTCTTGTTGGTCAAAGAGCCTCTCACAGCCTACAGTTCATTTGTCCTAATACCTGATGGCAGCTATCAGCCTGAGGATAGAAGCCAGCCTTCCCACAACATCAGCTATTCCTCAATCTGTTTCCTTAAACCACCACACTAAGTTGGGGTAGATACTGAAACTGTTTCGCCATCCTCATTTGGGCTCTTTTCCTATCAAATACTAATCTTTCACAACTTAACTACAGACATCAAATGAAAACACTCTGAACTATCTAGAGGATGGAAGCCTTCCATTATAGGTCCAATGTTTGGCCACAGTGCTTTAATATGATACAATTGAGTCACAAGCCCAGTGGCAATGCTTACCTATGCCATGCCTGGTATTTACTTAAGAAAATTGTCTGGCTGAAGAGCTACTTCAGTGGTTAAAAGAAAGTTCTATTCTTGCAGAAGACCTGGGCTCGGTTTCCAGCACCCATGTTGGGAAGTTTACCACCTCCTATAACCCCAAGGGATTTGGTGTCTCCCATCTCCACAGACACTAGTCTTCCTGTGCCCATACCCACACATATATAAACATAAAATTAAAAATTAAACATTTTAAAAGGAAAACTGTCCATATACATAGTAGCATGCTCACTTATGTAAGCTGATATGTATGCATCTAAATTCAAAAAATAAGAGAAAAGAAGAACTTCCGGCTTCCTAGTTAATGGTAAAAATAACAGACATTTGAATGTATCTTATAAGCATACAGTGCAACCATATTCTGAGTTTACAACTAAAATATATGGGTGCCAGCTAGATAGTTTCCCAAAAGATAATTATGTATTCTCTTTCTCTCATGTTAATTGTTGAAATATAGATTATTTTAGGTGTATGGATTTTTATTAGTTTTTCAAACAACTAAGTAGAAGAAACAAGTTAAGCCATATATTTGTAAAACCTTTAATAGCTCATGCAGAGCCTATCCTTTGGACAATTCCAAAGGTGTGACAGCCCAGGACAAGGTACAGCTCTGCTACTTGCCAGCTGTGTGACTGACCTGGGGCAATGTAACCTTTTGAGACCTAAGTGTTCTCCTCTGTGAATCCTTGCTAGCAGAGCCTCCTCAGAGCGACCTTTGTGAGGTTTCATCAAAAGCACAAGGCACAGCACAGTGCCAGGTAAATAGGAGGTACTTGATAAATGCCAGGTATTTGCTAACATCTATGTCCTATACACAAAATTACACAGGCATCACACATGGTCCTGCATGAGAGATGACTACTCCTCAAGATGTCTGCTGCCTTGGGAGCTTCTCATATCATCGGCCCTAAGATAAGCCCTAAAGATAAACAATTCTGCTACCTTAATGTATTTGAAGCTGACTACTTTCCCTCTGTAAAAGACTCACCACCCGTGGAATGGAAGGTGTAGTGGATAGCCATCCCAGCATTGGCCTGGAAGTTCCAACCCCCATTGAGGCTTCAGTAATGATCACGCCCACAAGGCGGGGCAGAGGAGGGAGCGGAAGACCGAGGATCAAGAGGAGGGTGCTCTCTTGGTTGGGGGACGCTGGACGCAGGAGGTAGACCGAGCAGAGTTCTCCAGAGAACACTGCCGGACTGTGCTATACCTTTGCCAGACCCTGCAACCTACCCCTTCATTTGTAAGTTACCCTACAAAATAAACCTCCCTTTTAACTACGTGGAGTGGCCTTAATAATTTCACCAATAGGAAGGGATCTGGTGGATGCTTATAGTAGGAGAGAGTTTCTACAAACAGTGCTTATATTATATACTGTGGAAGCCCTGGGATTCCTCATTACAGGGTCCTTAGCGACCACTGGGGCTATTGAATCGGCAGGTGAGAATCAGAAGTGTTAATCAGGACATTCTGAAGTGCCCTCTAGTAAAAATCTTTCTCTTCTTTTTTTTTTTTAAAGGTAGTTTTGTTATATTGAAAAGTATTATCTTCATGATGAGCTATCACAGTTTGCAACAAGCCACCTTCAAAGCTAGAGATATAGGATAATAAAGATTATTTGGTATATGACTCTGGGGGTCAGCAGTTTGGGCCAAGCCTTCTTCTCTCAGGTGTCTGCAGTGAGCTTCAGGAATAGTAGTGAAGCAGATGGTTGAGGGCAGCCTCGCGGTTTTTGCTAGATCAGGGTATCCTTCCAGTGGGTTTCCAAGAATCATGTGCTAGATGCTTGATCCCCAACATGCTGATCTTGAAAGACTGGTAAGAGTTTTAGCAGGAAGGATCTAGTGCAATGTTAATGGGGATGACTGGACTAGAAAGGACTAGCTAATTATCCTCTAGGGTCCTGGTTAGTCACCATGGAAACACATCATTACAAAAACAGCAAGACTGGTCCCTGCATCTCTCTTGCTTCCCACTTTGCCATGTGAATGCCCTTCTCCTCTTGCACATGAGGAGTCATGTTGATTTTTATCATGTTGTGATGTAGCCAGAAAGTCTTGTCAAAGGCTGATGGGAACTGATCTTGGATGTTCAGCTTCTATAACTATGATCTAAATAAATTTGATGTTTTATTATAATCTGATATTTTATTACAGTGATAAAAATGGATTAACACAGTCTACTATGGTACAACAGGATGTCTAGGGCAATGTTTACATGGGAATCAGATAGCAAAGACACCTATACACACAGAGACACAGACACACACACAAACACAGACACAGACACAGACACAGACACACACACACACACACACACACACACACACACACACACACACAGAGAGAGAGAGAGAGAGAGAGAGAGAGAGAGAGAGAGAGAGAGAGAGATCCCTTGGAGCAGAACCACCCTTTGGGGTGCTTCTCCTAGGACTATGGACATGGTACACTTACATTAGTAGGTAAAGCAAGTACAAGTCAAGTTCAGATTCAAGGTGAGGAGAAAGAGCCATTGCCTCTCTGTAAGACAAGCTCTAAAGTCATAGTACACAGTGATTTAGCATAGAGATGGATGAAGGATTATAGTTATT
Organism: Onychomys torridus; assembly: GCF_903995425.1. Lineage (NCBI taxonomy): Eukaryota > Metazoa > Chordata > Mammalia > Rodentia > Cricetidae > Onychomys > Onychomys torridus. Next base: position 133,281,731 of record NC_050443.1, read on the forward strand.
TTTGCAATCTACCACACCCTGGGAGTTCCAAATTGCAAGCTGGTTGGGAGCCAATGGAGTGAGTGAAATGGGAGGTGAGATTCAGCGTCAGATGCAAATGTACCAGGCAATCGTGGCTGACAGACTGAACATTTGACGGCCTTTTAAAGCATTCCTTCCTCTCTTTGCTTTACAGTGATTTTTGTCATTTTGGCAAACATCGGAAAGATGTCTGCACGAGAGGTGCTTTGAGGAAGGAACACTTCCAGGGCTGGTGCTATTGCATGGACAATGGCCAGGCCACCTCATTCTTTCCAGCCACCTCAGTCGTCTTTGCCGACCCTTATAGGATTCCTGCAGCCGCAGCAATCAGAATCGATCATGGGAAAGGGTGGCTCGTGTGGCTTGGCTGGGGTGCAGCCCAGCTGGCCTCAATCATGCCTCTTAAATGTTTCCTCTCAAGCTTTTAAGGGTCTAAGAGAGCTGAGTGCACAGGAATCCAAACAAGCCTTAAGACTGGCTTGTTCAGAATTGGCTCCAGACCATGAAGAGAGGAAACAAAAGATAAGGATAAGTATAATGACCTGCTTGAAACAGCATTTAGGAGACTGTTTCTTTTCCCTGCACAGATGGCTCAGACTGCAAGTGCCCCTTTCTTCAGGCATTGTGACACTGCCCCCTTAGGGGTGAGGACTTTGTGGCTCAGCCTGCTTTGCTCCAACCTAAGCTACAAAATACAGACTGTGACTCAAAAAAGCTACGATCCAGAGACATTTTATCCATCAATTTTTATCTGTGGTCAATCAAGGAGAGAAACAGCCTTGGATTTTATCCACAGGACTCAAGGAAAGGAAAAGAATGCGAAACTTCTTAAAGGTTTTTCTCTCTTCTTCTTTTTTTTTTCTTCTTCTCGATCCAGACCAAGACTTAGGTGTGGCTAAACCAAGTGTGGCATTTCTCATCCTCAGCATCTTTGTTTCTCACCTCCTCCTCCCCTACCTGCTAATACAGAGAAAGATGCACTCAATCTAGAGCTCTATGTTAGAGGGCATAAGTACCAGGATCTGTGCATTGTTGCTAAGTACAAGTAACTTGGTCTTTTGGACTCCTTTGAGAGTAGCCAGAGGGGTGCAGAGGCAAATTGCAGGATGGCATTGCCCTTTGCTTCCTGGGTCCAAGGTGAAGGGCTGTTCTAGCAGGCTGGATGATGCTAGCTGGCTTAAAGAAACACCATCGGACTACTCTCAAGCGATCGATTGGGTTATTAGGGTTTCGGTTTTCCAATACTTGGCTCTTTACAATCCAATTCTATAAAGATTTATGTAGCACCAGGGAATGGTGGGAGGTGCAGCACACTCGTTTTTGAAGCTGTCAGTCAAGAAATGAGGCCAAATGGTGCCTTTGAAGTGCTGGCACCTCTCAGCTAAAGTACTTCCAGGAAGAGAAAGGTCTGCTGAATGTCATCACTCTGAGACTGGTGTAGATGGGATTCCAGCACGTAGATGTGTATGCGGCACTTGTGATGTACCAGGTTCTAAGCACTTTACAGATGTGGACCTGAAGTCTCTCTAGCACACACACATTATTCTTCCTGTTTTGTAGATAAAGATTCAGAGCAAGGCATAGTTTACGGCTTAGAATACTTAGAGGCAAGATTGGAGCCTGGCAGTGTGGCTCCAGTGTCCACATTTGTACCCACTCTTCAATGCTACTTCTCATGTCATCCTAGGATTCGTTTGGTTTAACAAGCTCCTCCACATCCCCCTGGCTAAGACTCTTTGAGAACAGAGAGACAGGAAGAGAAGCATAGAAGAGAGGATGGTCTTCTTTGTGTTAGATGCTGTATTATACTACTGAAGCTAGCTCATTTCGTTACCAGAACAATAGTGTGGCTGTCGGCTGCTCTTGCCCATGATTTTAGACTCACAGAGGTTAAGTGACTACATGACACACTGCTGGTAAGGTGCAATGCTGAAGTACATTTTTAAGCTTCCAGTGATTCTACAGCCCACAATTCCCTCCACATTCTTCCTATTTTCTGTCTTAGTTAGATAAACCTCAGGTCAGCTTCAAAGGGATAAGGATTCACTTTCTGTCTTCCAATCTGAAGTTATTCTGAGTTCCAGATCATCTTTCTGGTCCATCCTAGCTTGTACTGAGGGGGAAATGGATTATGTGAAGTAGTTGTATGGAACTCACCAGCCTCCATCAAAGGTTATAAATTGTATTAGTTTTCCATTAGAATTTAGCTTCATAAATGTTTAATGTCATTAAAAACATGCTCAAAGACAAACTCACAAAGTACATATACTGTGCTCTGCCCTTTGCTCTTAGAATGCCAGCCTGAGCCACTGCTGGATTGACCCACAGCCCAGCAAGAGTTTTTATGACAGTGGGACAGTAACAAATGGAGCCCCAACCTGGTATCTCAGGATTAAGTCATTCAAGCGGGATTAGACTAACAGAACATAAGACTGCTGTGTACCCTGGAATAACACCCACAACCTAACCTGTAGTAGAAAATGGAGGACCTTTGCTGGAGGACTTAGAGTGTTTCACAGAGTCCATTACCTCTCTGGGAGCATGTTGGGAGAGGCCCATGACAGAGTCATCACAAGCAAAGAACTCACACGACCTCTGTGTCCTTGGGGAAACTAGTGGGTCCTCTTCAGGACATTCTTTCCCAGATCAGGCTTCTGGCAAGTATGTAATTAATGTCATAAATCAATATTCTAAATGCCTTACAAAACAAAGGATAATAACACACACACACACACACACACACACACACACACACACTCACACCAAACAAACCAACCCACAAACTTATCCACCCTGTAATTTGAAGCTTTGTATGCTTTTACTGATCTTTTTTTTAAATGTCCCCTCTCACCTAGAAAATAGAGAGGTGACACAGCATAATCTCCCTTTACAGACAGGGAACCTCTAAATCTCAAAGAGGTTAAGTGACTTGCTTAAGGTCACACAGCCAGCAGAAGATAGATCCAGGCAACATCCATGTTTTCCCGCTCAATGCAGCAATCTTTCTCAGACCATTAATATTTTGTTATATGACCTATAAAATCATGCTAGCAATAAGGAATTGCAGTGAAATTACAACCTGACTGTTTAACATCTTTAGGTTACTATAAAACACAGAAGAGTAGTAGTAGCCTGTTGTTTTGTATTCTTCCTGTATGTTATATATACCATAAATGCTTTAGCATGTCAGTTGTACATCTATCTGATCATCAAAATTATCTATCATGATCTAGTATCCTCCAAAGAGGAAACTGTTATTTGCTCAATTTTATAGTTGTATAATTTGAGATTTAGTAGAGGGCAATGACATCCTGATATGTATCTACCATGTAATCAGAATCAGAATTAAAATTCTGGTCTCAAGAATAAGAAAATCCCTACTATAAACCATTTCATTTATATACTGATCATATAGATTACCAACTAGTGAATGAATTTGTTTTCTTTCTTTCTTCCTTTCTTTCTGAAATAGGGTCTCATTATGTAACCCTGGCTGCATGGAACTCCCTATACATACCAGGCTGACCTAGAACACACAGAGATCCACCTGCCTCTGCCCAACAAATACTGGGGCTTAAAGGCATGTACTGTCTTGCCCAGACCCACTAGCAAAATGAGATTAATTGCCTGTGAGCCTTTGAGTCATCTTTTCTTGTGCATTCAGCCTTGTCTTGGTGAAAAACAAGAGAAATCCACAATATGACCCAGTAAGACTTTTGCTAGTTGGTTTTTATATATTTCTCCTGGTAATGGTAAGAATTTACACTAGATTTGGATCTGTTTCAAGAAATAAATTCTAGTGATTGCATTTTTACAATGCTAATTACTTTACAAAGCATCTTCTATATGAATATAGCTGAAGTGTAATAAAGAACCGTAATAGCAATTTTCATAACATATTTGACATCTGTGGAAATGAGGGATTTTTAGTTCAGCTCAGAGTCAGGCATAGCATTTGTAATGGGACAGAGTGAGGTGTGATTTCTCTTCAGGATTCTACAAACTTCCTTGTGTCTAGCTCACAGCCCTGCTGACATCTGAGCCATCTGAGAGTGTAGAAGCCACGATTTACTTGTCCTTTTAGGCTGCTAATAAGTAGTGTCATAAAGTGTATGATTAGTAAACCACAGATACCACTTCTCATAGTCTTAGAGACCAGGAACTCTGAGGCCAGGATGCTTCTGTGATCAGTGATTGGTGAGGGCTCACTTCCTTGTCCATAGATGGTGCCTTCTCACTCTGCCTCATAAGGAAGAGCCAGCTGTCTGGGTTCCTTTCATAAGGGTGCTAATCACAGTGGTGAGGCCTCTGCTCATTCTCATTTCCCAAAGGACTCACATCCTAATACTATCTTTAGATACAGGTTTCAACATGAATTTTGAGATGATACAAATATCACAGTTTGCATCAAGTATCTATACTTTAAGCACCTGTATCTTCTAATACGTAATTCTCTGAGGGTTCACATTGTTAGGGAGTCAGATCTTAAGGGGACATACTGAACTACATGATGTTAAGATCACTTTTCAGTATAGCATTAGAAACCATGCAGCTTCTTAGGAGAGATTCACGAGCTCTGACTTGTCTCTCCCTTCTTGTCACCTCTAAACAACTGTCACATGTCCATCTCATTCTGGAACTAGATGCTGTCACCTATATTCACATGGCTGACTCCAAGGTCCTGTGCAGCCTTTATGGACAGTCTTCTAGTGATTCCTGTCTCAAGATCCTATATTTTTGTGTTGGAAGCCTCTATCTGATGTGGGAAATGTCAAAATGTGAATGCACTAAGGACAGGGTTTATGGAGACATGGCCTATTTCCTTGGTGTATTCTTCACTGGCGATTTCCCATAGTAGTGACCTGACTCCTAACATTTTAATCTTTTGCTTTATTCCACATTTTACCATATTCCATCATCATTTTCAGAAATCAAATCTTAAATACACCACTTGCACAAAAATCTTCTTCTCAACCCGTGCATAGGGCATAGAGAATGGGTCAAAACTAAGATGATCTCCCTAATTACCCGTGGTTTAACTTTATAGATCTCATTATCCCCACCACTAGTTAAGGCAATCTGTGATACTGTCAACTTAAAAGGCACTAAAATCACCCAGGAGACAAGCCTCTGGACAAGCATGTGATGGATTATCTAGATTAGGATAATTAATTGAAGTGGGATGCCTCATCCTAGATGTGGGCAGCACCATTCTATCTCCTGGGTCCAGGACTGCATAAAAAGGAGAAAGGCAGCTGTGCACTAACCTTAATCTCTCTCTATGCTTCTTCACTGTGAAAACAATATGACCAACTGCCTCAAGTTGCTGCCATATGACTTCCCCACTGTTCCGTATTGGATCTTTGAACTGTAAACCAAAGTAAACAGTTCTTTTCCCAAGTTGCTTTGGTCAGAGAGATATTGTCCTGGTCCCAAGGGAAGCAGCTAAAATACTGTATCTTTTATTCACCTTCCTACAAAAGTGATTTTTCTCAAATGCAAATATATATTTGACAATTCCTGTGCCAGGAGAAACCTCAATGCTTTAGACTTAGCAGGATGTCAGTGGCCCTCCGTGATCTTCTATGAAGCCCTGAAGTCTCCCCAGTCAACATCTGCCTCACCCCATCCTGGCCTCCAGCCTTGCTGAACCACCCGTTTTATGCCTTTTCTTCTGGGCTTTGGCACCGAATGTCTTCTCTGTTTGGAGAACTGGCTCCTTTTGCTTCTCTCCGAGCCCTCCTTTCTGTCTCTGTGGCCTGACTTTCATTTGTCTTTTAGAATCTCCAGTTAGATATTACTCCACTGACAAGAACAAATCTCCTGCGACTCCTGTAGCTGCATGGTATGTCCTACAATATCTCATAACACCTTCTACAAGCTCCTCCAGGCTTTATGGCTCGGCACAATTCCAGCTCATTAACATGTTTTTTCTCACCAATCAGAGTATGAGATTATAGAGAGCTAGGTCTGCCTTTACATCTTCAATATCTTCAGACTTAAAATCAGGCATGTGGAGGGTGTTTAAGAAATGCTCATTGGATTCTATCCCCCACCCCCGCCTGCCACTGGAATCCTGCAAAGCCCCTACCCCATGCTATGCGGCTAGTGTGGGTGGAATGCAGCCAAACGCACCAACCTATGGTGCCAGGTGATTGGGCACTGTAATGATCTCTTCATGATGAAGATGTATGGCCCAGTCCAGTGTCATGGCGAACTGAGTGGGACAAGGAGACCCACACACAGGCCTGGGTTGTCCACCCTGGGCTCTGAGGAGAAAACATGGGTCCACCTGGCACCTTGCAGCATCACCCAGATGGGTACTATTAGAGTGAGCAGAGGTATGGTATGGTATGATATGGTATAGTATGGGAGAGAGAGACAGAGAGACAGAGAGGTTCAGGTCCTGTGGACAGAGGCATATCTGAAGAAATGAGAGAGGAAGGAAGTGCAGGCTAAGATGGTGAGGGAGCTGACCCCTTGAACAACTGTGACACACGCGGAAATGAGTCCTGCACTTTGAGCAGCACAGCAGAGATGGCCCTGTTGAAGAGAACACAGGTGAGCCAACTCTGAGAATGTGAGCATGGGAGACCTAGTCCACCCCTCATCTGTCACTTGGTTATATGGGACTGGGGAGAGATGCCTTGCCCCTGCCCCTACCCATCAACACTTAAGGCAGGTTCTGCACCTTGCCAGGGCAGCACAATAAAGCCACCCCTATTAGTGGAGGTGTGGGTGAGCCAGCCCTGACATAGTGAGCAAGGGAGAGCTGTCCCCATCATCCATCTCTTCTGTGACAGAATGGGCAGGGGAGAATGGCCCCATCAATGCCTGAAGCAGGTGTGAGAGCTGGTCCTGCCCCCAACTAGCTGCAACACTTGGGAGAATATGCCCTGCATGTCACCTGGATAACATAATAGAGCCAACCTTGTTGGCAGAGGTGTTGGTGAGCCAGCCTTGAAGTCATAAGCATGGGAGAACTGTCTCCACTACTGTCTGTCATGTGGCAGTGTGGGAGGGTAAGAGATGCCTCCCTTCCCCACCCTTCACCTCTTACCACCTGCCACAGACAAGAGAACTGACCCTTCCCATTACCATCAGCACTCAGGAAATGGGCCCTGCCTCTCACCTAGGCAGCACAGTAGAGCTGCCCAGTGGTCGGAGGTGAGGGTGAACCAGTCCCAATGTTATGAGCAAAGGAGAGCTGTCCCCATTACTCATTAGACATATGGTGGCATAGGCAGAGAAGAGATGCCCTCCCCCCATCTCCTGCCCATCAATGCCTGAGACAGGTGGAGGAGCTGGCCCTGGGGTCAGTCATAAGAGTGGGAGGGTTGTCCCTTCTCTTCATCATCTACAGCACTCAGAAAGAGTGACCCCTGTACCTCACCTGGGTAACACAATAGTGCTGGCCCTAATGGTGTAGGTGTGAGAGAGCTGACCTTGGAAGTTTAAAAGCAGGAGAAATGATGCCACCCCTCGCTCATTGCTGCAAGAGGTGAATTAGCTAGGGCAGTGTGGAAAAGCATAACCTGGTGGTGAGGATAGGGGAGAACTGGCTGGTGCACCAACCCTACAGCTGCCCAGGCCCAGAACCAGGGTTGTGACTTAGCTAGCCCAAACATCTACCCCATCTATAATCTTCTGGAGCATATAAAGGGACCTGACCCTCAGACCCAAAGCTGCAGGATCTCCACAACACAGGGCGACAACAGGATGTCCAGGAAGAGTCCTAGTGCAGGCCCAGCATCCATAGTGTGGTAGAAACCAGAGGCCTCAAATAAGACCAGACACTTTGCAATGAACACTTGCAAGTAAATCCATATGGACAAAGGGTTTCACCATGTCACACAGCAGCTTCCATGATGAGAATTTATGGTTTTTTTCCCCTTTTTCTCTTAAATTTTATTTTATTTGGGGGTGGTGGTACATGGGCGGAGGGCAGATTTTAAAGGATGTGGAAATGAAAGGGATCAAGATCCATGATGTAAAAGATGCATAGAATAAATAAAAAGAAAGTTAAAAAAGATATAGAACTAAGGTTGGAAATCTTTAGAGTTCAGCCACCCTCCACATATCAGGACCATAGGAATCAGGTGGGGCTTGCTGATTAGTGTCAAGTGGGGTGTGCTCCTTAAAGAGCTGCCCGCTCATGCTAGGCAGCAATGGCCCATACCTTTAATCCCAGCACTAGGGAGGGAGGCAGAGGCAGGTGGATCTCTGTGAGTTTGAGGCCAGCCTGGTCTACAGAGTGAGATCCAGGGCAGGCACCAAAACTATGCGGAGAAACCCTGTCTCAAAAAGACAAAAACAAACAAACAAACAAAAAAAACAAACAAAAAAAAAAAAAGAAAGAAAGAAAGAAAGGAAAAGAAAAAAAGAAAAAGAAAAGAAAAAAGAAAGGTCTGCTCTCACTTTATTTACTCTAGTGGCTGCTGAAGGTAAAAGGTAGTAAAGTGAGGTGTTCATGGTGCCTGCAGACCTGGCCTCAGTCTCAACTTTGATTGTTACAGCTATGCCAATGGGCCAACCATTTGCTTCTCTAACCTGCAGTCAAAATAAGGAAGATATCTCAATAAAATCATTGAGTTGTTAATCAAGGAATAAAGTGGTTACAGCCTCCAGGCTGCATAGAGGGCCTACAGGGAGCAGCTTTGAAGCGTCGGCAACTGCAAACACCTGAAGTTGGAGGATTCTTGTGGGGACTGACTAAAGAACTTTGCAAAAGGAACAATAAATTCAAGGTCTCTAAACAACATTAATAAAACAAAAACAAAAAAAATGTTTAGTGGTGGAGGAGGCTGTGGAGATACCTCAGTGGTTAAGGGCACTTGTTGCTTGTGTAAAAGAGCCTAGTTTGGTTCCCAGCACCCATGCCAGTTCACAACTGTCTGTAATTCCAATTTCAGGGGTTCTGAAGTCCTCTGTCTGGCCTCCTTGGACGCTGTACACCGAGGGTGTATAAACAGGCACATAGGCAAAATATTCACGTACCTAAAGAAAATCTAAATGTTTTTTAGTAACTGTTGGAAAAAGTGCTGTTAGGGTTTGAATCATATCTTAAGCAGTCTTTTCCCATTGGTGGAGCTATGTTGAGAGGCTGTCTAACCTTTAAGATTTAAGAGACATGGGCCTATCTGACAGAACTGGGTTGGGAGAGCAGGAATTGAAGATTATAGCCTGGTCCCTGTTTCTTACATTTCTTCTTGCTTCCTGGTGTGCTGTAGCATGAGAAGCCTCTACCACACACTATTGCTACCACAGACTGAGTTCTGCCATGCTTTCCCTCCATGGTACACCAAAATCCCTCTGACACCATGAGCCAAAACAAATCTGCTTTGATCATTTTCTAATTTAGAGTATCTTTGCAAGCAGGTGTGTGCCACCTGCACTTTACATCCGTCTATCAAATGGTTGTGCTGAAGGGAGATCAGTGATTTCTGTGACACCTGCCCCACCCAATCACTGAAGTTTAATCTTGTATTCTCATCCATTGAAACACATCTTGGCCAATCCTAGAGTTTTTAAAGGTCCCTTTGATATTCAAATAGTATGATTTCTGGGTTTTTCAAAGTCCAACTAAATCTAAACCAAACTTCAACCTCTTATCCAAATAAACTCTCTCCCTACCAAACTTAAGGCTGTATACCCAGGCTCTGGAAAGAGCTGTGAGGAAAGGACATTCAGTGGATTGCTCTGTTAACACTTCTTTCTCTGGGGCTAAATCAACAAGAAGCAATAAGGGGCAGACCTCAGTGGCATTTGGCAGGGCCAATGTTTATGCTTCTCAGTGGTGGAGTACCTCTTAAGGCATATGTCCAAATTCCATGTGGAAGGCTTTAAAGGGTTCTTCATGGCTTCATCCCTGACCCTCCTTCACCTCTGACTTTCCCCACCTCTCTGCCAAATGTCCCCTTACATTCCTGTCCTCCCCTTTGCTGTAGGAATTCCCCCCCCCCATAGCTGTGGAGCTTGGCTCACTCAGCAGGTTACCTTTGGAGAGAGCCAAGCTCCTCACGTTTGTTGGACCCTAGGCCAGAGTATAAACAAAACCCCAGACTTGAAGTATTCAGGCCCATTTGAAGGTCTAAGTCAAGTTGAGATGGTTTGATTAAAACATGCTGTATTCTCTGCCCTTGAAAACCATACTTTCCTGATAACCTAGAGGGTCAGGCAGGATTCAGTCTAGAATTCCCATCCTCCTTAGAATCCTAGCTCCAAGCTGAAAGCCGAAGTCCACTCCTCTCCTGTCCTTGGTTACCAGGAGATGATCCTGTGAATAGGTCTGTGTCCTTGTCATCTCCTAGTAAGAGGATGACTCTGGCTCTTGAGTATCCCTGGTTTACTAGAGGTGGGGTTGATCCCCAGAAACCAGCTTTACCTGAGTCACTTGGGACTTTAGTTCTGGATTTTTTAGTTAAATGACTAATTCATGGTCTGAGAAAGGGCATGATCTCTAGTGAGCATGACCTTATGATGGATGTGTCCCAGTGGTCTCAGGAAGTGTTTCACTGATGGAAGCATGGCTAGAGGAAGAACAGAGGACTCAAGAGTCTAAAGTCCAAGCCAGGAATCCCTTATGTCTTGGTCTAAGGTGCTGTCATTTTTGAGCATGGACAATTCATGCCCACCTGTCTTTCCAGCCTTCATTTAGCTTATGGAGAAACTTACATATTATTTCATGCTCAATCCTGGAAGGGTTGGTTGCTCCCAGCTTTCTGATTGCTGTGTGTCTGGGTTTACCAATAAAAAACCTGCCTCCCTCCAATCTGGTAGCTCAGATTTCCCTAAGTGAACCTTCAGGGGAGGCTTTCCAACTCATGAAAATAACAACTTGTCTCCACTGCTATGTCTACAGTACTTTGAACTGTGCTTGGAACATGATGGGGAGAGTCTAAATTTGTCGAATGACTTGGAGCAGTTGAAAGCATCTTGTTCTCCCCCTCCTGGGGACTTTCCTAAGACAACAGTATTCTGATGCCTATGCCTGCACTCCGATTATTCTCCTCAATGCATCCCTAGGCTCTCATTTGTGGTGATGAGCTATGAGTCACCAAGTCATTTAAGCCACCCCTTAGCTCTGCATGGATGAGCAGTGGGAGGTACCTGTCACTTCTTGGGCTTTAACTGGAATTTAAAGGCAGCAGGAAAAGCTCCATTTAACAAGTTCTGTGTGATTTGCCTGGTTCATGTCCCTTTGGCTGCAGAGGGTAGATTTGAACCCAGCATTAACTGCTTTCACAAGATACACATTCTCACTTGACCAGGCTGCACCGGGAACCATGGTAACAAGACAGGCCAGGGTGCCTGCCTTTAGGAGTCTGCATCAGTATAGTGCAAATCTCTCTCTGCAGCCCAGGGCAGCCTGATTGCTGACTGCCCAGATCAAATCGCTGGCACAGTGACACACAACTGTTTCAGCATCTCATTTGGCGGCTGCTTTATGTTCACTGTCAGATGCTGGACTCAGGGGAGTTGGGGAAGCGCCCCCAGCTTGTTTGAAAGTTCAGTCAGTGGCTGCACAGATGACTCGGGACTGCTCCTGTGATCAGCTGTTCTGTGATTTGTACAATTAGAGCAGCTTTCTTGCCGGAAGCCTTTGAAGAACAATTACAAAAACAAATAGAAGCTGCTGCAGGAGCAGAAGTCATAGCAGCAGAAAGAAAAGAGAAAAAGAAAGACAGACAGACAGACTGACGTGCCAAACAAGACATGCTCCTCCCCCACCCTGCCAGGACGGTACACATCCTTCTTTGGAAATGTTGAGCTTTTCATGCCAGGCCTCAAAGAGTCAACCTTATCAAGAAAAATAGCAGTTAGCTTCCTATAATCATCACAACACATTGTAACCTATTATTCTGTAATCCTTTAGAAATGAATAACCAGAAGGGTTTTCTCTCTGGAAATCTCCTATTCACGTTTGGACAACCAGTCCGACCAAGCCAGCAGTGCTATGGAAGGCTCACTGTGGGCAAGACTGACTGGGATGGCATGTGGGCAGCCCCTTTCCAATCTGCCTTGCCCGACCACCAGCTTTTTCATTTACTCCATTCCTGACAGTATCTTCTCTCACATGGACAGTTTCCGAACTCAGTAACTTATTATCCTACTACACCTGAGTGAAAACATGCTAGAGACTGGTAATCACCCCCAAAACCAGTGGGGTACCTTGTGATTTATCACATAAGCAAGCTGGTGATTCTTGCTTTGTAGATAAAAGAATGGAAGGGGTTAAGAGGCCAAGACACAAAACTGACCATGGAAGAACCAGGTCAGGACTCTCTTCTGACCAAATGCTTTCATGTGACTACAACATATATCATTCTCTAGTTTCTCATGTTACAGAGTGCCTCACCCAAAGCTTGATTGTAGTAGGGAAACATGTGCTGACACATAGAACACATGTGTATCGTAGAACAATAGAAACATGAAAAGGAAAAAGCAGAATGAAATCACCTAAAAATCTCAGGCAGTACAAACATCTGTTAGTATTTTGATGTCTGTTCCTGAATCTCCATTTAAACAGTATTAAAAGTGGCATCATGTAAGAAAGACTGTTCAAAAATTTCTTTAAAATATTTTACAGTTCCATACATTATTTACATGATATATATTAGTGTTTTCACCTTATTCCTCTTGCTCATCTCCCTCCCACTCTGCTTAGAAACCTTCTCAACAAGTCCCCCGACACTTGTGTGTGTCTGTGTGTCCTGAAAACAACATGAAAAAAAAAGTTAAAAACTCTTTCTTGAAGAAAGGCTGTTTTTAATTATTATTATTATTATTATTATTATTATTATTATTATTACCATTTACTTATTTACTTTATGGGGGTGGGCTTATGCCACAACATCTGTGTAGAGCTCAGGACAACTTGGTTCTCTCTTTCTACCATTTGGGTTGTAGGGATCAAACTCAGGCTGTTAAGTTTTGTCAACAAGTGCCTTTACCTGCTGGGCCATCAAGCAGGCACCCAAAAGATAGTTTTTAATTTGCTTTTTACTGTTTTCTTTTGTGGACATTTTCTTCATGTTCACACATCCAGAAATTTCTCTGTAACACATTTGATTTACGAAGTTCAAAGAACAAATAAAGCTAAGTGTTAGCGCAAAATCATGTTGATGCTAATCACAATGGAAAGTGTTAAGAGAATCCTTATGGTGCTCTCTAGGTTTCTAAGTTCCAAATGGGTGCATTCTTTAAGAGGTGTGCCCAGAGGGCTCCTGGCCCCAGGGGCTGCATTGCTATGTGTCATCTGATACTCTGGGTTTAAGAGACTTTCTGCTGGGTGTTTTTGTAGCCATTGACACCCTTCTTCACAGACCTTTGCTGGTTTTCTGTTTATTTCAGGGGAATGTTGAATTGCACTGTAGTACAGGGATTGGACACCCTTGATTCCAGAGGTGTATGGCTGGGTGGAGTAATGCTCAGAGTCTAAGCTCACTTCTGAACTCCAGTAGTTGAGGGATCTTCTGTCTCTTCAGGCATGCTACCATTGATGTCACTTGTGGTGTCTCCATTATCAGTCATATGCCTTTGAGTTAAAACTATATCATCCAAAATCCACATTTGCTTGGCATAGAAAGCTTCTCTCTGAGAGTTCATTTTGATGTAAGAATATCCCTGTGTGCTGTTGATATTGTTCTTTGGAGCATTCATGAGCGACACAGGGAAGCAATAGAGAAGCATTACCAATGCAGGTGCTAGAGCAACTTGCCTGGGTTTGATGCTGGCTTCACCAATCCCTATCTGGAGCAGCCTCAGCCAAGTTACTTAATACTTCCATGCTTCACAGTTCCTATCTGCATAATGGACATAATAATAATGCCTAATGTAATATACTTGTGAAGGGTCAATGAAAAAATCCTAACATGTTGCCCTGCACAGACATGTTTGTTCAATAAATGCTACTTCTCATTATCTTCCTAAATACAGTACCATCTCTCAGTCAGTAGGCCTGCTTTATAGTTGGGGCTGAGGGTTCTCTGCCTCATTCAGCACACACTGTTAATTGCATGTAGCCAGCTTCTCAGGGTGAGCACTGGCCACTTTCCACCTATGGACTTCCTTGATTGCTAGAGTTTCCCCAGAACTCACACAATGACACAGTGCTGGTATATTTCTTCTTTTACAGTTGGTAATGGCAAATGGTAGATGAATGTATTATCTTCCTTGTCATCCAGAGAGGACAATTGTGAGCTAAGTCCTACAACCCACTCCAGAAGTCTTCAGCATAACTGAGCCTGGGTTGCCCTGGTAACCTGTTCTTCCACTTACTATCTCACTTGACCTCTTCCTCCCCAATTGGAGAACCAATAAAACACCCCCTGATATAGCCTAGTAAGCCAAAGCAGGGATTATAATTCTATGTATGTGCCATGGTGAAAAGAAATCAACAACGGATCCAATATTGATCCTCTTGTTTACCAGTCAGTATTTGTTTAATAGCCTGCACATGGTGCTCTCCTTGATTATGGCATCGTGTTCACTAACAACCACCAGAAAAGCATGAGGCTCATTTTGGAGAGAAAAGCATTCCCCTCGGTAACCACTCTCTCACCTTTTGACTGTAGGATGGGTCTCCAAGGAAAAACTCTAAGTCAGGAACTGTATTGTCACCTTCCTGAGGAAACAGACAGCCGAAGCAGTACAGCATCAAGCTTGAGACATTCTTCTTGGGTGACAAAGGGTATGACCACCATGATCCACATCACTCCTGGTTTTCTGACTATGATCATTTCTGAATTTTGCTTTGTGTTAACTAGATTCTCTTTAAATTGTGGACAATGCATTGTTTCTCACAAGATACACTTACCAGTGGTCTTCCCACATTTTTCCCCTTTAATACATGATCCCAGCTTGCCTTAGCAGCCTGGAGAACTAATTTAAATAATGAAGTAGAACACAGCACCTGTCCCTGGTTTTCATAGGATACAAAGAGCTGTATTTCCTGGGATCAGCCCTTATTCCAAGATTCAGCCCCTTCTTCAATGACATGTGGCTTGACTCATTTGCTTCCCCATGCAGACACTAATCCCGAATCATGTGAAGAGGTTTTATTTCCAGATATCATGTAAAATTAATTTTCATAATTCTCTCCATTCCGGCCAGTCTATACATATATTTCTTCATTAACCACTTTATTTCCACATCTGAATTGTTGCTGTCCCACATCTGGAAGACAAAGATTGAAGTATGAGTTGGTAAAAAATGCACGATGGAACTTGAAGGAACTTGAGCTCCTGGTCCCTGGAGAGCCTTGCAGTGCCCTTTACAGATATTAGAATAGCACCCAAGCAACACAGTTGAAGAGACATTAATTTTCATTATGAATAATTAAGTAAGATAATAAAGACTACTACTCTGGTGGGAGATATTTAGGTGTTTTTGAATGTTCAGTGGCTCTGTGCCCAAATTTAATAACTTTTGTGTAGAGTATAAACTGTAGTAGAGGCTTTAAACTTGCATGAAAGCTTCTGCACAGCACCATGCTCTCGAGTGACCCTTCTCAGGGAACAGTGTGGTTCTGCTCAGGCTTTGAAACATTCTCTAATTAAGTTGAGCTCCATCCACCTTCATCCTGTATCTTGCCAGTTGCTCCCTCCTGAAACTGGCCTTGGGTACCAGCCTATCAAACATGTTTCTGTTGCTGTCTACGTGGGTCGAGTGGCAGGGTCTATAAATGAAAGTCATCATTTAGTTGGGGTCTGCGAGTTTCACTTCTACGGGAACTTTCCTTTTGTTCATCTCTGTTAGAGACAGGGTTATTTTACCTTCTTTTTTTAATTAAACTACAAGTTTGGCCTTGTTGTCCCAGGCTTTGCATCATGTGGTGTCAGAAAGCAGGTCAGGAGACCCAGAATATACGCCAGAACATTGGACCGAGCCCACAGGAGGGAACAGCAGTATATGGCAGAGGAATTTGTGTGGAGGTGTGTGTCACACTTCCACGGAGTTCTTTCTTTTCATATTTTCATCATTATGCTTCAGCTTTCTTGTTTTTTCTTCCCTCCTTTAAAAGAAAATGAGTGAATTTTAAAAGAAATTCTACATAGTATTTCTATATAAAAAAGACAGCTGCTCCTGGTGAAAAAGCAAACAGAAATAAGCAGGCAGTACAATTCTCCTCTGGAAGTGCCACGAAGTACTGTCCCCCCATCCAGACTGGTTGCTAAGGCTCTGGATCACTGTGGAGCTCACTCACTAGAAGGTGGAATATTGGGCCTCACTCTCACCTTCTACCATTGAAGCCTGTGGTTTAGTAACATCTTCAGGTGATTCCAATACATATTCTCCCCCAGTAAACTGCATGGCTATCAGAGTGGTCTGTGCCCTTGGGAACCTCTGGGCTGTAAGAATCCTGAAGCCACTCTCAAGTGATGGAATAAAAGGGTGTTTTTGTTGGTCTTAGTCTAGAAAGATTTTTAACAAGCTGGGTGTCTGCGCCTTGTTGTGCTACCTTACTTGAGTGACATGCTTTACATGGGAAGTGACTGATATGCCACCCAGCTTTACATTGCATCAGGCTACATGTCAATATGGTGACTGTATAATCTATGCTCACTATACCAAAATATTTAGAGGCTGAGAATCTATGTTTATTACTTTTCCTGCTGGTGACAAAATAGACCACAGAAACTACCTATGGGAAAGGATATACTTTAGCTCAAACTTTAGAGGGTTCAGTCCATGGTTGCTTGGCTTCATGTGAGTGGGAAGAACAGCATAGCAGAAGGAGTATGTGGCTGGGGAGCTTCTTTGTCTCATGGCAGACAGGAAGTAGAGGCTGAGAAAAGACTAGGGATGAGTAACAACCTTCAGAGTCACACCACTATTGAACTACTTTATCCAGTGAGGCCACATCTCCTGAAGTTTCCACACCCTCCTACAGTACAGCCACCAGCTGTGGATCAAGCAGCCAACACGTGATCCTCTGGGGGACATTTTCATATTCAAGCCATACTCACTCCATGCCAAAAAAGCCTCATATGTTTGGCCTCTGATGAGGGCTCCACCACGGTCAAGGCATGGTACAAAGAAATATATTGTGAATGGGTAGGAGAGGAAGAGATCATACATGAGGCAGAAAGCCACAAGACTTTAAGATCAGGGCCAATCATTTATAAGGACCCATGCTTATAGAAACAAATTCACTTTGTGTCACCAGCACTAATCCCTTCTGAGGTTAGTGCACAATGGCCACACCACCTCCTAGTGGCCCCTCTTCTTCAAAGTTTTCTACATTCTCACTCTGTCACACTTGGGATGATGCACATGGACTTAGGGAACTATACTCATACTATAAGTCATGGCAGTGGATACCTAGTTCTTATCTTCCCTGGATTTTCTTCCTTTTAGCACTAAAATGTTTTCATCCCAGATGCCCAGCAAAGGCTTGAAAATTAAGGCCATTTGGCAGTCTGGCCTCTAAGCATGAACAGAAAACATTTAATTGTCTGAAGCTGTGGATGCTATGTGGCACAAATGGTGATATAAGGTTCCAAGTTTTATTATTTTCTTTAATGCCCAAGTATATGAATTATGAAAAGCAGCTTAATGATATTGTTTCAACACCTATTTCTTAGATAGCAGTTGCAAATGATTCTAAGACATGAGACAGGTGTTTCTGCATGGTCCACTGGATAGAATAAAGAAAAATGTCCTCCCAGATTACTGTACAGATGATGTGCCCAATGGCTTCTATATTCAAATGAACAATATGCTCAATTGCGTAGCTGACAGAATTCCATCTGGCCTGCCTCTGACATCCAGAGCTGAAATGGAAGCCTCTATAGAGTTTCTGGATTCGGGAGTAGGAGAACCTCACTGTGCTTCATGAAGTCATTGAAAGAGGTGGGTATGGTTAAAGCCTGCTGCCTCTGCAAGCAGTCATCAGCCTACATTCATGGTCTGGAAAGTTACTTTTAGTGTGGCTTTATGTGGAAGCAAACAAATGCCTGGTGAGTCTTGCCTCTGTACCTACCACCATCTTAATCTGGGATTCAGGGTCTCTTTGCAGAGCTCGCCCCTTTTGTATCATCAAAGAAGAATTCCTACCCAATAATCCTGGGTCTGGTTCTCATTTTCCTACAGCTTAATACAGTCCTGGGTTCTAGTGCAGTTAATATTTAAGCTTTCTTATCTTATATGCACTAGCAGCAAGGCTGCTAGAACACGATACCATTAGAACACTCACCAAGATTTGAAAGAATGCAGTGTCATTTACCATTTTAACATGAACAAAGTATTATTTGTGGAAGCTGAGGACCTTTTAGGCTATTGAACATGGAACTTGGTTAGTACCCAAGAAACACCCAGGAAGCCAACCAACATTAATGTTTGGATCCAACACAGCAGAGCCTGATTTAATTAATCTAGGGTGAGGCATCAGTATGAAAAATTTAAAAGCTTTCCTGTTGATTCTAGTATGCTCCAGGCTATTATATAATAATCTACACTCTTTTATATTCTTTAATTTAGTCTTATTTGTTTGTAACTTTATTCCTTTGTTTGTTAATTTCTGCTCATTACTTTCATATGAATTCATTGATTCATTGGTCATTCATTTATTTATCTCTGTTTGTTTTAAATATTTTCCAATAAAACTTACAATGAAAGGAAGAAAACCCTTGAGGCAATTTGGTTTTTGTAAAGTATCAGATCCAATGATAGTCTCTCCAAGTGAAAACTCTCATCATGTATGTCTCTATGCCTAAGCATGAACCCTGAAAAAGTATTTTACTCTATTGTCTTCTACCTCAGGTATACCTGGGAAGTATATATTTCTTAAATAACATACACTTTTGCTACACAATTAAATAAAAAGGCTTGAATTCAGCTCTGACTTCTGAATACAGACTTACTAATTCTCTATTTAGATCCACTAAAAGTGTGGTTCAATTATCAGCACTTAAAAATGTCATCAAACATGGAGTAATTCATGCTATTTGTAATCATATGGGTGATCCCAAAAAACTGTGAGAGAAAATTTATTCATCATTAACAACTCTATCATTTTGAAATCTCAGATATTCTTGGATCAAAATAGTATGCTTAGAATTCTACACAATTTTTTTTGGGGGGGGGGTCAGGAAATGAATACAAGACCCATACCATCTTTCTAAAGCAGGGCTTGATGGCACTATCTATGGTTCTCACACCTTCCTTTAGTGTGTGCTAGTTACCATTACCCTGAGAGGGCCATACTCAGAGTTTCTCTTTCCCTAGATTATTGCTGGAGGCTGAGGAGTGCAGGGGCCAAGTCTGAGAACCTCTGTCCTCTGTCCTTTTCTCCCACCACCCATATCTCTTGTGTCTGTTTCCTAAAGGTAGGGTCTGAGGTTCAACTCCACTGGCATAACCTTAGAGATGGACAGAAAGTGAAAACCTCAGCATCCACCTAGACCTGCCACATAAGAATTTGCAATGAGCCGGGAGGTGGTGGCGCACGCCTTTAATCCCAGCACCCCGGAGGCAGAGCCAGGCGGATCTCTGTGAGTTCAAGGCCAGTCTGGGCTACTGAGTGAGTTCCAGGAAAACACGAAAAGCTACACAGAGAAACCCTGTCTGGAAAAACAAGACAAAACAAAACAAAACAAAAAAGAATTTTCAATGAACAGGACATTTGAAGGAGTTTCTAACTCATTACAGATTGAGGAACACTTCTCGAAGTCCACATCATAGTGGACAGTGTTCTTTTCCAAATCACCTTCTACCATTATCTTTGCATCTCTTGATCATTCTGTATTCTACAACTTCTGCATGTTTGTAAATGTTTATCCTTCTGCCCAGACTAACTTGCCCCTTCTTTGAGTGACCAATTTGATTCATCTTTCAAGCCATGATACTTCTGTGAAGTTTACCTTAACTTTCCTAAGTGGACTACTTTTTAATTTCTATCTTTAATTTTGTCCTTGTGTGGTTGTTATATTTTAATTGTATATTATTTCCATTTAACTATAAAGTCTCTGTTAGCAGAGCTGTGTGATATTAGTTTCTCTAGCCATAGAACTGCTCATGGGGCATGTGACTTCACTGAATGTTTTTAATGAGGGGGCAACTAACTGTGAGGCCTTGGCCAGGTCACCAAACTTATTTGAATCTGTTTAGTCAATGGTAAAAACACAGCCATGAATTACATAACCACCCTGTAGATAATTTCAAACTATTAAATTTTTACTCCATGCATTTACTAAGCAAATTTTGATGTCAGGTGTGGTTATAGATAGGATAATGTTTATGGACTTGGCCATGTGACCCTTATAATCTGGTGGGAGAGACAGACCCCAGACAACTCATCAATCAAAAATCAACCTATTTTTCAGTTGGTCAAGTGTTCATTAAAGCATAAAAGGCAATATATCTCAGACAGAGGGAAGTTAACCTAGTTGAAAAAGCCAAGATCTTTGTGTTATTTGTATTAGTATTTTATTAATCCAAAACATAAGAAAATGTTTATTCACTTTCTGAAGATGGTGCTTGGGATGTATATACCATGTTAGTTCCAGGAAAACCATAAGCTCAGAAAACAGACCAAACATATTTGAGATACAGATTGGACTAGAATCTTTTCTATGGTTCTTACAGTAATATGTCTTTCCAAATGAAAGTACTGTAAATGCAGCAATTGACTAGAAACTACAGAAAAATTTAACTATGACAACGCTTTTGTGCAGAGTTCTAGAGCATATGGACGAGCCCTAAAATACAGTAGAGGGGAGTAAAAATACAGTAAAATACATCTTAGCGGGGAGATCAAACACGGCCCTAGAATGTAGAGTTAGTCCTGTGTCAGCAGTGGAAAACTATGAGGCCTGAGCCTCAGTTTTTTCCATTGTGGAAAGATGAATTGATATCCTATAAGCTCAAATATATTCCCAGGAATTCAGCAAGTTACCAGCCCTTATAACAGACAATGACAATTTTCAGAGACACAATTTTGTACTTACATGGCTGCTAAACTATGCAATCTTAATCTTTTGGATAAATTAAGTTGTCTTTTCTTAGTTGCCAAAAGTTTTCCCTTTTGGCTTTTGTGATTAGAAGAGGCTGAATGTGTAAGAGAGAGCTGGGTCTAGAAGGGTAGCTACAGTAGAACAGACTGGGCAATCTAGTCCCCTCCTTCCTCTGCTATGCTCTCCATCTCAGTACAAGTCCAGGAAGCTGCCATTCAGCAGTTGTAGGAAGAGCTATATCATCGCAAGAAGCAGAGCCAAATATTTGATTTGGTTGATTATGCTGCAGGTGTCTCATCAGACCTGCGGTACCCAGATTCCTCATTACTTTTCCTCAACCTAGTGCCTCTTGTGGGAATGTAGCACGGGGCAGGAGTCATGGGTGGGGGTGGTGGTGGCTGTAATAACCAAGGCCCTGGCTGGCTGATGCCCAGGGCTAGCTGAAGAAGACGAAGCTAGAAAAACTAGAGACAATAAAATCAAAGGGCAGAAAGGAGAAAGGGTCTATCGAACAGTGAGCCATGGATAGATGCTGAAAATGGTAAGACTTTCTAGTGTCACTTTGCTTGGATTGAAGGAAAATGACTTCCATTCATAAAGTTGAGCCAGAAGGGGCTGTTTACAATCACAATCACCTTCAAGCAGGTGCTTCTGTGCCATCCAGAGCACAGTAGTTTCATTGGTCATCAGTCCTTAATACATGAAGGGCTTAACAAAAGTTGCCAAGCTACATAGATCTACCCCTGTGATAATGCGTTTCCAGGTCTGTAGTGACATTGATGCATATAACTGAGTCCTGTTCAATATTTCTCAGCCTTATAGCAGAATGCCAGACATTTGTTGTCTTGATTTTGACAAAGCAAATTGCAAGAATTGGGAAGGACAAGCAGTATTGCAAGGTCCTGTAGCTCAAAAAAATATTAGGACCTCAGACAAGCCTTTCTGACTTCAAGATTGTGAAATTGAGACTTGCCCCACTGTGGTATCTTTCTTCACTCAAGGTATAAAAGTGTCTTCCCCCTCTTGTTGGTTCAGTATATGTTGTATATGGGATCACAGATCGATCACCGCAACAGCCCATTTGCTTCCCAGAATCTGGGTTAGCAGATTGCCCTGGTGAAACACCTGTGAATGAACACAGTGTCTGCCACTGTTTAGAACAGTTAAAACATAGTCTATAAGCCTGACTATGTTCAATTCTGTAGCTTTAGTGTAGAATTCTTTGTAATTCAAATGCATATGTTTAAATATCGGACTTACTATACAGCCAAGGAAACCAAGCTACAAGAGTTCTTTCCCCTAAGTCCACATCCTCTTTCCCTTTCTGTGTCTACAGAACTTCCTACCAGTGTCTCAGGATGGAAACTGACATGAGCCACATTATTCTCTCCAGTGGTTTCTTTGTGTCTTACACCCTACACCAGGAAAGGTTTTGAGCATGGGTCTATCTACACTTACCTGATACAGAGAGGTTTCTAGCTTTGATTCCCAGGGGCAAGGAACTAAATAACCAATAATAGATGCTATGTTCACCCCAGAAACAAAGAGAAGGCCTGTTTTAATATGGCCTCCAATTTTTGTTTGTCTGGGATCTGCAAATTATGCAATTGGCCTTGCTAACCAGTTATAAAATTCCAATGGTTCTATTTCCCGAACATTCCCTAAAGCCATAAAACAGTTCTTAGGTGTATGATTTCCTCTGTTCTCCCTGACAGCGCTTAATCCTAAAACTGTTTTATTTCACCAAAACCACAACAGCTCCCCCCCCCCCCCCCACTTCACTGGTATTCTCATCCCCTTCTGTCTCAGCACTGTCCCATGTACTCTGGTTTCAGGCCACAGTAACCTTAAAAATAGCCTTTGTACTATCACTCAAGCAAACCTACCCTATCCGTATGCAGAGAGCTCTCTATTGCTATTGGAATGAACATCAAACTCCAAGTTTAACAGAGTTCTTCATAAGTTGTTTAGTGCCTGTGGTGGTTAGTTTTATACTCCAACTTCCCCATGCCATGGTACTCAAATGCTTGATCAAGTGTAAGTCTAACTATTACCATGATGGTAGTATTTTTTTTTTAAAATGAGATTAACATTTAAGTCAGCAGGCTCAAGAGAAGCAGATTCCCCTCTATAATGAGGTCTAAAGTGTCTTCTTAAGGGATAAAGAACCAAGGTTCACCAGAAAAGACAAGATGGAGCCTTTGGTCTCAAGTTGCAGCAGCAACTCTTCCCTGGGTCTCCAGCCAGCTGTCCAGGTCTACAGTGCTTGGACTTGCCAATCACTATAATCATATAAGCCAATTGCTTAAAAAAAAAAAAAAAAAAAAAAAAAAAAAAAAAAACCACTTCTGGCTCTCTTACACACACACACACACACACACACACACACACACACACACACACACACATACACATACACACACACACACATAAACACACACACACATAAACACACACACACACACATACACATTGTTCTGATGAAAACATTGCCTTTCATCTCTTTTACAACTTCCTCCTTCCCCCTTTATCAATTTTGTATGATCTTAAGTTCATGTCTCTGTCAACTTGGGACTTGAGACAAATTGTCATGTTTTTCTTGATGAATGGGATAGTCATCTCCATTATTCTCCATTGTGTTATTTGCCTCCCAATCTGGGCTACAAACACCTTGCAATTTCTTTTAACCAATCACTGTATTTTCTGTCCCTAGATATCCCCCCTCTCCTCTTTCTGTGTTCTCTCTCTCCTCTCTTACTCTGTCATAGTCCAGTTTACCCTATTCTTAGCACTATAGTTGGTCATTTTCTTGACTACTTCCTTCAGTGGACTCTGGGCTTCATATAGGTAGTGACCACATCCATTTTCTTTTTACTTTTATGCCTAATTAGAAAACACTTGGCTTGGGAAAGAAACTTAAATGATGGAGCAAACTGAATCAATGGTCAGTCAAAAGTACAACCTGTGAAGTCGGAATAAGGAATTCATACATGTGACACTAACATGTTTCCAGCCTTCGTATCTTAGACCATTTTTATTTTATTTTTATTGAAATAGCGTGTGATAGGAAGTCACAACATGCCCACATGGTTGGGCTTGCCCGGCGGACCACCTAGTTATTTCCAGTTCAAAATAGCCATTTTCGGGTCAAAACATCTCACGTGACTAGGACTCTGTGGCTTTGCATTGTTGCGTAAAGCCCGCTTGGCCACGTAATCTATGCGCATGCGTGGAGTAGCCACATGTGTTCCTGTAGGCATGCATGGCCCACTCTTTAAAAAGCCAGCGCCATTCTTGTACCGGTCTCTTCTCCTCTCTTCTTGTCCTCTTAATCACGTGTGTTTCACACAGGCTTGTCACGTTTGTCTCTTCCTATCCTATATTAATAAACAGCTCTTCTGTGGATTTGTTGTGTTTGGGATGTGCTCCTCGAGGGTTAAGAGCACAAAATAACTAACATTCTAGTACCTCGCAGAGTAAGAGTGCAAAATAACTAACAGTGTGTCAGCCTCAATAATTTTGGCATGGATTTCAACGGGATAATTAAAAAATAAACTTGCTGAGATGGTTCATCACTGTAATCAAGTACTCAGGAGACTGAGGCAGGTGGATTGCTATGAATATGAGGCTAGTCTCAGTGGCATAGAGAGTTCTAAGCCTGTAGTACAGTTTGAGACTGTGTCAAAACAAAGCAAGAACAAAACAAAAGCAAATAAAATTTAAACAAAGAAGATAGATAATTGCTTTATCTCCTTTGAAGCTGGAGGGTGGATATGGTGCAGTAATATAGAATTCCATTGTATTTGAGACCAGGGAGAGATCTCACCCATGAGTGAGAATGGGATCTCTAGCATCATGTATGCTGTTATGGACCAAAGAAAATTCAAAAGCAAACAGTGGCCATAATTTCTGGCATTACCATCAGACAAAGAGCATCTGAAGCGTGAACCTTGGTTCTATCCACGACAGCAACCAACCATTTCCTCATAAAAGAAGGCTCCATGCAGCTGACCAGGGAGGGTTACTCCAGCTAATTTCACAAGATTCCCAGATGTGAAGCCAGCAAGGTACAAAATTCTTCTACTCTGAAGAAGGGATGACTTCACAGGAGTTATTCTCTTGCCCTGGAGCCATTGCCAGGGCATTCTTCCACAGTTTACTGTTGAACTTGAGTCCCTAAGAAAGACAGTATCCCTTTGAAATGTGGTTTTGGGCATGGGAACATGGGTTCTGGGCTTTTCACAACACATCTTTGCTTGTGATCCTGGCTGGAGATTAGATGCAACAATGCCCCGCCTCCCCAATGTGGGCAGTAAGCCACCTGACCATTAGGGACAAAGTCCTTCCTCCTCCTCAGGCACTGTGGTTTTGTGTCTGCCCAATTTGTGCTGTGTAATGATTGGGTTTGATAGTTCTGTGGATGGAGTTGCAGAGGCAATCACCCCCTCCCTGAGACAGAAGCATCTCTCCCCACCCATTTGTCACCCCACAGGCTGCCTGGCAGAGGCAGGGGGCAGGATGCACATTGTAATAGATTCTATCCACTGCTGAGCTGAGGGATAACAGATGGGTAGGTTTCCTCGCGCAATTTCCACTTCACTTGGTTTGGGTATAAAATAGCAGAAGGGTACTTTCTTCTTGTGCAATTTTCAAACAGATAAAACCAGAGGGAGGGTGTATTAGGCTGGGAGGAGGGTGAGGGACTTGACTGTCCTTTAGAGGAAGCCAAATGAACAGGAAGCACTGTGAAAGATTCAGGCTTGTTCCTCCCCCTCCCCCTGCTAGATAGGCTGTTGCTCTTCCATCCTAATCTGCCTGCTCATCCCCACCAGGCATGGCAAAGGGAATGATCTCAGGGAGGCCAGACAGTCTGTTGTTCATGTTGTTACAGTGTTATGGTGATTGCAGTACAAATTCTCAGGGTGAAAAAAGGTATAATGACAGATTGTGTGATTATACCCATACTTATAATTAAGCTGTTACAATACAGACAAGCGCCTGCTCTCTAATGTCACCAACAGAAACCTCTTTGCTTGGAGAGGAAAGTGACTCACTCTGGCAATTAGAAGGAGTTCCCTACAGGACTTCATTTCCAAGCCTTATGAGCGCTTCAGTTAGGAAGATGTATAGCTTGCTTGAATTACAGAGGAAAGTAGAGAGCCAGGAGCAGCCACCTGATCTCCAGGTACAAGATGCTGCTGGTTAGAGAAGGAATTATTACCATCACAAATTACCTCTTTGCTGTACACAAAGGACTTGAGGACCCTGCTTCTGCAAGGCACTTTATCACAATGTTTATATTCTTCTCTGTGCTCTGTGTGGGATTGGTGGTTTTCATTCTAGAGCAGGGAGGAGCTGAGAGAGAGAAAGCACAGCAGAGCAACAGAATAATTTGGTGTTTAACTGGAACCTGACCACTTGTCAATACAGCCATTTACAGTGGCTGTCACTGGCCAAGCAGCAAAGTGGGTGGTTTGCACCTGAGAAACTCCCAAGGCCCCCCAGAAAGGGTTGTTTGGGGTCTTCCCATTAACATTAATCCAATAACCATTTTCATATCAAAGCCAAACAAACTTTCTTTCTCTGCCTTCCTTCCTTCCCTTACCACCACCCTTCCTTCTCATTGCTATAGACTCACATGTCTCCTTTCAGTTTTCACTGGTGGGTAGACACCATTCTTAGGAATCTACTTCTCTTCCCCGAACATGGGCTGTGGACTTCTAATCGGGCCATGCTTATGGCCATTGATGTAAACCGTCTTTGAAAAAAGCAGTAGCCCTCTTTGCAGCAACCAGCCTCTGTGCATAGAACATCGCTGCCTTCCCTGGTGTGAAGGATTTCTGGGATTTCTTTGCACAGTATTTCACACAAAGAAAAAAATTATTCTGAGGTATGTATTGGGGTGTGCTAGTGGGTTTCTTGGAGGCTGTACACTCTCTCAGGCATACTGCTTCCTAATCTGCAACTCCAGGTAATACTTATCCACCTCCAGAGAGCATCTTGAAGGGTAATTAGTTAATGGTTGTGAAGTGTCTTGAAGACTCAAGGTGCAATACAAGTGGTAAGAATTAATACTGTAGTCTCATGAAAATGATCCCTGGATGCCAATGCTTGAGAGCTCACCTCGAATTCACCTCAAAATAGGCAGAATATATAATTAATGCAAAGTGTGTGTGTGTGTGTGTGTGTGTGTGTGTATACATACATACATACATACATATATACATAAATAAAATGACCACGTGATTGATAATAGGAACAAATGATCTCTATCAGGTCAGATCTGGCTTATGTCACATCCCTATCCTAGATCATTGGGCTAGGAGCTTAGAACATACAGGTATGCTGCACAGGTTCCCTTTACATTGGCCCAAATAACAAGAAATAACATTCTGCTGTCTTCCCCAGGAAGTGTGTGTCAATAGTGAAGGAATTATAGTATAGCATGGGTGAGAGAGATAATGGGGATGTATCAATGTGTGAGGGAAGAGAGGTCTTCAAGCCACTGTTCAAATAGTTCTGTCCAGCATCCTTCTCTTATGAAAAATCAGTTTAGTTTGGGATGGGGTGGTCTTTTACCTTCATCCAACTGAGCTAATGAGTTCTGCTTCCTTAGCCAAACTAGTTTGTGTAGGCATGGTTGTAGAACAAGTAGCTAATTCAGCAAAACTCCAGCATTAACTTTGAAGCTATTAACAGTAAGGTTCAAGGCACAGGTCAAACGTGCGTCATCTGAAGGAACATTGCATGGGTGTGAGGGAAACCCATAATGATGGAAATAATAAAGCACAGAATCAGAAGAGAACTCATTTAAGCCCTGACTTCTGTCAGGCTCAGCCTTCTAATAACACAACCAATATTTTCCTAACCAACACATAATATTCAAGGTGGTGCTAAGTTTCAGCTTTGATTGCTGGCAAGTTGGAGTTTGCTTATGCACAGTGGGATTTGTGGAATCTTACTGTCAGGGAAAAAGACAATTATAACTTCCCATTAATTGAAGGATGAAGAGAACTTCAAGATTGGGTAAGAGATAATGAAAGTCTCACTTGAGTCTTCATGTAGTCCTCATGAACATTTCATTTGGAAATATACGTTCAAAGTGAAAGTGTCCAAGGCTGAAGTGTTGGATCTTTAGAGCTATTTTCCTCTAGTACGTCATCTGTGAAATCCTGAACCCATGCATCTTCCGTTCATGGAGCAAGCCCTTACTGCTCTCCCATTATGTACAGGCTCCAGGACAATTACACACATAGGATACAAATCAATTTCTACAACTCAACAGTGCAATTGGGGTTAACATGACATGTACTCTGTGCATAATGATCTTTGTTAAAAAAAAAAAAAAAAGAAGTCAAGATAATTCATTAAGGATTTCAGAGCTAAAAACACAAATATCTAGAAAACAGAATTATAGAAAGACCCAGAACCTAGACAAGTGCATCCTATCTCTTTGACAGAGCCTGAGATCATGGCAGCTTATCCAGCTAGGAAGAGTGATATAGGGAGGGGAGACCATAGGACCTGGAAAAGGAAATGATGAGATAGTGGACAGATCACAGAATTCATAAAGATCACTGGGGAGAATATGATTGGAAAAATCAATTTGGCCATAACCATTATAGAGAACAGACATAAGAGCTGAAGTTTGTCTCTGAACAATGGGATCTGTGGAATCTTACTGGCAGGGGAGGGAGATGACTATAACTGCACACAGACTGAAGGGAGAAGAGATAGTCTAGATTGGGCTGCATTTGGGGACTAGAATAATGGTCTAGATAAGAGATAATGAAAGTCTCAATTGCTTGCCAAACATGGTACACAAAGATTTAACAAGAGGATGTAATGAATGGGGAAATTACTTTGAGAGTAGATTACGTTGGATTTAGAAGTTGGATAGATGTTGGGATGTGCTAAGTTCATGGTTTGTAGTGTTGTAAGGAAAGGTGATGCCATAAACAGAACCAGGAAATGCAGCTGGAGAAGAAGTCTTGGGGTGATCTCTTCCACTGTGGAACTTGAGATGTTGGTAGAAATGTATGTCACAGGTAGTTAGAATAATGTATATGGATTATGAAAGGGTCAGGACTAGAGGGAGGAACTGCTACCCCTTACGGAGGTGATAATCCAGCTAGGAGCCCATGAAGCTGAAGAGATGGTCTGCAAAAGAGATGAGAAGTCCAAACATGAGACTTTGGACAATGCCTATGCTGCCAGGCAGGAGTAGAGAATGGAGACTAACCTTCCATTGACATGGGACCATGAAGAGCATTTGGCTAAAACCCAGATGTAAAGAGTCTTAGGGGGAGGCTATTGTAGGAAATTACAACATCAAGGTTGGATTTTCTGTCACTGCACCTAGCATTGTGGAGAAAACCTTGGGCATCATGGAGAGCCGTGTGGGCGTCCGTCAGTTTACAGAACTGGTTTGACAAAGAACTAGAAAGAAGATCCCAGTCCCTTGCCTTGTGTTTGACTGATCCTTTCTCTTTTCTATTGTTCCTCCTGTTTATGAGACTGTTGGAATCAATGAGACAATATTGAAAAATATTGAGTCCCTAGGAGAAAAGGTTTAATGATAATGCTGACATAAATTTCAAGATTACCTTCTCTCTGAGGGGCCCAAAGCACTTCACATATATCATTCTTTCTCAAAAGAGCCATTCACTACAGCAAGGTAACAAATACTTTTATTATTCTGCTATTACAGAGAAACTGAGTCACTCTGAAGTAACTTGATTCATGCAATAACTATGATTCCTTTTGAAAGCAGGTATAGTTTGCATGCCTTTGACAATGAGGTTACCTGAGCATCATGTAAATTTTCATACTTGACAGATAGTTTTTCAAATAAAAGCTTCCTTGCCCCATCTCTCTGCAATTATGGCAATAGAACCTGTTTTCTTTGCTGTGTATGCATAATTTGTGGGCAGTCTTTATATTTTTGTAGAATTTCAAATACTGAGAACCTAGGGGGTTGTGTAAGAAAGGCTCTTGAGCTAAGTGTTATCAGGGGGCATCTTTTCCATCTGTGATCTTCAGAAACAGGGGAAAGGGGTGAATGTAGCATCCTTCCCATAGCTGCTTCCCCATGCTTCCTTGCAGATTGCTGGAATGTTGTCACAGCAGCCACTAATGGGATGAGCTTCATCTCCCCCACAGTGATTTGGATTTTGGTTATGTGTTCGCTCATCCATGATGGTGTGCTGAACAAAGAGTGAGAGAGCCCAGGAAGCAAGGGGTGGGGGAGGAGAGGAGATACTGGCTATTAAATTGGGAAGGTAAATGGACTATGGCAGTTGCTGATCCTGAAGGGCCACATCCATTCTCTTGAGTAGCATTTACATGCATCACTGTGTAGAAAAAAGGTCTTGACGAGCTCAGGCTGTTATGATAAAGCGCCACAGGCTGTGTGGCTTGTAAGCAGTAGAATTTTCTCACCATTCTGGAGCCTGCAAGTCTGGGATTGGAGTGAGGGACCTTTTCCTGGTATTGCAGACTGCCAAGCTTCTAATTGTGCACTCACATAGTGAAAAGAGGCCTAGAGATCTCTTTCGGGCTCTTTTGTAAGGGCAATAATCCCATTCATGAGGGTCCCACCCCCATGACCCAGTTCCCTTTCACAAGCCCCATTTCCTACTACAATCACCTAAGGAGTTAAGATTTAAAAATACAAGTTTGAGGGCTTAGTAGCACTAAGTCCTGAAAAGGCAGCATTTAGGAGAATTTCCATTTGCTAACTTCCTGCAACATGGCAGGTACTTGCAATGTTTACCAGGAATTGTGTACAAAACAGTTAAGAATTTTCCTTTCTGAGTTCCCTTCTGTAGGAATTCTAATGTTTTGATGATCTGCTTCTCCATGTAGCTAACTTGCAAAAGGCAGAAGGCAGCTTTCAAAATGCAAACATCTAGTAGAAACACATATAGAGCATCAGTTAGGAGGTGGAAGCATGGAAAAAAAGGCATCCCCATCTCCTTGCAAGAGCTACCTCCTACCCAACACAGACTGGAAG
Organism: Onychomys torridus; assembly: GCF_903995425.1. NCBI lineage: Eukaryota > Metazoa > Chordata > Mammalia > Rodentia > Cricetidae > Onychomys > Onychomys torridus. The sequence continues at coordinate 133,312,724 of NC_050443.1, forward strand.
TCCATAACAAAGGCAGGCCACCCCTTGGTGACTGTATCGATTTCTTTTCTGGCTCACAAGCCATTCCTGCTGTTACACATATGCACAGCATAGCCAAGGCGCTCTCTGTTCCATGATATTAGGGAGGAGGGAAGGATGCACCCATCCCAGACTGGTCCCATCATCCTCTGTCCCATCTTTTGTGTCTGGAGTTCATACCGCCTTTTGTCATTTCTGCCAGTGGAGTTTTCAAAAGCAAGAATCCTACTTCCTTTGGCCACTCAGAGAGTGTACAGTATATTTGATGTCTGGAACATCAAACAAATGCTTGCGCTCACAGTGCAGAAATAATCCCAGACAAAAGACAACTGTGGCTATGCAGAGAATACCAAAGAGACAGGGTCAGGAAATTACCAGGCAAGTCAAAAGAGAGGCTGTTTCACAAACTCAGTTCACCAGTGAGAACAGAGGGGAGCTTGCTGACTGCAACCACAGCTGATGACACCAGGGAAAGCTAATCAGGCCTGAGCTGGACCCATAACCCTTCTTCCAGACAGAGCCCGGAACAATCTGGGAAACCTGGGGCGTGGCCAATTAATGGCGAACTCAGCATGTGCAGCCCCAAGGAAGGAACTGGCCCCAAAGGACTTTCTATGGACCAGCCAGGGCTGTGCTGTGAGCCCAGGAGAGTGACAGCCCTTATGCCCTCCCTTTCTGGTGCTGTGGCTTTTCCAGCGGCTTGAGAGTAGACAGGAAGCTGGGGCATTTCCTCTTAAACACCTGGCTCTCTCTCTTTCCCTCTTGCTCTGCTGGTCTGTCCCCCTCTTCAAGGCCTAGGAATTAAGAGGTGAATTAATTGGAAGTAAGGGGAGGGAAAGTAAGGACCCGGGAACTGCAAATCAAAGGAGCCTTTCTCCCCAGAGGGCTCAGAGGGAACCCTGCTCACAATAGCAGTTCAAGTTCACCTTGTGTGAAGGGAAAGAGGTGTTTTAATGGCACTGTAGGAAGAGGGGAGGAGAAGGAAAGAGGGATAGAAAATCAAAAGAGAGAGAGGGAGAGAGGAGAGAGGCGCAAATCCAAATGTCGATGTGTAGACACAGTGAGGAGAGCCTGCTGGCTGACAGGGTGATTTATTGGATTCTTCCACTTAATCACTGCCGGCCTGTGGCCAAACGGATCTCCAGCAAAGCTGAAAGGCAGCCGAGGGAAACAGGCTCATAAGCATAAAGCCGCATAATGGTGTTCAATGAAGTGTGAGACTTTTAGTTCAGTCTCGCTGAGCCGGCCGCACCGCCGGAATGTCAAAGAGGGATTGTGGGTGGAAAAATTATGGATTTAAACTGCTAGCTGTAAATGAGGTCAATATGTCTGGTTCATAAACAGTCCGAGCCTATTCCAAGAATGCAGTGAGGGGGAAAATTAGCGTGAAGCCAACACTGTAGACAAACCTCATTGAGATATAATTGCAGCTATAAATACAAGCGAAAAGCTTACGGAGTGCAATAAAATACAGACACGCTTTTTTATTTCCCCTTCTTCTTCCTTCTTTGAATCCATGCATTTGTTAAGGCTGCGCATCTCTAATGCGCCTTTCATCTCCCCCTCCCTCTCCTAGTGACACCCAGTGTTGCAATTAATTGAGTGTTCTTGATTTCTCATTCCATTTTATTCAGGCGAGATTGGAAAAAATCAAAGAGCACATCTAAAGCATTTTCTCCCCTTTTGCCTCTCTATTTGAATCAGGTTGAAATGTGTGTGAGAGGGGAAAAAAAAAAGCAGTGCTTATTTTTTTCATGAAGAGGAAAGATCCAAGGAAAAAGGCTTTTTAAAGTAATACATCTGTGAGGTCATTTGAATCTCAGTTAATGAAGGGCATCAAAGACATCTATAGGGTCTCCTGGTGGGGGTTCTTGGGGGGGCACCTTGTCTGGCCTCATGAGACAGTGTCTCAAAATTAATATATATTTTTTCACGTTCTCTTTTTTCTTTTCAAACTCCAGAGAATCTCATTATTTTGTTTTGCACTTGAGCTCAGAGGACAGAGGACAGACATTAGCAAACTTACTTTGCCCGGTTTAAAAGCCGATACAGTAATAAATTGAAGTCTAATAGCTCTGGTCAGGCTGTCTTTCCCCTAAACCAATTGATTTAAATGGCAGTAATTTGGCCAGCGAGGCTAGTCCTGTTTAAATTAAACCCATTAATATAATAGCTCAAGTCCCGAATGAAATCCATCTGCAGGGAAGGCTCCACTGGTCAGTAGTTTCATAACTGTGAGGGGATGTCCTGGAACGCCCACAGTCCAGCAAACAGGAATTACAGATTACAAGCAAGACCCTGGTGTATAGGGTGGGGGTGACGGGGGATAGTAAGAGCACACATATTCAAGAGAGAAACTGGCCTGATGATTTCAAGGGAAATGACCTTGGCTATTAACAATGAAAGGTTAATTGTATTAATAGCAGCAAGCAGGGTTCCTGTGGGGGAAAACCTGAAGCATCCTTCTCCCTCTCACTCCATCCCACAAAGGAGATTTTTTTTTTCTTTTTAATTGTTCTTATTAAGCATCACAGATCACATGCCAAAAAAGCAATTTATTTTTCAATGTGGAACACTGGTCTCTGACGCTCAGGGTCTGCATGCGTTTGGGTTTCATCATCATTGGATATGAAATAATGTCTGTGCTAAGGACACACTTGGTTCAGAAGTGTGTTCTTGGAAGTTTTATGGTGAGGTGTGCTCACTGGAGGGGTTTGGTCTGAGAGTCAGGAATGCAACTGCTGTTCTCATCCCAGAGTCTGAGTTTGTGTTTAAACTAGAGCAAATTGCCTGTCGTCTGTTCAAAAGGAAAGACAGACCACTGAGAGAGCCTGACCTGGGGAGCTGTGGAATTGTGGGGATTTCACCATTTGTGCATATTAGAAGGATGTCAGTGAAATAATGCTGTGAATGTCCACTGGTAGCCACAGAAGACACTTTCTGTTAGTACAATAGGAGTTGGCACAGGTCTGACCACAAGACAGGGTCTAGAGGTATGTGGCATTGGAGCTAACTCATTTTTTTTCATGCATGTTTTTTAATTTTTTTTACATGCATTCTGTCTATATTATTGTCTAAACTGTTGGGCACTCTCGGACACCTTATTCTGAGTTTATTTCATAGCTAAGAAGGCACAAAAAATGGAACAAATATTCTGCATTCCTCGCTGGATGTTCTTTGTGTCAACAAGAAGACATAGAAATGAACTTAGTATCTGCAGCACTGAACATAGCTACACAGCAGCAGTTCTACTCATGGTAGCTATTAGGTTTATTAATAGTATATTAATTAATTAAGGCAACTAGTATATGGGTAATTACATCTCTTTATCATATGCATTAAGTCATTGACAGTTTATTTATGCATAATTGTAAGAAAAATTGCATAGTTGTACCCAATGATTAGTAGATAGTTTCTTATTTGGGATGTTGTGGTAGGGTCTTTTACACATGTTATTTAATTTATTCTTCATGTAATCTTGTGGGTGGAGTACATATTCTCATTTTCAATACTATAAGGGAAGAAATCTAAGTTTTCCTTTCCATAAGTTCTAATGTTCTTGAAGATATGTGATGATCCCCTTCCCTCAAATTGCCCTGAGATTTCTTTGCCCATTTGTACTTAATTTAGACTAGGAGATCTAAATGCTGAAAATATATCGCATTAGTTCATTTTTCATTTCTATAATAAATGCCTGAGGTAGGCTACTTTATAAAGAAAAAAGGTTTATTAATCTTCCTAAAGGTTCAAAGGCAAGGTGTTCTCATAAGCCTTCCTCAAACAGGGACCTCACAGTGGATGACATCAGGAAACAAGAAGCTGGAGATTGATCCAGAAATTGAGTATGCTTCTATAATCAGTAACCAGCTAGAGCTCAAGGATCTAGCCAGAATTACTTAAGTCTCTTTTGAAAGCATGCCTCAATGAGATGAGGATCCCTTAGTGTCCTGCCTCTTAATGATCCATTTATGCAGGTAATTAAACACATTAAATAGAGGTGAATTCTGTTATAACAGATACATGACATATGAAACAAATGTATCATAAACCAAGCAATGGATTTGACCCTAAAAGATTCTTCGATATTTAGAATTTCCTTGAGTTCATTATCAACTTTGAAATATAGGAAGTAATTTTACATTTGTAGAAGAAAGATGGCTTATAGGAGACATTCACTTAATAGAGGCTCAATTCCATTTGTGGCCAGTGTCACCTATCCCTTATTGTCCTCAGAGATGAAGTCTTACAACCTCATTTTTCCTGTCTGATAGTGCTGTCCATCCTTTAGAATATATGGGGGCCAGAAGAAAGGAACTGCTTAGGGACACTGTGAAATTGTCATTTCCTCTGAGCTTTCCCATTAGTGAACTGGTTTTACCAGCACTGCAGAGAGTAAAGAGGGTGCAACTTCCAGAACTATGACTCCAGTCCTCAACGAACTGCACAGGGTCAAGACATACTAACCAAAGGAAAGTGAACAGTAACAACAGAATAAAAAGACACAAACTCCAACAAAATAGACCCAATTGTCACTTGGTGAACTCTGCTCCTAGCAGAACAACCTGGGGCTCCATGCACTGCTTCTTCTAGTCAGTCATAAATTCTTAAAACACTTAAGGAAGCCGGGCGTTGGTGGCACATGCCTTTAATCCCAGGACTGGGGAGGCAGAGACAGGTGGTTCATTGTGAGTTCGAGGCCAGCCTGGTCTATAGAGCAAAATCCAGGAAAGGCACAAAGCTACACAGAGAAACCCTGTCTTGAAAAACCAAAACCAAAACCAAACAACAACAACAACAAAACACTTAAGGAAGGAATTGAACCCAAGTCATTGATTTCACATACTCAAAAAGTATTGACTGGCAGGGTAACAAATGAGAATGTGGGAATCCAGGGATGGGGTGGGGATGGAGGTTTTATTAATCTTAGGCCATACCTCTGCCCCTCCCTGATTCTACCACCAGTGGCTTTTACAGTTGATGTACCATGAATGGGCTACCAAGACTGTCCATCTCAGATCAACTCTGGAGTTTGGGCAACACAGATCCTGCCTTAGCTATTTAGCATTTTGCATATCTCAGTGTTATTATGACAGGGTTGATCTTCCTCTGAGAGAGACTAAAGAACACCATAAATCTAGATCATTGACACCTCAGATGAGTCTAGGAGGTAGACAAAATAAGTGTTTTTGATCTATTTCCTATTGGTAATAAAATAGAAGGGATGAAATGCTCAGTTACAGAGCTGTGAAACTTACTTTATAAGTTGGACATATTCATTATTAAACAAATATTTATTTAGTGGCTGCTGTGTCCCACTGAATAATAAACACTAAATAAATGTGATTGTTCCTAGTACTGGGTACCATTAGGCTCTTTTGGAACTCATATCTATGTTTATTATTGTAGGGAAAAAAACCAGAGGATAAGGCAGTGACACACACATTTAACATGTAAGCAATAGGATCCAGGAAAAGCACAAAGCCACACAGAGAAACCCTGTTTCAACAAACCACAAATCTGTGAACCTACAGCTAAAGCATGCCAAACCATGTTGCTCATGCATAGTGACCAGGATGCCCTTTCAAATAAGGTGGCATTTAAATCAATGTGTATGAAATCAGGAAATAGTATTTGAGGAAGATGAACAAGCAAACCCCCTACCCTCACCCCAAGCATGTGGTGCTCCTGTATTTAAGGTTTCAAGTGTAGTTCACTAATGGAAGTCCTGCATTCTTTCAGTAATTCACAGTAGTCAGCAGTCAGTGAACAACCTCTGGGCACCTGTACAGAATCCCAGGTAAATCAGCAGATCCAAAGGAGATACCAGGTAAAGAATTCTGTTGTCAGCTGGGTGGTGGTGGCACATGCCTTTAATCCCAGCACTCGGGAGGCAGAGGCAGGCAGATCTCTGTGAGTTCAAGGCCAACCTGGTCTACAGAGCGAGATCCAGGAAAGGCACAAAGCTACACAGAGAAACCCTGTCTCAAAAAACCAAAAAAAAAAAAAAAAAAAAAAAGGAATACTATTGTCTCCCTATGCATGAGTGTCTCCTGGGAAGGGGAAAATAGTGGTGGAAATGAACTCACATGTCCAGGGAGTGATAGAATCTCACTAGAGAAGCCCTTTGTTCCCTCCTTCTCCTTTCTCCTGAGGAAAGCTTTGACTTCCTTTCATAAGCATTTCTCAGGGATTTGATGAGGAAGGAGACCGTCTTTGGGTTTAAAGCCACATCATCGAGCCTTAGTTCACAGCCAGGCTTTGGCAACTGCCAAGATTTGCACCTTGCCACCAGTGTGTCAGAGAAATGTCATCCAAAGAGTCACGAACACCTAGAACATTTCACAAGACTGTGAGCCAGTTTCCACTGTCTACAAACGATCTCTGTTTAAGGAGCCACTGATTTCAGGAAGCTCTGCCTTGCACTGTTTATTCACTTACCAACATCAAATACCAATACCTCAGAAAGTTGTGAAAGCAAAGCATGTAGAATGGCTGAAACAGCAGATACAGTTGGATCTTTCTTTTCTAAATGAACAGAAGTATAGAAATATCTTTGTACCCACTAGCAAGATATTCCTTAAGTGTTTGCTATGCCTTACTTTAAATGTCAAAAACCAAGTCAATACTGTAAATATTTGCTTATCAACAGATATGCCTGTCAATAAATGCTTGCTTAAGACATATACTACCTACTAACCAGCGGGAGTCTTTTATTGTGATGAGAGCACTTACTGCAAACTCTACCACCGCCTGAGCTGGGATATTTAGTTACTCGTGTATTTATGTATGTATATATGTATGTATGTACATATGTATGTATGTACGTATGTATGTATGTATTTATTTAGAAGTAGGATCTCACTGTGTAACTCTGGCTAGTTTGAAACTCTCCTTGTAGACCCTGCTAGTCTGGAATTCACAGATCCCCCACACACACCTCTGGCTCTGACCTCCTGAGTGCTGGGATTAAAGGTGAGTGTCATCACACTTGGCCCCTTTGACTTTTTGAGGCAAATTCTTATTAGCTCAGGCAGGCTCCTGGTCCTACTGCCTCTTGAGTGCTAGGATTGCAAGTTTATGTTGCCATGCCCAGATATGAGCCGATTTTTAAGAGTACAGTATGTCATTATTATCTACGGGCACAATACTGTCCGCCAAACCTCTAGAGGTTATCCATCTTGAATAACTGAGATTTACATGTCGATGAGTATAGGGTCAAAGATCTGAGCTTACTTCCTGGTCTGAAAGCCCACCAGTCTCTGAGGTTGAAAAATCCACCAATCCTTGAGCTCAAATCCCTAGGTTCACCCCAAGTTCAGGACTTGAAACCCCCACCAATCCTCACCCTGGGCAGCTCCACCCCCCACCAAGAAACCCTATAAAAAGCCTACTTTCCACTCAGTACTTTTATGCTTCTCACCCAAGCACAGGCAGCTATCATATCTTGAGTCTTTCCCAATAAATTTCTTGTGTGAGGTTTATTGTGAGGTGTGACTTTGTGGTATTCCTTGGCTCCCTACAGCCAGGATACCTCTCCTCTCAGAGCTGCAGCACTTGCATTGGATGTTTCCCTCAGAGCTGTGACACTTTCCCTTCAGAGCTGTCACGTACAATGACCTCTCTTCATTCTGATGTGCCTCACCCACTCAATGCCTCCATTCTTTCTACACTTTTCTGGTGCTTTTGCATGAATGTGTTCCAGATTTAGTCTCTGGTGTCACAGTGTTGGGAGGTAGGGTATTTTAAGAACTGTTTGGGCCACAATGACAAACCTCATAATGGATTAATACACCCGGACAAAGGGCTTGGTCGAAGGTGTTACATTACTTCCTTCTCTGCCCTATGCCAGGTGAAGAAGGTACTTCCCTCTGGAGGAAAGAGTAAGTAAGACTATGTCTTGGAAACAGCATGCAGCCCTTGGCAAATGATGTTTGGATCTTGGAATACTTTGTCCTTAGAACTGTAAAAATAAACCTTGATTTTTAAAAATAAACTATCATGATTGTGATATTCTGGTATGATAACACAGACTTATAAATGGATCTGTGTAGTAGTCTTTCCTCCTGTGGCTGCTTACACATAGGGTCATGTCCTCTAATGTCTGTGTAGTCCCATATTGCAGAATTATTATTCTAAAGGTTGAATGATATCTTATTATAGGTATATGACAACTGTCTTTCTTCTCAGCCACTCTCTTCCTTGATGGGCAGATGCTTGCAAAGGTGCTGGTCACACAGTATCCAGTTCCTATGAACTCATTTGTTAAACAAACCACCTTAAAACCATGAATAGCAACTCCCTTTGCAGGCTTTGTTTTGAAGCTTCCGTTCTGCATCACAGCCTTCCTGATAGAGAAATTGACTAAGAGAGAGAGAATTTATTGATCAGAAAAATTCTGCCAGAGCCTCTTCTTATGCCCAAGACTTTATCCATTAGGTCACTAAGAGTCTTTAAACAACTGGCTGGCCTTCCTCTCCCATCACCCACACCTCAGTGCACAGTTTTGTTTTTATTTCCTGCTTTCATACAGAGGCTAGTTGAATCTTATCTCCTGGGTCTGGTGTACTCTCATATGGACAGGGATTCTCCTGGGTTCCTCTTTCTCACTTTCCTCTCATGCACAGGCTTTACTTAGTTGATCTCTGTGGTGGTATTATGTTCCCTGAAATATTGTGCATGCTAATAAACTTATCTGGGGTCAGAGACAGAACAACCACAATATTAAACATAGAGGTTAGGCAGTGGTAGCACACGCCTTTAATCCTAGCATTCCAGAGGCAGAGATCTACCGAGATCTCTGTGTGTTCAAGGATACAGCCAAGCATGGTGACTCATGCCTTCAATCCCAGAAAGTGAGCCTTTAATCCCAGGGAGTGATGGTAGAAAGCAGAAAGGTATATAAGGTATGACAACCAGAAACTAGAAGCCTTTGGCTGGTTAAACTTTTAGGATTTTGAGCAACAGTTCAGCTGAGACCCATTCTGGATGAGGACTCAGAGGCTTCCAGTCTGAGAAAACAGGATCAGCTGAGGAACTGGCCAGGTGAGGTAGCTGTGGCTTGTTCTTCTCTGATCTTTCAGCATTCACCCCAATATCTGGATCTTGGGTTTGTTTCTACTAATAAGACATTTTAAGATTCCTGCTACAGATCTCCCTCCTAATGAGGCTGCTTTCTCATTAGCCTAACAAACAGTTTTTATACCCTTATATAAGAATGGCATTGCTTTTCCTGACCATTTTAAGCTTATGAAAACATCTCTACCCATGATATTAGTGCCATGGAGTCATTTACTTTTTTTTTTTTTTTTTAAAGAAGACTGGAATCTAATCTTTATTTACAGGACACTGCAGGATACGAAATTCCACATAGAAATAAGGAACTCAGGACAGTTTTATATAGTATGTACAGTTCACAACTGTTCAAGTATAGTTTCTTTGTAAAAAGTGCTACAATAACAAACCACATTTAAAAAGAGTTCTTAGTAGAGAAACAGTAAGACAAATTTCATTTACTTTTTTTAAGCAACAAACTTTTCAGAGTACTTTCAGGTTTACAGAGTATGTTAGTTATATGCCTGTCACGGTGATAAAAATACACTTTGAAGGCAATTTAAAGAAAGAAAAGTTTATTTATTTATTTTTCTCGCAGCCCAAGGGTGGTGGTATCAGGGGCTTGAGGCAGCTGCTCACATTGTATCAGCTGGAAGGAAGCAGGGAGCAATAAAGAACTAGGGCTTAATGTGCTTTATACTTTTTATGCAGAGCGGGACCTAAGGCCAGGGAATGGCGCCACTCACTGCTAGGATGGATGCTGTCCTTCAGTTAGTCTATCCGAGACAACCCCTCACTGGTATGTCCAGAGGCTTACTTAATCTAAATCATCCCTCACTGCTGTGCCTTCAGGTTTGTCTTCTGTCTTCTTCATAATTCCAGATCCTGTCAAGTTGACAGTCAACACTGACCACCACATGCCAGAATTGAGTGGGCTGTTCAAAGAATTCCTACACATCCCTTTCCAGTCCTTCAATCTTATGATATCAGTTAAGTAGGAGGGTTGATTATCTTTGTCAATGAAAGAATTTAAAGATAGGAAACAACTCAGAGAAATATGAAAGTGGAGCATTTCTTGGCAAGCATTATAGAGTTTGTGGGTAGAGAATGGGTCCCAGAGCTAAGTGACCTCTGACCCTAAGGAGATTCATTTGAGTTTGAATATCGCCCTCTTGGTGACTCTCACTACTCTTATTGGACTTAAGGAGTTGGTATATCCTTTCTAAGTATAAGGATTAGGAACACTGCCTCTGTCCACAAGCATGGAAATAGCTATAATGGGTGCATGGGCATGGAAGCAATTGGTTGGTTTGGGTTAGGGTGAGCCCCTGACCTTCTCCTTCCTTTTTGGTGTAGTAGGAAAAGAGAAATTCACTGAAGGATGTGGCTAGATATTTTATTACACTATGTAAAGATATGTCACTGAGACTGCTTTAATAAAAAGTTAAATGTCCAATAGCTAGGCAGGAAATATAGGTGGGACTTAAAGACAGACAGACAGAGCTCTGGGAAGAAGAAAGGTGGAGTCGTCAGGAAGACTTGACATAACTGGGATGGGCATAATGGAGATAAGGTAACAAGCACGAGGAAGAACATAGATTAAAAAATGTGAGTTAATTTAAGTTATAAGAGCTAGTTATAAACAAGCCTAAGCTAAGGTCAAGCCTTCATAATTAATAGTAAGCCTCCATGTCATTTTTTTATTTTAATGAGCTGGCAGGCAGCCCCAAAAGGAAAGTCTGACTACAAAAAGCTTTGGGAGAAATGTAAACTTATTGTTGCCTAGAACCCCATGGCTTTACTTGCTTGCAGATTCCCTCCCAATGACAACCCATATAAATGTGTTGCAGTGTTTATAATCAATGAAAAAATACTAATAAACTGTTACTAATGCTCACAGTTTGTATTAGGGTTGGTTAAACCTTTGTATTAGACACTGAGACTTATCATAGTATGAGTCTGCCATGACAGCTGCCCAGTTTTACTGTTCTGTTGTAACCTAGGTTCCATCCAGTCATCCCCCCGACATGTCAGATCCTTGGCTTTTTATGTGCCCCATTGCTTTGCCTTTTCCAGAACGTCACATGTTTGGACCCATACAGTACATAGTCTGTTTCATGTGTCCTTTGTTTGCTTAGCAGTAGGTGCAAAGTTTTACTAGGCCTTCAGTGGCTTGACAATTCATTTCATTTTAGCCCTGGACAGTATTCCATTGGATCTATATACCAGAACTTGTTTACCCATTCACATATTGGAGTACATTGACTGCTTTAAATTTTTTTTGCAGTTTTTTTTTTAAATTTTTGTAGATCATAAATGTTTACTTTATTATATAGGGCCTCATAAAGTCATTTTTCATGAAAGTGTATGATGTGCTTTGAGCATTATTTCCCCATCATCCACCCTTTCTCACTCATCCTCCCTCTCAGTTGGTTTTTCTTCTAGGTAGTCTCACTTACACTTTCATGTCTTCTGAAACGCATGGCTTTATAGACTATAAAGTCTACAAGCCACAAGTGACAGAAAGCAGTCACCATGTCTAAGACTGACATCATTTAATATGATTATCTCTTGCTCTATCTAATTTCTAAAACAACACAGCCTTATTCTTCTTCATGGGTTAACAAATTTCCACTGTATATAAACCAAATTTTCTTTAACCCTGTGTTGATAGACAACTATATCATTTCTATAACTCTGCTATTACAAGCAGTGCTGCAATTAACATTGGTATGCATTATCTCTGTGAAATGTGCATTTTGAGTCTTTTGGTTAAATACAAGTTGTATAGTTTGGTCATATGATAGTTCTACTTTTTAGTTTTGTGAGGAATCTCCATATTGATTTCCCTAGGGGTGAGACTAGTTCACTTGCCACCAGCAGTGTATAAGGTTCCCATTTGTCCATATCCTCACCAAAATTTGTTGTAGTGCATTTTCTTAAGGACTGACATTCTGACTGGGGTGAAATACTATCATTGTATGCTTATCATTTGCATTTACCTTTTAACTAGTGTGTCCTGGCTAGTGTTATGTCAACTTGACAAAAGCTAGTAATCTGAAAAGGGAGCCTCAGTTGAGAAAATGCCTCCATAAGATAAAACTGTATGGCATTTTCTTAATTAGTTATTGATGGGGGGCCAGGCCATTGTGAGTAGTGCTATTCCTGGCATGGTGGTCTTGGGTCCTATAAAAAAGCAGGGTAATGAAGCCTTCCACTATTAATGTGCCAGGGTTGATGTGTAATTTAAGCTTTAATTAATAATGTTTCTTTTACAAATGTGGCTGCCCTTGCATTTGGGGCATAGATGTTAAGAATTGAAACATCATCTTGGTGGACTTTTACCTTGATGAGTAAGAAATGTCCTTCCCTGTCTCTTGATTAATTTTGGTTTGAAGTCTATTCTATTAGATATTAGAATAGCTATACTACCTTGCTTCATAGGTCCATTTACTTGGAAAATCTTTTTCCAATCCTTTACTTTGAGGTAATGTCTGTTTTTGATGTTGAGGTATGTTGCTTGTATGCAGCAGAAGGATGGATCCTGTTTTCACATCCATTCTGTTAGTCTGTATCTTTTTATTGGATAATTGATTCCATTGATATTGAGAGATATTAATGACCAATGATTATTAATTCCTGTAATTATGTTGTTGATGGTGATGGTAGTGGTGAAGGTGCTGGTGTGTGTGTGTGTGTGTGTGTGTGTGTGTGTGTGTACCTTCCTTTTTTTGTTTTCCTGGTGTGAACTTATTTCCTGTGTTTTCATGGGTATAGTTAATCTCCTTGGATTGAAGTTTTCTTTCTAGTATCTTTTGTAAGGCTAGATTTATAGATAGCTACTGTTTGAATTTGACTTTATCATAGAATATAGTAGTTTGGATTAGCATCTGTGGTCTCTTGGAGTCTGCAGCATATCTGTCCAGGTCCTTCTGGCTTTTAACTATCAGGGAAAGGCAAATAAAAACATGTTGTGGAATAATCATCTGTATACTATATGAATATATGTCACTTGTATTGGTTTAGTAAACAAGATGACTGGTGAATAACTAAACAGGATGAAGTTAGGTGGGAAAGCCAAACAGAATGATGGGATGAGGAAGGAAAAAGTCAGAGGAGTCGCCAGCCAGTCAACAAACCAGTCTGACACACAAATGTAATAGAGATAAAAGCCAGCAGCCTTGGGGCAGCACATAGATTAATTGAAATGGGTTAAGTTGTAAGAGCTAGTTAGTAACAATCCTGAGCTATTGGACTCGCATTTATAAATAATACTATGTTTCCATGTTGATTATTTGAGAGCTGGCAGTTGGGACAGGAAAACTCTGCCTACAAAAACAACTTTGAGATTCCATCTGATACCTGTCAGAATGGCTAAGATCAAAGATAAAAGTGACAGGTTATACTGGCAAGGATGTGGAGCAAGGGGAACACTTTTCCATTGCTTATGGGAGTACAAACTTGCACAGAAACTTTGGAAATTAATATGGAGGTTCCTCAGAAAATTGGGAATTGATCTACCTCAACACCTATCAATACCACTTCTGGGCACGTACCCAAAGGATACTCCATCCTAATATAAGGACACTTGCTCAACTATTCATAGTAGCTTTATTCATAATAGCTAGAAACTGGAAATAACCTAGATATAGCTAGTTCATAGTGGCTTTATTCATAATAGCCAGAAACTGGAAATAACCTAGATGTCCCTCAACTGAAGAATTGATAAAGAAAATGTGGTACATTTACACAGTGGAGTATTAGTCAGCTGTTAAAAAATGACATCATGAAATTAGCAGGCAAATGGATGGAACTAGAAAAAAAATCATCCAGAATGAGGTATCTCTGACCCCAAAAGACAAACATGGTATGTACTTACTCATAAGTGGACATTGACCATAAAGTAAAGGATAACTATGCTACAAATGACAGATCCAGAGATGCTAGAGGGGCTTGAAGTGGGATGCATGAATTGCAATGTGAAGGGGAAATAGAATAGATTTTGCAGATGGATTGCGAGCAGGTGAAGATAAGAACAGAAGGGATCAGCCAGGGCTGTGGTAGTGAAAGGAGAGAGTACTGAGAGAGCCAATTGGAGTTGGAGGTATTTCAGGGGTGATGTGGAAACCTAGGGAAGTGGAAACTCCCTGGAATCTACAAGTGTTACCCTAGCAAAGACTTGTAGTAATGGTTGATATGGAGCCTGAACCAGCCATCTTCTGTAGTCAGACAAGGCTTCCAGTGGTGGGACTGGTACATTAACCTACCCACAAAATCTTTGACCTACAATTTGTCCTGCCTGTAAGATGTGCCAGGGTCCCAGGGGCACAGAGCTTGTGGGAGTGGCCAACAAATGACTGGTCTAACTTGAGACTGATGCTACAAGAGAAAACCCATGCTTGACACTGCCTGGATGTCCAGGAACCAGAGGCTGGATAGCTCAGAGCCCTAGGATAGAACCACACAGGACTGGCAAAAAAGAAAAAAAATAAAGTCAATGAAATGATTCGTAATAATATCCTACTACTCATAGACTGGAGCCTAACCCAGTGGTCATCAGAGAGGCTTCCTTCATCTAGCAACTGAATGGATCAGATGAAGAGACACATAGGCAAATATTAGGAGGATCTTGTGGGAACTTGCCAGAGGACAGGGAGGAAGCATTGTAGGAGCCAGAGGAGTTGAAGACACCACAAGAATAGGGTCTAAGAATCAACTAAGTAGTGATCATAGAAGCTCACAGAGACTGAAGTGATAATCATGGAGCATCTATGGGTATGAGCTAGGTCCTCTGTATATCTATTACGGTTGTGTAGCTTGGTGTTCTTGTGGGACTTGTAACAGTGGGAATGGGGTTGTCTCTGATTCTTTTGCCTGCTCAAGGGACCATTTTTCTCCTATTGGGTTGCCTTGTCCTGCCTTGGTATGAGCATATGTGCCTAGTCTTACTATAACTTTCTATGACATGTTTGGTTGATATTCCTTGGAGACTTGCTGTTTTCTGAAGGGAAACCAAGGAGTAATGGATCTAGAGGGAAAATGAAGTGGGGGAAAGAGACTGGCAGGAATGGAGGGAGGGGAAATTGCAGATGGGATGTAATATATGATAGAAGAATAAATTTAAAAAGAAAAAGAGAGGGAGAGAGAAAGAAAGCAAGCTAAGCAAGCCATGTGAAGCAAGCCAGTAAACAACATCTCTCTATGGCCTCTGCAGCAGCGCCTGCCTCCAAGATCCTACCCTGTTTGAGTATCTGTCAGGACTTTCTTCAATGATGATCTATGATGTGAAAGTATAAATCAAATAAACCATTTTCCCCCCAAGTGTCATTGGTCATGGTGTTTCATCACAGCAATAGTGATGCTAATTTAGACAACTATTGATGCTGAACATCTTCTCATACATTGCTTAACTATTTTGGCTTAATTTTTTGAGAACTGTGTAGTTATTTCATTGGCCCATTAATTGTTTGGCTTGTTTCTTTGTGTGTTTACTTTTTTGAGTTTGTTGTATGAGTATGAATACTGAATATGAATGCTCTGTCATATATAAATCAAACAAATATTTTCTGCAGTCTATAAGCTGACTCTACTCAGTTAACTGTCTTTTGCTGTAGGGAAATTTTGTTAATTTCATGAAATCACATTGTCAGTGTTGGTATTTATAGTGACTGGAATCCTATTCAGAAAGTCAATATATTGAAGTATTTTTCCTAATTTCTATTTTTCCAGTTTTCCAGTTTCAGGTCTTATGTTAAGGTCTTTGATCCATTTGAAACTCATTTTTAAAGAGGATGAGAGATATTTAGATACATTCTTCTATGGATGGATATCCAGTGTACCAAGAATCATTTGTTAAAGATGCTATCTTTTATCCAATTTGTATTTCTGACAACCTTGACAAAATCAGATAGTTTTGACTGTGTGGTTTCATATCTGTGTCTTCTCTTCTGTTTCATTGATCTACACATTTGTTTTTGTGTTGCTACATGCAGTTTTCATTACTATGGCTCTGTAGTACAACTTGAATCTTCATGTGGTGACACTCCAGCTTTGTTCTTTTTACTCAGGTTTGCTCAGGGTATTCAGGACCTTTTGTGCTTCTGTGTGAATTTTAAGATTTTTTTTTTTATTTATATGAAGAATGACCATTGGAATTTTGATGGGGATTGCTTTAAAGATTGTAGATTGCTTTTGTTATTCTAGTCATTTTTCTCATTGATTCTCTAATTCATGAAAATGAGAAGTTCTTCCATTTTGTTGTATGTTATTCAGTTTCTTTTTTTTAAAGTTTTCAACTGTAAGTCTTTTAGTTCCTGGGCTAAGTTTGTTTCTGAGCATTTTACTTTATTTTA
Organism: Onychomys torridus; assembly: GCF_903995425.1. Taxonomy (NCBI): domain Eukaryota; kingdom Metazoa; phylum Chordata; class Mammalia; order Rodentia; family Cricetidae; genus Onychomys; species Onychomys torridus. Next base: position 133,329,145 of record NC_050443.1, read on the forward strand.
CTGAAATAATTATGAATGGGATTGTTAAGATTTCTTTCTCAGTATGTTTTTTACTGATATGTAAGAAGGCTATTAGCCATGCCAAAAGTGCTTATAAGATCTACAGTTTTCTACTGGAGTCTTTAGGGTCCCTTGTAAATAGAATCATAACATCTGTTGGTAAAGATGCATTGACTTTTTCATTTCCTATTTGAATCCTCTTAATCTCCTTCTCTCATCCTATTTTTCTAAGACTTCAAGGACTACATTGGATAGAAGTAGACACCCTTGCATTGTGTTGTTATTAATCTTAGTGAAAATGCTTTGAATTTTTCTCCATTTATTAAAAAGGTGATATTGGCTGAAGATTTGTCATATATAGAGCCTTTGTATTATAGTGTATTTTTTCCTTGTTTCTTCAGGGATTTCATCATGAAAGGAATATTGGATGTTACTTCTAAAAAAATGGCATCTATTGAGGTGATCATGTGATTCATGTCCCAGAGTCCATTTATGTCACGTATTACATTTATTAATTTGCATATGTTGAACCACCTCTGAATATCTGGTATAAAGTTACTCAATCATAGCAATTGATCTTTTTAATATATTCTTGAATTCTGTTTGTATTTTATTGAGAATTTTTGTATCCATATTTATCAGGAAAATTGATTTATAATTTTCATTTTTTGTATTTTTATCTTACTTTGATGTCAGGTTAATACTAGCTTTGTAGAATGACTCTGGCAATGTTCCTTCATTTTCTATTTCACAGAACAATTTGTTAAACATCGACATAGTTTCTTCAAAGGTTGGATAGAATTCAGTAGTAAACCCTATCTAGGCCTGGACTTGTTTTAGTTGGGAGATTTTGTTGTTGCTTATTACAGATCTATATCAGCTGTTTAACTCACCTAGAGTTAATTTTTATAGGTCACATGAGTCTAGAAATTCGTCCATTTATTTTAGAATTTTCTATTTTGGTGTGATATAAGTTTTTAAGGTATGTCTGAATGATTTTCTGAATTTTTTAGTATCTGTCATAACACTTTTCATAGCTAATTTTGTTAGTTTGAGTCTTCTCTCTCTTTTGGTTAGTTTGGCTAAGGGTTTGCCAATATTGTTTAGTTTTTCAAAGAACCAGCTATCTCTTTCATTGGTTCTTTGTATTTTTCATTTCCATTTTATTGTTTTCTGTTTGACACAAAATATCTTTATTGCACTTATTTATTACTCTCTGTATAGATGCCATTATACACATGAAGAAATTAGAGGATAGCTTGTATGACTTGGTTTTCTCCTTCTACTATGTGGGTCCCAGGGATCAAATGCAGGTAATAAGACTTGGCAGCAAGTACCTTTACCTACTGAGCCATCTCACCAGACTTGTGTGCTGATCTTGAGTATGCTTTTCCTTTTACTGATTTGAATTTGGCTCATTCTTTACCCCCCAAGCCCTAAGATGCATCATTAAGTTATTTATTTGGATTGCTCTGATGGTAATGTAGGCACTTATAACTATCAACTGCCCTCTTACCACTGTTTTCATGTTAACCCATAGGTTTTGGTATATTGTGTTTTTCTTTTCACTTAGTTCTAGGAATTTTTTTATTCTTTACTTCTTCAAGAAACTATTCATCATTAAGTAGAGTGTTGTTTTACTGATTCTTTCTAGTTTTATCCTGTTGTGTTTATGTAGAATACAAGGAATTATTTCAAATTTCCTATGTGTTTTTGTTTTTAGTCTTAATATATGATGATCATTTTAGAGAAAATTCCACAGGCTGGTGAGAAGAATGTGTATTCTATAATATTTGATAGAATATTTTATAGAAATTTGTTAGGTCCATTTGATTTATTATGTCATTTATTCATCTTTCTCTATTTCATTTCTGTCACAATGACTGTGAAGGTTAGTTTTTATCAAATTGATCCAAACTAGAGTCACCTTGGAAGTAGAAACCTCAATTGAGGAATTGCTTCCATCAAATTGGTCCATAGGCATGTCTGTAAAGGAATTTCCTTTTTATTAAGAGATTTTCTATTCGTTTTACATATCAACCATGGATTCCCCTGCCTCCCTCCTCCTACCCCCCAGCCTTCCCCCTCAACCCTCCTCTCATTCCCACTTACTCCAAGGCAAGGTCACCCCTGGGGAGTCAGCAAAACCTGGTACATTCAGAGAAGTCAATAATAAGCCTTCCTCTGTGTTTTCTGCTTTAGTAACTACCTCCTAGTTACCATTTAAGTTTCAGCCTTGACTTTTCTCAATGATGGACTGAAAAGTGTAAGATGAAGTAAACCTTCCAGTCTTAAGCTGCTTTTAATCACTGTATTACCACAGCGATAGAGAAGCAAACTAGAACAGTGGCCTGTCTATTGGTGGAGAGTGGGACATTAAAATTATCTATTACTGTGTTGAAATTAATCTGTATCTTTAGGTCAATAGTATTTGTTTAATAAAAATCAGGTGCACTAGTGTTCTGTGCACATGTGTTTAGAATAGTAATTTTCTCTTAATGAATTGTTCTCTTATTCAGCATGATATCTCTCTCTCTCTCTCTGTCTCTCTCTGTGTCTCTGTCTCTGTCTCCCTCCCTTCCTCCCTCTCTTTCCTCTCAGCAAATGATCAAGCTTTATTTCTGCAAGTGAGAAAGCAGTGCCTGGACTTAAAAGTCCTAGCCAACTATTTCTCTTCCCTTTGCCCATTTATGGTACAATCTGGAATAGTGTACCTTCTGGAATAGGTGGAAGCTTTCTTACCCACCATTCAGTCTGGTATAATTAGATGCATTTGGCTTAGAAATATATGTAAAGCTGTAACTACCTATAAAATTGAGAAACTTACTAGGGGAAAGGGCAATGGCAATTTGTGGCTGTTCCTGGGGAGCAGGAGGACTTCTTAGTGGCTGGTCAGAGCCTCTTGAGACTGGCTTTGTTTCATTTTTCCCCCCATAACCCTGTCCTACCTCTTAACTCATCAGCTTGACTATGTCATACACAGATGTGTGCCCTATTATTTAGTATCCTCAGTGTTTCCAACCTTGTCATTTTACCCCAAACATTCATTATTAACCCTAACATTTGTTTTTACTTTAACATCTCCCTTCAAGGATTTGGGGCTTTATTCATTAGGGCAGGACACATCAACTGCTCTGCCTACTTATGGCTGAATGGATGTGTCAACTGGATGGGTTTCTCCTTGGAGTTGATGCTAGAAAAAGTGGACTGTAAGGTATTCAGGGCTTCTTTCTCTTTTCTAATAGTATTGTTTTTCAGACACTAGAACAGCAATGTGTGCTTGCTTTGTAGTTCCACTTGCTTGGAATACCTTTTCTATCCTTTCACTTTAAGTCTGGCTTGTTGTCTACTGTAACACATTGTATGTGCGTTTGTCTTTAGTTCACAGCATTCTTTTAAGTAATTCACATACTCTGGTTTAGTGGTCTTGAATTTCTACAGCTTATTTTCATCAAGGGAAGTTCCCCTTCAGTTTTTATTTTTATTATATTTTATTATATTTGTGTTTTAATTTTACACATCAGCCATGGGTTCCCCAGTCCTCCCCCCTCCCGCGCCCACCCCCATTCCCATCTCCTCCAGGGCCAAGACTCCCCTGGGGATTCATTTAAACCTGGTGGGTTCAGTACAGGCAGGTCCAGTCCCCTCCTTCCAGGCTGAGCAAAGTGTCCCTGTGTAAGCCCAAGGTTCCAAACAGCTAGCTCATGCACTAAGGACAGGTCCTGGTCCCACAGACTGGTTGCCTCCCAAACAGTTCAAGCTATTCAATTGTCTCACTTATCCAGAGGGCCTAATCCAGCTGGGGGCTCCACAGCCATTGGTTCATAATTCATGTGCTTCCATTCATTTGACTATTTGTCCCTGTGCCTCTCCAATCTTGGTCTCAACAATTCACGCTCTTACAGTCCCTCCTCTTTCTTGACAATTGGACTCCTGGAGCTCCACCTGGGGCCTGGCTGAGGATCTCTGTATCCACTTCCATCAGTTATTGGATGAGAGTTCTAGCACAACCGTTAGGGTGTTTGGCCATCTGATCACCAGACTAGGTCAGATCAGGCTCGTGACCATTGCTAGCAGTCTGCAGAGGATGTATCATTGTGGATTTCTGGGGAGCTCTCCAGCACTCTGCCTATTCCTGTTCTCATGTGGTCATCATTTATCATAGTCTGTTATTCCTTGTTCTCTCTTTCTGTTCTTGATCCAGCTGGGATCTCCTGCTCCCCTAAGCTCTCTTTCCCTCGAATCTTGCCCTTCATTACTCCCACTGTCATCCAGGTTGTTCATGTGGATCTCACCCATTTCTCTGTCATTGGACGATCCCTGTGTCTTTCCTAGGGTCCCGTTTTCTAGGTAGCCTCCCTGGAGTTTTGTAGCAGTCTAGTCATCTTTGTTTTACATCTAGTATCCTCCTATGAGTGAGTACATACCATGTTTGTCCTTCTTCTAAGTCTGGGTTACCTCACTCAGAATGATTTTTTCTAGATCCATCTATTTGCCTGCAAACCTCATGATGTCATTGTTTTTCTCTGCGGAGTCAAATTACCAACACAATTCTTCACAGATCTGGAAAGAATAATATTCAACTTCATATGGAAAAACAAAAAACCCAGGATAGCCAAAAGATTCCTTTACAATAAGACAACCTCTGGAGGCATCACAGTCCCCGACCTCAAGCTCTACTATAGAGCTACCACAATAAAAATAGCTTGGTACTGGCATAAAAACCGACATGTGGACCAATGGAATTGAATTGAAGACCCTGACATTAACCTGCACACCTATGAACATATAATTTTTGACAAAGAAGCCAAAAATGTACAATGGAAAAAAGAAAGCATCTTCAACAAATGGTGCTGGCATAGCTGGATGTCAATGTGTAGAAGGCTGCAAATAGATCCATATCTGTCACTGTGCACAAAACTTAAGTCCAAGTGGATCAAAGACCTCAACATAAATCCAGTTACTCTGAACCTGATAGAAGAGAAAGTAGGAAGTAGTCTTGAATGCATTGGCACCGGAGATCACTTTCTAAATATAACACCAGTAGCACAGACACTGAGAGAAACAATCAATCAATGGGACCCGTTGAGACTGAGAAGCTTTTGTAGAGCAAAGGACATGGTCAACAAGACAAAGTGACAGCCTACAGAATGGGAAAAGGTCTTCACCGACCCCACATCTGACAGAGGGTTGATATCCAGAATATATAAAGAACTCCAGAAATTAAACATCAAAATGCCCAACAGTCCAATTACAAAATGGGCTATAGAACTAAACAGAGAATTCTCAACAGAGGAAGTTCAAATGGTTGAAAGACATTTAAGGAATTGCTCAACATCCCTAATTATCCGGGAAATGCAAATCAAAATGACTCTGAGATACCACTTTACACCTGTCAGAATGGCTAAGATCAAAAACACAGAAGACATCTTATGCTGGAGAGGATGTGGAGCAAGGGGAACTCTCCTCCACTGCTGGTGGGAATGCAAGCTTGTACAGCTACTTTGGAAATCAATATGGCGCTTCCTTAGAAAATTGGGAATCCATCTCCCCCAAGACCCAGCTGTAGCACTCTTGGGCATATACCCAAGGAATGCTCAATCATACCACAAGGGCATTTGCTCAACTATGTTCATATCAGCATTGTTTGTAATAGCCCGAACCTGGAAACAACCTAGATGCCCTTCAACTGAAGAATGTATAAAGAAAATATGGTATATATACACAATGGAGTACTACTCCCCTTCAGTTTTAACACATGGTTTTGCTGGATATAATGACCTATGTTGGCAACTGTCCCTCAGTGCTTGGTATCTACTGTTCCATTCCCCCTGGCTTTAAAGGTTTTTGTTGAGAAGTATGTTGTAATTCTGACAATCTCCCCATACATGTGACTTGGCTCTTCTCTATTGAGCTTTTGGTATTGTTTCTTTATTCTCTATATTTAGTATTTTAACTATGACATGACCTGGGCAGGTTTGTTCTTATCTTGTCTGCTTGGTTTCTCTATGCTTCCTGATTCTGGGTGGTCATCTCTCTTGATTGGGTGAATTTCTGATATGGTTCTATTGAATGCCTTACCTATGCTGCTAGCCTGAAGCTTTCTGTCTTTTATTCCTATAAGAGTAGAAGACTAACCTTGGTCCTTCAGTAGCCCTACATGGGACTTTGTATTTGTATTTGTATTTGTATTATTTTATCTTTATACATACTTGAATATTCTAATTCACCTGTCCTGTGTGCCCCATCACCTTTCTTACTTAATTCATTCTATTGCCATGGACATTTATTATTATTATTATTAACTTACTGAATTTTTCATTTCTAATTTTTCATTAATTTTTTTCAGTATTTCTCTTTATTGGATTCCCAATTCATATCCTATACTAACTTTCTTATTTTATTCAGCTGCTAATTTGTATTCTTTTTGAATTTATTTTATTTAAGAGTTTATTTGTATCTCCTTTGATTGCATTAAACATTCTTATAGTTATTATTTTAAACACCTTGTATGGGGTGTTCATCTAATTCATCCTCTTGTGGAATTGGAACTTTTAAGGAGGATATCATACTTTCTGGAGTTTACATGCTGCTTATATTACTACATTGAGACATCCATGTGAGTGACCTTCACAGACTGAATTTAAAAAATCAGCTGCATTCTTTCAATTATTATAAAATATAATATAATATTTTATAAACTATTATAAAAATATTTAAAAATTTCAAGGGAGGCTAGTTTGTGATAAAATTATGTGAAGTTCGGTATTTAAACCTCGGTTCATGTGCTCAGGGCCCCTGTTAACCCCCCTATATCTCTCCCAGAGTAGAATATTAACTGCAGAAGCAACTAAAAGTGCCAGATAGGCCACTCTGCAAATGCCATACTAGCCAGTTAAAAAGAGTAGTCTCTTTAACTTCAGAGATTGTTGGAGGATCAACAAGCAAGGATAGTATGGTGCTATCTTAGGTACTTTCTATTGCTATGATGAAACATCATGGCCATGGCCACTTGGAATCTGGCAGCAGGCAGGAAGGCATGGTACTGGAGCAGTAGCTACAAGCTCCTTATCAACAAGTAGGAGACAGAGTACTAACTGGGAATGATGTGAGCTTTTGAAACCTCAAAGCTAGCCCCAGGGACACACCTCCTCCAACATGGCCACATCTCCAAATCCTTCCAAAACAGTTTCACCAACTGGAAATGAAGCATTCGAACATGTGAACTCATGGGTATAGTCACATTCAAACCACTGCAGGTGCTAATTAAGATATTAATTATTAAGATTAGGGATGAAGCCAAAGGACAGAGATTAGAATTAAGTCAATTGCAGAAAAAGTTCAGGTAAGAAGAAAAAGTTAGGGAATTATTAAGGTCCATAGGCTTTAGAGATTATTGAGGTTTCAGAAGAAAAATTTTAGAGGGAAAGAATTCAAAACCCATCCCATCAAGGAAGAAACACTGAGTGATAAGGATATTTTTAAAAATTATAATTTTCTTTTATTACATTTTGTCTTTTAAATTTTATTTTAATTTTGTTTCTATTTGTTGATATTCATATTTAAGAAATCAAAAGCAGAGGAGGTAAGGAAGAGAACTATGTATATTGTAGATAGAAAGAAAAGTAGAGAATTTTCAATAGTAGGCTGAGGGAGAAGCATACAGCAATTATCTTCACTCTGAAGCAAGACCATTACCAGACATTTCTCCAATAACTTCCTTCTCTAGGCTGTTACATGCAGCACATTGCCTTGATCAGGGAGGTGATATTTGCAATTCCAACATAAAGCTATTAAACCAGATTTGGGTGTGCGTTGGCCAAGTGGCATTTAGACTAATGCTCTTTTGGTTGAGTTTCTGAGACAGCTGTGCTAAGTTGAGCACTGTCCTTCTCAGTTGCCTCCTCCATGCTCTCTTGGGTCCAGCGCTCTGTAAGGAAAGGAGAGAATCGAAACCTTGCTGCATTTTCCCAATGACCTCAGAGCAGCCTTTGGGGAACACCTGCCTCGGCCTTCCAGTATCACACTTCTGTCCCTTTGGTCATGCCCAGGGAAGTGGATAGGGTCCCTTGGTTCTGCTGGCCCCAGACTCCTCTGTGGCTCTTCCCTTGTGGTGTATGAGGGAAAGGAAGGTAGGATGTCTTCTGTGCTCAGTCAACAGTGGCCTTCTGAAGGTGCCTGCCATACCTGAACAGAGTTCTGCTTCAGCCTCCTAGTTGCTCTCTGCCAATGGTTTCCAGGCTCTCCAGGCTCTGTTGCAGCTTTTCCCTGTGGCTGTTCCTGGATGTCAGTGTAGGTAGGATATGTGAGCCACTGTCCGACTGACCTCAGCAAGATCTTGTACTGACTGTCAATGTCTTCAGCTCTTGGGTGTCACTGCCAGTTATTGATCCAGTCCACAGTGGCCCAGTGTAACACGAATCTTAAAATGTATTATTAATAAAAAACCCAGAGCCAGAAATTGGGGTGAAAAGCTGAGGGAGCAGAAAGAAGCCAACCACGTTCTTACCCACTTGGAGATCCTCTGCCAAAGAAACCTACTTCTAGGATGCCCATTCCTATATGCCTTTCTGTTCTGCCATCTCATTTCCTCTTTGCCCAGCTACATCACTTCCCATCTGTCTGTATAGACCTCCAGACCTTTATGGTTAGTGCTGGGATTTAAGGCATGTGCCACCATACCTGGCTCTGTTCCCAGTGTGCTCTTGAACTCACAGAGATTCAGACAGATCCCTGCCTCCTGAGTGATAGTACTAAACGTGTGTGCTACCATTGCCTGATTTCTCTGTTTACTATAGTGGCTGGCTTTTTCCTCTGATTCTCAGATAAACTTTATTGGGGACACAGATAAAATATCACATAGCCCAGCTGACTGTTCATGTAGCATCACTTCTCTCTAGTTTATTGACCTCTCTTATGTCACTTGTTGCCTTGGGCATCAGCTTCTGGCTCATAGCCACTCCTTCCTGCATCCCTATGGAAACACCATCTGGCTTGATAAGTTCACTAGCAGCTAATGTCTCTGGACCATGTGTTTTTAGAGTTCATCTATGTTATTAAGTACATAGTCAATGTGCCAATGTAAGTGTTGCTGTGGTATCTTTCACATGGCCCTCTTTTTATCTCCAGACACTGTTTCCCCTGCTTCCAGGGATGAACCTGCATGTCTCCAAGCATCTGTCACCTTGCATCAGTTGCCATGATTATCTTTATATATTTCTTTATGGCTCTGTTCAGAAATTGCAAAATTTGTAAAATATTCTTGGGAGAATAATGTGTATGTGGGTGTGCACTGACACTTTGATTAGATGGTACTAAATTGTTCTCCAGAGAATAGTTCATTTATTCCTCATTTAGCTTTTTATAGAAAATGTCAAGATCCATTTCATGGATTTCTGTATTAGATGGTTTTCAGGGTTTTACCATTATGGACAGTATAAAAAATATCTTATTTCTCTTAATTCACGCTTTTCTGATGACTCATGTGGGAGCTGACTCCCTTGTATGTAAGTTGCATGTGTTTAGTTCATTTTGCTATCTATCTGTCTTCTCTTTGGAAAGTGCCTTTGTGGCAATTATGTGAGTCCACAATCCATGGACTAACTCACTCCCAGGAAAGGGGAGCAGGCTTCCTGCAATTCCTTCCATTACACCACAGGAAGCAAATCCTTTCATATTTTCCAATCCCTAGTTTGCCCATGCCAAGAATGGATGCTAAATCCTCTGGGGCAGGGTTTCACACTTTGCAGCATCAGTTTTATTGTAAGAGCGTAACACAGTAGCATGGGGAATATGTACTTAATTCTGAAAAATTAGAAATAACACGCTTAGCATGACCTTCAGAAGGAAACCAGATACTACTGAAATATGTATAGACACCTTTGTCTAGTGAGAAAACAGAAGACTGTTACATTGCACTGTCAAGTGTAATATTTATGCCTTGTTCAAGGAGCTTGTTTGCAGAGTAAATATACTTCTAGTTTTAGCTAGCTGCTCAGTCATTAATGCAGCTGAAGAAATAAGAATTATTGCCAACTACTTTTTACTCCTCACTATTCTACTCACAACTATATTAATTTTGTGAGATTACACACATTTATTTATACTGTGATATTTTTCTCTGTGTACTTTATATCGAATCCCCCTCCCCTGTGAAGCTCTCCTTTTCATTTGTTAGAACTCAAGTATTGTAAGCTTTATGGCTTTGTCTTCCATTTTAGAGTATTTATGTATTTCTTTTGTTCTTTTCTTCTTCTTTTTCTTTTTCCCCTTCTTCTTTTTCTTTTTTTCCGTCTTCTTCTTTTTAATCTAATAGTTTTTGAGGTGTAGCTAACATAACCTAAGGGAGGAGTCTCTTTCTAGGTTTAAAGTAGATAAAGGAAGGTTTCTTTTCCTTTTATTATACTGTTCATTGACTCCCTGCCCCCCCCCCAGTTTTATGGAGAAACAATTGGCATATAGAACACTGCACACTTAAAGTGTACCACATTGTGATTTGATATATACTGCAGAATGTCATTAGTGTACAACAACATTTCTGTATTCTGGTTTTATGATGGTCACTATTCTTAGTGATAAAAAATACATGTTGACGATTGCTATGTCTTCTTTTGTATGCAGGTCTACCATTCAGATGTCTGTTTGGACTGTGAGGTCTATTCATGACCTCTGTCCATCTTTTAAATAAAGTTATTTTTTGCATGATTTTGAGTAGTTGAGTTTGTTATCCACCTTTGGCATCTGGCACTTCCAGCTCTTCCAGCTGTGTGGTTTGTTTTGTGACTGATTTCAGGTTGCCTTGTTATTTCGTTGACTGTTTTCTTTCTGTGACAGTTTTAGTTGTTTTTTTTTTTTTTTTTAAATCTAATTTTGCCTTCGCTGCCTGTGATTTAGGGGTCACATCCATTAAGCCATTGCCAAGACCAATGTCATAATTTTTCCTTATGTTTACTCCTAGGAATCATGAAACTTCAGGTCTCAACTTTAAGTCTATAATCTATTTTCAGTTGAGTTTTCTGTGTGGTATAAGGTAAATATTCAACCTATTTTTTTAAACATTTTTTGGAAACATTTGTCTTCCTCTACTTGTGTATTTTTGGTAACTTGTCAAATGTAAGTTGGTAGAATTGAGGAATTTTTGTTTCAAGATTAGAAGTCTTAGGTGATTGCTTGGGGACAAAGATGTCTGCCTGTAAAAGAAACATTCAGTAGTTTTTGTTAGATTCATTTTTGTTTTCTTTGGACCTTTTGTTTTATGTTTGTTTGTCTATTCCTTCCTTCCTTCCTAACTTCCTTCCTTTCTCTTCTTCTTCTTCTTCTTTTTTTTTTTTTTTTTTTTTAAGAAAGGTTCTCACTGTGTAGCCTAGACTGGGTTTGAATTTGCAATCTTCCAGTTTTATCCTCCCCAGAGCTGGGATTAGAACTGTACAGTACCATGCCTACCATGTGGTTTCTTCCTAATGCCTCAGAATAAAGGCTTTCTCAGGAGCTTCAGAGCTCCACTTACCATCTTCTTTGGTATCAAGTCTACTTTCTTAAGGAGATACATTTCCCCAGTTTGTTTCTTGTTAAAAGTTTAACAAATTCTAGGGTTTATCAATAAGGGATCTAAAACTCATGCCTAGTGGATAGAGGAATAAAGGGATAAAGATTTAAGACTGGATTTCCATGTCCCAGTGAGACCTGAATTTTTTTTTCTTTTTTCTTTTTTTCAGAGCTGAGGACTGAACCCAGGGCCTTGTGCTTGCTAGGCAAGCGCTCTACCACTGAGCTAAATCCCCTTGGCTCAGCCGTTAAAGGCTAGGCTCACAACCAAAAATATGAGACCTGAATTTTAATGCAAATATCCTTGTAGTTGGTAGCCATCCCAGCCTTAGCCTGGAAGTTCCAACCCCCATTGAGGCTTCGGTAATGGTCATGCCCACAAGGCAGGGCTGAGGAAGGAATCTGAAGACCCTGGGCATGACCGTTACCAAAGCCTCAATGGGGGTTGGAACTTCCAGGCTAAGGCTGGGATGCTTACCCACTACATATCTTGAAAATAAAAAAAGGAAAAAAAAAAAAAAAAAACATGTAAAGAAAATCAAATTTTGAATGTCCAAAGCTTGCTAATCTTTAGAAGAGTTTAGGGGTGCTAAGTAGATGGCTCAGTGGGGGACATGGTAGCTCTGCAAACATGAGGACCAAGGTTTTTATTCCTAACATCCACATAAAATGCTTAACATAGCAGCATGTGTTTGTAGTCCAAGAGCAGGGAAAGTTTAAACAGATCTTGTGGGCTTACAGGCCAGCTACTCTAGCCAAAATCCTGAATGCTAGTGTCAGTGACTCAGAAACTCAGGTGGAGAGAGAAGTAAAGACCTTCCAAATTGCTCCCCTGACCTCTACACAACATCCGTTCACACATGCACAAACAATATATGTATATACAATACACAGAATACAACAATAACAACAAAGTGTTTGGGCATTATTAGAAGTAAAGGGATTTGGATAAGCAGAATTAGCCAGACATCATTTAAACAACACTCCATAGGCAACTATCAAAGTCACAATTTGATTTCATTCTCATTCCATTTACAAAAGTCATCATGGGGTTATGGGGTTAATAAGGAAAACAGACTAACTTAACATAAAATGATACCATCATAAAGAATGATCAGTGTTAATGGAAATTAGAGACAAAAATGCCTCTTTTGGGAAAAATCTGGGCTGCTTTCTGTAGGAGGTAACATTTAGGCTAAGGCATAGATGTAAGGGATGTAGCAAATATTATAGTAATAAGCAAATAGGAAAATAAACGCCCACAGCAAATCCCAGCATCATGACCTGCCAATGTCCCCAGGCCATGTGATTAGTTAAATACAAGGCAGCGACCTACCGTTCAACCATGCCTACTCCATGCACTTAACCTTCTTCAAGGGCAGAGGCTTTCCATATCTGTGTTGTGACAATCAATGCTGATTGTCTTGGATTGGTGACACTGTTGAGTTTAATTTCCCTTTTGATCTGTTAACCATTCCAAATGTGCTTGAGTCTGTGATTAGTTTTGCTGAGGAGCTTTTCTGTTGGGGAATGTGGGTGGCTTTTCAACCCTGCTTTTCTGCAAGTATTATGCAGATCTAATAAGAACTCTGGTTACAGGAAATTTGTGGAGACAAAGAGATGCAAAACTAATATTATGTTAGTATTTATTACCTTCTGAACATATTCGAAACATGAAAGGGCTTCTACCTAAGAGATCAGAGAGAACAAAGGAATGGCCAAGTGTGTTCAGTTACAGAGCCTGCCTTTTCCTCATCTACCCATCCTGATGTATGCTGAAAGAAGGCACAGGGGAGGCTGCTCTCTGCCTCCATGTCTCATCCAGGATGCCTACACTATCATCTTCTCATGAGTGAATGAATCCTGCATGCCAAATACTCGGTGACATTTCCACAGCAAGGACAGCACTTCCAATTATTGAGTTCTAAAGAAGGATCTGAGCAGGGGCATAGTGAAGTTCTATAGATTTATTGAAAATAGCAATGTGCATCTGAAAAGACTGAGAAGAAAGTGGTGAGGTAGGAAAGGAGATGCTGAGTGTGTCAACAGGAAAAGTGGAATCGTAGACATCGGTGTAACCCAGCTTTAAGAGTAAATGTCCCAAGCCCTCTGCTTTCTTGTCTACAAAGTAAAAATGGATTAGATTTCTTTCAAACCCTTTCCCATATTTTGAAGCCTTAAATGACAGTCTTATATGAAGAGTATTGTGTGACTTAATGTGAAGGTCTGGCGTATTCTCATCTGTGATGCTGTTCTGCCCACATGCCCTTCCTTTTTCTCCAGAAAACTATGTCAATGAGGCAGCTTTGGGAGAGGAGCAGTGATGCTCAGCATTGAAAAGAGAAGCCCAGCTTCCAAGTCACTTCTTAGAAGCATATTGGGACATTTGACACCCCCTTGATAAAAGGATCCAAGCTCAGAAGTCAGCTGGAAGATCGGCGTCCACTTTTCCCGGTGAAAATGGAAGACTGGTGGATGTCGCCATTTCACTTCTCACCTTTAAAACCGTGTGTGAACTCTACTAGGATTCTGTGGGCAGTAAGGCAGAATCATGTATGTCAGGTCTAATGAAGGAGCCAGGGGCCGCCAGAATTACCGCCTGTCAGAAAGAAACCTCCATTTGTTGAAGTCACTGGTGAAAATATCCATTCTCTTAGTGTCTTGATGTCCAATAAATAGTCACCCCCAGTAAGTTGCAATTAATGTGCTTAGGACGAATTCATCTAGAATGTTAGATATATAACTTTTAACTCTGTGTGTACTGTAACCTGTTAGGTTATTGTTTCACATACATGGAAAATTCAGAAAATATTAAGGTATCTACTCTACACTCCTGTTGATGGTATGGCCATCAGGGTATAGGATGCCACAGAGATGTTAACCACAATTATCACAATGAAATAGTTTTGTCATACTTGAGATTTAATCCAGGGCTTCATGTATGCTGGAGGGAACATTAAATTATAAATGCCACTAAATTATAGCTCTAGCTCTTCTGACCAATAGATTTTCAGAGTTTATTTTTTCTTTTCATCTGAAATTTATATGATTTTAACATCAACTTCCTGATATCTTCTCTCCTTCAGCTGCTGGTAACGAATGTTCTCCTCTGTGATTGTAATGCCTTTAAACAACGAATATCATCCTGCAGGAAAAAAGATGCCCTACCTTTACAAGAGTCAAGCTGACAATCTCTATTACAAACTGCCAAAGACTTAACTTACAAGTTTCTTTTCCTGCATAGAGGGAATGTTGAGAGTATATGATACAGCTAACCCTAAATTGTTTATATCTGCTTTTTGCCTGCATCCAGGAATAAGCACGCACATTCTGATGTGCTGTATATCACACACATTACACATTCACTATCTCTCTCAATAGCTTAGTTTGATCATAGTAATAATGTTGTGTACATCAGAAAGGAACTTCTCTATAAAACACACTGGGCAGTGATTCATTTCTTGTCAGTGAGGTGAGTCTACAATGATTTTACCTGTGTAGGAAGCCATCTGGGAACCTTACACTTCATCCAGACAAGGGTAACAAAGCAACACCTGGGTGCACAGTAGCACAGTGTGGGGAAACAGTACATTGTACTTAGAAGCTGCCCACATCTTATATTCATATCCTACCTCTCCCAGCACACAGCGGCTCACAGGGAAACCTTGATGTATGGACTATCAATACTCAGTGTGTTCAGAGAGATCCCCAAGTGGGACCTCCTACTGGAAGAAATACTAGATATGATCCAGCACACAATACATTTCAATTAAAACGGAAGGGAGCTGCTACTTCACAGAGTGCAGCATGAAGCTACAAGATGTGTCCAGAATATAAAATTTTGAAGGCAAATGTATTTTAGACAGTAGTTTTCTAGATATGTACTAGAACAGGCAATAATGTTTGCTGTCTTACCTTAAAATCTAGGTGAAATCAGGCTAAAATAACTGACTGGTTGTTCAGGACAAGAGAAGAGTTAGTCCTGTGGAGGGAAAATACAGGCTGGAGGGAAGGAAAACACACCATTTTTACCCTGGTGATATCCAGGTAGAGCAGTGGTTTTTAGAATTGACTGGGCCTTCTGAGTGTATGGTGCCTCACTGGGGACAAAGTTCCAAACTCAGAACTCATCTGGACTCTTCCTGTAGGGAACTTGATAGGATGCCTGGTCTTTGTGACCCTAAACTGCAACTGCCCCTCTGCATTTCTGTGTAGTTCCTGCTGTCTGGCTGCTCAGTCCAGCTGCTAGGCTCTGTGGGCCTCTGTCAGTATTCTACCAGAGTTAGAATCTACACTGTTCTCTCTCTTATCTCTCAAAATGTGATGTTTGCAAGGAAAGGGAAATTTATGGAGAGACCACATTTTTGTCTAAGAAAAGCAAGCAGAGTGATATAATGAAAGAATGTTTTAAAAATATCAAATTAGAAAGATGTAAGATACAAGACCCCTTTTCTTTTCTTTTTTTTCAAGAGAATTAAATAGTTTATTGATTACACATGATAATGGATGATACACAAGCTTCATTCCCGTCTGTTATTTTATCTGATACCATTATTCAATTTTGATATTGCATAGGGTGTGCCAATAACCATTTTATTGTAACCAAACTGTGACTTTGCTTGGATGACCCTTTTAATGGTAAACCTCATTAAAGTCACAACAGTAACTGGCAGTTTAACTACACCAAGGTTTTTTAAGACAATGGCTTCTCCACCCAAGCAATTATAAATAAATACACTGAAGAACATCACCTGCGAGATTATTTTGAGCAGTATGGAAAAACTAAAGTGATTGAAATCATGACTGACAGAGGCAGTGGGAAAAAGAGAGGGTTTGCTTTTGTCACTTTTGATGACCATGATTCTGTGGACAAGATTGTTATTCAGAAATACCATACTGTGAATGGCCACAACTGAGAAGTCAGAAAAGCCCTGTCAAAGCAGGAGATGGCTAGTGCTTCCTCCAGCCAAAGAGGTTGAAGTTGTTCCGGAAACTTTGGTGGTGGTCATGGAGGCGGTTTTGGTGGCAATGACAATTTTGGTCGAGGGGAGAACTTCAGTGGTCATGGTAGCTTTGGTGGCAGCCGTAATGGTGGTGGATATGGTGGCAGTGGGGATGGCTATAATGGATTTGGTAATGATGGAAGCAATTTTGGAATCCTTTTCCTTTTTGATGTTAAAATTAACATAGCATGATCTCCACATAGCAAGAATGACTATAGTATCTTTGGCCTCAACCTTCTGATTGTTAACCTCCACTGAGTGTGTGAATTTGAAGTACCATTATTGGAACACACCCCTAGACTGCTAGACCTTATTCTGGTGAACCCTAGAAGACCCACTTCAGCATTGCATCCCACTTTGGGCTCTCCATCAAACTCTAGCCGAAGCAATTTCATTGCTAATGTTGGTTGTCAAACAGGAAACTTGGTTTCCATAATGTTTACCTCATGGGAAATATGTGACAGGTTTTGGCAACATGCACCTGTGATCTTATTGGATTTTTATCTACTCAAATCAATCTCATTTTTTCACAATAAATTAAGGGTATGAATGAAAGGAAATTAAAACTAAGGTTCTGTCTTTGTGTAGGTCATTCATAACTCACAGTATAAAAATTATCTTTTTTGTTTTCTCTTAAAATTTGAACAGTAAGGTACCACTGACTGAGAAAGAAAGGAAAAATAAAATTAGTCTGCCCTTCTGACCCTCTCAGCTCCAATAGAGAGCTTTTTCCTGGACTATTCCTCTTTTTGACCCTTTTCTCTTCTGTTTTACTGCATTACAAAGGCCCAGGAGGCCACCCTAAAGTAGCTGGCATTGTTATCTTGGTCAGTGTGACTAGTCTTTTTTTTTCCAAATGGGGAGTTTGAGACAAAGTTTTTCTGTATAACAGCCCTGGCTGGCCTCAAACTCACAGAGATCTGCCTCTGTCTCTGCCTCTTGAGTACTAGGATCAAAGGCATGTATATGTTTAATGTCTAGTCTTTGAAGGATATCTAGGCCAGACCCCTCCCTCAGCCCCACCTGTTCCCCCTCTCTGCCCCTCCCTCTGCCTTTCCCTTGACCTAAGATCTGCCATTTTGAGTCTAAGGCCAAGGCCTAACTCTGATTCTGGGATGACCAGTTTCTAATTTGTTGAGTTACTGGTGTAGTGAAGCTATGGCCCTTATACTGGGAGTCTTAGCAATCAAAAGGCTAGGGCTATCATTATCAAACACCAATGCTTCCAAATTCATCAAGCTTCCTTTTCTCTCTTACAAAAGAGAAAAATTCTTGTTGCCATTATTTTGGAGGTGGCTTCTGGATTTTTCAGGTGCCTTTCCTCCAAGGTATATTTAGTGCTGGCCACAGATATATGAATTTTTACTTTAATATGGCCTTGAAGAAAGGAATATAAAACCCCAAATAGCAAACCCCCATTTAAAATAGTTGCAGGAACTGGCATTATAAGATGTTGGGAGTAAATTCTTTTTGGAAAATTTTCAATATATTTTCTAAATCAGCAGCCCCTCCCCCTCTAGACAAGAAAGGCCGCAGTTTGCAGGAACACACTGGTTTAATAAAATTGCCCTTCTTCCTTCTACTAAAAGTTTACCTGCGAGAGCCCCGAACATAATAAAATCAGATTATGAAGGCAATCATATTTACTTGTAATAAATCAAATCTTGCAGACATCAGTTAAGTCTCCCTACTGCACTGGGACAATATCACGCGTGCATACATCAATACCTGAGGTGTCAGAAATATATTTCATAAGTTCAGAAAAATTGCGCAGACACGTGCAGCACCATTATGAGCAGCACATTTGCAATGTGAGCACTATGATGTATAAAGTGGCTTTGTTCGTACATTTAATAAGCACCACATGTCAAGCCCACAAACATAATGGAATTTGCTGGTGATTTCTTACCATTAAATGTAGGTTATTGTTTTCAGAAGCAAAAAAGAAAAAAAAGAAAAAGAAAAATCTTTCCCATGCTTTACTAATATTATCCATTTCTAAGCGCTCAACCTCCTTCCTCCTAGCAGCAGCCTCTTCAAATTAGTGAGTAAATAAATAAATAAATTCGGGCCTACCACTGTGATATTAAATTAGGTTGTCCAAAAATATCTTTTGGTTTCACTCTTTGTCTCGAACTGGGGGCTATGAAAAGCTTTGCTTTACCTTTTCAAGACATCTTTTATAATTACAGAAGTCTGAACATTCACTATCTTCCACAGAAAGGTCTCAAAACAATATGGCATTTTCAGGCTAGCTTCATCAAAGTTGTATGGCTCTTTTCTCCAATCCAATAGCTCAGATATTAGGGGTACACACTAGCATTTAAGTTTAAGGAGTTCATTAATTTTGCAGTAGTGATTTTCAGGAATTGGTATTGGTGTATATTTGTTTCTAGTATCTTTGTATGACTCTGTAGGTTTATTACAAGAATAAGTATATGCCCTCTGTTGAGAATATCTAAGAAACTGGTTAGGGAGTGATAAAACTCAATATAGAATAGTCTTTATTTCATTTGCTTTTTAATTTTTTTTTAAACATTTGGTGTGAGAATGTATATTTGCAATCTGAGCATCGTGGATGCTGAGTTTGAGGCCAGCCTGGGATGAAGAATGAGACCTTGCCTTACAAAACAGAAATGTCTCCTCCACAACTTGCATTTATGAGTTTTCCCTGCGCTGTTTGTTATGCAGTTCATTCTCTCGCAGTAGAGGGGAAATGGTTGGAGGATCTGTAGGGACGTGGAGGGCAGTAGGAGAGGGACTGGACAGGACTGTGGAACAGTGTCTGACCCCAGACACAGTTGCACTCAGAGGTACTCAGTGATGCTGGCGTGTGGGATTCCCGGGACAGTGTCCTATTCGGAAGGCATGCTCTGGCTTTGTTGTCACTCCAAATGTTTCAGAGATTCCCTGTGAGTTCCTTTTACAGGCTTTTCAACTCTATTTCATACTCTCCCATCTAGACTATCCTTTCTCTCTCCATCTCATTTTTATTGGCATATATCCTAGGTGCCTTATTTGATTTTAGAATTTAACCAACATCTCTACTTCTGCGAGGTTTACAAGAAAGAACTGAGACAACTACAACACACAAAGTGCTCAGGTGAGTGGTGCATGCTCAGGTGAGTAGATGGAGATGGGTGTGACTCATGGAAAGAGACAGCATGGGACTGACAGAGGGGGTCTCCACATGAACTGTGAGGAGAAAGATATACAGACACCGGGAAGGAAAGGCCACGGATCTTCAGTTTCTAGAAGGAGGAAACTCACGACTGCTGAATTTTGCTGTTGAGATTCTGCCCAAAGAGATTTCTAAAGTAGCTCAGAATTTGTATTTATCACAGAGTGTATTTAAATGGAACATTCCCCCCTACTTGATATTTTTGGAAATCAACATTCCCATTCACAAGTTCTTGTAAAGATGCTATTTCTAAACTTCCCACTCTGGATCTCCAGCACTGGTTGGTATCAGTAATCTTAGAGTCTAGCTTCTGGTCAGGCCCCAGTATCTGCAGCAGCCTTTGCTCCCCTTTTCTCAGATACATAGGCAGCTTAGAGAGACACTGTGAGTCCCTGTGGGACAATTCTAACAATCCTGGTGCCAGGATATCTCACCTTGGAAATACCTTAACTTCAGTTGATGATGAGGCATGGCATGTTCTTCTCCCTATCACTTCCTCTGCTTCCTGCCTGGAAGTTAGACAACCTGGCTGCAGCCACCTGCTGTAAAACCTACAGTGGTTAAGAACCCTTTCCCATTTCTGCCTCACAGGTTTTGATGTCTCTCTTCAGAGACCCTGCCATGCTGTTTGTCTGTGGCAGTGGGCCTAAACCCCCACCATCCCATTGCCACTCAGACTGCCTGGACTATTGTTAATAACTTGCTCTGAGTGTTCTTGGACCCGATACTGGTAAGCCAGCCTTGTGTATTGCTACATCTACCAGAAAGTGCGAGGCTCCAAATTACCTACTGGAGGGGAGGTGGTAGTGTGATCATAGATGAAGCAAACACATGTCCCTGGGAAGAGTTGCCTCAGGTCACTGAGCAGTCTCTATGCTCACCTACCTCAATGTTCTTCTGAGAGACTTTCTCCTTAAGTCTTTAAGAGGATAAAGATTCATCATTACTAACTACATCCTACTGAACTATGGGTATTGAAAAGTCAGGAAGATAGTCTTTCCTACTACTGTCCTAAAGGGAAAGTTCCCTGGAGTGGGGTTGAGGATTGTAATAGTTGTTTTTAAAAGTGGGGACAGACAGACATTTTCTTCAATGAGTCTCTCAGACACTATTTTTACAAGTCCAAGGGAGGCATAGAGATTTCAGAGTCTTTTTCTGGATTGGCCTGAAGCCCTGCCGAAGTATTTGTTGGAGTACAATGGATCCTAGGTGGGAGGAAACAAACTTTGTGAAGAGAATTAACCAATAAAGTCTAATAGTAGGGCCAGGTGGAACACATGGAAAGGTCCTACCAAGTAAAACAATCAAGACATCAGGCGCTGAACTGCATACCTGCCCCCAAGATTCCCAAAGCTGCCCACCAGTCTGGGAAATGAGAGTACGTACCACTTGGTTTTAGCATCTCTGGAATCATTTGATAGGAGGAGGCATAACCTCATATTTCCTGAATCCAAGGTTTGTTTACCATTCTTGGTAACTTAAGACATAGGAATACAAACATTTTTAAGATGATTTTGACTGCTATCACATCTATTTTGAAGAACAGGTTTTTTTCAAGGTCGTTATCTTAGCCAAGCCCAAGCTACAACTCTAAAAATTTGAAGCTAAGGTTCATTTTTAAGGCTGCTCACCCTACTCAGTGATTAACTTCTAGTAGTACTGCAAAGGTAAACACCCACATAAGAAGGAGGAGGAGGTGGTGGTGACAGCCCAAATTTTGTAGTTGCCTTGCAGACTCAAAGTTTTTAAGAGAGACAGTTTTTAAAAACTTATTATTAGTCTTAAATGCTTGGCAAGGTTAGGCAGCAAGACAGTCCTTAGCAGGCTTGGAGGCCCTGGAAGATGGACTTCTTCCTCGGGATCAGCTTTGGATCTCACCATGTGAATAGGTTACCATATGAATAAGAATCCTAGTTTTGTTGTGGCCTGTTAAAGGCTACTTTCTCCTGGTCAAAATAGTGGAGTTTGAGCTGTGCATATGGCCCTAGGTAAAGACATTCTGATCTGGCCTGGGGATCAGAACATTTTATACCATTGTCCTCTCTATTAATTGTTAATCCAACTAGCCTGTCAGTTATTTGGCCAGAATACCACCCCTCAAGAAAGGCAAATTCACTAGAAGACATGCTAAAGAGATGGGAGAAATAATTCCCAGTTAGTAATACAATTATAGTATGCTTTTAGAAGCCACTCCCTTAGGGCAACTGCTTACAGATCTTCACTGCTAAGCCTGCCCTCTCTCCTGACCTCAAAGTCAATTCATTTTTCTCTTTCTGTATCTCCTTTGGAGACCAAGAAAAAGGACATCCTTATTCTTTCTCTGAAAAAACCCTCCTCCTGCAGCTGTTTGCCTGCCTCCATCACTGAACCTGCCTACTTTCTCAGACCTTGACACAAAAGGCCTATCTCTAATTCACCTCCCTCCTCCCAGTTGCCAAGGTTTGCAGTTTCCCTGCTCTGTTATTTTTCTCTCAAACGCTAATAAAAATGGTCCACAAGCTTCCTTCTGAGTCCATTTTTAAATTCTTTTATCAACAAGATTAAGATTCCCAGGTAAAAGCAGAAGTAACACGTCAACATAGCTTCTATTATCATCACATACCAAGCTTCATGTTCTTTCCTCTGACGTCTTTCATCCACTCAGATGCTGAGATCAAGGGTTATCCCTCTTGTTATGGACTGGAAATTCAATAGCCAGAAATTCCATGTGGCTAAGACGCAAAGTTACATTTTAAACTTAGCTCTGTGTTCTGGTCATGCTTGCTCATTTACTCCAGTTACTTCCTTGCTAATAAAATAATAAAGAAAATGTAGGGGTTTTTTGTTCCTTTCAAATTCACAAAATTAAATGGAAGACAACCTCAAGATCTTACATTTTTGATGGCCCCCAAATCCTTTCCTTGTTGGTTAGCAATAAGTTAGCTTCACAAATGAAGTTTTAGTGTCTGATCATTTAGTTAGTTGAGTGAACAATGATCTAAATGCTTATGGACTTTATGACTCATCTATTAAAATCATCAGCTTGAGGTAATGTTACTGTGAGGTGGTGCATGTAAAAGGTGATTAAGCCACAGGGTGAGTCCTTGTGAACTGTATTAGAGTTACTCTAAAAGAAACACGTTAGTATTATAAAAGACATCTGCATTAATTGCTTTTCTATTACTGTGACAAAATATCATGACCAGGGCAACTTATAAAAGAAAACATTTAATTTGACATATGATTTCAGAGGCCTAGTCCATAATGGTGGAACAAAAGGAAGGTAGCAGGAACAGCCAAGAATCATCTTGATCTGCAAGCAGACAGAGAGGGAACACCAGAATGGCACTTCATAGGCTCATGTCAGAGTCAGGGTCAGGCAGTGTCTATCTCCTGTCCCCCTGGGTCCCTTAGCTTCTTTGGCTTTTGTACAAGATAACTGACTCACTTGATAATGAAGTGGACCTTCTCTTCCAGGATCCTCACAAGCAAGCAAGAAGCAACATGAGTTCAATCTGCAGATCCTTGCCTTCCAGCTCATGGTTCTTGTCCAACTTCTCCTTTCCCACAGGAAGGCATCGTGAAGCCTTACCCAGGTGCTTCGGAATGTGACTTCATATAGCGATAAAGTCTTTACACAGGCAATCAGTTAAAATGAAGTCAAAAGACTCAAGCCTTTATAAAAGGGGCACATCTGAACATAAAGTCATGTACAAAGAGATAACATGGAGAGATTGCCACATAAAGGTAGAGAACCAGAGAGATAACTACAAGCCAAGAGATGTTAACAGCTATTGAGAGGACACAAGAAGCAATGTGGGGTGCCCCTTGTCTCCTCCAGTCCTCAGAGTGAAACAGCTCTTCTGGCATCCTTGACTTTGAACTCAGCTCCTGAGCTGGGAGCCAATGCCATTTCTCTTATTCTAAGCCTCCTAGACTGTGGGATGTGTCATGGCAGCCTATGGACTTGAAGCTTGAGGCCAGAGTCAAGGACAAGAGCCACTCAAAGACTCTTCATCAGCTTCTGAAGTCAGATGCAACCAGCCCTCTGGCACAGTTCCCCAATGGTTCTGCTTCTCTAAGCCCTAGCAGACCGAAAGGAAACAATAGTTTAAAAGGAGCCACAGAGACCCAAGTCCAGTTGTGGCAAAGGGAATTTCTGGGTAATACTGCTGAGAAATAGTAATACTGAAGAGAAATACTGCTATGATGTTCACACATAGAGTGAATCTGAACCTCAGAGCAAAGGCCTGGTGGCTCAGAGCAAAGGTCCTTCTTCTTCGTTTCACCCTGCCTATATATAATTTGCATCTGTTAAAAATACATTAGTGGCAAATGCCTGTTTTCACTGTTTAAAGTTTTTTTTTTTTAAAAAAAAAAAAAAAAAAAAATAAAGTCAACAAAGAAACCCTAAGCAAGTGCCCTTTCAAAGAAGTTGAATACAGATGAATATTGTCTCACATATTGTTTCATATTGCAACTTTATTAGAGAAAAATATCAAGTTATGCAGATGCACTTTATGAAAGAAAAGACTTCCAGCATCCTGATTAGGAGTGAGTACAGTTAACTCTTCCTGTTTGCAGCACACTCAGGTCTAGCAGCTGGTCAGCAGGAGAAAAGGAAGGCAAGGAAGAACATCTAGCTTGTACAAATCCCCACATGAAAATCTCCTTTCCTCAAGGAAAACAGCAAATTTATACTGAGGTTTAATTTCCTCAGATTTTATTAAGGTAATTGTAATAATTGTTTTTCCAGAAAATTCAAAATTATTTTGTATCCATGCTGAGGAACAGCTAATCATCACTGAACCTTACAACCTAACGATAATAATGTACTTTAAGATACTTTCCCCCCATGAACAAGTTTATTTACTTCTCAAAATCTGCCATTTACTTATCTGCATGTTTTAGTGCAGGACTTGGAAGATTATCATCATCTGTTGGCTAATTCTTTCTTTTCAGATGGACATATGTCAAAGGTCAAAGGTCAAATGTTCATGAGGCTATCTGTGATGCCAGTGCACCATCTGTAGTGCATTTTGTTTGGGAAAGCAAATGCTTCAGGTCATCTCTAGGGCACTGCTGTGTTGCCCTTGATGAGGTCATCAGTTCAGCTCTAAATGCGTACACCTCTCATCCCACGCAGATTTGTGAGGTTAATATCTTTTCCAAGGAGGAGCATGAGAGAAAAATCTCATGGGCACAGGCTTGCAGCACCTGGTGATGTTAAGCTGCTTCTGGCGTTTCTTCCTCACCTGATACCACATAACTTATTTATATTAACATGGATAGCTTTGATGTAGAATATTCATCATTTTGTCAAATTCCATTTCCCCTCTTTATCCTGTTCTACATGCTGCAACCAACATAATTATCTGGTACATCCATTTAAGCACATGACAAGCCTCCCATAAAGAGATCCCTATAGAAGGGATATTTCTTTTCTTTTTAATAGTCTTCTCTCTTTTGGTGTCTTTTAAAAATATTAAGATGAGGGTAAAAGATTACTAAGTTATTTTCTCCAAGAAATCTTTGATGGAGTAACAGTAATTGGATTATTTTAACTTCCTGATGCAAATTAACTTATTTGCTTGGATAGTCAAAATAGTGAGCTTAAAGTTAGCTCCAGGGGGTGACATAATTATGGTTGTTAAGAATAAAATATTTCTGGTTAAGGAAATTACAGACTTTTTTTTTTTCAGAGAGAAGAAGCTGGGAAGGAAAAACTGTGGGTACATCAATCAAAGAGCTGGTAAGCAGAGTTGGCCTGTTACCTCAGGAACTGGAGAATGGGGAGGCGAGATGGGGGTAGGGTGAGTAGGCATAAGGAATGGTAGTTGAATGATAGGGTTTCATGTACCAGGAAGCCAGCAGGTACCAAAGAGACAAAGTCGTACCTCTGTGAACCCTCAAACTACAGTGTTTGAACCAAGTGATGCCTTTCTCTATTCTGTACAGCAGCTCACCTTGTAGATGGACCAGATCAGCCACAAGTAAATGGAGTGACCTGTACTAGGAAGTAATACACAGCTAAGGCTGTGCACACAGTTTGCTGCATGGTGTGCTGAATGTCATACTTTCTTAAGAATTGAAGTTAACAAAGCAGTAACTAACAGAGTGTTTTACAAACTACATTTACTGTGACAGGGAGACAGTTGCCGGTGGAAGTGGCAGTGGAAGTGTTTACATGGAAGAAAAGAAACTGGTTAGCATTACATTTGCCTGGCTGCTGGTCTTGGTCTTGTCATCATTTTCTTGTTGTTATTTACCACAAATGAGCAGTTAAAAGATCCTGTTTCTATAGCTATAAAGTAGAGAACCAGATAGGGTTAGTAAGTCAATTTGATTTTTCAGTCACAGACCAACAGTTTCCTCCAGAAATCTTTCCTGGAAGCTGGGCCTGGAGGCTCCGGCTTAGAATCCCAGCACCTGGGAAATGGAGGCAGGATGAACAGAAATTCAAGGCCAAGTGAATCTACGCAGTGAGAGATGCTGTCACAGACTAACAAACCTAAAGAAAGTGGATTTTCCTGCAGCCTTAGATCTGGCCTACATACAGCTGTAGTGAGAACAGAGCCTTGGAAGCTGGCGACTTCTTTCCCCAGTCTACCTATCTCTGCACCTCAGGGCAACCTCTCAGAGCTGCCTGCCTGGGGAACCACCACCCTCCAGAGGTTAGTTTCTTTGGTGCTGTTCTCTCAGATCTCCGACTTTCCTGCGATGAGGCACCTGCCTTGGGGGCTTGCCTTGTCAACTGCTTTTCCCATGGCTTCCATCTCTTGCTTTGGTCATGCTCAGAATTTCCTTTTCTCTTGGTTTTTGCACTTTCCAATCACTATTAAAACTGTCCCTGTGCCACAGTACACATCGGCTCGCCTTTGCTGATCTAATTTCCCTGCGACTTCTGTGATTTTGAGCGCAGCTCCACAGCCTGGGAAGAGCCTTGCTGCATCAGCAGACATCAGTCTGTAACTCTTTTACACGCCGTGAGTTTCAGGCCACGGTTTTGAGTACATGTGGATGTTTTATGACCCCAAATCCTTTAGACATAATGAGCTAGAGGTATGTTTATGAAATAAAATCATTAATAGCCAATTCACCAATAATGCTCTCAATTAAAATAATTTTTCCTAATTATTTCAATCATCACCATTAGGAAATTGAATAGTTATAGTGAAAATTTTCTAAGCGTATGTAAGTTGCAGATTTATATTTCAAACTTATTTTTGGATCATGCACATGTATACGTACGTAGTTTCAAATGTCTTGCAACTTTTCAAGGCTCAAAAGAACTGGCGTCTTTTGCTGTCCTCTCTCTTAGTTTTGATTTCTGTCTCTGGCAGGTGGCCACTGCTCCCTTTGAATTTTTTTCTGGTATTGGCCTCCATATTTCTAAATGACAATTTCATTTCATTTTGACATTTTCTACGGGGAGAGGGTGTATATGTGCCATGGCATCTTGCTGTCAAAACTTGCAGGAGTTAGTTCTCTCCTGCCACCATGTTAGTTCCAGGAGTTGAACTCAGGTCTTCAGGTTTGGCGGCAAGTGCCTTTACCCACAGAGCTGCCTCACCAACACAATTTCGGAATTTTCTCGTTGCTTGTTTGCCATGCTCAGAATCTGGAAAAGTTCACCTGTTCCCGCCAGACTGCTGACCATCACAGTTTCCATAGTGACGAGTGGTGGCCTGGTTATGGCTCTGCAACTGTTACTTGTGGTTGAACTTTGCAAGACAATGAGTAGAACTTCAGATGGATTCTTTGTATGTAATTTGCTAGAGTTAGTAATTGCTTCATCTCTTTATTTTCCCGGTTTTCTGAGTGCTTATCTTCTGCCTTGAACTTTGTTCTAGAGAAAGTGATTACCATATTGACCCCTAATCTTTTCTGCTATGTTTTTGTGTTCTATCCCTTTGGCATATTTGGTAATTGCTCTTTATCCATGGATTCTGAAATTCCATACTATCAATGAGGTTATCTTTCATCTGAAGATTTAGACCTCTTATTCTAAAGCACAGGGCATTCTCTCCTAGACATGTCTTCTCATGCTTTTTTGTTTCTCTAGAAATGTTATTATTTATATTTTGAATCCTTTGACAGACTGATTCATAAACTTATATTTGATATATATTTGATTTCACATTTCTTTTTTAATTTCTTTAATTTTGTTCAGCTTTCTGGTTGTAGACCTACCCAGAAATACCTTATCTTCCAAAAGCTAATGATTTATTAGTTAGGCATATGCATGTTTAATTTTTGATAGTTTTCTTTATAAAAATTATTATGAATATTGCTCTTTTGATAAAGAATTGGCATTATGCTTATTACTTTGATAGCTTATGTTAATGCATCTAAATTGCATTAGTTTTTATAATGTAGCTTATTCTTCAACATTAGTTCTTGAGCTATTTACTTATTTATTTATTCATTCCTTCTTTCCTTCCTTCCTCCCTCCCTCCCTCCCTCCCTCCTTCCCTCTCTTTTCTTCCCTCCTTCCCTCTCTCTCTTTCTCTCTTTCTATCCTCTCTTTTTATTTTCCTTCCTTCCTTCCTTTCTCTCTCTCTTTCTATCTCTCTCTTTCTTTTTCTTTCTTCTCTTCCTTCCCTCATGACTCAGGTTGTGGTGGTATTGTGTTCCCCCAAATATTGTGCACTCTAAAAAATTTATCTGGGGTCAGAGAACAGACAGCCACTAGATACAGAGCCAAAAATGGTGGCTAGAAAATGGGTCAGAACAAGCCATAGCAGAAGCTGGGTGGTGGTGGTGCACGCCTTTAACCCCAGCACTTGGGAGGCAGAGCTAGGCAGATCTCTGTGTGTTCAAGGATACAGCCAGCATGGAGACACACGCCTTTAATCCCAGAAAGTGAGCCTTTAATCCCAGGGAGTGATGGCAGAAAGAGAAAGATATATAAAGCATGAAGACCAGAAACTAGAAGCATTTGACTGGTTAAGTTTTTAGGCTTTGAGCAGCACAGTTCAGCTGAGATCCATTCTAGATGAAGACTCAGAAGCTTGCAGTCTGAGGAAACAAGACCATCTGAGGAACTGGCGAGCTGAGGAAAATGTGGCTTGTTCTGTCTCTCTGATCTTCCAGCATTCACCCCAATAACTTGCCTTAGGTTTGATTTTATTAATAAGACTTTTAAGATTCCTGCTACATCAGGTTATGTTTTTGGCTTCCTAAAATCACTGTTAACCATGATCTCTTCCACTTCTAGTTGAGGCAATCTAAGTTGATTTTTCAAAGTTGATTTAAAAGTCTGTGTTGTGGTAAGAACATGCCAGATATTTTACATGAATTATCCTTTTTAAAAAATATACTTTTATTACTTTGTGTGTATGGGTTGCTTTGCCTGCATATATGTCTATGCACAGCATGCATACAGTGCTACAGAGGCTAGGGAGTCAGATCCACTGAACAGGAGCAAGGGGCTTTGTGAATAGCCATGTGGGGATTAGGAATCCTAGATCCTTTGGAGAAGTAGCCAGTAATCCTAATCACTGAGCCACAGCTCCAGCCCCACAATTCTTTGGAATTCTTCAACTGCTCGTTTTCAGTCTGGTGAATTTCCTCTAAGAAGAATCTGGAAATCTGCTTGGCAGTCTAAGGTTGGGTGCCATGCTTCCTTCCCTGTGACGGTGGAGGTACAGGTACAGTTGCTCTCTCTTCTTGACAGTTGCCCCCTCTCTGGTTTCACCTGTGCCTGGGGACCTCAGTTCTCTGTTTCCACTTCAGCATTCCCAAAGCACAGACCTCTTACTCTTCAGTCTGAACACATGGTTTAGTGGGAGAGATTTATGCTGGATTGGTATTATCCCAGAGCAAAATAAAAATATCCACTCTGTGTTCAAAATTTACTAAGATTTTCAAGATGAGAGCCACACCACACAGGAATGAGGTACATGGGGGACCCTCCTGTGTGTGGAGCTTTCTTCTGGTGTGCAAGTTGTATGCCTGTGCATGTTTTCAAAGAATAAGGTGTCTACAATTTGTTAACAAATTTTACAATTAAGTCTCCAGTTTCATCCCTATTTGCAGTTCCGTTTTCCCAGAGGCACCAGCACTCTTGCTGGCTGCTTGCCACTTCTTCCTAAGGCTGCTCTCCAAAGTGCTTGACTTCCTGCAGCCTCTGCCATGTTTGTGTCCAGGAGTCTGAGAAATGGGGATGACATCATTCCTATGTTGCCTTCCCCTCTCCTGCTCTCCTGGAGTTCATCTTATTTCCCTTGTCTATTTCCTCTCATCTTCTGGTGGTGTGGAAAAAAGTCGAGTTAAACACTTGCCTGACATCCTCCATATTTAATAAGAAACATGAAGTTTAGTTTTGTTTTTCACTAAATTTTCTCTGTAGATTTTGTTACAGATTTATACTTACTAAAGGTCTTTATTAGTTTAATGAATTATTATGTCTGAAAAGGTATTTAACAGAGAGGGTTAAAAAGCAGTAATAAAAGCTGTTTCCTAATAATTACTAACATATGAAATCAAGTGATTTTTGAGATGAACTTTCTCTATTACAATATATACTTTATTTAATCATTTAATAGTTAATGCATATCTCCTATGAGCCTGGGGCTGGCTGAATACTTGATTATATAACGTATTTGCTATAAATGTAACTGGATTTGGCAGTTTAAAATCTGTACAGAAGGGCCATAGAGGAAATCAGATATGACTGATTCATTGTCAAGCTGAAGAAACAGAAGCCCTGAGGGGCCTTCTATAGTGCAATCTTTTGATGTTCTCTGTGGTCAACTGCCTTGGATCCATACATTGATCCCTGCACAGGACTGGGCATTCTAGATGACTTAAAATAAATCACGATCAAACCTATAAGCTATAATGGCATAGTTACATTAGGTATAAATATAAGGAGCTGATGCAGTGAAGTGTGTGATAGTGGATATAGTCCATAGACTATGGTTGCCAGGCAAATGCTCTACTTCTAACCTACATCCCCAACCCAACATTTGCATTCTAAACATTTTTTTAAAAACCCTAAAATTAGGTAGAAAGTTATAACTTATTCCATACAAAAAGCAAATGGAGGTTGTCCATAACTACCTTGCCTGGGGAAGCAGAAAACCTTTCTCCAGTCAGTTTTTGGGGACATCAGTGGCACTCTGAAAGTGGCCTGTGGCTAAGCTGTGTTGGGAAACTTAAAGCAAAAGTTAGGCCAGGAAGGCAGCAGCTGATGAAACACAGAGTTCTACAAGCACCAGGTAAACTCTCCCTGGGACCTCAGACACTCTTCTGATATAACCAGAAAAAAATTAGGACTCTTGAAAGCAAAAAGCCACAAATAATTGTCAAGTTTATTTCTTGCCCTTTGCACTCTTTGCTGCACTAACCAAGGACAAAAGTAGAGTCGAGTGAATTTTCTTCATAGCACCAGGAACTGCACTAAGGACTTCACTTTCCTATATTTGTTCTTCCAGAATCCTCCAGTGATATTCCTGCAGACAGACGCTTATAGATACAGGAATAAAAGCTCAGGTGGACAGAATAGAAATCAATGCATATACACAAAGGCACATCCTACACCCGCCTTTCTCCCATTCCAAAGACTAGTTCCAGCCAAATTTGCAAAGATCGTGTGTGCTGTAAGGAGATCTCTCTGCTGTGTAATTATTTGTTGATTTTTCTTCCTAATTTTTGTTGACCGCTTACACAGACTGCTTGGAAAAGAGTGGGATGAGGAATTAATATAATCCATAAAGGTGTTATAAAGAGAGGTATCAGGAATAACAGAACTCCATGCACAGATGGTCATAGAGTCTTTTGACTTCAGTGACTCATATCTGACCTCTGATAGTGGGTCATAAAATGATATGAGGAAGCTTCAGGTTTAACACAACATAAAATGAAAATCCATCTCAGACTAGTCTTTTTAAAAAATGTATTTCCTTTATCTTATGTGCATTGGTGTTTTGCCTGCATGTATGTCTGTGTGAGGGGGTCTGACTTCGGAGCTACAGACAGTTGTGAGCTGCCATGTGAATTATAGACAGTTGTGACCTGGGAATTGAATCTGCGTCCTCTGGAAGAGCAGTCAGTTTTCCTAACTGCTGAACCATCTCTCCAGTCCCTCACAGACCAGTCTTAATTTCTTCTACTCAGTAACCATTCCCCAAAACAAAATAAGCAAACACCCCTCCAAGAGAACCCTATTTATCCAAAACTCTAGATTCTTACAATAGAATATGGCATTATCCCCAGAAAAGTCTCATATTCATAAGGCTCAACTACAAGCAAAGAAGACCAGAGGTGAACTTGAAGATTCCTTGTTTCCTGAAATACATAGGGCATTTTCAGAAGTTAAAAATATCTTTCTTGAGAGAGAGAGAGAGTATTATCAGGAGATTGTGTCTCCTTGCAATGACACAGAAGCTATGCCCATGATACCTCAACAACATGACTGTGTAAATATGACCTAAACAAGGAGGACAATAATGGACATTCTAACACAGAAGGGGGAAAGCTCATTGGGTCCTACCCCTAAACAAAGAACTACAGGCAACTAAGGAATGCTGAGCACTGAAGACTTATTCTTCTCCAGGGGAAGAGCCCCCTATTTGGTTGTCTAACACCAAGTGGTCAGTGCTGAAATCATGTACATACAAGTAACACTAAATGGAATGGAGAGGTTCTGTTTATGCATTATGTATCTATGTAGCAGCAGTTAAAGAAAAAGAAGCCAGAGGCCATGAGTTAGAGAGAGAGCTGGAGCAAGGGTGGGGGAGTAAATAATAAGGGTTAAAGGGAGGAAAGGGAAGGGGGAAATGATGTGATTATATTTTAATTTCAAAAAATTTAAATATATATCTTGCATGAGGAAGAGGAAGGGCAGTAGTGGAGGCAGAAGAGGAGAATGGGGATAAAAGTGATCAAAATACATTATATACTTGTATAAAAATGCCATAATGAAACCCTTTGTGATATAAAAATTATAATATATAATTAACATATGCCAATAAAAAATTTTTGACAGTTAAGGGCTGTTCTCTGCACTGGGGAGGAGGCAGGAGCAAAATGATCACTGAACACTCCAGGCCAGCCTGGGCAAATAGTGAGCTTCAGACCAGCCTGAGCTACATAGTGAGCTCCCGGCCAGCCTCGCCTGTGTAAGGAAACCCAGTGATATGCAGTAGGCACACCAGTGGGGGAGAAAAAAATAAATTTAAAAGCAATCGTTCTTCTTTGTAGAAGCCTCTGATAAGAAGCCTAAGGATCTCCAAACAGCAGAACCTGTAGAAGTCACAAAAGGTGCTATTGGAATGTGAGACAGCTATGAGGAAGTCAGCAAATGGAGTTGGCATCAACCAGGTCCTTTTCATTTAGCAGAGCAGCTCTTGTTTAGAAAGAAACTGGTCACGAGGCAACCTTTGCAAGTTTACATTTTTGACTAATGATTCACCTTTTTTCCACTAACCTCAAGGAATAATCTGTGGATTTAGGGTAAAGAAAGAAGTATGTAAAGCCTTTGAGATGGCTCGGAGGCTTAAGGCACTCACTGCCAAGTTTGATGACCCTGGTAAGAGCCCCCAAAAACCCATATGGTAGAAGGAGAGGACCAACTCCCACAAAGTTCCCCCTGACTTCCATATACCTGCATGGCTCTCAGCAAACACACAGATAAGTAAGCAAACATAATTTATTGTATTTTTTAAAGCATATGGATGATAGACAGAATTTTCCTTGAAGAAGAGAGGGAGGGAGGAAGAGAAAGCAGAGCTGTGGCTGACTGGCATCGGGGTATGCACATAAACTCCAGAAAGGCCAGTACTGGCAGAAGAACAATATTCTGTGGCTTTAAAGCCAACTGCTTGCTGCCAGAGCTAGTCACTACAGAAGGTAGGGTACACATGTTCCTTAAATCGGGTAAAAAACAGTTCCAGATTTAAAAAGCAGCTGAAGGGAAGTTAATAAACCTCTACTAGGCTCACTGCTGTTCCCATCAGGAGAGTACAACCTCACACTCTTTCCTGCTCATTCCTGACATTGCAGCAGATGTTCTGCACCCTGGACCATACCTTTTGTCTCCAAACTCACTTGCACTAGGATAAAATGGATTTTTCAGGAGGATGTTGCATGTATCAGGCTATATCTCTGTTTAAGAACCTTGAATTTGGGGGCTGGAGAGATGGTTCAGTGGTTAAGAGCACTGACCACTCTCCCAGAGGTCCTGGGTTCAATTCCCAGCATCCACATAGCAGCTCACAACTATCTGTTCCAGGGTTCCCAGCACTCCCACGCAGACATACATGCATGAAAAAAGAAAGAAAGAAAGAAAGAAAGAAAGAAAGAAAGAAAGAAAGAAAGAAAGAAAGAAAGAAAGGAAAAATACCAATGTACATAATATAAAAATAAATAAAATTTAAGAAAAAAGAGAACCTTGAATTTAGGGAACCCCAATCCCTTATGATATGCAATAGGCACACCTAGCCTTGCTCCAAATGAGTCTCCATATATATCTTCCAAGGTTGTTAGTATGCCAGCCTTCTTGAAATGATGGCCTAGGACCAAAAGACATGAAGAACGTTAGAGAATATGGTCCTTTGGAAACATCAGAGGTACACTATACTAAATATTCTGAGCCTGGATCAGTTAATCTTCAAAGGGAGTCTGGACCAGAGTTTGCCAGTTTACCAACTTTTCTTTCCTATGTGAGATACAGGCAGGTACTGATTAGAATAGGAAAGGTCCTTCCTGTGCCTTCAAATGTATGCTTCATATAGCTTAACAATTAGTAACCCAATCGGTAACAGTCTCAGCTACATAAATCATTTTGGTCTTTCTGATTGCATAAGACAGTATTTATATATCCTATAAAAACAGATATTGAGAATTACAATGCCACATGTTTACCAGAGCTGGCAGATTACCTGAGTTTGAAATGGGCCATGTGTAAACTACGACTGGATCTCTCAACCTAGGTGCTCTTGATATGTGGGACCAGGTACCTTTTGCTGTTGGAAGTCATGCTATCCACCAGAGGGTTTTTGACACTATCTGCAGCTTCTTCCTAGATGCCACCAGCATGCTTGCCTCAGTTTAGACAACAACAAAAAATAAATAAAATGTCTTCAGACTTCTGCAAATGTCTCCAGGGCATGAGACACTGGGCACAGAAAGCTAAAGAAAGCCAGGCTCACCTCACCTGATGCTGTGGGTATTGATTCATCTTTTCTAGAGAGGGAGTTCTCAACAGCAGTTAAAATATTCTGATATTTTAATACATAAAAGCAATTGGTTTAAACTATCTGCTCACATGTGAATTTTCTAGACTTTTCCTAGAGTAGAGCTATGAGGGCTAGACATCTGAGGGTTTTCTTAATTTCTGGGATGAAAATATGTAACACAGGAGCACAATTTTTTACATATATGCATGTCTAGAATGTAGCATTTTGAACTTTTTCCCAGTATGAAAGAGAGGAGGAGAGGACCCTGGAAATGCTCAGAGGAGCCTGAAATAATGGGGAGAAGGAGAAGGATAAAACTCTGAGCAGACATTGGCATGTGTCCACCCTCAAGGGCTCTCCCAGCATTCCTTCACCAGCTCATCTGCTCAAGGGAGCAGCTATAGCAGGTTATTGGAATACATATCATAGCATTGCCAGGGACTTCCCTTCTATGTCCTGCTTCTCCTAGAAAATAATCCAATTCACAGGAGGAAGATGTGTTATTTTTGCTCTTTTATCAACCATATGCACCATTGGCTGTTTGGTTTATCTTTATTAGATGTGCAATCTGCAGGAAATAAGCATTTTTATAATTCTAGCAGCTTTAAAAATATTATATTAATTTACACTAAGGCTTCTGTTCACTTTTATATACTAGGAGATCAATATCTCTAAGTCAATTCTCTAAAAATAATACTTTTTCTAAAGACATCTTTAATAACAATACTATATTTATAGAAATGGAGCGATATAAAATTATTCTTATGATGAAATTCTTTTTGTTGAAAAATATCTTGTGTCAATTATATTAGAAGTGCAGTCATTGAAAATTACAGGGCCAGGCGGTGGTGGCGCACGCCTGTAATCCCAGCACTCGGGAGGCAGAGGCAGGTGGATCTCTGTGAGTTCGAGGCCAGCCTGGTCTACAGAGCTAGTCCAGGACAGGCTCCAAAGCTACAGAGAAACCCTGTCTCAAAAAAACTAAAAAAAAAAAAAAAAAAAAGAAAGAAAGAAAATTACAGTAATTTTATTATGTTAATACCAATAATTATATAGTGATTAAAAATAACTTTTTTCATTATCAGAAAGAATTCAGAGTTACTCAAAGAAAACAACAGCATGATGCAATTGAAACTGAAAAGAAAGTGAATGCTGATGAAAACCAGACTTCCACCTGACATTAGTACCTGGCCATACATCCTAGAAATCATTCCCCTGTCTTGCAGTCTGTGAAGTCCAGTTCTGACAAAACTGACTTTTCAAGGTGTGACAAGCTAGTGAGAGCATAGTCTAGCAGTTTAAAAGTTATATGCTTGGGAAATATTTCAGAGTGTTAGACAGAATAAAGCAGTCTACCGTCTTCATCATGCCAAAGAATTTAAACTTCACAACATGTCTTCACTTGCCAGCATGAGTACTCTGCGACTCAATGGCCAAAAAATGGTTTCTGAGAGCCTCATGCTTCCAATTCTCCACAGAAACGGGGTTTGAAGCAGAGGGAGCTTGCCTATCTTGTCTGTATCTCTATATGGCCTGCACTTTCTTCTTCCTTGGGCCATCTCACATGTACTCTCAAATCCACTCTTAGGAAATGATGTGTCTTTCCTCCTTCCTTCCTTCCTTCCTTCCTTCCTTCCTTCCTTCCTTCCTTCCTTCCTTTCTGTCATTTTTTATTTTTTGATTTTCAAAAGAAGGTTTCTCTGTGTAGCTCTGGCTGTCTTGGAACTCATTCTGTGGACCAGGCTGACCTGGAACTCACAGAGATCTGTTTGCCTCTGCCTCCTGAGTGCTGAGATATAAAGCATGCACCACCTCCATCCGACTTGATATGTATCCATATGTGGGGGGCATCAAGCAGGCCTCATGTGACTAGAATAAATGACAACTTTTTACCATGGAAATGTCAAACATCAGTTGTCAGATGAAGGGTACCTGCCTTGTGAGAAATCATGTTTCTGGCTTTTACAACTATATGGTGCAGATGGTCTGAGATTTTTTTTTTCTTAAATATAAAGGAAGATGTGTGCCAGTTATAATGATGTCTATGTCAAACCCTCTTGTACTTTGGTGCAGTCCAGGAAGTATTCTGGATTTATTGATATTATAGCATAACCTTGGATTTGAATAAAAGAATGTATATTCATGAAAGGAAGGGAGTTGGAGCAACCCAAATGATGCTCCAAGACACATAGTCAAGTTCACATTCAAACTTTTGATCCATGTTGGCTTGCTACTCAGCTTCATCCATTCCTCTTCCAACTTAATCTGAAGTATTCAGTGACACAATGGAAACTTTCTACAGTCTTAAATTGTTCCCCAAACTGGGCTGAAAAAGGAATTGGGTGTGCTTTCTTTTATGTATGGAGAACTGGACATATTTTCTCCTTCGTAAACTGATGTCCAGCTAGTCACTGTGCAGAAGGAACAGATTAAAGCATCATCTACCAGCTGCACCCTAAGTGAGTTTGGTCATCACAGTCCAGTCCACAGGCAACTTTATTTGCTTTTTCATTGTCTCCTTAACTCTGTTGTTTCAGGTTAGTTCCTGATCTTAGATGAAGGTGGACTTCAACTCTTGAGTGACATGGGGTACACCAGTAGCTTTCTGACATTAGACACTTTAAGCTGAGCAAGCATAAAATCCATCTTGATTTGAAGTTTAAACTGTAAAATAGAAACCTCCTTTCTCATGCAAATCAGGCCTGCTCTATACTGGAAGCTTTGAGTTAGCAGAGTGAGGGATAAAGGACAGCTTTTCTTTGTCCTCCAAATAGTATGTTAACAGTTTCCTTTTCTAAGTTGCTTCTGGGTGGCGAGTCATAGGATGAAAACACGTAGAAAGTTGGGAATGAGACCTAATGGGTATGGTCATTTCATCCAGGGGCGGTATTTTCTGGGTTTTGTGGATGTTAAAACGTGACTTAACCTATGATGGAATGTTTTATGAACTCTTCAGAGGACACATTGGCATTTGATGCTCAGTGTAAGTGTAGAGGGCTGGTAAGAAAATCTTAACGTGATGGTTAGGTCATTAGAAGGATTCATGAATCTCTATGACAGTGAGTTCCTGCTGCCAGGATTGGAATGGTTGCCTGGAAAGAATATTGTTATAAAGAAATTCTGGCTCTTCCCTGAGTCCCTCAAGTCTCCTTCCACATATGTATCCCCACTTCCTTTCTGCTTCTCTGACATACACAGAATACCACTGGGCCTCACCAAAAGCCAAGAGGATGCCTCCTTGAACTTAGGCTTGCAAAACCATGAGAAAAATTACCCTTTTCTTTTATAGCTCAGCCAACCTAATGCATTTTTCATAGAAATGGAACATGATTGTCTGACTTAGCCCCTGAATCATTCTCTTCATTGTTAAGAATAGCTTGCCTAAAATTCACATAATGAGGAAGAATAATCTCCATTCTGGTTTATTCCTTCAACTGCTGAAAACACAATGAGTGGCCCAGTCCCATCTACTGATGTCCAGTGAATCTCCTACTCAGACTTAAGATGCTCCATAGGAACCCTCTCCATCAAAGAAAACACCTACTACTTCCTTGCCCTGGAGAGCTGCAGATGTGCAACCCATCCACAGTGGCCATGTTCTTTGGCTCAACAACAGCTATTCAGACCATGACTAATGACCCTGATTTGCTCACTGAAGATAGTGTTTTCTTCTCTAACAATCCAATTAATTGAGCACTGTTGGGTTTGTGTAGCTATGGATAGAACTGTTCTCATTAAGCCCATGGGTAGCAGTTCTCATACCTCCTTTCCCAAGCTCTATCAATGCAGAATGGTAGAGATTGATGGGACCTGAGATCCTCTGTGGGCAGTGTTCATAGATCTTAACTATTCTATTCTGCAGTCTTCTACTTGCAGTTCTGGGTAGAGCTGATGTGTTGTTAATCAATCCCAAGCATTAAACTCTGAGAAGACCTCCTCCTATTTCCTTCTAACAATAGCATGCCTAGTGACATAATCCATTTCTTGGTTTTGAGATATGCTAGAGAGGCCATCTACAAGATTGAAGGCAATTCTTTTTTTAGCACAGTCATGAAGTTCTATACATATATAACTTGGGACATTAACAAAATCATTTTTGATCTTAGTTTTTCATTGATTATTATCTGAGACTATAATTAAAGCTATGCTCAGAGAGTATAATTAAGGCCAAAAAGTCACCAGAAAATGCTATCATAATTTTATATTCATTCTTGCTCACCACATTGAAGAACTCTAAAGTGCTATTCACATCAGCGTTGATATAGCCTGGCCTCATTGTACACAGTATGGACTATTCATGCATATGACTTCTCAGTATGTGTGTCTGGTGTGTGGGTAGAGCAACAGAAAAGAAATTCACAACAGTCACAAAGTCTATGGATTAAGTGTGCTATACTGACTAAGAATAGGTTTTGAGGAAGAATACAGAGTAGACGTTTGTTTCATCAGAATAAGCCTCTATGTTATGTTCTCTCATAAGTCCAGAGCACTTAGACCAATGCCTGATACACATCAGGCCACAGTATTGACAAATGTTTCTTGACATGAATGTATTAACCATTTATGTTTCATTCTCCTCTACAGTTAAGAACTAAAGTAATACCTACCAGTTCTCAAATGAGACTAAGTTTTATAGTATTCCAACAATAAAAAAAATATACTTTTACTATGGTTTTTGAGACCCTTAAATATGCCAGCTATAATCCTAGAGGCTTTCATCAAAATTACTTAGTCTTGTTTTCTCAGTAATTCAGCAATAGTGTGGTTGGAATGGATTGTTTACTTAAGAACCTTGATTTCATGTTTCCTAGAGCCATGCCTTGCCACTGTCTGTACCTCACTTCTGGTCTGTGAGGGTTCTCTGAATTATGTTCTATCTCTAAGTGCTAATTCATAATCTTTCCCTAAACTAAATCAAAGGGTTTAAGTTGTGCTCCACAAAAGAAAGAATGAGGTGTGATCCCAGGACTTGGGATGCAGATGCCTGGTTTACCTATCATGCTCCAGGCCAACTAGGAATATGCAATAAAATCTTGTATCAAGAAAAGAAAAACAAGAAAAAAGAAAAAAAAGGTTACCAGGAATTACCTTTTATCATCACCAAAGCCATGTTTCTCCTTTCTCTTTCCATAGGAAAGTGACTGGGAGGCTGGCGTTGTTCTTATGGTGTTTGTTTTAGTGAGTATTGAAGCCTGGCGTCTCTGAGGTCTTCCTTAAAGGCTGGGCAGCTGAATGTGAAAGTATACCTTTACCATGGGGTGGACCTCATGGTTCACACCTGCCTTCACCTCTGCCAGGCTGAACTGAGGGTGGCTAGAGACTATTCGCTGCCTTACTGCAGGGAGCCATTTTAAGGAGGGAAGAAATACTTCCCCGTAAAGCACTGGGCCTGTATTTCTAGCAAGCCCAAGAAAACACAGCTTGCTCTTGGGATTCTCCTAAGGCACATAAACTATGAAGGTACTTTATGATCATCTTAACTTTTTTTTTTAAAAGAGAATGAAAGAACTGTCTGATTTGTTACTGTTGATGTTCCTTAGTAGGAAAATGAGTAAGAAAATATATAAGAACTTTTAACTCTCAGGATTCTCCTCAGGGAAATCTACATTCGCGGATGTTATAACTAGCTTTACTCCACACCACTTGGTTTTTTGTTTTGCTTTGTTTCTCTCTCTCTTTCTCTCTTTGACTTTGAAGGGAGAAAGGCTGTTTTCTTCCAAAAGGGACAAAAAAGATTGCCTTGGACCTTCTGTCTCAAGCATTCCCATGTTGTAACAAAACTCTTTTAAGTGAAAACTAGTCAACTAATTATTCCAGTCCAGAACGCATTAAAATAAAGATAAAATATAGAATATTAGTTACACAAAAGTAAATTGCCAGATTGCTTCATCAAAACCCCCCATGTCATAAAAATGTCCTTTCATTAATCAAAATATCACCTGAATGAAGTCATCATGTTTAGCCTGATTGCATTTCCCGCATATATGTGCAGCTGCATTGGCCTCTCATAAATGTCATTTGATTATGAGAAAATAAACAGGGAGGGACTCAAAGGGAGTCAGTCCAGGGCCTGCTTGTTTACCTGCGGCAGCTTTCTTAGCTGAAGAACAAATGTCATGCAAATGGTGCACCAGCAATGAGCTGCCAATCACTCTGGCCTGGCATTCATGATGATTTGCTAAATCATTTAAAGAGACATGCTTTACTAAATGAAAAAATATCAGCGGCAAGGGCCTGTGTTTAAACATGGGGCTGAGTTATTATCCCAGTAGGCTGGAATGAAATGAAGACATCTTCCAATTAAAGCTTGCAGATGAACCCAGACAAACCCCCCTTTTTTTTCATAAAGACAGGCAGATTATGATTGGGAAGGAGCAGGGACGGAGGCTTTCATTACACGCTGATTATGGTGATAAAATTCCCAGTGCTGTGTGTCTGCGGGCCCAACTTCACATTTGAAGGTTTTTAATATAATTTCCTTAGGGTGAAATGCTGAAGATTTATTAAACTTTATGAAGGGCTTACAGATCCAATTTAAGAGGACATATCACAGGGCAAAACTGACAGACGATAAAATACATTCCAACTATAAGAAAAAGAAAAAAGAAAAGAAAACCAAGAAGAAAGTTGAGCCGTGAAACTGTTTTTTAAACATTTTTTGTTGTTGGCAGTGTTCAAGTGAAATCAATCATTTCCCCCTGGGTGTTACAGCCTTGTTGCTCCGCTGAAGTTTCTTCATGCTTTTACAGGTTGGTTTTCCACCCACAGAAGGCATGCTTTGAGAGTTCCCCTAATTTAATCCTAAATAATTAAATAAATAAACGCACCCAAATAATTTTGAAGTTGTAAGTTCATAGGAGCACTCAACACTTAGTTTTCCTGACATGAGCCATGTACAGTTCTCTGTCTCCCAGCACATCATCGTTTATTAAGATACTCCCTGGATCTCTTTAACCCTTCTATTTTCATTTAGGCATTTGTCAGACAAGTTGAGCAACTTTAATTGGCTCATTTTTTTTTTTTTTTATTCTAAAGATCCAAAGGCTTTGCAGAGATGCCTTTGGTTTTTATCATGGTTCCATTAACCTGTGCCCCAGAAATGAATTTAGGTAGGATATTTATAGGGAAACAGAGAGTATAGACATGCGTTTTCACTGCCAGTGGAGAAAGCTTTTCTGGCTTCAATATAGTTTAGGTAACTCCCAATCTTTGCTCATCCCCAAACACACTTCAGGTAAGAAAGCAACCAGAGAACCAGGCACACAGAGCCAGAGAGCCATTGTGGTGCATGACTTTAATCCCAGAGCTCAGAGGCAAGTGGGTCTCTGCGAATTTAAGGCCAGACTGGTCTACAAAGTGAATTCCAGGCCTGTTGAGACACAGTAACACCCCATTTTAAAGAAACAAAACAAAAACAAAATTCTGAGGCTAGAGAAATGTCTCAACCAGTAGAAGTTAGGTTCACAACCAAAAAGACAAGAAAGCAGCCACAGGACACTTAATTTTTCTTACTGCCTTCATCTATGAGTCTCTACTGTGGGAAATTCGTCTCCTTTGCTCTGTGGGTAAGATTTCTCCATCTAGGTTTTTTGGTCCGCCCTCTCTTCTGCCTTCCCTCCTTTTCTTTATTCTTTTTTCCCTTCCACAAGTTCTTGAAATACAATTTATATAGCATAAAAATGTACTTGTGTTTAGCCAGGCATGTTAGGATAACCTGTAACCATAACCACTCAAAGACTAAGGCAGGTGGGGTGGAAATCCTGAGTTGGAAGAATGACTAGTCACACGGCTGGTCACTACAATGGAAGCATCAGAGCCAGTCTGTCGGACATCACAGCTGGCTATCTATCTCCAGCAGGCAGTGGCTCAGTTATCTCATTCATGTAGCTACAAAATGTATGTGTCTCCTATTGGCTTTGTAAGGGTGGTAAGAGAACGATGAAATAAATGTATTATGATATGCTTCACTGAAGAA
Source organism: Onychomys torridus (assembly GCF_903995425.1). Taxonomy (NCBI): domain Eukaryota; kingdom Metazoa; phylum Chordata; class Mammalia; order Rodentia; family Cricetidae; genus Onychomys; species Onychomys torridus. Next base: position 133,372,012 of record NC_050443.1, read on the forward strand.
ATAAAATAGATTTCCTTTTGCTGAGCAGTGAAGCATCAGTGACAGGGCAATATATCAAAGAAAACCTGATTTCCAGTCTCCAGGCTCTGTTATTCTTCTGTATTAATTATATAACCACAGACTAATAATAGGACAGAGGTGTGAAGAAGGCAGGTATTTCTTATTACCTGCATTATTCTTAAGAGATTTATTTACAACACAACTACTCATGACTCATATTATACTAGGTCCTGAGAGAAAATGAATTCAGCAGATAATAATGACATAATGTAGATTAGTATTGTACTCGATGTTCACATACTCTCCATGACTATGAATGAAGGGAGATAGTGATGGAGATGTTGCATTACGTCTTCAGCTCTTTCTTCTTATCATCAGGTACTTCATACAGAAGAGATTTTGCTTTTTATTTTGGGTGGGTGTTGTTCGTATCTGTGCCCTTGTTGCTGCCACATAGTTTCTGCTCAGGGCTGTCATTCAAATAATCCCAGCTCCTCCTATTTCCTTATTCTCCTCTAATGTACTGCAGATCAGCTTGAGGAGCTGCATCGTTTCTGTCCATTTAGGCTGCCACAACAAAACACCATCCCTGAGTGGCTCAGAACCAACAGAAACACCACAATTTTCAAATTGCAGACTGAGGTGAATGTGTATCAAGAGAGGATCTGTTTCTTCATTCATAGATGACAGCTTCTTGCCATGCCCTCTCATGGTGGCTAGGGCAAAAGAACTTTGGAACTCTGCTAAAAGAGTAATCACAGGCATGAGGGCCCTCATGTGCTAATCAGCACTCCAAAGATGCCTTGGAAGTTAGAGATTCAACATATTAAATATCCTTTCATGTGGGAGGATGCTTACCTTGGTCTTTGCAATTAGTTATTCCAACTGGCTTTAACCCAGGGTCCTATATTAGACTTCACCCAATATTTCTAGCTCATTTCATTGAACCTTATGGTTTAGGATTTGATCAGAAAACAAAGCCACTGAATGTAAAAAAAAAAAAAAAAAAAAAAAAATTAAAAAAGAACAAAAAAGAAAACAAACAAATAAAAACTTTCAACTTCGGTCGTGACCTGAAGAAAGACTGACACACTTCACTGAAGTGTAGAACAAGTCCCTGGCCTAGAATTAGATAAGCTTAAAGAGTCACAGTGGGAGCTGAGGGCCTGAACCTGGCTGCTTCTCCACACCCATCAGGTGAGCCTGACACACACCATCATGGGAGTCCAACAGAGCCAAGTGCCAGCATTCACCTTTGTGATGTGGCTACTGCTTCAGTTCTGCTTTTGAAATATCATGGGGGGATCGGGATCTGTCTCTGGTGCATGGGCAGGCTTTTGGGAATCTGGTGCCTGTGGTGTAATACCTTGCGTAGCCTTGGTGCAGTGGGAAGGGGCTTGGACCTGCCAAGGCTCAGTGTGCTGGGCTCTGCTTACTCCCCATGGGAGACCTTGATTTGGAGGAGTTGGGGATGTGGGGTGGCTTGGGAGGGAGAACTGGGCATGGGAGGGGGACCTGTGGGTGGTACGTAGAGTGAGTAGAAAATTTCTTAATAAAGAAAAATGAAAAAAATCAAGAAATAGGAAAAAAAGGATATAACAATTAATATGGAAGCAAGACACAATTATGGACTTTATAGCATTTATAATTTTATATTTAATCTTATAAAATATAAAGTATACTATAAATAAACTTATACAAACACATCTGAAAATCACTACCACAGTTATAAGTGATTTTTCTATGAAAAATATGTATAACAAAAAAAAGAAACATCATGCATTGTATCTTAGTGGTCTGCCCTAACTATGAGGATAAGGTAATTTGGCACAATGAAAAATCTGCTGTCGTCTAGCCTTTGCAACTTAATGTAATCACACACCCCCATTTGATAGTCTATAATTTTAAGGACCACGCTGCCATAGTTAACTTCAGTAGTCAACTTTACACACCTGAGAAGAGGGAACCTCAATTGAGAGATTTCCTCCACTGGAATAGCCTATGTGCCTGTCCGTGGAACATTTTATTGGTTGGCAATTGATGTAAGAGAGCCCAGCCCACTGTGGATGGTACTACCCCTAGGCAGGTGGACCTAGGCTGTATAAGAAAGGTAGCAGAGCAAACAAGGGAAACAAGCCAATAAACAATGTCCCCCTGTAGTTTCTGCTTCACGTTCTTGCCTGGAGATGGCACCCTGCCATGGGCTGGAACCTGCCAGCTAAATAAACCCTTTACTCCCCCAGCACAAGAACATACAAAACAAGCAAGGGTTAACTATTCCTGTCCATCTACCCTTACATTCACTTTTCTAACCCTGTTGTATGTTTGAACTGAAGACTAAGAAACAGTTAGGTCTCACTTTATTCATATTCCTAGGACATGGCATGATTACATAATCATTTCAGCTAACTAGTGAACTAGTAACATTGTTAGACAGTGTGTTAAATCTATAAAGCACCCCCTGAGGATTGTAGAGTAAGGGAAGACAAAGCATCATTCCTCCCCTCCAGCAAGCAGAGGATGGAGGCTTTCCACCTGCAGCCTTGCTGTAGCTGTAAAAAGATCCAGATCTGCCTTTGGATCCTTTCATTGGTGAATGAATTATTGCATTCTCCCTTCCCAGTGGCCCAAAGGCTTTTACACAGCATTAAAATTACAGTGTTGTTAGAAGTAAGAAAGATGTGTGGAGAGGCAGTGTTTGGTTTGTAATAACACATTCTAGAGCTGTGAACGTTTTTAGAGTATTGGCTGGTGGGACTGAAAGAAACTTTCATGAGTATTTGAACTGATGTCCTGTGTTACACTACACTGGGTTTTCAGGTCACAGGCAAAACTGAAGGAAAGGGCAGGCAAAGGTGAAAGAGAAATTAGAAATGGACAATACAGTAAACACTCTATAAAGCAAAGGTACAATCTTTGGGGAGTTGTAAAGTGACATTTAAATTCCAAGAGCGAGAAATGAAATAGAATTGAAAGATGATATTGAGAATTAGAAAAGTACCAAATACGGTCTTCTGCCCTTTACATATAAGTCCAAATGGATTTGAAGAGACTCAATTCAAACACTATTCTGTGCAAGGCACTCTTCCATGCTCTGTGTTAAGATGGATTTATAATGATTCCTGATTAGATGGGAATTAAAATCATGAAGAAACAGAAAAAAATTTCCAAGTTAGGGTAAGTCCATATAATTTTAGAAATGAGGAAAATACGAGGAGATGATTTAATGGCAGACTGTCTTTGTTGTCTGGCCAGAAGCACAAGTGAAATTGCAGTAGTAGCAAGGCGTGCTACATAGCATGGCCACTCTAGGAACACTGGCAGTAGGATGTACATGTCCTCTGGAACTGATGATCATCCCTGGTAGTCCAGGGGCTGAGGTTTATTTCAGTCAGTAGTGGAAGAGTTTATAAACTGGTAGGTAACACTGGATGTTGATTTGGGATGTAACTGTTTGAAGAAAAGGGTAAAGGAGTGTGTGTGTGGCAAAAAGAGCTTGGAGCTTAAAGATACTTCTAGGTCAACCACATTGGGGGCTTAAACTATGACAGATGCAGAGAAGGAGCAATAATGGACATGAGAGAATGCTGAAGACTGAGAATGAGTGGGGATGGGAATACATAAGAGATGTTTGTTTATGCATCTTGCAGAAAGACATAAATTTAGAAATAAAAATGGCCTGTACTTTATTTAATGGGTAGATATTTAGCTTCTACCACAGATGAGATCTTAGTCTACACAATGTGGGTGAAGCAGATAGATTGTATATGATATTTCCCTAAGGATGACCAGCCTGCAGTCAGAGTAAAAGGAGATGCAAAGAAGCATCGTACAAAATGCAATGAGGAAGATTGTTAGAGTTCTTTGCACTCTGGGGGAGAGAAGAGTTCATTTCTTTAGTGGGAAGGCAATATTCAGAGAAGATTTGAGGGAAAACAGGAGGCAGTAGACACAGACATAGAGAAAAATCTAGTAGCCTGGTATGGATATGCTTCTGTATAAATAAAATGCTGATTGGCCAGTAGCCAGGCAGGAAGTATAGGCGGGACAAGCAGCAAAGAGAATTCTGGGAACAGGAAGGCTGAGTCAGAAAGACACTGCCAGCCACTGCTATGAAAAGCAAGATGTAAGGTACTGGTAAGCCACGAGCCACATGGAAACTTATAGACTGATAGATATGGGTTAATTTAAGATAGAAGCTAGATAACAAGAAGCCTGCCATGGCCATACAGTTTGAAGGCAATATAAGTCTCTGTGTGTTTACTCAGTTGGGTCTAAGTAGCTGCGGGACTGGTGGGTGAGAGAGATTTGTCCTGACTGTGGGCCAGGCAGGACTGGAGAAAACTCCAGCTACAGTAGACTGAAACATTTATATGCTCATTAGGAAGAAGAGAAAAAAAATAGAGATTTACCAGGAAATTTTTCAGGATGAATTCTCTCTTCTCCGCTCCCCTCCTCTCTCCTTCATTTCTCTCCTCTCTTCATCCTCTTTCTGCCTTTTTCCCTCTCTTATGCCATCCTGCTGTTTATAGACACAAGTCCCCTCCAGCTGGATGAAGTGGTGCAGGCCTTGAATCCCAGCAGAGGCAGGTGGATCACTATAGGCTAACCTGGTAACAAAATGAATTCTAGGACAGCCAGGGCTCTGTGACACTGAGAAACCCTGTCTCAACAAACAAACAAACAAACAACAAAAAACCACAAATGAAAACAAAACAACAACAATAGCAACAAAAGAAGCCCCTTTCCCTACAGTCTTAATCATTAATCTACATATCATCTCCTACAGATATTAGAATTAGTTAAAATATGCAAATGTCTTCCATAAACTCAGAATAAAACACCAAAGAAACAATATGAGATACAAATAAAAGTTGGCAGAGTTGGCTTACAGATCTCTTGAGCACTCACAGCCACATAACTGTGAGTTATGATCAAGATAGATCCCTCAGAAGACTTCTTTATGTTCCCAAAAAGAGAAGAGACATTTGTTCCAATCTTTTAAAAGGCAAATTTCTTCCAATAACATTCAGCTTTAGATGAAGTTTTAATATTTAGTGTCTCTAGAAAAATGTGAAAACCTAGGTATCAATACCTGATACTTAGCCCTGGAAACAAAAGAACTAAGAACCTTGTGATCAGATTTTTATAAGCAATGTTTTCCCAAGGTCCTGAAGTTCAAATCAGGACTAGTATAGGCTTCAAGCCAAGGTAGAGTTAGATTTATCTGTTTCTTGGAGGACTAAGGTATTAAAACTGGCATTTTGCCCTGGGCATATATTTTAGAATGAACTAAAACATATATTTTATAACAAAGAACACTCCGAGATTTGTACACTGCTTTGAATCAAGTCAAAGGAAGCAGAAAATATAAAGCTAAGTCACCATGTCTCGCATGGCTTGGTCCTGGAAACCTGACTGAGGTGATGAGGCAGTGAAAAGGAGACAGACACACATACAGAAAAGTTGGGTAGTGCTCATTCTAACAGAGAAGCACCTATCATGCACCAACCCAGAACCACAGCACGTCTATTATGTACAGTCAGAAAAGGAGTTAGTTAGTTTTGCTGGGAGGTCTCTCTAGAGGAGCAGTCATAGGTTGTAATCACCCATAAGGAGAAAGCTGCAATTGCTAAGTTTTGTACACACTGGACAATCATTCAGAAACACCTGTACTTGGACCAGAGGAAGATTTGCCATGCTTCTGAGCCTCACTTGGAGGAAGGCTTTGCCAATTCCCATGGGTCTGAGGTATTGCTCCTTGTCAATAATACATGTCCACTCAGGATTTCATCTACTCCTTACATATTCACCCAAGGATACTTTTGCTCCACATACTAAGGAAAATGATTAGAATTAAGCAGTATTTTCCTATTCATTTGTGATTTCAATGATTTCAATAGTCCTTCAAGATGCACAGAGAAGTTTCAGGAGAACGTTGGACATGAGTGTTACCTGCCAAGGCTAACAATTCAAGGTGATATTCTTTAGGGATTTTAGGGATGGCCAAGCACTCAATCTACATTCTCCAGTAGAGATTTCTGACATCTTAGGAGTGATGTCTCTTTCTCTCTCTCTCTCTCTCTCTCTCCTTCTCTCTCTCTCTCTCCCTTTTTCTTTTCTTTCTTTCTTTCTTTTTTATTTATTTATTTATTTATTTATTTATTTATTTATTTATTTATTTATTATGTGTTTTAATTTTATACATCAGCTATGGGTTCCCCTGTCCTCCCCCCTCCTACCCCCATCCCCACCTTCCCCCAGCCCCTCCCCTCCATTCCCATGTCCTCCAGGACCAAGACACCCCCTGGGGATTCATTTAAACCTGGTGGATTCAGTACAGGCAGGTCCTGTCCCCTCCTTCCAGACTGAGCATATGTCCCTGTGTAAGCCCAAGGTTCCAAACAGCCAGCTCATACACTAAGGACAGGTCCTGGTCCCACAGACTGGGTGCCTCCCACACAGATCGAGCTATTCAATTGTCTCACTTATCCAGAGGGCCTGATCTAGCTGGGGGCTCCACAGCCTTTGGTTCATAATTCATGTGCTTCCATTCGATTGGCTATTTGTCCCTGTGCTTTTTGCAATCTTGGATTCAACAATTCACGCTCTTGCAGTCCCTCCTCTTTCTCAACAGTTGGACACCTGGAGCTCCACCTGGGGCCTGGCTGAGGATCTATGCATCCACTTCCATCAGTTATTGGATGAGAATTCCAAGACGACTGTTAGGGTGTTTAGTCATCTGATCACCAGACTAGGTCAGATCAGGCTTTTGCCAGCAGTCTACAGAGGATATATCATTGTGGATTTCTGGGGACCTCTCGAGCACTCTGCCTATTCCTGTTCTCATGTGGTCTTCATTTATCATGGTCTGTTATTCCTCGTTCTCCCTTTCTATTCTTGATCCAGCTGGGATCTCCTGCTCCCCTAAGCTTTCTTTCCCTCAAATCTTGCCCTTCATTACTCCCACTGTTGTCCAGGTTGTTCATGTAGATCTCATCCATTTCTCTGTCATTGGGTGATCCCTGTGTCTTTCCTAGGGTCCTGTTTTCTAGGTAGCCTCCCTGGAGTCATTATGAAAGCATAATAGCTAAGCTTTCCTCCTCTTTTTAGAGTTACTGACTTAGTGCCTTCATTTATAATGGGGGTGAAGAACATGCCATGTAACCACCTGTTTGGGTGGTGGATAAATACATAAAGATATATACACTCCATAGTGAAAGCATAAAATCCGATGTGAAGCTCATAGTTTCTATTCTGAATGGCTACCCTAACTGCTCATTGAGTTGTATAGTCTTTGCATCTAATAATTTCTGTGTATGGTTCTTTTTTAAAAATGCAACTATTTTTTCCAGACAAGGTTATTTTCTGTGTAGCATTGGAACCTGTCCTAGAACTCTATCTGTAGACCAGGCTGGCCTCAAACTCACAGATATTCTCCTGCCTCTGCCTCCCAAGTGCTGGGATTAAAGGTGCACTCCACCACCACCTGTCTGTGCAATATTTTTTATAACAAAGATTAATTTAAAAAACCCAAAACAATGCTCCTAACCATGTTTACACCACATTAGATGCAGAACGTCAGAACTCTGTTTCTAAGGCCTAAGAGGAATGTATCACCTTTTAGCTAACAAATAACAAGGGCAGACAAAACTGTAACATTCTAAGCAAGGAAAACAAAAAGTTGCAGCAATTATAAGTTCTTTCTTGCTGTTCCTGAAGGAAGCCTCATTCGGATCTCGGTCTGAACTCCCAGACTTTTACTTTTCTTTTACGCTTTTCCTTGGCTGGAGTGTCTGCCTTGTGTTAGTCCATGATTGACGTCCCCCTGTACTCTGCCTCTCTTGTTCTGGGCTAGTGCATATTGCTTATCAGGATTGAGGCTCTCTCACATGTACCCTATCAGCTGCTATTGCATCAGTGATATATTCTCTTGGCAATGCAACACTTTTACTCACCAGAATATAAATGGAAGTGCAGAGTCACAGAACCCCAGAACTAAAATGAGCCTTGGAATCTGTGCAATTCAGTCTTAACCTTTAACAAATGATATAGCAAATCCCAGGGAAGTGAGAACCACACATAAGCTCTCTCTAGAACTGAAAATGAAAGATTTAAGGCCTCATATCCATGGGTTCTGTGGGCAAGTCCAGCTATGTGCTTTATTACTGTACATAGCGTTCTTCTAGTGCTCCAAGACATGCTAATGATGTTACAGTGTCATCATACTTGTTTAAGGAGGAATCCATAATAAAATAACCCTTACATTAATGGAAAATCAAGTACAGAAAACTTAAGTATTATTCCTCTGTTTCACAAGACACTTGCTGTTGTATTTTGAGACAGTGTAGGAGACTAGAACAACTTTTTGAAAATTTCAGCTATTACCCTGCACCTGACTAATGGCTTAACAATCTACCAATGAAGACATTCTTATTTCACTTGGAGAGCAAAGAACCACACAGACGACATAGGGGTGTCCAGATGCTTGGATACAAGTCATAAGGAAGAGGAGGACTATTTCCTACTTTTGTTTGCATGCTATTCTTTCCCCACTAGCCAACTCCTCACCACCCTTCCTCTACTCTCTCTTCATTGCTGTTGGCCTGAGTCAGGGAGATGAGGAAGCCTTCTAAGGAAAATAAGCTGTGTCCATGAGGCTTTTTTTGACCTGTGGCTTCTTAGTTGGACTCGATTAATTTGGAAACCTCTCCAGGCAGGTGATCTCAGGTAGAGACAGTGGTAGATACGACGCCTGTCTTCTGGTGATAGCTCTATGCCTCAAACACAATGTTTGTGAAATGGAGATATCATTTGAACCCACTAAACTATTTCCTTCCTCTTGCCTGTTAGGTCTCAAGATGATAATAGCATCTTCTGGCAGCTGGCGTTGGATATGCCCGAGTCCCCTAAAGGGATCTCTAATAATGGTAAGTGAATAGTTTCTTTACAGTGTCTAAATTGTCTCCACACTTTCAATGGAACACGTTTTCTTGGTCTGCCCTGGGCCCTCACTGAGATAGCCTATCTGGGGTTTAATGATAGTGGCCTGAATTCACCATTTGTCTTGTTTGTTGCAATAGCAGAACCATCATCATAAAGGATAGGATCAATTCTTGCTCATTTTGTATCTCATGGATCCACTAATCCCTGAGAAATGCAGCACACCTGAGCAGGAGATTGACTCTCAGCTCCCAGTGATCACTGAATATGTAAAAGAACATCAGTGACAGAAGGATGAAGGAGCAAGTGCTATAGTTAATGTGTGTCAATCAAGTCTACCATTTCTCCAGAATTACAGAAAGTAGCACAAGAACTGTTATTGTTATAGAATTTGATCCCATTCCATGAACAAAAACATAACTAGTTTGGTTGAGTAGTTGCTGGACAAGCAACTATTTTAAAAAGTAACTCACTGTGTTTATAAAATGGCACATGTGCTAGTTGTCAGTGTATCAAACTAGAAAGATCTGGGAAGAGGAAACCTCAACCGAGGAATTGCTTCCATCAGACTGACCTGTGGGCATGTCTGTGGGGGCATTTCCTTGTGTCAAGAGTAAGATAAAATAAATCCTTGCCTTCCCAAGTTGCTTTGGGTTAGTATTTTTTTCACAGCAGCACAGCCAAACTAGAACAACATGATTAGTGGGGTAGGCATTCAGGAGTCCCAATTTTCCTCCAAAAAAGATATTTTCTTGAGATGTTTGCTATTGCTTGAATATAAAATGTTGCTAACAGGGACATTTCAGAACTCCTGGTACTCAGCTAGTGTCAGTTAGTTTCAGGAGTCTCTAGAAACATTGGCAAGTGGGTTGCTGGCGGTGGGTCCCATAGAGTGTCAGACCTGCCTACTTCCTATCTCACTCTCTGTTTTCTGGCCCTGTATGATAGAGGAAGCTCCATCACACTCTCTTGACAACATGAAATGAGCTTCTCCACCATCTTCCCTGCTGTGAAAGACTAAACCATGATCTCCAATCAATCTTTAAGCTCTTTTTGTAAGGCATTCTGGCCACAGACATACTGACGTGAATAAAACCTCACCTTTTCTTTTTTATCAGTCATTTGCAGCAACCAGTATTGACTAATGACAGTTTAGTCTCTAATGCTTCTGAGTGCCATCTGCTTTGTTTTAGGCATGGACAGAATTGTTTCCTTGTGGGTTGTTTTAGGCAAAAGAAACCACCTATATATTTTTCTCAGTTAATCTTGGGAGTTCTACAGAAGGGAAAATGTCTTTACAATAGATGGGTGTCTTAGTTACTGTTCTATTGCTTTGAAGAAACACCATGACCAAGACAACTTTTAGAAGAAAGTATTTAATTGGGGCTTTTCTTACAGTTTAAGAGGGTTATCCAGTGAGCATCATGGTAGGGATTGTGGTAAAAGGCAGGTAGGTATGGCACTGGAGCAGCAGCTGAGATCTTACATCCTTTTCTGTAGGTCTCAGGCCAAGAGAGAAAGGAACTGGACCTGGTGTGAGCTTTTAAAACTTCAAAGCCCACTCCCAGTGACACATCTCCTCCAACAAGGCCACACCTCCTAATCTTTTTCAAATAGTTCACCATCTAAGGACCAATCATTCAAATATATGAGTCTATGGGGGCCATTCATTCAAATCACCACAGTGAGAAATGGGACAATGGTAGAGTTATGAAACATTCATGTTTTGTCTGAGATGTTGACTGCATTTAAGTCCTTCAATTTTTTTTCAACTATCAATATTTATGACATTAGTATTTATTAAGTTCTGTCAAGTGCCATATGTTGAGGGGGGAAAGATGATAAAATGTATTGCTGATAGTTGGGAACAAATCCAACAAGGAAGGAAATGCCTGAGGGAGTAACTGTACTTAAGCAAGTAGGAAGATGACGAAGGTTGCATGTTCTCTGCTGTCTGTTCCATTTGGATGGAGAGAAAGAAGGCTTAGACCTTCATTCCAAAGATAGCCCTGGGGCCAGCGTCTGGCTGTACTTTGGAGAGCGAGGATCTGTGGGAGAACCTTCATGGAGGAGGTTCTCTAATGACATAAAGAAGGGAGGGAAGAAAGAAGAGAAAGACAGAAAAAAAGAATGGGAAGAGAAACAGAAAAGAGAAACAAAGAAGGAAGAGGAGGAGGGGATGAGGTAAGAATGAGAAAGGAGCTAGGCAGTGGTGGCGCACACCTTTAATCCCAGCACTCAGGAGGCAGAGGCAGGCAGATCTCTGTGAGTTCAAGGCCAGCCTGGTCTACAGAGGGAGATCCAGGAAAGGTGCAAAGCTACACAGAGAAACCCTGTCTTGAAAAACCAAAACCAAAACAAAGCAAAAAACAAAAAACAAGAAAGAATGAGAAAAGAAGGAAGTATGGTTGGAAACCATCAACCTAAAGCAAGACATGTAAACATATTTCCAAAATTCTATCTAGCAAATATTTTAATATTTATAGCCATAGAGTCTCTGTCTCCTGCTCTGCTCTCCTCCTCTCACAAAAATAAGCATATCAAATAAACAAACAAAGGGGCATGGCTGTGTTTTAATAAAGTTTTATTTATGGGATATGGAAATGTTGATGTGTTTTATATATCACTCAATGATACTCTTTCTATTCCTCTACTGTTTAGACACAAAAATGCATTCTTATATAGCTTTCTGTGCAAGTCTAGGTTTAGTCCATGTTCTATTATTCCCCAAATTTCAAGCTAGAATTAGGAGCCTAAAGATGGAGGAGCACTATAAACACTCCTACGCTTGAACACCTGATTATAAAGTCTCCAACTCGCTTCAGAGCTGTTGGGCAGAGCATGATAAGGACATGTTGTTGTTGACCAGACACAGAGTGTCCCTGTGACCAGGGGCAGGTAGTGGGGCTTTGTAACCTCACTTGCTTGCCTCTAAAACAGGTAAGCTGACTGGGCTTTTCATGATAAAATAAAAGTTATCAAAAACAATTTGTGCTCTTACTTAAACTTGGTGTGCTATTAAAGAAAACGCAAATGCACGAGGAAAAATCAGAAAACCCCCTTGCACAGCACCGTGCACTACAAGTGCTGCTGGGAAGGAGATCTTCCCTAGACAATGATGAGGCTTTTTACCCCTCATTCCCCCTGCCTCCCAGCACCTGCAGATTGGCTTTATTGCACATTACCTTTCCTTTTCGCCTCACCTCGTTAGTACGTGGGGGGACTCCTCCGTGGCTCTTTGTTGGCTGTCTCCATCTGATGCGGCTCACACAGCTGTACCTACCCAGCTAAGGCTTGTGCTTGCTCTCAGCTTAAGTCTGACAGAGCACCCTTTCTACAGCACAGCGTCAAAAACGTTCTTCTGAAGGTCAGGCACAATATGCCCGTGGTTAACTCATTTGGATAGGTAATCAATTGTCTTCCCAAGGGTGGCAGATATCTAGTTTTGTTAGGGAGACTGTACCATGCTTGCTGGGGTGAAGCATTTCTCAGCATTTTAAAAATGTTTTTATAAAGATGAATTTCTAGGCATCCTATCAATCTATACTAAGCCCATTATTTTTCTGATTATCATTATCCTTCCTCATCATCCCTTACTTAGAGGACCAGGTACTGTGAAACTACATTTTGTCTACCTTACTGGGTTCACATTTTTTTTTTTTGCCTGAAAGTGTTAAGCTTTCCATTGTCAAATATTATGTTTTTCAGGTTTTGCTTTATTGAATGCTCTGTGATTTCTTAGAAAGACTAAAGCAATTTCTCACAGTGGAGGCTGCGTTGGCCCTCTTTCTTGTCTCTGACATTACTTGTTTTAATTTTGTGTATATCATATAGTATATACATTTTAAATTTTTTTTCCTTTCTTCTTATTTTCAGAGCCTGCTTCTTAGAGCAGAATTAGATAAAGAATTTCCCAGCTAAGACATTTTGGAAAGGGCTTTGCCTGGTTAAAAAGTATTTGGTTAAAATGCAGTTGCTTAGGTGGTATATAGTTAAACCACATCTTTTCTGCAATTCCATTAGTCACATGACATCCTAGCCACAGTTTTCTGAGCTTTAGGGTTGAAGTCTCTGTCTGGCTTCATCTTTCTGAGTGCCTGTTTTTACGACACCACAAGACCAATAGTATGTATAGAAGTGACATGAACTAGTTTCACTATTCTGTGGTTTTGTTCTTCCATTCATTTTTTTCTAAACCCCTATTGTGCAATGAAACTGCAATGTTATAGTCCAACCATCCTCACTATAGTCTGACACACACTTGTAATGCTGACAGAGTGAAGTGAGAGACAACTTTCTAGGGCCTCCTCGTGAAACGTGGACCACAATTTTTATGAAATGGGGGAAAATCACTCTTAGTGAAGAGGTAGAGAAGAGGAGCTCTTCTCTCCTTTGAAGGGACTTTTGAGTAGTTTTAATAACAAACCATTCTGGGCCATTGCTATTGTGTCCGAGAGGTACCAGCATCCCTCACTTCTGCATCTGAGTCTGAACGGTGTCACTCAAATCCAATCAATTACAGCCCTCCGGTTACTTTTGTCTCTAATTGCAGGTATTGAAGCCAAGCTTCTTCCCAAACACTGGTGCTCAGTGTTCATTAGCTTCCTTGTGAAGGTGAGAGCCAGGGCCACACATGACAGAGCCAAAGTGTGCTGCATGTGGAGGTGAGGAAGGGCAGTGGCAGTTGTCCTGGTAGTTGTCCACATGTTTAATTTTATCCAGTGGTTTCCATAAGTAAACAGCTCTGTAGAGTCTATTTTAGTTATTGCAATTCTAGAAAACAGAAACCACTGTGAAGATGTCCTAATCATTTATGATAAGGTATAATATCTCCCCTTTTACAAATAAAACTCAGCTAGCACTCTTGCTGACCAGTAGAACATAGACTGCTTTCTCTTGAATACTAGGAACTCGGTAGGGCAACCAGAGTTGAGTGAATGTTGGTGTACAGATTAGGACGCTCAAATACACAGACTTCAGAGTTGCAATATGTGTCCAGTGATCAGAACTGCCTTTCACACAGGTGAAGGCAACTGAATTGTCTGATGCCCTGGGTTCTCACCTGTCTGCAGGTGGGTAGGAATGAGGTCCCCAGGCAGGAACACCAGAGACATTGGTTGAGTAAAATACAAAAGGACTGAAGATTTGTGTTAGTGCCAGATGACAAGGAGACTGTTTCCTCTCTGGTATACTGAGACGTGATTTCTGCTCCCTAGGACAGAGCTGCACTATCACTGCAGACCAGGACACTTTTCATGATGTCCTTAATCACTTTCCTTGAAACTGAATAGGGGACTTCGTAATTCTCTGTATGAGTCAGAATCACAGTCAGGCATTTTCTGAGTATTTAATGAAATAAAACAAATACAATGAAGTGAGCAGAGTTAAGGGGAACAGCCTGATGGTGATGCCACACCCTGGTGCTGGTGGTGGTAGGAGGTCAGTGCTCATCTCAAAATCAGCAGCACAGAAAGCAGCATGTCCCAAGGTAGTGTTAAGGACCATCTCATCAAGAACTGTGCCACCCTGCAGAAAAGAGCTAAGGAAGTAGCAAACCTCTCCTGGGCTCACCCTCAGGTTTTCTTTGGTGGTTCTTGCTAGCTGAATCCAGCTGGCATGCCAGCCTCTGGTGATTCAGGCTTCTGGCCAAGCACTAGTGCTAGAGAGAGGACGTGGCAGAAGAGGCAGGACACTGGTGAGTTCTCCTCGCATAACCCTGCCTCTGCATTTCCCCCAAACTCTTGGCTTCCCGTCTTGATTTTAAACTCTGGGCCTTATGCTCTCAGTTTCCCTGCTTCGCAGGATTTCCTCGCTGTGCTCGCTGTATGTGCCATCGCTTGGTGCGATTGGCACAGAAGGTCGGCTCCATATGCGGCCCGCAGAGCCTCGCACCCGCCCCGCACAGCTTCGCTCAACATCCAGAGTGTGCAGAGCACTTGCTCATGCCAGCGTCCTCACCTGCGTGGGCTTTGTAGTCTCAACTGCCTTCCGGAACAGGAAACCTTTTCCACACCAATATTTTGAAGTCACGCTTTGAGGCTGCAAATCTGTCACTGTTATATCCTTTCACATAGCGCCGTTTATATTTTGAGTGTTGCGTAGTAAATTGTAATTGCCACCAACTAAAATAGATATAGGAAAGAGGAAGTGTGGGCATTTCTCATAATTTCCCATTCTCGTTGAATCTTCCCCTTGGTGTGACTGCAGTAACAGCTCTTGCATAAAACACCAAGGAACATGTTGGCCTGGAACAAAACTGCGTATTCTTAGCAAATTGCATTAAGCTTATAGTTTCAGGCCTAGCCCATTTTCTCTCCACAGGAATTTTGAAGATGCCCATTGAGAATACGTCTACTTGTCAAAGCCCAATTGACTAGTTTAAATTGCTTGGGGTTGTGGTCACTGGGAATGCATGAATGGATGAAGAACAGAATTTACATAGTTGTCACCCTTTTTATGAGGAGTCCTCGGAAAGCTCAGTTCTCAGCCTTAAGACCCATGTGCTGTTTCTAACATAGCTCTGCGTGCCTTTGCATCCTCTGGACACAGGGCAACTCTAGCATATGGGTAGGCAGCTAAACATTGCAGTGACATGTAAGATTTAGTCCCAGCACTACCACTGTAGATGGAACGATTATGCGCCCCACCTCCCCCAGATCCCTACCTTAAAATTTCATCCCCGAGGCACTGACAATGGGACACCTTTGGGGAGGCCACAGATGAATGGAGTTGGTTTTTCTCATGAAAGAGACCCACAAGAGACACCCTTCAACACTTCTGCAAGTAAGAAAAAAGCCAGCCCTTGCCAGACAGACTGCCCTGACTTGCAACCTCCAGAACTAAATCAGTCACTCAGTCTGGGGTATTTTGTCATGGCTTCCATATAGTCAATGACGGGCACCTCCAGTGCCCTTCACTGCCCCTTAAGAATTGTTATTGTTTCATTTCCTTATAGTCAATCTTCAAGACATTATTGATTCTACTTCCAAAATACATCTGCCTCTATCTCCACTTTTACTGTTAGTGTCCACTAACGTATCTGTACTGGGCTAATGCTTGACTTCTCAGTGGTCCCCGAAATGCTCTATCCTATCCACTCCGTCCCAGTTTCTTCTCCACACAGCACCTTGAATAACATTTAGAAACATGAATCTAATTACTCAAATTTTTTTATTTTGAAAAAAGTCAAACTTAAAGAAAATTTGCAGGAATAACACAATGATTATCTATGTGGCTTATTTGTCTTATTATTCAATCCAGTCAGGCCTCTCACTAGCCATTGACTTTCTATCACTCTCCTAATTAGTGATAATTTCTCTGAGGACCTATTTATTATCTGTATCTATAACTGAACTTAAGCTCTTAAGGTAGAGACTCCATTTTGACTAGTGTGGTCCCAATGCTAGAATGCATATAACACACTGTCAGTATTCACACTCAAAACCAGGAAAAGCTTCGCCATCCCTCTGAGTACACCCTGGGATTTATCTCACTCAGGGACACTTTGCTCAGCCTGGAAGGAGGGGACAGGACCTGCCTGTACTGAATCCACCAGGTTTAAATGAATCCCCAGGGGTGTCTTGGTCCTGGAGGAGATGGGAATGGAGGGGAGGGCCTGGGGGGGAAGGTGGGGGTGAGGGCGGGAGGGGGGATGACAGGAGAACCCATGGCTGATGTATAAAATTAAAACACATAATAAAAAAAAATAAAGAAAAAAAAAGATGAATTACGTTCTTGGATTGAACTTTTAGAAAGAATCCTCAATTTATCATCTCTGTCTCTACATGACTAGGTATACAAATGATTCAAATTAGATGCATCATGGAAATGAACATGCACAGTAAAAAAAAAAAAAAAGCTCATATAACTCAACTCTGTCAATCAAAATAGAATTATCTAAGCTATGTCCCTAGCAACCATTCCCTCTTTCTCTAGGATCCTATACATGGAAGCCCTTAAATAGTTGGGGCTATTGAGTACTCTTACTTAGGTGGTCCACTGCTCTCTAACAGCATTCTCGATCTGTACTACTATTTTATTTTTTAAAAAACCCATATATATATATGGAGAGTGAGAGAGAGAGAGAGAGAGAGAGAGAGAGAGTCTTGTTTCTATTACATTGCTTGTATGCTAGAGTAGCTGGCCCTTAGACTTCTGGGATATTTTCCTGTCCCCACTTCCTGTATCACAGGAAATGGTGTGATTAAGATGAGCACTACAGCATTTGATTTTTCACTTGGGATCTAGCTATTGAAATGAGATCATCAGGATTGGGCAGCAAATGTTTCTAGCCACTGAGCCATCTTGCTGGCCCTTAGTGTTTGGATAAAGTCCCTTGCTACTTTGTGATCAGTGTGCACATTTATTTCAGTGCTTTGAATTAGATACCCAAAGACCTGGGAACATCACGCCCAAACACTGACCACTGACAATCCTGTGTACCATTGCACTCTGACTATGACTCAATGCAAGTGATTTTGAGGACATCAGTTGGCATTATCCATGTTTCTTGTTCATGTCAACTGGCCTAGGAAGAAGTTTATTGTACTCTAGAACTATGTATCCTTTACTCACACATTTCTACTTTAAATGAATACAATAGTTTCTACAAATGTAACCAAAACATATCCACACAGTTTGGGGGACTTCCTGGCTATTATTATTTCTTTACAGTGAGACTATCATTACTGACAATATTTTATAATTTGAATTTAGAAGTATCTTTAAGAGCTTGTAATAAACAATTTTATTTTTTAACATTTGGTTGCAAAGGTAATTGGATATATTCTAGAAATTAAAGAAGGAAGAATACAAGTAAAACTGTTCATAATTTGACCACTCAGAAGTAACCATTCCAGTGAGTATAGAGACAGGCGTGTGTGTGTGTGTGTGTGTGTGTGTGTGTGTGTGTGTGAGAGAGAGAGAGAGAGAGAGAGAGAGAGAGAGAGAGAGAGAGAATAATGCATTGTTGTTTTATATTTCGATATTTAGTTTGTATATTTGCCCATAAAATAAGTTTCTTCCTCTGAGCTATTATATTGAGCATTTGGCAGATATTCCTTTTGTTCCCTATTCCAGTTATGGCAAGTTACTCGGTAGGAATTAGAGGCTTTTGATCCTATGTGGGCATATTCTCTTGATGGTTCTTGAACTGATAAACATCCATCCTTCAAGTTGTCATCTAAAAATAAGCAAAAGTGATTGGACCCAAATTTGGTAAATAAGGTAAATCCAAAATCTGTCATTCTTAGTCAAACAGAGGGTGGTTAACACATAATGACAGAGTCTGAGGCTGTCATAGAAGCAGGGTTCTAAAGAAGTGTTTCAAAAATATTTTGGATAATGGAGACACTTAGCAAATAAACATAGATTCATGTATGTGGTAACTTTAAGAAAAGAAATCATTTCAACACCTAAGCTCTGGTGAGAAACTTACAGATAAAGATGTTAGCCTTTTTGTCTAGGAGAGAATGAAGGAAAAAAATACTATATTAACCATTCAAGGTATTCAATTGTCTGTTATAACAATTTCTGTTCTAAAACATATACAGATGCACACAATAAATTTAAAAAAAGAAAGATTTTTAAGAAAATAATCCCATTGGCTTTATTATTTCATCTGAGTTTTGTGCACAATGTCACAGGAAGATGGAGGGCAAAGAAGTATCATTTCCTGTCAGGACATGTGGAGGAAGAGACTAGATTTTGTATTTACATCTTGTACTGTTTCAAGGAAGGAGAAGAATAAAAATGAAAAAGAAAAATGAAAAGAAATGCGAAGGAGAAGCAGGGGGATATGGGAAAGAGGGTAGGAAGATGCAGGAAGGCAGACAGATGACTGCCAAGTTACTGCAGTGAAAAAGTCAATGCTTTGGGATGAATTTTGTGAATCCAGCTTTAACCTAGTGTGTTCTAATTGTTCTCAAGGAATTTAAAGACAATAGAATTCTTTTGTAATATTTTCAATATTCCCAAACCCTAACAATGGTACAACTTAAGAAAGATTGTAGATGGTGTAACAGATAAAATGGATGTTACCTTCTCATAATTTCTATATATAATTTTTGTAAATCTATTCAGGTTGATGAAAGTATTGTCAGTCCATGCACATGGCCTCAAAGGAATGGGCATTGGTGACCCTAAAGAGCGTTGAACAAGGTTTTAAAGCCCAAGATCCTAAGGAATGAAGCATTTTGACCAGACGTGGAATATTAGGGACTCTATCAGCTTATTATCCAGTTAGGCCTTGTAGCCTGAAATCTACCACCTTCTAGGGTAGAGCACCATGAGGCACTATTACATGGTTTTGAAAATTAAGCTACACTTTCTAAATTTCATTAGTGATTGGATTGTTCTTTAGTGTCATGGACATAGTTTTGGAATACTAAATACTAAATACCTGTACTTAAAAATTTCAATTTGCCTACTGCTTATACTCATCATCAAAAAAATTTAAGGGAAAAGGCAAATAACACAATTTTTAAAGAATATTTGTTTTGGAATATGGGTGGAGAGGGACAGATTTTTATAAAATAACACAATAAGTAAGGCAAATCTTTCTTTTGGAGAGCTTACATTTTGAGTGTAATGAAGGCAGAGGATTCAGGGGCAGTGGCATATGTGTGGAATTCTACCATTTAGGAAACTTAGGCAGGTTCCTGTCTCAAAGAAAAAGGAAAAAAGCCTAAAGCCAAACCTTAAAGAAAACAAGTAAACACAAAGAAAATGAGACAGAGCAGACCTAGAAAAATAAATCATAGAGATTATATAATTAAATAAAATATCTGTGAAGAAACAGGGATTTAAGGGACTACAATTGTGTGTGTGTGTGTGTGTGTGTGTGTGTGTGTGTGTGTGTGAGTGAGAGAGAGAGAGAGAGAGAGAGAGAGAGAGAGAGAGAGAGATTGGCATTGAACTCAGAGAGTTTTGCTCCTGAGCCCTACAAGCCCCCAAAAGCATTGTTTATTGCATTTCAAATCAGAAAGACTACCATTTTAGAGGTAAAATTATCAAAAATAAGGTAAGTAAGGGACAAGTAAGTAGAAGATGAACAGTGTTTTTCAATATAAATGCTTTTATGAACTGTGATAGACAAGATAAAGACCCTCTACAGATGTCCTTGTCCTAATCACCAGCACCTGTGTGTGACTATGCTATTTCACATAACAAATGAGACTTTGCTACAAATAAGTTAGGGGGTCTGAGATGGGGCAATTATGGGACATTATCCAGATAGGCCTTTTTGTACTCTTATAAGGAGAATTGAGGGCCCATGAATTGGTGGGAAAAAGAGCTGTACTGGCTGAAGCATGATCTCTAACAGGGCTTTGAACAGAGGAATGTGGGAAGGGAAGCTGGAGAATGCAGAAAAGCCGCTGTCTCCTGGATCATCTGGAGCAGATACCCAGCTAATTCTTCTTGGAATTCTGATGTACTGGTATTTAATTTCGACTGTTTTAGTCACTGTATAGGTTCTGCTAAGCAGCAGCAGGGATAGAATATATTAGCTAAGGAAGAAAACAGAATTACTTTTCAAAGAATCTACACTGAATCAACCTCAATTGCTCTCCAGCCAGATGATCATTCATTTAAAAAAGAGGGTTAATACAGATGAATCAGCAATTATTCTTTTTCACCCTAGCAATTTCTTTTCATCTGGTGCCTATTACCTTCATGCTAAGAAGGTAAAAAATGTCCTTCCTCATGTCATTACTGGGTTCATACCACTCAGTGATTGTCTTAGGTTTATTATTGCTGTGATGAAACACTATGACCAAAAATAAGTTGTGGAGGAAAGGTTTTATTTCACTCACCGTTCCATATAACAGTTTATCATCAAGAGCAATGAGGGCAGGAACTCAAACCAGGGAGGAAGCTGGAGACAAGAGATGATGCAAATGCCATGGTGGAATGCTGCTTACTGGCTTTCTCCTCCATGGCTTTCTCATCCTGCTTTCTTACAAAACCCAGGACCACCAGCTCAAGCATGGCCTCACTAGCATGGGTTGTGCCCTCCCACATCAATTGCTAATGAAGAAAATGCCCTAAAGCTTGCCTACATCCCAATCTTATGATGGCATTTTTCTTAATTGAGGCTGCCTCTTCTCTGACGACTCTAGTTTGTATTGTATTGACATAAAACTACCTAGCACAGTGATGAAGTATATATTCTACATTATTTTATTTAAACCTCATGACAACCCTAAAATAGAATCATCGTTTTCTACTTACAAATGAAATTATTGATTTTTTTTCAAAGAAAAACAAGCTACCCAATGCATCCCCTATTAGTGATAGAATGACCAAAACATAATACTAAGACATAGATTAGAATATAGGTAAATTTGAATTATATATAGAGAGAACTTATAAAAGAAATAGATGAGGATAGATGGCTGATACATATAATGACTGATAGATGTAGAGATGACAACTGATAGATAATAGGTGATAGGGATGATGGAGATTAGATAGATAGATAGACAGACAGACAGACAGACAGATAGATAGATGATACATAGATTGATAGATAGATAGATGATACATAGATTGATAGATAGATGATAGATAGATGATATATAGATTGATAGATATAGATAGATGATACATAGATTGATAGATAGATGATAGATAGATAGATATGATAGCTGATAGAAAAGCTGGTAGAAGAGGACTGAAGAAATACACAAAGATTCTTGCAAGTAGAATTTAGTGTAACTCAAAGTTTGCTGAGCAAAGTTTTGGCCTAGATAGTTATTAGAGAAAAAATTCTTCTAGGTACTTCATCTGGCCTCCTGATTTCCTCTTGTATAAAGGAAGACAACAATAGATGTCTCTCATAACGAATCCCAAGAACTAGGAATGAATACTGTGTCACTGAAGAGCTCTTAAAGTGTTGATTCAACACTCTGTGGTCTACTTAGGATCCCCAAACCAATTTGTGACTCATTCAACCCTAAGAGGTAATCTGTTCTAAAGGAGAGAAAGAGGCATTGTAAATCAGGTGGCAATCAATGATTCCAAAGAGAATTGAACATTTTTTTTTGTTCAAATGAACAGAAGATGTTGGTATGAATGGTGTGCTCTCTAAGAATGAGTAGACACTGCCGAAGCTGCTTACCAGAGGGTGAACATAATACAAGAAAGTCTTTAAAAGATTTAAAAAAAAAAGCAGGTCCAGAGACATCTTGGAGAAGTGTCTTGAGTTAGGTCATCAAGATGTATGAGATCACTTAGATAGAGTTTAGACAACCGCAAAGTAGAACAATATGACCAAAGACTGGCTGAAGACCTCAACACAAGTACAGAGCCAAGGGCAGCTGGAAACTCTTAAGCACTAAATGAGAAGGAGAGAGTAATTTTGACATCAAAGGGATCAGTCTGACAAATGAAAATCAAATTGGATAGACTTTAATGCAAACAGCTGGGTGTGATTCGACCTAAAAAGGCAGATTTCCTGGAGTCAGCCAAACATTCATTAGAACCCCACATGCCTCCCAAAGAGAATGTAAATACATATTTTTTAATTTCCCAGTTTTTTCCATTCCATACAATGGAGAAGAGATGAAGGTGAGATAAAAGAGGCTCCATGGCAGCCCTCGGAATGATTTGATGACCACACTTACTTTACCTCACACTTTTTTTATTCTTTTTCCTATATTTTCCTACCTTACTGTCCTCCACATCTCCTTTTAATGTGTACAGAACAATATGAAAAGAGAAAATATCTAAATGAAATGAATAAATTTTAAGAGTCCATATCTTCCTGCTGACAGCTTTTTTTTTTTTTTTATTGGAAACATTTCTGTGTGATCCAATACTTGCCCCCAGCACCTTGCACAAGAGCAATAGACTATTTTGTCTCCCAACATGTGCCTTGCAACTGGCCTGTCTATGGAATGCAGATAGAGGCATGGTTATTCACTGGCTGAGGTTTAGACCAGCCAAGAAATGTTGCTCATTTGGCTGGTGGGGAGATCAGACAGGGTAAGAGGACAAAGAGAATAGTTTGGGAGCAACTACTACATTGTTCTTTCAGTGGCTCCAGAAATCTTTGCTGTTTTCTTAATGGTGATATACCTTTGCATTGTCATGGTAACTCAGTTGAATCAGCATCCAAATAAACATCCAGTTCAAAGGATCAAAGTTGTTACAAAAGGCAATCCTCTTGGCTTACTTACCTACTTCCTCTAGTATAATAGCCTGGGACTCCTTAAAGACAGAAACATTTACCTAAGAAGCATAGATGATGCTAACATTGCTCATTAAGTATCCTCAGAAATTAGTAGATGACAGGACATCTAGTAGGCACCAGATACATATTTGATATGTTAATAAGTGACATGAGCCAGAAATCTGTAAATGGGTTTAGACATGATTAAGTACAGAGGGAGAGCTAAGACACCGTCGGTTTCATTAAGTCATCATTATCTGTTTAAATTACCTTGTGTTGCAGGATCTGCAGAGCAAACTCAAAGCCAGAAAAAATCAAAATTCAGGATTAATTTGGGGTTCAAACAAGGCAAAGCAGAAACAAAATCCTCAAGCTTTCAGTGTCTGTTTGCCTGGTTTCAGGGCCCATGCAATGATGCCTAAGCAGCATGTAGGAGATTTAAGCTAATACACCACTTACAGCGCTTTGCAGGTGGATCAGTGAATGATTTCATTGACCCAAGGCTTTGTTCTTGTTCTTGTGCCCTTCTAGATTATTCTATTGATATGCTGAAGAAAGACGTGCAGGTGAGAGCTAATAGGCTCAGCAGACACTAAGACTGGTTCTTCTCTGTTTACTCCCTACAGCCCCTGCTGGTTTCAAGTGTTTTTCATTTGAAGGTATGTTTTGTTGACAAAATAAGCCATTTAGGGCCAGACCTGATTTCCTTACAAACTCAAGCTTGCAAATCAGCAAGAAGAAAACAGAGTAATGGTTTATGCCCAAGAAAGGTGACAGAACTGCAACAAAGCCTTCCAAAGGGAAAGAGGGAGAAAAAAACCCATGGTTAGGGCAACTGATTTCCAGCTTTATTGATATTAGTAATCTCCTAGAGTGCTTACAACATGAAAAGTCACACTAAGATAAAACTTGTCAAATATGATTTCCCCCATAGATGATGTGTGTATTTTGTAGATTGTTCATAAAATAAAAAAAGTAGTATGTGTGCCTGTGTGCATGCAAGTACAGGGATGTGCATCTAAGTATGAAGTTTATGCATCGGGATTATGTTAGTTTGTTTATAAAAGTCAATGTTGGCTACCAAAGAACTTGTAAACTAAAAATACGAATTTTAAATATATTGGGGACTGGAATGATGGGTAAGGGCACCTGGCTGCTCTTGCCCAGGATCAGAGTTTGGTTCCCAACACCCATAATGGGTGGCTCACAATTGCCTGTAACTTCACCTCTTGGGGATCCAATGCCCTTGTCCAGCTTCTGCAGGGACCTTCCTTAACCTGGACTTACCTACATGCATTCACATAATTAAAAATAAAACAAATTAAAGATACATACACACACATACACACATTGAATATCATCAGGTAATGTTATAGCATTAGCAAAGAGTATGAAATCAACCTTAACTCTGTAAGTATTTGCAGGCTTTTTCAACCCACTGAGTATCAATTAACAGCAACAGTTTATTTGGGCATGCATTGAGTGAAATTATGGTTCTTCAAATAAGCTTATGCAATAACAAGGTTTGGCTGGTCTAAATTTAGTTTTAAAATGGTTTTCAGAATGCTTAGCTCCATTGATACTACTTTTAATTCACAACATTTGCCTTTTCCCTCCTTCATCTCAGCCTCCTCCTTGCCTCGAAGTGCTGGTACACAGCTGCAATTTCAGCGGGGAAGGGGCTGAAGTAGGAACATCTAAAGCCAGCTTGCACACTGCTCCTAAACAAAATCCCAATTTCTCTCCTCTTTTTGCTGCTTGGGAAACAAAACAGACATTTATTATTTCGAACATAGCACATGTCTACAATTAGTTGAATTAAGAAAAATGTGTTTAGGATAAGTAGGATTTGTGCCATCCCCAGGTCCTATGGTGGGTATTTTATTTTTTATCTCTACTAATCAGAAATTTACCTACATGATGAGGCTTTGGAGAAACCTGCTCATCCTAGAGAAAAATAATTTTTAATCTAAATAATTTTGATGTTAACACTAGGCTTTAGAGTATGTGGACAAAAAGGAAGAAAAAAAAATTAAATTCCATAGTTACTGCACAATAGCACGAAGAAATGCAGAGCAGCAGCAGCTGGGAAGCAGCAGTCATCATTTGTGGGTCGGCCTGACTTTGCAGAAAGGGTTATCTCAGCAGCGAGGCGCTTCTAGTAGTTAGCGATGGGAGCCAGAGAGGTTAAAACAGCTCATCGCTTTATCAGGATTACTGAGGGTATGAGGGATGCCTTAATGGTCTGGCAGTCCTTTTTGTCACAATTTAATGGCATATCGATCTTGCAGAGTGAACAATCATGACCTTCAACTGTTTACAGATGCTTCGGAGGGAACAGGCTTAAGGAGCTTATTCCAGGGAAGCTGAGAAGGTTCAGCCTTGACCAGTCAAGTTGGGGAAGCCAAACAGCAATCAAAACATCCCAGTTTGGGAGCAGCTTTCCACTGGGGGTGGCACCTACGACTGGGAAGATCACAAGTGCCTCAGGAAAAGCCAGTGGTGTTACAGGCAATCAATAAATCAACCAGAAGTGTCATTAACCCAGAGAGAGAGGAAGGGAGTGATGTGGGAGAGCCCATGCGTACACACTAACACACTTACACGTGTGCACACACAGCAGTGAAAGAAAGCCTTTTGCATCGAGCCCGCCTTTCTGCTGGTTCAGATATTCACCAGTTATCGTTGGGTGCCTTTAAGGTTCAGGAACCCTCACAGCAGCTGGCTGGATCCTGGGTTGAGCTCATTATGTGTCTTACAAAAAATTCTGAGGAAAGAATAAAGTGAAACGATGCTTTTCTCTGAAACATTATTATTAACTGGAAGATTGTAGGAGGTATTTTCTTGCATTCTGTGAACTCGCCTGCACAAATGTGGAGAGTTGCTTTCTTAGAAAAAAAAAAAATGAATTCATTGAAGTTAAACTCACAGAAAGGGCAGATGGGGGCCGCCCATCTAGACACTGCAGTTCAGGAAATCTAGTCTGTGTTAGTGTTGGACTGCCAATCGAGTTCCAGCTTTGGTTCTGTTGGGCCTACTCTGTTTGATCATCCAGGTTCTGGTGGTACAGACATAAAGCACTGTCTTCAGAGAGCTATAATAGTCTGACCAGTTTAACTGGTGGCACGAGCTATGTCTACATCACACACTTAAGTGTCTGTGAAATGTTCCTTTGCTCACAGCTAACTAAGCATCTTAATATGAAGTCATCCTGGTTTCTATGAGTGGTCCTTAAAAGCACCGAGAAGCCCACCATAAGAAAAGTTCAGAGGAGAAAATGACATGAGACAGAGGCTGAGAATGGCGTGCCGCAGACACAGGCCAAAGGATGCCAAACCTTGCCAGCTGTCACCAGAGCTGGGGGATCCACAGGGGAATGGTCCCTTGCTCGCTCAAGCCTACAGAACCCTGTGGGTAGCAGAAAGATGTTGAAATAAATTTCTTTTGTTATGAGTCATCAAAGTGGTGGTAATTTGTTAATACAGCTCTGGAATTTTACCCTGATCCATGTTAACCTTGCTCCCCATGTGCCTGACTGAATAATACACAGTGAAACAAAGACATGGTGTCAGACAATAGTTAGCAAATTGGGATGAAAAAATGCACCTCTGTCTTTCTTGTCCACTTCAAATTTACCTCCATTCCAATTTGAATATATGAGATTCAAGAGCGCTGCCCAGAAAGAAAGGGATCTGTGGGAGAAAAGGAAAATGACAAGCTTTTACAGTATGATCATTACTATGTAGAGGAAGAAACTGGTCACAATTCCGGATGCCAGAGCTGAGGTGTTCCAGTTACAACTGGTTTGTTTGAGCCAGTATTTAACAGCCAACAGAAATGTGTCTTTCTTTCTTTCTTTCTTTCTTTCCTTCTTCCTCCCTCCCTCCCTTCTTTTCTTTTCTTTTCTTTTCTTTTCTTTTCTTTTCTTTTCTTTTCTTTTCTTTTCTTTCTTTCTTTCTTTTCTTTTCTTCTTCTTCTTCTTCTTCTTCTTCTTCTTCTTCTTCTTCTTCTTCTTCTTCTTCTTCTTCTTCTTCTAAATAAAATATGTGTCCAGCGCACTAGTCATGACTTGAAGTTGTCTCAAATCTTAGTTGTGGATAAAGAAGCTAAAATCAGCTGGTATCCTTTTGCAGGAAGGTTTTCTGAGCAGGTAAGTATTTCCTATCTAAGTAGCAGTAGGGAAAGGAATAAATGCCAGGCATATGCCATGTGCCGAGTCTGCAGTCACTGACTTGACAAAACATCAGTGGCCTTGCTGTCTGGGTGCCTCAGAGATGTCCTGAGGGATGAATCCTCTTGTATACTTGTCCTGCTCCCCATGAGATGGGGCTAACTCTGAGCCTGTGTGTAGGCCAATCTCCATTCTCCTCTCCCTTAGTATTTCCTTACTTTGAAGGGCTTCTTCCATGACACCAGACTAATACGACCATTTAAAGCCTGTATCATCCCTTTCTATCTGACTCCATGGTCTGCTTCATGTCCCCCCAGGATCTTTTGTTATGAAGCTATGGTTTAGCTATTGCCAAGCTGTTTGCACATGTGTATAAAGGAACAGTTCTCTGCCTGCCTTTCCACAAAGTAATTCATGCTCCAAAGCCAAGTCTATGATTTCCTCTTGTGAGAGATTACTAAAACAGAGTTGATAATTCTCTCTTGTGGACTATCACTAGCCCATATTGAGCTCCATTCTGAAGCTACTCATCACATCCTAGAAGGATGTCTTCTGTGTCTGGCTGGGCCTGGGCAAATGATTTACACTCAGTGTTTGATGAATGAAGAACAGAAAGCCTAGCCCTTCCTGTAATTAGTGAGCTCTTCAAGGCCCTAAAACTCACAAGTCAGCAATGACCTACAAGCCTTTCTCTGTACTTTAAATATTTAAGAGATTTGATTTTTTCAATGTCTAAAAATTGGATAAGACAATATTTTTATTTAAAATGTAACATAAGTTCTTTCCAGACAATCTGAAAATAAGAATAAATGTGAGAGCACAATTCATCTTTGGTACTGCCTCCACAAAATAAACACAATTAATTTTTATTTGTATCTACATAACAAAGCAGATAATTGTGATAAAATGTGGTATGTACAAAAACAGACCACCACATAGTAGTATTCTGTCTGTCTGTCTGTCTCTGTCTGTCTCTGTCTCTCTGTCATTGCCTCTCCTCTGTGTCACACACACACACACACACACACACACACACACACACACACACACACACTATGGTCACTGTCTGTATTAGTTAAGGTAAAGCAAGTTGTTTGCAGAATGTCTATAACAGCCACTCATGATGAGTACATGAGTATGGGCTGCTCCATGTGTTAGAGTTTCTGTGCTCCCACAGGACAGGAAGTATATGTGTAGGGGTTGGCATATGGAGGGATTAAGAGACAAACTCAGAGGTGGCTCCCATTACTGCCATCTCCTCTAGTTGGAGCTCAGTCCACATGGCCTCATACATGTGCAAGGCAAGTGAGAAAATATTCAGATGTGTACCCACAAGCAGAAAGAAAAGGTGTTTATCAAACAATTATCCAGTCTCTCCAATGTGTTGAATATATTTCTTTATAATCTGATATTTTTCTTTGAAAATAACTTAATTGGAATGATAAAATAATACTGATAATTACTGTATTTAGGCAAATAGTAATGCTTATGGAACTCTCAACTTCAAAATACATCCAAATATACTTTTTCCATGGCAGTCGATCTACCTCATAGATCCTATTTTTTGGCGGATAATATCGACCTACTTACTCAGATGCATACCATTCTCTCCCATTCCCTATACTTTGCATTTTCCCAGATATTTTCCTAATACTCCTAAAATCTAGATCACTTACTTTTTTTAATGTATGATTCTTGTAATTGATATGCATTTAGATATTGTGACCTAATCTAAGAATCATTGTTCCTAGAGAACTTTACATTTTTTGATAATTATTTTGCAATTAAACCATTAGCTACACATCTGTTACCAGGCTCTGTGATTTCTGAGTCATTTTCTTTACATGGAGATTTTTGTAACATTATTTATTTTGTCAACCAACATGCTATGTTATACTCATGGTGTTTTATAATTTGCTTCTCTGAGAGTAATTTTCCTCTAGTAAATTGTAAAGCAGTCATTTCACTTTTTATATTCTGCAACTGCTTGTTTTTTAGAACTGGATGTACTAACAGAGAACTCGGTTTTCTAAAGTCCCTTGATGAATATGAACAAAAGAAACAAAGGAAGAAACACACTGAATTATTTGTCTCTAAACAAAACTTGGAAAGATATCTGCTTGACTTCATTTTACTCACTTCCACCTACTGCTGGATTTTAAGCACTTGTAATCTGAGCTGCTAAACTCAACTCAGCTATAGGAACATGTTCATTTCATGTCTCTTTCGTATGTGCAAAGCAGCTTTGCAAGCCAGACACTTGCTGGGTCCTCTCTTAACACCAAAGTCTTATATCTATGCAGTGATCCTCTTCATGTCCAGCTCAACTCCAACATTCCACTTTCATCTTCAGCTCTCTTAAATTACCTTAATTCTGTAGTAAGGGGTAATTTCCATTGGTAAGTTCACTGCAGAGATAGGCTAACATAGTAATAAATGCCAATCAAATGTAATCCACACAGAGCCCCCATGCTATTCCTCCCATCTTATTTTCATCTTACAAGGTAAGTCCTAGAAATTCAAAAAATTCAAGTCCTATCTTGCCATGTGATCTGATATAAACTAGAAAAATGTCTGGGATTAAAGGCGTGTATCTCCTTGCTGGCTGTATCCTTGAACACACAGAAATCCGCCTAGCTCTGCCTCCCAAGTGCTGGGATTAAAGGCGTGCACCACTATGGCCCAGCTTCTGCTATGGTTTGCTCTGACCCGTTTTCTAGCCACCATTTTTGGCTCTGTATCTAGTGGCTGTCTGTTCTCTGACCCCAGATAAATTTTTTAGGGTGCACAATATTTTGGGGAACACAATACCACCACATTTTCCCTTTTTTGTCTAAAATTTAAAAAAAGGTTATAACTAATACAAGAAAAATCATATCCAATAAGTATATACAATATACACAGTCAAGATTACATTAATGATGTCTAGTCCATCAACATTTGACAGATTCAGGTGAAGAACTCCATTATATATAACAATGTCCAGTCCAGTAACATTTGATAAACTCAGACCAAAAATTTTCATTACTTATCCTATGTAAAACAAATAGTTCCTTTTTAAAAGTAGATTCAAAAATTGATCTTTTTTCTTATCATATTCATATTCTCTCTTTTTTCTTTTCATAAAAGTTCCAATAATCTACCTTTTGTCATTTTTATATCTTTCCCTTTTTCTTTTTAGTGTAGATTCAATGATCTACCCATTTACCCTACTATTTCTTTATCTTTTTTCTCAGGGTAGATTCAGTGATCTACCTCATATCTATATTCTCCTTTTTCTTTTTTAAACAAAAACTCTTTATCATTATTATTATTATTATTATATTTGTGTTTTAATTTTACACATCAACCATGGGTTTCCCTGCCCTCCCCCATCCTGCACCCACCCCCACCTTCCCCCCATCCCCTCCCCTCCATTCCCATCTCCTCCAGGGCCAAGACTCCCCTGGGGATTCATTTAAACCTGGTGGATTCAGTACAGGCAGCTCCAGTCCCCTCCTTCCAGGCTGAGCAAAGTGTTCCTGTGTAAGCCCAAGGTTCTAAACAGCCAGCTCATGCACTAAGGACAGGTCCGGGTCCCACTGCCTGGGTGCCTCCCAAACAGTTCAAGCTATTCAATTGTCTCACTTATCCAGAGGGCCTGATCCAGCTGGGGGCTCCACAGCCTTTGGTTCATAATTCATGTGCTTCTATTCATTTGGCTATTTGTCCACTGCATAATGAGAAAGTGCAGGGCTTGTTTCAAGTCCTTGTTCAAGTAGTCTGTCAGGTTGGATCATCTCAGCTAGCCATCTCAAAATTTTCCTGAGTACTTTGTAGTCCAAAGTCGATCTTCCCATGGTGTTAATTAGCTTAATGGCTTTATCATAGCCCATATGGAATCATAGTTGTGGGATCCTGTCATCTTTTTGAAGATTTCAAAGTCACTGTTAGGCATGGTCAGGGTTCCCTGCAGACTTTTTTTTTTTTTTTTTTTTTTTTGCCTCCTCTGTGGTTTGGAGTAATCACAGTTTGATAAATATCTGTCTGTCAGAACCATGAATGTTCTTCCTTAGAAGAGAAAATCTTCACAGCAATTTCTCCCCACAATTTGTCTTGCCAAACTTTTCCAAACTGACCTTTGCTGATGCTCTCTTGTAGCACGATGGTCCTGGCAATTCTTCTCTGAACAAGCAGTAGTAAACCCTTTATCCCAGGTAGCAGCATCACCGCAGTCGCCAACACGATGAGAAGAAGCCGGCAACTTGGAGCAGCAGCCGCTGCCGCCATGGTCCCACTGCCACCATTTGTCTGGGCCCGGCGGAAGCTTCTCCTTAGCAAGCCTCCTAGGCTGTCAGCCTCAACTCGGGATCCTTCTGCTTCTGCCTTGTTCAGTAAATCCTACCGGCGTACGCCACCACAACTGGCGGAGGGTAGCTCCAGCCTGAGCTGGAGCTCACAAGCCCACAGACAAGAGGCTTTTTCGTGAATTCATACCATGAACGTTGGGTGCCAGATGTAGCATAAATCTTAAAATGTCTTATTATTAAAATCAAACCTGAGGCCAATTGTTGAGGTGAATGTTGGAAGATCAGAGAAGCAGAACAAGCCACAGCTACCTCACCTCGCCAGTTCCTCAGCTGGTCTTGTTTTCTCAGACTGCAAGCTTCTGTGTCCTCATCCAAATCGATCTCAGCTGAACTGCTGCTCAAAAGCCTGAAAGCTTAACCAGCCAAAATGCTTCCTGCCTTATATGTCTTTCTACTTTCTGCCATCACTCCCTGGGATTAAAGGCTGGATTTCTGGGATTAAAGTCGAGAGTCACCATGCCTGGCTATTTCTAATGTGGCCTTGAACTCACAGAGATCCGCCTGGCTCTGCCGGCCGAGTGCTGGGATTAAAGGCGTGTGCTACCACTGCCTATCCTCATGTTTAATATTGTGGCCTTCCTGCTCTCTGACCCCAGATAAGTTTGTTTCGGGGAACGCAATACTACCACACACATTTGCTGAATGAATTAGTAAAACCCAACTTTTCTTCCCTACCACCAGCCTTGGTGCTTTGATGTTCATCCTGTAGAACTGTGTCTGTAATCACATACAGTTGAATGGTTTTATGGCCCACATGTTTTTTAAATGTCTTTAAATTAAACCTGATATATATCTATATCTATATCTAGATACATATTCTGATAGTCAAATGGCAGTTGTCAGTCTTGGTTGACTGGGTTGAAACTTGACATGATTATTAATAATCAACATTGCTTTGAGTGAAAATGTGTTCTAGTTGGACAAGAAGAGCTTTAAAGACCTCTAAAATAGTGTGTTAAATAAAAAACAGGAGAATTGGTATGGCAAGCTGACACTTTGGAAAGTATTTTGTAAGGAAAAAAAATAGGAAAGACTGTTCTGGAATCCTGTAAATAGCCAATAAAAATTCACCTTGTCTGTGTATTGTCCTAAGAGACACAATCTCATTTACATTTATTAGAAGTAATGATATAGTGTCCTGCAGATAATTAACACAATAAAATGCTGCTAATTTCACAGTGTCATTATAAAATTTGCTGGTTCAAATTAGAAAGTGATTAACCCTCTGAGTGAGGCAATGACATTTCCGTTCCCAGCCTGTGAATTCAATCTGTGAGGCTGTTCCCCACCTAGGAAAGCTGGGCTTGTTCTTCGGTGACACCTGCACTGTGACTTTTCAAGAGCCAAAGCTCTGCAGGCAAGCTTACTCAGGATGCTTCTGTATCCCAGAGCAAATCAAGTTCTCAGCAAGAGCATGGGCTTGTCTCAGAGCAGGGATGAAACTGACTTACTTTAAGACAGGATGGAACTAAGGACAGGAGGGATGGGGGAACAATAAACTCAGATGAACATAATTGTACTGCCCAGTGAACTTCCTATTGGCCATGTAGGTATGAAAATTCTCCATTAGCAAGTTACCTTGGGAGCTTGCTTCACTTCATTTCTTACCAATTACCTTTGCCTGGACATTACTTTATTCATTGATGGCACATCATTCCTCCACAACTGATTTTAATTAATTTCTTCAAAAGGAATAAATTCATTAAAGAAAAGAGATTTATAGCCCCTCATTTTAAATATCCCAACTCAACCAAAATCCTCTTAAAGAATATTTAATGAGGGAGTGATACTCTAAATGAATAAAACCTCGAGTTAATGATAAAATTGTCCAACCTGTTAAGACAATTACTAATTGAATAAATCTAATGCATACATTTATAAAGCTGCTAAAAATATTATGGATGGTCCTTCCCTCCTTCATTCCTTTTCCTTCCTCGATGACTCATGGCTGGAGGGTTATAACTGGTAATAAGCAGGGGTGATCTCTTAAGATACAGGGATACAAAGACTGGGGCTTGCTAGACACATTAAAGGATCAAAGCAATGAGTCAATGCTGAGAGAACTCTTAAGGATGTCATTCTAAAAATATTTCATTTAGTAATTTTCTCTGTATTGATGAATTCATTGACTGCTGATACCTTGTTCACAGTGCGATGCAATTTTAAGTTTGGCTCCTCCAACTGTGTTTGGAGAACCAGTAAGCCAGATTAATCTTTCACACCCCACCAGCTCTCAAGTGAGAAAGACAATAAAACATCTGCTCCTAGCTAAAGTCCACCAGGCATCCCAGCTGAGAAATGAGTTTTCTCACATTTGAATTCGTGTTTACTTAAAGCATGTGCACACACACACACACACACACACACACACACACACACAGAGGAGTCTTCCATCACCTTACTCAGACTGCCTTATCTACAGCCTAGAGGCACCATTCCATGCTTGTTATTATGTTTCTTTCCTTGGTAACATTACAAGAAATTAGTTTCCTTATTGTACCTTATGCGGAAAGATAGACTGGAGGAAAATACATATTTAAATAGATCTGATTACAGCTCCACAAAACCCATGTGGAGATCACATTTTGTTGGCATTGTTCTAGTGTAACCCAAAGCAGGAAAGCACACATTGAAAGGTAGTGCCTAATTTATAGGTGGAATCTGCAGGATGGGAGTGCCTTGGAGCAAAGGGCATAATCGTTGAGTGCACTGATTGGAAAGATTAGAGATGACAGAAGACAAACCTCTGGTTACACAATATTTTTTTTTTCAGTGCAATTAAGCTGAAAATATTTCATCCACTGTCAAGGAGACAAATTGCTTAACTTTAATCTATGCAACAATTTCTCCCACATAAGTGCCCTTTCACTATCAACCTTGGTCCTTCCTCCCCTACAAATTCAACATACACCCCCTGTCACCTTGTCTGTGAGCCTTTGTTCTCTTATCTCCTCCACTTCCATCTTTCCTTCTGTCTTAAAAGCACTATTCTCTCTTTTGCTGTGCACTTAATTTTAGGCCACTTGGTTGGTGATGTTATTTATAGCATAATTATATCTGGGGAGACATGCATCTTATTAACTCAATCTTTTAACACGTCTTTTAAGCAGTGCTCGTGTTGATGAGTCATTCTGTTGGCAGATTAATTCATGGAGTAGGTAGGCTTGCTCTGTTTTATACCTAGTGAAAGTCTCAAGGATGGGAAGAGTCTCGGATGTGCTTATATGTTTTGATGGAAGCTTTGAGGTACTCAAAGGGACATGGTACTTTCTTTTTGTTTAGAGTTTATGTGAATCTGGTGAGTCTCTTATACCACACCCAGAGTTGCTGCTCAAGTTTTAGTTAAACATCTCTGCTATGTTCAATGCTAAGCATTTTACATATACACTTTATTTTCTTCTTGTAGCAACTCTACTACTATTTTTATACCCATTTTACATGTAGAGAACTAGAGCTTCAACTTAAACTGCCTTGCCTGATCAAGAATTGGGAAATAGTACTTGGATCAGGTTGGTCTGGGTCTAGTGTTCACACAAACCCACTATATTGTTGTATGTTTATGCAAATCAATGCATTTTCAGTATATCAACTTTATATGAGCATTTAGAAAAAGCGGTGACTTAAATGGAATGAGGCTGGCTGAAGCATCATGCAAGTGTTGACATATCCAGTAGTCATGTAACACATAGAACTGCCCATAATCTCCTTGAGACCTTGTTTTTCTCAGTAGTAAGTCCAATAAAGCTTTCTATAATGCAGCATTATGGGTGTTTTCAGTATGCAAATACCCAAAGATGCCTCACTTAGCAATCCACCTGCAGATATTTCTGTATGACTACTTATTGGCTGCATTTACTTCAGGTTATTGTTCTTCTGAATTGTTCTGTAGTTTAGATAACATGTCTCCACAAAGTCAAGAACAAAAGCTTTGGACAAAATGTTGAAACCATTTCAGATGGGAACATGGCTGAGTCAGTGGAGCAGGCTGCCAAGACCAGGTGGGGAAGCAGCTACTGCCTTGGGGCACTTGGCTCCCAAGGCTCCCCTTATCAGGGCCTCCTGCCTTGATGAAGTTGGGGGAGTTTGTTGATATATAATTTGGCAGACATAAGTTGACATGTTTTTTCCAGGATGGAAAAAGAGTTGCATATGAGACAAGAAGGTTTCTAGGTAAGAGAAGAACAGATGTCCTGAGTAATAGATGTTTTAGAGAGACAGGAGGAATGTACATGTTATTACAGCAATTCTTCTAGAGAGAGGGGAAAGAGGGCAAGGAAATGAGAATAGGGGTAAAAGTGGACATCGAAGTATTTATATTAAGTCTTTGGAGCTGGAGAGGTGACTTCTACAGACAGAAAGAAAGGGAAAGGGAAGGGAGAACAAAGACTTCTCTGTCACCTAGGCACCTGAAAAGATGGACACCCATTCAGTAAGATCTGGGAAGCAGGAGGAGACCTATGGATGAAAGGATATTCCATGAAGTAACTTTTGGTTAAGCTGAGACTGGGAGACCCTATAGACATACAGGATATATGAGAAGTCTGACATGGCATGCTGACACTTGTATGTAATCAGCATGAGTGAGAACAGAAGCTATGAGCTTGAAGGAACTCCTTCAGGAAGAGAACAGAGGGAGGCTAGAAGAGGTTTTAGGGTAGAGCTATGAAGATCACCAGCACACAAGGCAGAGGAACAGGTGGTAAAGGAAAAATACTTCCAGGTGGCAAAGGAAATGTTCTGAAGAACAAGGACCAGAGAGAGATCTTCAGGAAGCTTCCACCAAAGAAAGAAAACCCCCAAACAGGAAACTCAGTAAATTAGATAATCTTCAAGGATGTGTATGGATAAAAATGTCATAATGAAGCCCAATCATTTTGTACACTGAAAATTTTAATTAAAAAATCCCAAAACCCAAACCAAACCAACCAAACAGAAACAAGACAGTGTTTACCAGTTTTTCTGCTTACAGGCAACTTTTGTCAAGTGGATAAAATATGATACATGGCTCAGTAGAAAAAAACGACTGACCACCCAACAATATGGGCTTGAGCAGATATCATACTTTGAACTTCATAGTAACATCAATAAATCATATAAAAAACAAGTAATTCATGTACTGCAGAAGCTTAACTGCCAGGGTGTCCTAAAGAAAAATTCGCTTTGGCTTTTCGTAGCTCCAGCATGTATTTGGTAGCAAAGATTTCCATTCAAAAGAAGAGTGGGATGCTGGGGACTTTTGGGAAAGTAGTACTCTCCCATCCCAAAGAAATGTGTCCGTACTAAGCAGATTCCTGTCCAGGTAAAGCTTGTTTTCTATCAATTCTTGATGGATGTGCCCTGCAATGATGCCTGGCAACTCATCATAGTTGGCCTTAAAGGTACTTTAAGGAATTAAGGAATTCTGTTTCTAACTATAGTATTACCTGCCCATTTCATTTGAGCAAGACACTAGATTAACTATGAAGATGTTGGCAATGTTGGTAGAAATGGTGAAACCAGAGTTGGAAGCTGTGAGCGCTGACATACTTACTGATTTCCCATCTTTGTTTAGTGAGTGTGGAATGGCTGTGTATTCCAAACACACTGGGGTTTGAAGCTACAGAAAATATAGTAACTTTCTTAGGTTTGGGGTCTTTACTAACAAAACAAAAGTCTAATCTTGGGAAAGTTTTGGGTTATTATTTTTCATATCACCAGGGAACTGTTTAAAATTTAAACTCAATAATAAAAATCAATAATCTTGACATTGTATGTAGCAAAGCTGATAGTACCATACATGATTATAGTATCGGGACAGGATGTTTGATTTAAGGTCTTATTTCTGGTCTCTTATTGTCATCTTCCTTCCTGATTTGAGATAGTCCTGAGAGATAGGATACACACCGTTTTAACTAATCATCCAAGAAAAAGAAGAAGGTGGGACAATAAGGAAGAGAAAGACTCTGAATTAATATACCAATTCACAAATTCAGTATTGCATAAGGAGAGTAAGGAGAGATGGTTTGGTGCAGTAATGGGTACTCCCAGAGGTGTTTCTGTGTCCTGGGAACTGTGCAGGGATGGGAGTTGGGGATGGGGAGCATGGTGAGGGGTTGAGACAGGGTTTCTCTGTATAGCTCTGGCTGTCCTGAAATTCAGAGAACTCAGCCTCCTGAGTGCTGGGATTAAAGGCAGGTATTTCTTAAGGAAACTCAATCTGACTTCTGTAAAGAAGTTGCTGAGGAGTGAGTGCCTTGGTATCAGGGTGTCAGGCACTATCCTGTGTGTTTGGCACACAGAAAATAACCAAATGTTTACTTTGCATTCTTACCCCCCAGCTGACAAAGGGTCATTCAGCAGAAGTAGGTGGGAGTGGGGTAAAGATCTGAAAGGTCCCTGTGTACTCTGGCAAGTTCAATGTGTCTCATTCTAGGTTATTCACTACTGAACTCCTCTTCGCTCTCTCCCTCCCTCCCTCCGTCCTTCCCTCCCTCCCTTCCTCCCTCTCTCTTTCCTCCCAGGCTCCTCAGTAATAGAACACCAGCCTTGTGCATGGGAGGCAAACACTCAGCAAACCAAACTCTAAAGTAATAAACAGATTTAAGTGATGGGAAATAGGTAGCTTGCATATACCATTTGGAATTTTTTTTTTTTCCTCTTAAGATTTTTCTTCTCCCATTTGCAAATCAGCACACCTATTCAGGAAATGGTTCAAGTCTCAGCAGTTACATATGGTTGTAGCAACCATGAGTGTTTTGCTTGTGGGTGAATGATGGAAATATTGCAACATATGAGGCAGAAAGACTATTTATTATCTTACTAACTAAACCGTGGGCCTAGTAAAAGTGCAGCTGGACCTCAAAAATGACTGAAATTCAAATGTGTCCAGGAGAGCCCCTCCCCTGCTTCCTTATTTCTGGAATTGTTTATCCATATAGTTTTCTCTTTGGAGTTAAAACACGGCTATTTAGCATCTAAATTTCAACTCCAAGAAAATCCTGAGTTTTAAATGAAAAGTTTTTCTAGGAAATTCAATAACTGCTTCAAACTAGATTTGGTACCCAGCTTATAGCAAGCAGTGATCCAGGGTTCCTTGAGTTATGACTAGTGGACCACTTAAGCTAGGAAGCAGGGACTCACAAACATAGCCCACAAAGTCGCTAAAATAGGATAAGTTTCTTTTTTTGTATTTAATTTAATTTTATATATCAGCCATGGGTTCCCCTGTCCTCCTCGCTCCCGCCCCTGCCCCCGCCTTTCACATCTCTTCCAGGGCAAAGGCTCCACTGAGGATTCAGCTCAACCTGGTAGATTCAGCCAAGGCAGGTCCAGTCCCCTCCTCCCAGGCTGAGCAAAGTGTCCCTGTATAAGCCCAAGGTTCCAAACAGCTAGCTCATGCACTAAGGACAAGTCTGGGTCCCACTGCCTGGATGCCTCCCAAACAGTTCAAGCTGTTCAATTGGCTCACTTATCCAGAGGGCCTGATCCAGCTGGGGGCTCCACAGCTTTTGGTTCATAGTTCATGTGTTTCCATTAGTTTGGCTATTTGTCCCAGTGCTTTTTCCAATCTTGGTCTCAACAATTCTCACTCTTACAATCCCTCCTCTTTCTCAACAATTGGACTCCTGGAGCTCCACCTAGGGCCTGGCAGAGGATTTCTGCATCCACTTCCATCAGTTATTGGATCAGAGTTCTAGCACGACAGTTAGGGTGTTTTGCCATCTGATCACCAGACTAGGTCAGTTCGGGCTTTCTCTCAACCATTGCCAGTAGTCTACAGTGGAGGTATCATTGTGGATTTCTGGGGACCTCTCCTTGCTTCTTCCTATTCTCATGTGGTCTTCATTTATCATGATCTGTTATTCCTTGTTCTCCCTTTCTGTTCTTGATCTCCTGCTCCCCTAAGCTTTCTTTCCCTCGAAACTTGCCCTTCATTACTCCCACGCAAGTCCAGGTTGTTCATGTAGATCTCATCCATTTCTCTGTCATTGGGTGATCCCTATGTCTTTCTTGGGGTCCTGTTTTCTAGGTAGCCTCCCTGGAGTTGTGAGTAGCAGCCTAGTCATCTTTGTTTTACATCTAGTATTCTCCTATGAGTGAGTACATACCAGGTTTGTCCTTCTGAGTCTGGGTTATCTCACTCAGGATGATTTTTTTCTAGATCCATCCATTTGCCTGCAAACCTCATGATGCCATTGTTTTTCTTTGCTGAGTAGTACTCCATTGTGTATATGTACCATCTGATTTGGGACACAAAAAAGGGGAAGTGCTGTGGATATTGCTCTGTGTAAATAAAGTTCTGATTGGCCAGTGGCCAGGCAGGAAGTATAGGCGGGACAAGAGAGAAGAGAATGCTGGGAAGTAGAAGGCTGGAGAGACACCGCCAGCCGCTGCCATGAGAAGCAACATGTAAAGACACTGGTAAGCCACAAGCCATGTGGCAAAGTATAGATAAGCAGAAATGGGTTAATTTAAGATAGAAAAAGTAGATAACAAGAAGCCTGCCACAGCCATACAGTTTGTAAACAATGTAAGTTTCTGTGTGCTTACTTGGTTGGGTCTGAGCAACTGTGGGACTGGTAGGTAAGAGAGATTTGTCCTGACTGGGCCAGGCAGGAAAAATCTAACTACAGTACCACATTTTCTTTATCCATTTTTCAGTTGAAGGGCATCTAGGTTGTTTCCAGGTTCTGGCTATTACAAACATTGCTGATATGAACATAGCTGAGCAAATGCCCTTGTGGTATGATTGAGCATTCTTTGGGTATATGCCCAAGAGTGGTATAGCTGGGTCTTGGGGGAGATGGATTCCCAATTGTCTAAGGAAGCGCCATATTGATTTTCAAAGTGGCTGAACAAGCTTGCATTCCCACCAGCAGTGGAGGAGAGTTCCCTTTGGTCTACATCCTCTCCAGCATAAGCTGTCTTTCGATCTTAGTCATTCTGACAGGTGTAAGGTGGTATCTCAGAGACATTTTGATTTGCATTTCCTCGATAATTAGGGATGTTGAGCAATTCCTTGAATGTCTTTCGGCCATTTGAACTTCCTCTGGGGAGAATTCTCTGTTTAGTTCTATAGCCCATTTCTTAATTGGAGTGTTGGCCATTTTGATATCTAATTTTTTGAGTTCTTTATATATTCTGGATGTCAGCCCTCTGTCAGATGTTGGGTTGGTGAAGATCTTTTCCCATTCTGTAGGCTGTCGCTTTGTCTTGTTGACCGTGTCCTTTGCTCTAAAAAAGCTTCTCAGTTTCAAGAGGTCCCATTGATTGTCTCTCTCAGTGTCTGTGCTACTGGTGTTATATTTAGGAAGTGATCTCCTATGCCAATGTGTTCAAGAGTACTTCCTACTTTCTCTTCTATCTGGTTCAGAGTAACTGGATTGATAAATTTCTTAAAACCTCTACTCTGGGCTATAATGACTGAAGCTTATAGTATGAATCTTAAGTGTTCTTATTAATGAAACCAAACCTGAGGCCAGTTATTGGGGTGATTGCTGGAAGATCAGAGACACAGAACAAGCCAAGGCTATCTCACCTTGCTAGTGCCTCAGGTGATCCTGTTTCCTCAGGCTGGAAGCTTCTGAGTCCTCATCCCAATGGCTCTCAGCTGGACTATGCTGCTCCAAAGCCTGAATACTTCTCCAGCCAAATGCTTAACTAACTAAATGCTTAACTCCTCCTTTAGTTCCTGGTCCTCACACCTTATATACCTTTCTCTTTCTGC
Organism: Onychomys torridus; assembly: GCF_903995425.1. Taxonomy (NCBI): domain Eukaryota; kingdom Metazoa; phylum Chordata; class Mammalia; order Rodentia; family Cricetidae; genus Onychomys; species Onychomys torridus. The sequence continues at coordinate 133,413,354 of NC_050443.1, forward strand.
CCCCACTCCCTGGGATTAAAGGTTGGGTTTCTGGGATTAAAGGCGTGGGTCACCTTGCTTAGCTGTTTTTAAAGTGGCCTTGAACTCAGAGATCCACCTGGCTCTGCCTCCCAAGTGTTGGGGTTAAAGGTGTGCACTACCACCGCCCAACTTCTGTTATGGCTTACTCTTCCCATTTTCTAGCCACCATTTTTGGCTTTGTTCTAGTGGCTGTCTGTTCTCTGACCCTAGATATGTTTATTTCGGGGAACACATAATATTTCAGGGAACACAATACCCACCACAAAAGCTCACTGATAAATTTTAATCATCTACAGTTTTCCAAAGACCAAGAGCAGGTGTGTGTCAAAAGGCATGGTAGCATGTGCTTGTAATCTCTGCCCTTGGGAAATCCAGAAAGGAGGATCTTGAATGAGAGACCATGCTGGGCCTCTTTTACAACAAAACAAAGTAAACAAAACCAAACAAAAGCTCTTCATATTCTATCCTCATCACCTACCTACTATCTTTCTGACCTTGGCAAATGACTCAAAGCCTTCTGCCTAAATTCCGTAAAGTTGTAGTGATAACAGTACTCACCTCATACAGATATGGAGGTCAAAGTTCTAGAACCGACTGTTCCACACCCCGCTCCCCTGAAAACTGACATTTGATCACAGCTCTCCTCTGTTAATTGTACCCTCAGTTCCTCAGGGCTCCAAGGCCAGTGTCCCAGCACTTCCCTGTCTTCTGTGCTTCATTTGCATCCAGTCTTCTGAACCTTCTTCCTTCACGTTGATTGAGTTTTCTCCATTTCCCTCTGCCGCCACGTTACAAGAGGCCTACTGAGTGTTCACGTGATGCGTTTATAAGCACCTGCCTCCAATTTCACCTGTCTGAACTCTCTCCATTCTCTCCCACACCTCTAAACTACATTTTCATTCTCTTTGAAGTAGCCTCCAATTTATTACTCTAACTAAATAAGAAAAAGGTAAAGATGTTTTCTGCTATCTTGACCTACTTAATTTTGAGTATTCCTTACAATTTTAACTTTAGGAAGAGAGTGGTGTTAGATTAGTGAGAAAAAAATATGATACCATTATAAACTACTACTTGTAATACTATATAATATATATATATATATATATATATATATATATATATATATCCTATGCTTCAGCAAATTTGTTTGAAAAATAATATATGTATATAGAAATACATTGTTTTACCAATATAAATGCTCTTATATATAATTAACAGACTATATTGAGAGCATTATTTTGTAAGTTCATTATATATATACATTTTATATAAATATATAGTATTAATATAGTTCTTTTTAAATTATTTATGCAAAAGCAAAATTATAAATTAAGTCCTACCTGTTTATTTAAAAATAAGTTTGTACTAGTTAAATTTTGCTTACTTTTAGTTAAATGAAAGTTTAAATATATGCCTTGGGTCACCTGTTCTTGCTCTAGGAGGGCTTTAAAGGAGTTGTAGAATTCTGTAAGCAAGGCAGTTATATCCAGTCATGAATGTGCTTATGAAGAAAAAACTGGTTGGGAGTTAGGACGATAATTCAGTGACTAAAGGACTTATGCAACTATGAACACCTGAATTCCTCCAGAATCTATGTTTAAAAAAGCCAGGCTTAGTAGCTCACACCTGTAATCACAACATTGGGTAAGTAGAGACAAGCAGATTCCTGTGAGTCACTGGCCAGCCAGACTAGCCTACTTGGCAAGTTCCAGGCCAGTAAAAGACTGTCTCAAAACAAGTAAATACCAACAAATCAATAAATAACATAAGTGGTGCCTGAAGAATCACACTTCAGGTTATCCATTCATTTCTACAAGCCTGCGTGGGCACCTGCAGGTGCACACCCACATATCCACACCCACACTCACACTCACAAATACAAGTTGATTGCATTTAGATCAATATGTTTGTTGAAAGCAGTAGGTGAATTTCAGGTGAATGTCAGCTAGAAAAACCCCTCATACAACTCCTTCTTTCATGTTGTTATGAGTTCTTTCAGGTTTTCCTTTTTTTTTTTTTTTTTTTTTTTTTTAAGAAAATGTGATGAGATCATAGTTTGTTTCTAATTCATAAGAAATTAGGGGATACAAGCCCAGAATTTTGGTTTTTGAAAGGTTGTAGAATGAATCCTTGAGTAATTAAAAAATAACTAGTTTTTTTTTGAACCAGTAAGACTTCAACACGTGGCTAGAGATAGAACATCCATGTGTTTTTAAGCTCTGGCTCTTTCTTAGAAAACATAGAATGGGTATTAATTCTCAATATTATTTAAAATGACTTTGAAGGGGTTTGTATATTTTAAAGACAACTAATTGAAAACTTGAAACAAAATAAAAACAAAACAAACAACCCAACTGAACTCAAAATCTTACCTATTATTCTAAAATGTATATCTTTAAATGTTGCTTAAGTTATAATAGCAGCCTCTTAAATATAGAAGGTGTTCTCTATATAAAATAAGTACATATTTATGCTTTTCAATGCATATTAATGTTCTTCCCTTTTGAGTGCTTGTTGAGCAGTATGAAGTAAATACCGTGATGCACATGTAAGTTTATTGCTTAGATTTTTGGCACCCTGACACAAGAAGAGGGAAGTGAAACCCCAATCAAGAGGATGCTTGCATCAAATCAGCCTGCAGGCAAGTGTGTGAGGCATTTCTTGATTAAGAATTGATGTGGGAGTGCCCAGCCCAGTGTGGCCACCACTGAGTAGGTGGTCCTGGATTGTGTGAAAAAGCAGCATTTCTCTATGGTCTTCTTCAGTTACTGCCTCCAAGTTCTTGCCTTGCATTCCTGCCCTGATGTCCCTTTATGAAGGACTGTGACCGAGAATTAGTAAGCCAAATAAGCCCTTCCCTCCCTATACTTAGGGAACGCTTTCTTGCCTCTATTACCCTAATGTAGATAAGCCATCTGAGACATACCTGGAGGCTAGTGCCTTCAGTGAATCTAGACCCTGTCAAGTTGACAGTCAATATTAATCATTACACTTGATTTGTGGAACAACAAAGCAACTTATCTCTGTTCTATTTATGTTAGTACTTATAGCTGTACAATATTTTTTTCTTTTCAAGCCATGGTTTCTCTGTGTAGCCCTGGCTGTTCTTGAACTCTCTTGTAGACAAGACTGGCCTGGAACTCATAATTCTGCCTCCTGAGTGCTGGGATTAAAGACATGCACCAACAACACCTGGTGGTGTACAAAATTCTTAAAGCATATGTTATGCCTCATATCACATATGTTTATAATTCAAGGTTCTTGGAGAAGAAAGAAGGGTTTAGCCTGGTTGAAAGTTTATACGTGTAAAGAATCATAAATTGGGAAGTAAAACCCAAGGTAGGCTTCAATCTGTGACCGACATTGCCATCAAGACCTTTCCTTCACACTGTTTGGCATTCCCTGCCATTGTCTCAATTCTTGGATAGGTTTTCTTTTCTTTCTTTCTTTTTTTAAGTTTAATTTGTATTCTTAATTCTGTGTACAAATGTATGTCTGTACGAGTATGTGCTTGTGAGTGCAGTTGCATGTGCAGGTCAGAAGAGGACCTTAGATTTGGAGTTACAGGCAGTTGTGAGCTGCCCTATAGGCACACTAGGAACTGAACTCTGGTCCTCTGAGAGAACAGTATACACTCTTAACTGCTGAGCCATCTCCAGCCCTAGATAACTTTTCTTATAGGAAACAAACTGGCATATAAGGTCTAGTTTTCACATTAAAAAAACCAAAACAATAAGTTATGAGAATGAGTGAGCCTTTTAATTTTCACCAAGGCCAGGTTTTATCATCAAATCACAAAGCATAGTCCTATTGCACACTGCTGAATAGAACCCACGAATTCTGATACCTTGAATAAATCAGAAGTGGGTGTGACTAGATTAGGTTGACCTATGTTTGCAATGATGGTTTTGATAATGGAAATGGGAAAAGTGAACCCATTGAATCAAGTTCTATGAGGAAATTAAACCACTTTGTCAGCTCGAATTGAAGGTTGGAGAAGGTTGGGTTTCTGTTAGTAGACTGGTATTTCTACTAATGTGGAATGATGTAATAGGAGAGGCAAAACACCTTAGATAAAAATTTCTCCTCTCCCTGGTAACAGATGCTCAAAACATGAATGTAAGAGCTCTCTGATTCTTTACCTCACATCTGACTTTTGATAATGCATTGATATATTTTCAAACTTTGTATAAAGGATAGTTCCTAATGGTGAATGAAGGACCACACAACAGGATAATGCTGCCCCAAGAACTGTTGGACAAGTAAGAGCGAGGGTGTGTGGGTATGGGCAGATGTGGGTTACCAGGCAGGGGATTGTGTGTAGTCAAAACTGCTTTTGTTGTAGTATTGCCTAAGGTTGAAGTAGGAACATTTAATCTATGAAGTCTTCAAAACAGAGCCCAATTCATTTCTAGCCAAAGAGAAGTGTCATTGAAGATGATGACAAGTAGTCCTAGGAGCTGGCGAGGTTTGCAGAGGATGAATACTCAGGGCTCTCTGGTGGAGTCAGGAGAAAAAAGAGAAGTAAAAGAATCCAAGGAATTTCAACTAAGTTACATTTACACACTAGATTGTCTCATGCACTTTAATTATATACTCACACAGAGAGGTGAATTTGGGCTCCTAAATCATCATAATGGTCTAATAGTGTTATTAATAACAAGTTAAATATAACGGAGTTGCCTTACTCCAGGGAGGACAAAAGATACTGAGGACCCTACAATTACACCAGAATATATTCTCTTGCTAGTACAAACTAGCTGTGTCCTGCTTGAGGAAGTGAGGCTGCCTCAAGTACCTACTTGTAAGAACAGTTATAATCTTTCCTCCACAACGCAGGTGTGTTTGATGAAGTGCCGAGATAGTATCTACAAGGAATTGGATCTGAAGAAATACCCAAAATAAATAAATAAATAAATAAAATGAAAACAGCTTTGTGGTGCATTACTATTGCCCTGTGAATCACCCAACAGAAGTACAGCCAATCCTGCTATGGTGAGGTTTGGCAACTTCTGCCATCCCAACAATGGAAACTTGGGACATGAATCAGGTTGAGTGAAGTTAGTTTATCCTTAGAGCTGTCAACCATTTTTTTTTTCCCTAAATGCCTGTCAAGGGTGATTGTTTCTCCCAAGGCAAGCCATAGTCTCTGCTTGCCTCTCTCCATTACTGGCCCCAAGAGCAGAACAGAGTTGGGCACACACAGAAAAATTTCTACACCAAATAAGGGCAAATGATCTGAATGTGAGTAGTCATAACACAGCAGCTACAGGTCTGGAATCTCCAAGAAAATGACAGGGTACATGTAGAGTCTAAAGGCCAGCTAGTGAATCTGAGTGGCAGATATCCTTACTAATCAAAAGCAGAATGCAGCTTTCAGTTTCAGCTAAGTATTTTCTGGGACCCTCATCTACTGCTTTCTACTGGGCAGGAGTAGGAGACAGTGATGTCATACTTCTCAGGAATTTTACCCCTCCCTTGCCTGTAAAAATAGAGGGTTCTCATAAAAATTAAACATATTGTTCTGAATTTATATTATGCACAGTAGCTTCCCTACCACCCATGGTTTTGCAAGGCATGTTCATTTATCTGAGCTCAAACACAGTCCTTAAATATTAAGTGAAAAGTTCTAGAAATAAGCAATCCACAAATTTTAAATTGTGTGCCCTTCTGAGTAGCAGGATGAATCGCTGCACTGCCCTGCTTCATCATGACAGGATAGGAATCATCCTGGCACCTAGCACTACGTGCTATAATTGCTACCTGCTTGTGAGTCACATAGCAGCCCTCTTGGTTCCCAGACTTCCTGTGTGGTACCACAGTGCTGTGTACAAGTAACTCTTCTAGGGAAAGAAAGGGAGGGAAAAAGGAAAGGGGGGCAAGGGTGAGGACAAGAGGAAGTTGTAGCTGAAGTTTCCTCTGGTCCTGTCCAGCCCCACAGACCCCACAGAGTCTTATAAATAATCACTTAGAGGCCTATATTAAAACTGCTTGGCCATTAGCTCAGGTCTACCACTGACTAGCTCTTACATTTAAACTCAGCCCATTTCTGTTCATCTATACGTCGCCACATGTTCCATGGCTTTACCTGTGTGCTGTTATGTGCTGCTCCCTGGACGGCAGCTGGAGTCTCCTGACTCAGATTTCCCAGAATTCTCCTGGTCTGGTCATCTCACCTATATTTCCTGCCAGGCTACTGGCTATTGGTGAAATTATTAAGGCCACTCCACGTAGTTAAAAGGGAGGTTTATTTTGTGGGGTACTTACAAATGAAGGGGTAGGTTACAGGGTCTGGCAAGGGTATCGTGCAGTCCGGCCGTGTTCTCTAGAGAACTCTGCTCGGTCTACCTCCAGCGTCCAGAGTCCGGGAACCAAGAGAGTGACCCCTTCCCTATCCTTGGTCTTCTGCTTCCTCCTCTGCCCTGCCTTGTGGGCGTGACCATTACCGAAGCCTCAATGGGGGTTGGAACTTCCAGGCCAATGCTGGGATGGCTATCCACTACAACTGGCCAATCAGCATTTTATTTATCAACCAAGGAGAAGAACACATTCACAGCATACAGAATTGACATCACCCATCAGGAAGTGAGAGAGGAATATTTTGAAAATTTCTCTTATGTGTTTTATCAGCTCTCTTTCATATTTTTGTTGTTGTTAATATTTTACTAAGTCTAATCTGTAAAATTAACTTTATAATAGATATATTTTACTAGGAAAATGGTATATGTAGAGAGCTGTATATGTAGAGAAACTATCTGTAGTGTCAGGCAATCACTGTAGACTTGGAAAATACCCCTTGATAAAGAGGTGTATTTTATAGTAAAAAGGATGAGAATTCATTCAAGATTTTATTCAGTGAATTTATTATGTAGTTCTTTTATATCTGACTCTAAATTAGATGTCAGAAATAGAGAAATAAGATTCTATTTGCATAGTGTTCAGTCTTCAGGGAAACAGGTGAACCCATAGGTATGACACAGAATAGACATCAAAAAGGATATTATGTTTAGGATGCCATGGGAAGACCAAAGAGAAATCTCAGGTTAGCATTTAGGTGGCTCTGTAGTATATATGTATTTGTGATTGTATGTGAGCACATGCACACACCTGTATATATGTGTTTATATGTATACATGGGAGGTGAAGATATAGAGGAGGCCAAATCAAAAGCTTCTCAGATCTAAAGCTTCTTCAACAAAGCTAGAAAGCAGTGTGTACAGGCTGACACTGTACATAAAGACCAATAAGCTGTCACCAGCAGCAGTAACCAATCTGGAGGTTACAATTTTAAATAAGGGAAGAAAAAGAAAGATTCCAAATTGGGGCAGCTGTGGTAAAAGTGAGAGGGAGAATAAAACTTCAAGGAATATACAAAAGCAATCATACACTAACTTTATATTTTTATAATTGTATATGAGTTAATACAATTTTAAAGGGATGATGGAAAGAGGGCAGGAATTTAAAATGTCAATTTCATTCCTACTTTGGCCAACAGAGTAAGTCTGTTGTATTTACCTGTGAATCAAAAGATAATAAAGAATGAAGTTTGTGGGCTAAAGTCATAAAGTAGAAAGGAAGTGCTAGTGAATGCACGGGATATAAGGGAGTTGGGATTTCAATACTGTATGCTCTTACTTGAAGAAGGATGCAGAAATAAATATGTGGAATTAGCAGATGAAAAGATCAAGTAAAAACCTTGAATAAAAATTCAGCAATAGGGGAGCAGATTACTATGTAGAAGTGTGTATGATGAACACTGAGAAGTAATATCAGAGTGGTAGATGGAACACGATAGCCAATTGTACTATTGTTGGGGTACAGTTTGAAAGTGTCCTCCAAGAAAGTATTCATTCACTGAGGCTGTGAATGGTGAAGCCTTGGAGAGTGGGACTTGCATGTGGTTTTGGGTCATTAGAGGCAATTCCCATTGAATAGGATAATGGTGGGTTTTTATGTGATCCTTCAGTTGTTATAAAAACCTGAGCATGATAGGCATGGTGGCCTACGCCTTTATTCCCAGAACTCAAGAGGCAGAATCAGGAAGATCTCTGTGCTACATAGTGAGACCTTATTTCGAAAACAGCATCAACAACAACAAAATAACGACAATAACAAAACTCTGAGGAACCTTCTGGTAGTTTCATGGCTTCTTATTCCTAAATGTGATTGCCTTCTTCAACACTTGCTCCTCCCACTGTGACTCCACCTACCAGGATGTCCTCACCATAGCTGAGCAAGTGCCTTGCCCTTGAACACCCAAAACTGTGAGATAAACAAACCTCTTTTAAATAAGGCTTCATATATTTTATTACACCAGTGAAAAATGCATGAATATTGAGTAGTGTTTCATGAGGGTGGTTTCAAGGAAGAGGTACTATGTCCATACTCAAGGATTCAAAATATTCAAAGGAAAAGTGTCTGTTGGACAGTGAGAAGTTCCTTGGAGACCATTACTAGAGATATTTCATTAAAATGATACAAGTTGGGATGTCAGTTTACAAGATATAGTATAAGAATAAATGAACTGTGCTTTGGATATTAGAACAAGATCTTAATTTCCTCTCTATTTCTTGTCTGTGTATAGTTGACTTTACCAAATGGTTAATTTACTCAAGAGAAAAAAAAAATTGTATTGCTCCTGGATTCTTGATAAGATTTGGGAGCCTGCCTCTCAAGTTGCCCTAATGATGCTTATTTCATAATCTCCACACTCTTGTGTAATCCCTTGAGCTTGAGTGTGGCTGGAATCAATGGATTGCTTATACCGAACAAAGCAGAGGAGAGGTGATGGGAAATTCCTTCTAAGATTAGGAAGTAAAACAAAACCCTCTGGACTTTTATGTTATATTAGAATCTAATTTCATTCTCTACTCCACTCTTTCTCTCTCCCTGCCCCTGCCCCCAGAAACAATCTTTCATATTATGAAGAGACCAGTAGATACCCATATGCCAAGGAGCTGATATTTCCATCCAACATCCAGCGAGAGCCTGAGTCCTGAGAACAGGTACAGAATTGAGCCTGGATATGGACAGAAGGGTTTCCAATAGCATGTGAATCAGTGTGGAAACTAATTGTCTACCAGTTGAACCTTGAGATAAATTAAACCTCAGCTGACACCTTGATTGTATCTTTAGGATAGACTTTGAACCAGAGGAATTTAGTTCAGCTGCATTCGGCTCCCTGACAAAGCTGTGAGATTAAAGTCAGAATAGCTCCAAACCAGGAGTGAGTATAGTTTGTTACATAGCAATACTTAATGAGTATATATAGTGTAAGTACCAGATCTTTATATCCACTAAAATAATCTTTCTTAAAAATGTATCTTTATGAGAAGTTATATTGTAGTATCAGGACTTTTTAGGAACATAATTTACTTCATTATTTAGACATGAAGTGATAAAAATTTCCCGCTTAACAAAAAAATCAACAGCAATTACAGAGCTTTTAATCTTTGTTAACATTATAGTTACACATGTGTTCAACTGGTAATTGAAGGTTAAGAATGCAGGGGAGGTCATCAGGGCTCTTTCAGTTCCTGCCAGCCTAGGGAACGGAGCCCAGCCATTTGTTCATCACTTTCCCTGTGATTAACTCATCACATCTGTCTTTCCTGCCCTCTACCTGCCTCAGCTGGCATCTTACACTTTCTGTTTACTAGACTCAGAAATGCCATGTCTCCTAATCCTCCAATCCTCATGTATAATCCTGTGTTCAACTCAAATGTTTCTTGATTGTATTGGATGTTATCACATCCTATTGACTGCCTGGAGTTTGCTGTTATCTCCAGAGAGTGTTCATCCTTTTGTAATTAACAGCTTATTTGATTCAATGGTAACAGAGGTCAGGCTGTGTATGTTTTATCATCCTGAGTTTGCAGGGGTATCTGCCCTCCCCTTGAAATCTTTATTTTAATTACTTCTGAGGTTTGTGACTATATCTGTAGGATAAGGAGTGAGTTGTTAAAGTATATTTTTCTCCATTTTAATATAGATTGTGACTATTTTATTTGCTTCTGCAAGATGCTGTCAGGTTTATCAAGCATTGGGTTCCTTGACTTATTTATTTATTTATTGGTTGAGCTCCATTCTCTTCCCATACTAAGAACCAGTTTATCATTTGTATACTTTGCTAGCAACAACACCAAGAATTAATTAATATTTTACATGCAGGAGTTAAAATTCATATCTGGACATTTAGACCAAATATATTTTTATGTATAATCTATTACTTATATTTGCATCTCAGAAACACAAAATGTCATGTGAATAAATCTGATTGTTTTTGCAACATTTGCCAACTATTCCTGTAATTACTTGAGTCTTGCAGGTCAGTGAAGATGAATAGCTAGCTTTCCTTTAAGTATAAATGAAGGTTTCTTGAAAATAATATTTTAAAGAACTAACAACTGTTGGTACCAGTTATTTGATGTAAAGTAATATTCTTTATCAAAAGCATAACAAAAAGGAAGATGAACATTTATGCATAATCTATACCATTGAAACATTTGAAGTCTTCCAAAGGAAATTATCTCCCCTTCTACCTCAAAGATAGCAAGATTGACCATGTTTCTCACTTATTGCATTGGACAGTGTCAGTCTCTGTCTTTGATAAATGTGGGTTATGCATTTGGTTAGGAACAACATGGTCGAAGAACACATAGGTTTACAAATAGGCATATCTAGTTTTGACTATTAAATAGACCATTAAGCAGAACTTACTAACTAGGGTATGGCTATTTTAAATTAGAGTTCTGAGGAAACTCAAATACTTAAAGGTAACCTAAAAGTGAAATGTAAGACTAACTTGCAAGTCTTGAAGGCCATTGTCATGCCAGGTAGGCAGAGAAGGAATGAAAAGTCAATTACATGGCCTGTGATGGTTGACTTTAGTTGATTCACATGCTGGTTAGCTTCTTGTTATGTTGACACAAAGTAGAGCCATGTGGGGAGAAGGAGCAATAAGAGAATTAATGCCATCAGTCTGATCTGTACACAGGTCCACAGGTGAATCTTCTTGATTGTTGAGTGATGTAGGGGGCATCCCACATTTCAATGCAGCTCTGCATTCAAGTTGTGCCATTGTTATTGCTAAATGCTCTTAGCTAGGCTTCCAGTTAGAATCAGGAGTAAAAAAGTAGAGAAAACTCTAAAGCCTTGCAACTTGGCCAAAAAAGCCAGTGTGAAGTTGGGGGCTAAGGGAAGAATCGTTATAAAGAGAGTGATGACATTTTAAAAAAGCCAATGTACTTTATATACTGAGACAATAGAAATGATGTCTTGAGAATGTCTCAAAAATTGATGAGGTTCCTTCACTGTAGGCTCAAGGGTATGAAATAGTAAACACTTGACCTTGATGGATGGTGTATGTCACTCAGTTGGTAGAGTATTTGCCTAGTATTCACATATCCCTGAGATTAATCCCCAACAATGCCTAAACTGGTCATAGTGATACATGCCAATAGTCTCAGTAGTTGGGAAATGGAGGCAAGAATATTGTAAGTTCAAAGTCAGGAAGAAGAACCAAAAGTTCAAGGTCTCTGTCCATTATATACTGAGTTTGAGGCCTGTGGGAGCCCACAAAGATTACAACTTGTGGTTTTACTCAAGATCAGAGAGTCAGAGTTTATGTTGCTCTCCAAGGCTTCATGATAGGGTGCAAAGGTATGATTACCAGGTGTCTTATACATTAATGCCTAAGCACAAGATGCTTTGCCATAGGGTGTGGTTATCAGGGATTTTGAAGGGTATAAACTGGGTTGTACATTGTGTTTGATCTTGAAAGGGGAAGGTCTTTTGCCTCTCCCCTTTCTAGTACATAAAAAGCTCATTAGGAATAAACTCAAGGCTGCTGGGTATTAACCCAGGGCCCTCCCAAAGCTATCCTGTGTCTCTGTCTTTTTCTTTGTCTACTTTTATTTTTCCTATCTAACATTTCTCAATTTCTCATTCCCCTCTTCAAGGGGTCCTTCGATAGGTCAGGGCTGAACCCCAACACTGAAACCCAACAAAGGCCAACCTGAAACTCATAAGGTCCTGTTTTTCTGGTCATGTTGTCAAACTGCCTTCTAACTATTTATGTTTATATCTATAGATTTGTGCTGTTTTTAGTCTTGGACAGAGAAGCTTCTTATTGCAGTGGGTAGTGGTGAATACAGAGACTCATACTTGTTCAAAGTGATAGTATTAAATGACTGAGTGCTCAGCAATAGATAGAATATCTGTATCAACCTGTTTTCAGGGAATGTAACTGAGAAAGAGATGGAAGGAAGCCATGAGCTAGGAAGGAGAAGTGAGCTGTGGGATACTGTCTTCTGGACATGACATGGTTATTGCAAAAATGACTCACAGTAGTGGTGGCCACCTACTCAAGATCAAGCTAGTTAAGAAATTTCAGCATGGATGGGGGAGAGGCTAGTGAGAAGCTATTGGCAGCTGATAACTGTTGAAAGAGGGAGAATCACTTTTCTTTGGGGAAGTGGCCACTGGTAAGTTGTCCATGCTCCAGTAGATGACTCCACACCCATGTGCACATAGGCAGCACTAATTGAACTCAGTGAGATAAAAAAGAAATAAATATGTTTGAAAATCAGTCATGAAGTTGAAGGTAAGATGTATCTGTGGGGTCCTGGCGGAAGTTAGAAGGGAAGAGTTAGACAGGCATGATCAAGATACATTATAGACATTTAGGAAGTTTTCCAAGAATTAATAAAAATATTATTGAAGAAATAGATTTTACCTCTGAGACTTCCTGCCCACACAATGGATTCCTAGGTAGTTATTTCCCCTGAATTCTTTTCACCATGCTCAGCTGCTCAGAAACCAAAAGAGCTTAGTTCCAAGGAGTTTGGCTACTGCTCAAGCTGCTGGCAAACCAGACATTATCCATATGACATTGATGCAGGCATTCAAAATAAGAGGTAAAGAGAGTGGAAATTTCTATCCAGATTTTAGAGGTGAACTGTTAGGTCCTCTGAGTTAACTACATGAAAACCAAGGAGAAAAAAACCATAGCTTACTACCTACCCAAATCAGTTCTATGAAGCACCAGTAAGAAAGATGATCAAAACAAGAAAACCAAGCAAGATTTTCATGGTTAAATACATTTGGGCCAATGTTGTATTCCATTCTCAAAAGATAGGGGTATATGTAAACTCAATAGGCCTGCAGTAGCTATATTGACTAAAACATTTTCCAAGCCATGTAATGTGGAATTGTTGCTGATAGCAGCCCTTGAGAGGATAATGCATGAAAGTGTTAGGGTGAAGCCAGACAGTAGAATACCCCAGGAAGTTAGAGATCTTAGAACTTGGGGGTATCTTCTAAAGATGGCCACAGATGATGTGAGGAGCCAGATTCAGGAAGAAACTATATAGGCATCAGCTCAGCATTGCTTAAGCCTTTGGAAGCTCAGTTATACAACTGTGTGCCCAGACTCTGGGTGAAGGATTATAGAACTCAACCCTCTGCATCCATCTTTCCTTTCTGGCCATTAGAGTGGGAGCTCTTCTGTTGCACCATCTTTACCATGATTGGCTGACATTTCTGAAGTTGTGATCCATGGTATATCTTTCTTCCATTAAGCAGTTTATGGGAAACACTTTGCCACAGTGGCAAAATCAAATCTATCTGACGAACAGCCATAAGACCAATGACGACAGAAAATGCTGACTCTGTTTTCCCTTGTTACCAACATGAAAACAGCACAGGAATATTTGCATTGACATGTTCTTATGTGGTAGTTTTCTCAGTGTTTGTGGAATTCTATAGATGGTCTTCTGAGTGGCCTACTCTTGTAGAATATGAACCACAGAAAAGCAAACACATATATTATATTCAAATCATGCCATCAATAATAAAAACAAACTATACATTTTACCATTAACTAACTTAATGTTGCTACTATTTTAAAGTAGTCTAATTAAATGTAAAGCCAATTAAAATGTCTCAATAATTAAAAAGTATGTATGATGGTTAATCTTGATGATCAATTTATTTTGTTTGATAAGCTCTCAGGCAATTAGTAACCCCACCTCTGGCTGTATCTCTGAGGGAATTTCCAGACTGGGTTGCATAATGGGAAAAGAACCATTTTGAATCTAGATGGTACCATCCTATAGGTTAGGAACTCTGAGGAAATAAAAAAAAAAGGTGATAAAGCCTGTGAAGACAGTTGTGTCATCTCTGCTCCTCATTTCTTCCAATAATGGAAAGGGTAAATATTCTTTAAATGGATTTGGAAAAAGTTGGCAGTCTGATGAGTTTCTGTATAATATTTCAGATGTTACATTAAACAGAAATCTCATATTACATTCAAGTTATATGAAAGTTCAGGTTTGTTAAAAGTAAATACATGAGAGCAACTGGTCAGGGCTTTTGTTCAGAGATAGGAAAGCACATTACAGGGCTAACCTGTGCTAATGCTCTGATACTCACAGCACTAGAATTTAACTCTAGACTTTTTTGTTAGATAGGTAGATTCCAAGACTTCTGGGTTTTCCTTTGCTCTACACAATTTTCAACAATTATGGTCATGAGTTGTGGAATACCATTTTCATCCATGTTGGGCACATATTCAATAGTGGTTCCCCAGATTACAATGGAAACAGAAACTTACAGTCACCTACTAATGTCATAGCAATATTAATGTCATAGTTAAACTCTTTACTTATCTATTCATTGATTCCAGTATAACCCAAATCCCTTTGTTGCAACAGAGTATGTATGTGATATACAAAGAGTAATACTTGACAATGAGCAATTATGACACTGTTTATACATTTATTATGCTATAGTTTTCATCATGATTTTAGCATATGATTTTGTACTTATAAGGAAAACTTTCACTATGAGGCAGTATACTGGCTATGCCAACTGATATTTCATGTATGTTTAGGGTATTTCATCTATTGAGAACAAGAGAGAGGCTATATCTGAGTTTTCACAGATGTAATTTATGATGTTGTGTAAATACACAAACAACAATGTCACTTGGCAACTCTTTTTTCAGATCATATTCCTTCTTTAAATGACTGTGGCTGTATACATCAGCAATTGCTAGGTCCTCTGAATTAGCTACATGAAAATAAAGGAGAAAAAACTATAGCTTACTATCTACCAAAATCAGTTCCATGAAGCATCAGTCAAGAAAGATGACCAAAACAAGAAAACCAAGCAAGATTTACATTGGGCCAATGTTGTATTCCATTCTCAAAAGACAGGGGTATATGTCAACTCAATAGGCCTGTAGTAGCTATATTGACTAAAACATTTTCCAAGGAAACTTTTTTTCATATAACATCTGTTAATGTGCAGAATAGAGCACACATTAGGCAACTGATCTATGTTCAGATTAAAGAAAAATAATTGCCTTAAATAGTCAGACAAGGAAAGAAAGTAGAGCATTAAGAGTCTGTTCTTCTCAAATTCTGGGTAATTGCCTTCATTTGACTCAGTAGGTTCAGACTTGTAATTAGGTGTTCTGTCATGCCTCTCCCAGCAGTATGGAATTGATGCAATGACTCATGACACTTGAGAAGTCTCTGACCCACCCACCCACCCAGGTTCTGAAATGAGCTTACATAGGACAGAAGGTATGTTAGCAACTCCAGCCCTCCAGTCATAGGTGTAGAGTTATTTGCATAGATTTCACTGAGAGTCAGAGACTGCTGTGTACTTGATAAGTTGACTGACATCTTTAAGAGCTTTTTACTCTCTTTTCGGTGCCTGGTACAAATTGTATATAGAATCCCAAACTACTTGTTCAGTAATCTTTGTAGGTTATGCTTTCCCTTGTTTCCATATGCTTGAACTTTTTCCCCAAAGCTATTTTTAGTCTGTACAAGAACAAGTGACTTGATAATAGTGGGAATAATAATAATAATAATAATAATAATAATAATATCAAAATGCTTCCTGTTTTCATAGAACTTAAAATAAAATGAGAGAAATAAAAGACATTATTCAGAGTTGAGAATACAGAATACTTGCCTAGTATGTAAGAAGACCTGGATTCCTTCTGCAGCACTGCAAAAAATAAGTGGTAGTGCATGCCTATAATGCCAGAACATGGGAAGTGGAGGTAAGAATATCATAAGTTCAAAGTCATTTCAGTTACATATCTAGTTTGAAGCCAGCCTGGGCTAAAGACCTTCTCTTAAAGACAAATCCAAACAAACAAACAAACAAAAAAGATACTATTTCAAATAATTATACAAGAACAAGCCATAGCATACATGAATAAACCATCACAGATGAATACTACAGAAGATGGTATAAGGTTATATAAGGTGCTGTGGTCATGTACCCTGGTAAGGATTATAGGACTTGCTAGTTGGATAGGGATGGGCACCTTCAAAAAAGTGGAAGTTTGAGCTGAGAGCCAAGGGTTGACAAGCAACAAAATCCAGTATAAGTGCCAGTGGTGTCTGGAGAGATGGCACATCCAGAAAGGAAAGAGTGTGTCACTGAGATAGAACTAAGAAAAAGAGGAGTATAATATTAAGTGAGATAAGA
This sequence comes from Onychomys torridus, assembly GCF_903995425.1. Lineage (NCBI taxonomy): Eukaryota > Metazoa > Chordata > Mammalia > Rodentia > Cricetidae > Onychomys > Onychomys torridus. Next base: position 133,429,887 of record NC_050443.1, read on the forward strand.
GAGATAGCTGTGGTTAGATGTTCATGACTGTGCTTACATACATACTTGAGCAACTGCAAACATTACCAAGATCAGTGGATACAGATTTTGAGAGTTATCCCTCACCCAGTAGTGTAACAGATGACTTGAAAGGGACAAATAGAGCTGAGGAAATATTATTAGAAAACTAAAATCACTGATACCAAAACTAATGTGAACTCATGGAAATTAGGGAACTATAACTATTGAAGAAGTATTCTGAGGCAAGATATAGAACTTGGGATAAATGAATAAGTGTAGAGAAGAAAGAGGAGTTTTCAAGAATGACTGATGTATGATGGATAGTCATGTCTCTCACATGCTACTTTCTTAACAGAAGACCAAGGATTAAAGTCAATGTTCAAGAAGAATAAAGTGGAGAATTGAATCTGTTTGAGTTCAAGACTTACTAGCAAGCTGTGGTAAAGGAACTATGATATCTGGGAAGGAATACTAAGATATAGCTCAGTGAAAACACCTAGAAGTTTAGAAATAGACTCCTGTAAATATTTTGAAATGGCAATCCAATAAAGACAGAATAATCCTAAGAAATTATGCCAGATCATCTGACAAACAGCATATAAAAGAATGAATAAAGACATGCAACTTACATTCTTCAACACCTGGCTCATCAGGGATCATAAACCTAAAGGTCAAAAATGAAACTATAAAACTCTCAGAAGTCTACCCAGTGGGGGGGGAAAAACCTAGATGTATTGGGTTTAGTGGTGATATTTTAAATATAATAGTCAGGCAAGCATTAGCCATAAAACACACAAAACTGTTCTGTGACAAGGAATGTCAAAAGATGAAGATTAGCCAAAGTACTATTACCTAGCATATGCAAAGCTCTCTCAAAAGTGTAGCATAGAGCAAATGAACAATCCAACTAAAAGATGAACCAAATACTTGAACATTAACTTTGCTAAGGAAGAAAGACAGATGGATAAACCTAAGAAAATATGTAGGAGGTCTCTAATTCATTGTTGATGGGAATACAAAATGGTAGTCATTTATAAAATAGTTAAGAAGTTTCTTACAGAGCTACACATATTCTCTTTACAGTTAACCAAAAGAGTTAAAAAAAAAAAGATGGCAACACAAAAACCTGCATACAGATTATTTATAGCCAAATTCTTAATTACTGAAATTTGGATGCAAGCAAGATTCCTTCACTGTTAAATAAACTGTGGTACATCTACACAAAGGAATAGTATTTACCTCTAAAAATTTTTGAGTTACACAGGATGAAGAGGCATGTGAACCTTCAATAGGTAAAAGCATTCAAGCTAAAAAGGCTTTATGTGGTAGAATATCAACTACATGACATCCAGGAATAGCTAACACTGCAAAGGCCCAAAAGAACTACTGACTCTAAGTGGGAATGGGGTGTGGGGAGGGAGGAATGAGGAGGCAGACACAGAGGATTTTCTAGGGCAAAGAACTATCCTTCATTGTGTGTTTGACTGGATTGCAAAGTTCTGCTAAAATTGATTCTGACAGTTTTTTTGCAGATTATTAGCGGCTTCTTGCATGGAGCTCTGGAGTTCCCTACTCTACCAAATTGGTGAACTTTAATTGTCTTTCACTTTGAGTGAAATAGGAAGTCACTGGATAATTTTAAGTAGAAGATTGATTTGATCTGACATTTTAAAAGGTTTATGCAGGCTTCAATGTCAAGGCTAGACAGCAGTAGCTGAGGGGCACTCATGGAGAGACCAGTTAAAAGGATACCATATGATCCAGAAAAGAACACTGATGGCTTTCAGCAGCATATTAGCAAGTGAGAGGAAATGTGATTGGATTCTATATATAAATATGTAGACATAACAAAAATTTGAATGTAAGGTATGAAAGGAAGAGAGACATCAAGGAAGGTTGCTTGATATATTTAAACTTTGTCATATTCTATTTTTTTTTTACCATAGTCTGTTGCCTTGAAAAGTATAGAAAGCACCACTTCTTCATAGTTGGGGCCATCTGAAAACTCCTCATTCCACCACTCACCAGCTTTGGTAACTGTTTTAATGAACTCATGGTCTACAACAATAATACCAATCTGGTTGAGTGTCAGTCAAGACAATGATACATCATACTCATTGTTGAACCTTTATTATAGTAAAAACTAGGAGGAAGTTTAGTTCTCTTTCTATTCTTTTATTCTTATCTTTTTTTTTTTTTTTTTTTTTTTTTTTTTTTTGAGACAAGGTCTATGTAACTTTGAAGCCTGTCCTGGAACTCACTCTATAGCCCAGGCTGGTCTTGAACTCACAGAGATCCACTTGCCTCTGCCTCACAAGTGCTAGGATTAAAGGTGTGCGCTGCCACTGCCTGGCCCTATTCTTTCTGAACCTGGTAATAGTAGCTCTGCTTTCTTTACAGGATCTTTATCAAGAAATCAAACCTCTAGTCAGTTTTGAACTTCCAGTTCAAAAAGCTTTCCTAATTAAAACGTACACACCATCTTCTGTGTAATATACACAGAGAAATCTAGAACCTACTTTCCCTTGGATATGAGGTACAAGCCTGGCCTGCTTCCTAGAATCAGACTGCAGAAAATCTAAGTTCTCTCATTTAACTCTAATATTAGAAAGTTCCATGTGGGACTATACTATGTAGATTTCCTTCCCTCACTCTCTTATAAAAGGGGCTTTGGGGAAATTTATGTGTTTTTAATCTCTTTTCCAATCATTAGTGCACGTGCACACACACACACACACACACACATACACACCACCACCACCACCACCACCACCACCAACACCACCAACAACAACAACAACAACAACAACTTGGTAAGCTGAGGTTCTTGGCTATTGTCATGATAATTACAAAGATGTGATTGGTGAAAATATATAAAAAGCCAGAGGAAAAACATACATGTTTTATTAACGTAGGTCAAAGACATGGGAACATACCTGAGAAAATGCAGTTCATGAGGCGGGAGGTACTAACAGCATTTCCCATGAAAAAGAAGTTTCTTCAGCTGTGAAATTCCCATAGGATGCCCAGTTACACTAGATTAATATAAAAAACTCAACACAGTCTTCAACAGCTCCTGTTCAAGAAAGTCCAGTCGCATGGCTGGCCTTCACCTCTTCTGTTCATCACATGTTGTTTTGGATATGCTAGGCATGTGTCTTTCTCCCAACTGGTTGCAAATTGTGAGTTAAAATCTACTAGAAGTTCTTGCATTTCCCAAGAGATTTATTGGATAGAGTCTATTTTATTAAGCATTTCTTTGCTCTAAATAGTTCAAGATAAACAAAGGATTTATTTCTGTAGACCCCCGAAACAGACATACTAATTAAAATCATGACCCTGAGATAAATTTTATGAAAGAATTATTTGATTTTTTTTTAAAACTGCTGTCTGGCAACACCCACAGACAACAAGAAATCTGGCCTTAGGACCATACTTGAAGTTTGGTTTGTTCTTCACAACTTCTGTCTGCAGCTACTATGGTGCTGTATTATATCTAGTTTGCAACCAATGTACTGGGGTGGGGGTTGTTCCAGGGAGCCACTAGCTTATTTTATAGGTGAGCACAGCCATTGGGTTGGAGAAGGCCTGTAAGAATTCTGTCTGCAGGTATGGCACAGCTCTACTAGGAAACAGAAGATTAAAGAAAAAACCTGAAAAGGCAAAAGGAGAAACATTTTCTGGCTCCTGGGGAGAATGAGAGCTATTTAACATGTGCAGTGGCATCCCTGGATGGATTTTTAATCAACAGTTCTCATTTAAAGCAAGAGTCAGCCAAGGAGTAGACTAATACTACTGACTGACATTATGGCCCATTCGTCTGCTTAGGTTGACTGAAATGTTCAGCTGCCAGCAAAGGATTAATATTGATTTTTAGGCTGTCTTCGTTAAATACCTGCTATAGAGTACCACTCTTTTATTCTCCTTGCCAACTCTTCCCCCAATTGTCACTAGTATTAAAATGAAACCTACCTATTATTAAATCAATCATGCCTGGCAAATTAGTCAAAAAGAAGGGGAGCATCTATCATCTTGACTGTCAACATGAAGCCTGGTGATTCTTTTTTCCCTTTTAGTTGGTCAACATTGAATTACTGGTTTAATTAGATAAAGTTTCTTTATAAAACAAATGTAAAAAAATGAAAGTAAAGTGTCTATGGAAGGACAGTGAGTCCAGGCAGAACACTTTCTGACAGATGCTTGAGCTAGTCTTTACAGTAGGCTGTTCAAACCAAGGGCTAGGCTGACATGCTTGACCAGGAGCATGGCTTTCCTATTTGAACACCATAAGCACCGTGTGTCAGCCTCCATGCAATGTGATGCTTCTGATATACTGCTAATCCTTTTCTGCATGTTTTCTCTAGTTTGGCTTTATTTCCGTTTCCCCAAGCAATGAGTGTCAACGGATTTTTCCGTGGGCTCCCAGCTCACAAACAGCGACATGAAGACTTAGTATTAATTATGAAAGCATGGCCTTAGCTTAGGCTTGTCCCACTAGCTCCTATAACTTAAATTGACCCATTTATTTTAATCTATGTTCTGTTGTGTGGCTCATTACTTCATCTCTCCATACTGCCTATGCTGCTTCCTTGGTGTCTAGCTGGCCACTCAGCCTTTCTTCTTCCCAGATTCATCTCTGTCCCCAGAAGTCCTGCCTAACCTCTTCCTGCCTAGCTATTGGCCATCCAGCTTTCTATTAAGCAAATCAGAACTCACGTTGGCAAAGACATATTATCACACAGTGTACAAATATTCCACAACAAATAAGCCTTGGAATCTCTCCTCTCTATATCTTTACAATGGTTATTCTTCTACCTAGGTCACTCCTAGTTCTCTATATCTGCTGAATTCCTGTCCATCCTCCAAGACCATTGCTCAATTACACTAAACACAGACAGTCCTACTTGGGTAAACTGGTTGCCCTTAATTGTTCCCTCTGTGTCCGTTGGCTAAACCTATGACAGAGTGCTCAGAATACTGAATCTTTGACTCCAAGAGGCTATAGACACTTTGAGAACAGGAGTTCTCCCCATGATAGGTATCTTTGTCATTGTGGCAGCTTAATGGAGAGAGGCTTTATTTGGAAAGTTGTTTTCAGGGGATATAGTCCACCATGGCAAGGAAGGGATTGTGTTAGCAGCCCCTGGGGGATGTGGTAGCAGGAACTTGCTCACACTTAGGATTGAGAAGTAAACAGGAAAGGAAGTCGGCTATGCTTCAAACCCAAGGAAAAACTCCTAACAACCCAATTCCTCAAACTATGCCTCACCTCCAAAAGGTTTCAAAAACTCCTCCAAACAGGGACATTAATGAGGACTAAATGTTCAAGCATGTGAGCTTATGAGAAATACTTTCCATCCCAATCAAGACCCTCCTTTCCAGCTTTGACATTCCCAAGAAAAAAATGGCTGAAAACTAAACAGAGAATTAGAAGAATGCTTAATGATTTAGGGAGTTTTGAAATATGCAATTCCCACTTGATTTTTTTTTGTCCAGAATATATGACTTACGAATTTAAGAGTCAGTAGATCTTTCTAATCTTCTAGAATCATGTGTTTCTATTATGTCTTAAAGTTTTCATTGCAATGGTCTTTCACCTCCTTGATTAGCTTTACTTCTATGTTTTTAAAATAATTATCATGCTTTGGACACTGTTTTAATTCACATATTTTTGCTGATTTATCAGTAAATTCATTATTATCATTATTCATATGTACTATAAGTACTGGTATTTTTATGTTGATTTTCTATCCTACTACTTCACTAAAAGTCTTTTTCTGACAGATCTAACAATTTTCTAGTGTAGCTTTAGAGTCTCTTAAATTCAAGGTCATGTTGTCTGAATATAGTCTTGGTTTGCCGTCTTCCATTCTTATTTATATCACTTCATTTCTTCCTCTTTATCGCTGTAGCTAAGACTTCAAGAAATAGCTTTGAATGGAGAGAGTGAGAACCCTCCTCCATTCTTGATTTTAAGTACAATGCTTTCAGTTCTCCCATGTAGTATAATATTTGCTATAGTTTGTTGTATGTGGCCATCACCATCTGAGGCTATAGGTTTGTTGTGTGTGGCCAGCACCATCTGAGGCTATAGGTTTGTCATGTTTGGCCATCACCAGCTATAGGTTTGTTGTGTATGACCAGCACAATTTGAGTCTATAGGTTTGATGTGTATGGCCAGCACCATTTGAGTCTATAGGTTTGATGTGTATGACCAGTACCATATGAGGCTATATCCCTGTTTTAAGTGGCCATCATCATTTGAGATATGCTCCTTGTAGTTCTAGTTTCCTCAGGACTTTGTTCATGAAGAGATGCCAAACTTTACCAAAGGCCCCTTTTTCATATATTGAAATGGTCATGTGACTTTTATCCTTAAGTCTGTAGATGTACTGTATTACTTTTATTGATTTTCATATTTTGAACATATTTGATTACTGAAATGATAGCAAGTTGGTCATGGCATATGGCCTTAATGTACTCTTGAATTCATTTGTAATATGTTATTAAGAATTTTCTCATCTAAGATTCCTCAAATTAAATATATAAAACCCAAACCAGTACCTGGGATGATGAATTGTATAGTTCTGAAAAGAAAACTTGCAAATGTCCAATAAATATTTGAAAGTGTCTAGTATCCTCAGCTATCAGGAAAATACAAATTAAACTTGCTTTGAGATTCTATCTCACCTCACCAAGAATGGCTTGCAAAGAACAAAACAAATAAAAGACAGAATGCAGCAACAAGTGCTTATGAGAGTGTGAGAAAATGAGTTATGACTATTCATTGCTGCTATGAGTACAAACTGGGGTAACCAGTAAAGAAAAAATTGAAAATAGAGGCAGGGAATGTAACTCAGTTGGTAGAGCACTTGCCTATCATTCTAAAATCCTGGTGTTCAATCCCTAAAGCTTGCTAAACCATAGGAGTGGCAAATAGTCCCATGCCTATAATCCCACATTCCAGAGATAGAAACCAGAGGTTTATGAGTTCAAGATCATCCTAAGCCTAAACCACTACCTGGAAAGTTAGGCTGAATTAAGGCTGCATGAAGTAGATAGATCAGTCAATCACTCAGTCCCCAACAACATAAAGAAAAAATGTGAAATATAGGCACCATATGATTCAGCCACATCTCTCCAGGGTATATTCCTAAAAGATACTGCTTTAGTCACTTTTTTATTGCTGTAATAAAACACAGAATTTTTGACAAAGAAGCCAAAACTATACAAAGAGGGAAAAAGTATCTTTATTAAATGATGCTGGCATAACTGGATATCAACACGTGGAAGATTGCAAATAGATCCACATCTGTCACCATGCACAAAACTTAAGTCCAAGTGGATCAAAGACCTCAACATAAACCCAGTTACTCTGAACCTGATAGAAGAGAAAGTAGGAAGTAGTCTTGAACACATTGGCACAAGAGATCACTTTCTAAATATAACACCAGTAGCACAGACACTGAGAGCAACAACTAATAAATGGGACCTTGTGAAACTGATTTGTAGGACAAAGGACACAGTCAAAAAGACAAAACGACAGCCTACAGATTGGGAAAAGATCTTCACCAATTCCACACCTGAAAGAGGGCTGATGTCCAGAATATATAAAGAACTCAAGAAACTAGACATCAAAATACCTCACTGTCCAATTAAAAAATGGGCTACACAGCTAAACAGATAATTCTGAACAAAAGAATCTCAAATGGCCGAAAGACATTTAAGGAATTGTTCAACATCCTTATTCTTCAGGGAAATGCAAACCAAAATGACTCTGAGATACCATCTTACACCTGTCAGAATGGCTATGATAAAAAACACTGAAGATAGCTTATGGTGGAGAGGATGTGGAACAAGTAGCTCCTACGCTGTTGGTGGGAATGCAAACTTGTACAACCACTTTGGAAATCAGTATGGTGGTTTCTCAAAAAATTGAGAATCAATCTTCCTCAAGACCCAGCTGTATCACTTTTAGGCATATACCCAAGGAATGCTCAATCACACCACAAGGACACATGCTCAACTATGTTCATAGCAGCATTATTTGTAATAGCCAGAATCTAGAAACAACCTAGATGCACCTGAAATGAAGAATGAATAAAGAAAATATACACAATGGAGTACAACTCAGCAGAGGAAAACAATGACATCACGAAGTTTGCAGACAAATGGATGGAACTAGAAAATATCCTGAGTGAGGTAACCCAGACTCAGAAAGACAAACATGGTATATACTCACTCATATGTGAATACTAGATGTAAAACAAAGGATAACCAGACTCCAACCCACAGGGAGACTAGGGACCGCTCAGCGATGGAGAAATGGATGAGATCTACATGAGTAAACTAGGGGTGAGGGGGGTAATCGAGGGCAAAAGATGGGGGAATGAGAGCTTTGGGGAGCAGGAGGTTCAAGCTGGAATGGGAACAGAGTAGGAGAACAAGGAAAGAGATACCATGATAAATGAAGGCACCACAGGAACAGGGAGAAGCAGAGTGCTAGGGAGGTTCCAGAAATCCACAAAGATACCTCTACCATAGACTACTGGCAATGGTGGAGAGAAAGACCAAGGTGACCTACTCTGGTGATCAGATAGCTGAATACCCTAACTGTCATGATAGAACCCTCACCCAGTGACTGATGGAAGCCGATACAGAGATCCACAGCCGGGTCCCAGGCTGAGCTCCAGGAGTCCAATCAGCGAGAGACAAGAGGGATTATATGAGCAAGAGATATTGAGACCATGGTTGGAAAAAGTACAGAGACAACTAGCCAAATTGGTGGAAACACATGAACTGTGAACCAATAGCTGAGGAGCCCCCATGGTACTGGACTAGGCCCTCTGAATAAGTGAGACAGTTATTTAGCTCAAACTGTTTAGGGGGCCCCCAGGCAATGTGATCGGGACCTGTCCCTAGTGCATGAGCTGGCTTTTTTGGAACCTGGTGCCTAAAGTGTGACACCTTGCACAGCCTTAGTACAGGGAGGGGGGCTTAGACCTGGCTTAACTGAATGTACCAGGCTCTGCTGAAGCCCCATGGGAGACCTTGCCTTGGAGGAGGTGGGAATGGGGTATGGGTTGGGGGGAAAGGCTAGGGGGTGGGAGGAGGAAGGACAGGGGAATTTGTGGTTGATTTGTAAAATGAATAGAAAATCTCTTAATTAAAAAAAAGCAAAAAAAAGCAAAAAAGAATAATTAAGTTATGGCATGTGCAGGAAAGTGAATGGGACTAGGGATTATTATATTAAGGAGATAAGCTTCATATCACATTTTCTTTCATATATGGAACCTAGATTTAATGCATATATATGTATATATATGTGTGCATACATTTGTGCATATGTATGCTTACATATATGTGTGTATAGTATATATGTATGTATGTATGTTGGTATGCTTATATACATGTGCATATACATATATCTGCATGTTTATGTATATGTGTGCACATGTATGCTTATATAGATAAAGGTGGATGTATGCATTCTTAGCACATTTTACATGTGTGCATATGTTTGTGTGTATGTATGTAAGTTTGTCTACATGTGTACATGTATGTGTATGTTTATATACATATGTAGACATGTGTATGTGTTTATGGGATGGGAAAGTAAAAAGGAGACTAAAAGAGAGGAAGAAATGTCTAAATGGAGAGAAGGAATAAGAAGGGGGTGATAGCCAAGCAGTGGTGGTGCATGTCTTTAATCCCCACACTCAGGAGGCAGAGCCAGGCAGAGCTCTGTGAGTTCAAGGCTAGCGTGGTCTACAGAGTAAGATGCAGGACAAGCACCAAAACTACACAAAGAAACCTTGTCTCTAAAAAAACCAAAAATAAAAAAATAAAAATAAAAAAAAGTGTTAGAATATGTTTCTCATGAATGAACAGAGAACTCTTTCATGAGAAAGAGGATGAGCAAGAGGAGAAGAGGCAAACGGAAGAGGGCAGGAGGAGTAAGAATAAAGCAGTGATACCCATGTATGAAACTGTCCCCACAAAATCCACTTAACCCACTTCCTTGTACACAAATGAAACAATGATTTATAAGAGACAATAGATGACAATGGTTGAGGATTTCTCACACAATGCCAGAATTCCTCTTTGACCTCACTTAGTCAGATGTTGGGCAAGTATCAAGCAATAGCAAAAATATTACTGTATCTCAATATCCTTATTTGTAAGGTAAAGTTAATAATAATATCCCATAGGGTAGGTCACAAACACTTAGCATAATATGTAAGGTGTATTACATATTATGTTAACTTTGTCGTGTGCTTCATCACTGGCATGAAAAGAATTTTCCTGCATCCTCAATTAGTATTCCTAGAGCAGGCATGCATTCGCTGCACATAATCCACTCCATAAATCCAAACATACTTGCTGTGGATATTGCTCTGTGTAAATAAAATTCTGATTGGCCAGTGGCCAGGTAGGAAGTATAGGCGGGACAAGAGAGAAGAGAATTCTGGGAGGTGGAAGGCTGGGTGGAGAGAGACACTGCCAGCCGCTGCCATGAGAAGCAACATGTAAAGACACTGGTAAGACACTAGCCATGTGGCAAAGTATAGACAAACAATAATGGGTTAATTTAAGATAGAAGAAGTAGATAACAAGAAGCCTGCCACAGCCATACAGTTTCTAAACAATATAAGTTTCTGTGTGTTTACTTGGTTCTGAGCATCAATTGGCCTGGCAGGTGAGAGAGATTTGTCCTGACTATGGGTCAGGCAGGAAAACTCTAACTACACATACTCACTTACCAAGTTCCTGTCAACAAATACATTTCAATAACTTATGTATATGCCATACTTGGCCCTTGACATTCAGAAGTGAAGATTATAATCCCAACTCTAGAAAACAGTCTTCAAAGAGAGAGTTACAAAATATATCAAGTGGTTTATAATGACAGAAAGTTGAGAAACCACTTGGTGTTTCTAGGCCTGGTGGGCTCTGCAGGACCAATACAGCTCTGCCCCAGGTCCCTAGACTTGGGGCAGGAAGAATTCACCCATGAGCTTGCCTGGTACCTCTGGTGCTGAGCTGTCTGGCACCATTATGCTCTTTCAGCAGAATCACCTCACCAGTCCAGATGTCTGAATAAATAACTTTTTTTGGAAGCTTCATATTGTGAAGAGAAGATAGGAACCTGCATAGCACCAGTAAGACTGAGTGGGAGACACAGAGATCCACATGATGGTCAGGGGATCTCTGCACTGGGCCTGGAAGAGAAAACGTGGGCCTACCTGGTGCTTGATGGGCTCTATTATGGTGAGCAAATATATTATGGTGCAAAATATGGTGGGGTAGGGAAAAGAGAGAAAAATAGAAAGGTTCATGTCCTTTGGAGAGAGGCAGATTTGAAGAGGCAAAGGTGGTGAGGAACAGGCTGATGGGGCCATAGTGCTATTCAGGCTTGAGCTGAGGCCAAGGTCCATGTCTACACCTGTGGCCCTGCTATAACCCTGGTCTGTATTGATATCCTTGGCTCCTGTTACCACTGAAGGTCAAGAGGATAGGGCTGCACAGAGTTGGATCTGTTTCTCACTGGCACAACACTAGGGTGAAATGATCCTACTCCTCACTGGTTGCAGCACTGGAGACAGTAAGTGGACAGTATGACAGAGCTGACCCTGTTGGTGGGGCATGGGGAGGCTGGCCCTGAGGGCCTGAGAATGGGTAGGCTGGTCCTCCTCCTTTCCCCCATACCCTGTCTGCCATGTGATGGTGAGGCCAAGGGAAAGATGCTCCCACTGCACCCCTCACCACCTGTGGCAAATGGGAGAACTGACCTAGCCCCTCACCAACTGCAGCAATAAAGAGATTAGGTCCTGCCTCTCATCTAGGCAGCACAGTGGAGTTGACCCTATTGACAAGGATGTGGGTGAACTGGCCCTGAAAATATGAGCATGGGAGATCTGGTCCTGCCCCTCATCTGCTATATGGTGGTGTGAACAAGGGAGAAATGTTTTATCCCTCAACCCCTCACCATTTATAGCTGGTAAAAGAGACTCTGAGGTCAGGAGAACTGGCTTCAGATAAGCTGGCTCAGCACCTCACCAGCTGCAGTACTTGGGAAAACAGGCCCTTCATCTCACCTGGACAACTCAGTAGAACCGGACCTGCTGATGATGGTGCAGTTGTGCCAACCCTGAGGGCATATGTGTGGGATAGCTAGCCCCATTTATCATCTGTCATGCAGCATAGGTGGGGAGAGATGCCCCCCTTTGCCCCTTGACCTCTGCTGCCTACAGTGCTAAGGAGAACAGGTCCTGCACCTTACCTGGGCATCATAGTAGTGCCAAACCTGCTGGTGAGGTCACAGGTGAGCTTGCCTTGAGGTGGCAAGAGGAGGAGAGCTGGCCTGCACCCCTTGTCTGACATGGGGTGGTGAGGGAGAGGGAAAGATACCCTCCCCCCTCACTCCTTGCCATTTGTGTCAGCCAAGAGAGCTGATCCTGCCCCTCACCAGATACAGAACTAGGGAGAGTGGGTCCTGTACCTGGCCTGAGCAACATAGTAGAGCTGACCCTGTTGATAGAGGCATGGAAGAGCTGGCCCTGAGAACATGAGTGTGAGAGACCAAGTCCTGCCCTTTACCTACCATATGGTGATGTGGGCAAGAGAGAGAAGCCCCCTTAAGGCCTGTGGTAAGTGGGAGAGCCAATCCCTGAGGTCACTAGAGTGAGGGAATTGGCCCTGCCTCTGACCAGCTGCATCAATGGAGAAATTGGCTCGACTAAGCAACATGGTAGAGCTGGCCCTGGTGGTGTAGGTGTGAAGGGGCCAACTCCAAGGACATGGGAGCAGGAAAATCACACTCTCTCTCCCCCTTGCTGCTTATTATATAGGGTGAGCTAGCTGGAGCAGTACTGGAGAGCTCACCCTCGCATTGAGGATGAAGGAAAGCTGGAATGCTGACCAACCCAGCAGCCACCCAGATCCAGAACCAGTTATGAGTTGGTCCATCCTGTCATCCACCCTATCTATGATCTGCTGGAGCACATGAAGGGGCTGGTTATGTAAACCCAAAGTTACAGGATCTCCATGACACAGGACAACAACAGGATATACAAGAAGAGCCCCAGTGAGGGCCCAGTATTGATGTAGCAAAAACCAGAGACCTCAAACCAGATCAACAATTCATCACAATGAATACTTGCAAGTAACAATATATGGACTAAAGGCCTATGTGACTCACTATGTTTCACTACAGCTTCTGCAATGAGATTTTTCTTTTCTTTTCTTTTAAATTATATCTTGTTTTATCCTGTAGGGATGGGGGCGTGCAGGGGTAGAGGGCAAATGCAAAGGTACTGGGAGATGAGTGGGATTGAGATGCATGATGTGAAATCCACAAAGAATCAATAAAAAGTTAAATTTGAAAAAAAATGATAGAAAGTTTAAATACATTACCCAGTACCTTTCCTTCTTCATATATGACCACTAGGAATTTTATTCATATTTAGGGTTTTGTAGTATGTGATCTTTATACTCACACACTAGTTATTACTGTTTGTACGTGAGATGTACCCAATAGGTTCGAGATGTACCCAATAGGTTCAATGTCTAAACACTTGTTTCCCAGCTGGCAATGCTTTTGGGAGAATCCTAGAACACTAACAAGTCAGGGACTTGAGAAAAGAGTGGGTTATTGGAGGTGGGCCTATGGGTTATGGTCTTCCCCAATGATTCACTGTCAATGAAGATGTGACAAGTCATTTTCTCACACTCCTTCACTACAAACCAGAGTCCCACCACACACAGTGCAATGTCCTCCTCTGCTATTAAATGGTGAGCCAAACTAACCATTTCTCCCAAACATTGCTTTAGGTACTTGATCACAGTGATGAGAAAATAACTAATACACCATTGAGCAGACATCATGGTCCTAACTCATGGCATTCTAAGGACAAAATAACTCTGCTATAGTTTGGGTCTTAAGCATTCCTGTGTAGAATGAATCCTCAGGGTCTTATTAATGAAAAACAAACCTGGAGCCAGGTATCCGGGTGAATGCTGGAAGATTAGAGAAGCAGAACAAGCCACAGCTTCCTCACCTTGCCAATTCCTCAGCTGATCCTGTTTCCTCAGACTGGAAGCCTCTGAGTCCTCATTGAGCATGAATCTCAGCTGAACTGCTGCTCAAAAGCCTAAAACCTTAACCAGCTCTAGTTCCTGGTCCTCATGCCTTAAATACCTTTCCGCTTTCTGCCATCACTTCCTGAAATTAAAGGTTCTTGTTACAATGCCTGGCTGTTTCCAGTGTGGCCTTGAACTCACAGAGATCCAGGCGGATCTCTGCCTCTGAAATGCTAGGATTAAAGGTGTGTGCTACTACTGCCTATGTTTAATATTGTGGCTGTTCTGTTCTCTGACCCCAGATAAGTTTATTAGAGTGCACAATATTTTGGGGAACATAATACCAACACATCCCTGGAAGGTCCTAAATGTTTGTTACCTAGGACATAGTATTATTGGAAGTCAGTGGAAAAACTAGAGCACTGGTGCAGTGACTGAATTCTCGTTTCCTAAGTGCATGTCATTGTAGCTCCATTGCAGAACTCCCATCTCTTCCTCACTCGGTCCTGATCATGGGTTAGTTGTTTTGCTTTGTCACATCCTTCAGCTTTTCTCAAAACAATGGAGCCCACCTTTTTTCCTTATAAAGGAGTATTCTCAAATATTAGTGACAGTGACAGGAAACTGACTACACAATCTGGAGTGATTTCCTTAGAATCTAGAATTTCATGAGTTCTACAGCAGCCATTCCTTCCTCCCTTCCATAGGAATAGCTGTGACTGGAGGCAATGGGAGAAAAACAACTCCAAGAATACAGTGATACTTTCCTCTCAGTTGTTCTACAGATGCACAATGTGTGTCTTCAAAGGAGCCAAGCCCATTTGACCACTAAGTTTCTTCACCAAATTAGGGATGAGTTCCTGAACAAACTCAGGTATATATTACAAACAATCATACACAATGTTATAGACCTTTAGTTATTAATCACATGTAGAAAGATAATTATGATGTTTGTGTGATATTCACATTTAAATTGTATAAGTGAGTTTTAGTTAACAAAAAGACATTACTAAAACTGGGTTTCAGGTATAAATTCAAAGGCACAATACAGATTTGAGTGAGGATTACCTGGAGATAACAGAGTTAGCCTGATCAGGCTCAGCCCCAACAGGAGCTGCCATTTATTCCACATGGCCAGATCACAGTGCCTCTCTAGAAATCTTGGCTAGTGATTCTCTCAGCTTCATTTTCCTCTAACCCTGTATAAGCAGACATACAGGGATAGAAAAGCTGGAAGCCAACCAGAGCCTACTCCAGTAAGTTATGACAAGGTATGTTCTGCCTGCGACCCTCGAAAAAAAACTTCATTTATCCACGAACTGGAACTGTGCTGACCTGTAAATTTGTTTGTTTGTTTGTTTGTTTGATTAAGAATACAGGACCACCAAGTGGTGGTGACACATGCCTTTAATCCCAGCACTCGGGAGGCAGAGCCAGGCAGATCTCTGTGAGTTAGAGGCTAGCCTGGGTTACCAAGTGAGTTCCAGGAAAGGCACAAAGCTATACAGAGAAACCTTGTCTTGAAAACCAAAACCAAATCAAATCAAAACAAAACAAAACAAAACAAAAAAAGAATACAGGCCCTATTGGGAATCCTGTTTAGATAGGTTGGTTAAGAAAGACACAAAAAAACCATTGACTGCATCTGAAGAGATAGGTGGCATCTTTAATGGATCAGGCAGGCAAAGACTCAAGGGGAAGATAAAACCCACTTGCCTGGGGAGAACAAGCTAAAATAGAACTTAATATCAAAAAGATAGGGTGGGTCTGGATGTAAATAACTGACAACCTGGGACTTTTTCCTTAGCAACAGCCAGCCATTATATCTGTCATCTTACTCATCACTCTGCCTGAGGCATTCAAGTTAATTCACATGCAAAGAGGAAAAGTTGGGTGAATTATGTTCCATAGGCTGAATATATAATTTCACCAGTGATGAATTCAACCAATAGCTCGAATGGTTGATTTGCAATGATGGTTCACCACTTATTTATGAACTTTTTTGTGTACTGTTTATATTGCCATTCTTTATATTGCCATATGAGGAACTTTAATGGATACTCCCTCAACCAGCACTGCTGAAGAAGGGTGTTCATTCCTTGAATTTCATGTAATTTCTTGGCTAATGCAGAAAGGGCCTCTTCCTCATGATTCTTTATTTTCCTAGCAACTGTTATCGTTACTAATCATTTGAAGTGAGTTGTAAAGTTTCCAAATTTAATAAATTGGAGAGTGAGTAAATAAATTAATTGAAGCTATGCGGAGAGACAATTAAGCCCAACTTGAAATTTTGACACAACAGTTTTTTTAATGATCATCTCAATACCCATCTAATCACATTAATTCTTTCTGAACTATCTTGAATATTTCAATAAAAATTGAAAAGAACTATTTTATCTGCCACAGATGGTAAGTAACCACTAGATGGTTCACACTCAGCACCCTTGTGATGTGGTTCCTAGGGTCAGAAACCAACCGATTTCCCAGGTTAGCTCAGATGCAGAGCTAACTGTGTGGCAGTCACTGTGTCACTTTTTGGTTATTCCTGGAATTTTCTCTGCTTTTTCAGCTTCCTTCTCTTGTATGTGCTTGAAGTACATCAGAGGGGCACACCCTACTTATACTAAACAATAGCACCAAGTAGACTAATGTCTTCTAAATCATAACTCCCCAGAGCTCAAGCCAATACCACACTTAAAGTGACTTTTTTTTCTTTCATATGGCAAGAAGTGGCTTTATAAAGGCCAATTGGGGAGGGAAGTGTTCCCAACATTAGTTGTTGCACTGAAGGTACCAGTAGAAAGGTGAAGATTCAAGGGATGGCCACACACTGAGAAGTAACTCAACACACAGCTATTTTGGTGCTGTAAGGGACCTCTGAGGCCAAAATACCTTCCCAACTGTACACTAAAATTCCTATGGTTGGATGTTACCCTTAAAGATCATCAAGAGTTCCAGCCTCTTTACTGTTCCAAGCATTATATTAAAAAAATATAACATATAACCAAAATGTCAAAAGATTACATCTTACCTAAAAGATACATTATCAGTCATCATCATTCTATGAGAATAAGGCTCAGGAGGGAGAACTACTAACAGCAAGGACTATTTTTGGGAAATAGAATCTCAGCACACCGAGCTCTATAGTCCACTTGCTTTAATTCCTCTGGCATAACATCCTATATACACAGCTTCAGTTCTGTTCTCATGCCTAGCTCCTTTCTTGCCTAATTTCTGTTTATCTACTGCTCCCTCTTAAATTCTATCTTAATTCTCTTGTCTTAATTCTGCCTCATCTAGGTCCTTTTCACCTTATTCTTACCCAGCTAGGACTTTCTCATCTGACTCTTCCTCATCTTCCACCTCGTTCTTCTAGTACTCTCTTCTAGCCCTTCAATCTAGTTCTTCCCCATATCAATTTGTTCCTCTCAAGATCTTACTTATCTAGTTCTTCCATCCTCTTTTCTCTTCTCCATCCTCTGTTCTCCACGTTCTACCCAAGTCTCCCCGGAATCTAGTTATATCAAGATCTTGGTCTAGCAAGGTCACCAGGCTTGAATTCTACAGGGTCATAAAGGCAGGTAAGAATTTTTCCTCTGGCAGTGACTACCAGGCTTTCTTAAACAATCCAAAATGGGAGTGGTAAAAGAGAAGGTCAACTGAGTGCTAATGGCCAGTTAGCATATCACTGTTAGGTCTTGAAAGTGGCTAAGGGAGATATCTGATTCCAGAGAAAGCCTTTCCTGAGTCTGTTCTCCAAATACCTGGAATGTATATTCCAAAGAGTGATCAGTCCACACTGTTAGCCCTTCTTAGGGAAAAGTCAATTGGGAAAACTATGAAGGCACACATGATTTTCATAACAGAATACACCTGATATATAACAAGCCAAATAACATCAAAAACTCCGCAGAATTTGGCTTCCTCTGGAGGAATTCCCTGATCCCTCTAGGTAGTAACTTTGCCATAACCAGCTGACTTCTTATGATATATTCCTGCGGCCTACAGCAAATCCTTATGTCTAAAAAGGGGAGGACAGGGCAAAGAAAATCAAAGCAACCTAGAATAGTATACATGTGTCATGGACATATATGTGTGTTTGTGTGTGTCTTGGACATGTATGTGTGTTTGTGGTATCTGTGGCTATATATGTGTGTTTAGGACATGTATGTGTGTTTGCACTTGGTTGGGTGGACAGAATATAACATGACTAGTGCTTTCCCTGACTTATAATGTGAAAGTTTGGGTCTGTTGAGGAGCAAATGTCAGATGTCAAGATGGGATTAGAAAGTCAGTAGATTTGTGGGTCCAGGGTAAACAGAAGTTGAGGATAGATGGTTGAGAGAGACATCTGTGAGACTATCCTAAAAGCCCAACCTCCAAAGAGGGAATGGAAGATGTCGGGATGAGGAGCACCATGCTTTTAGAATCTCTTAATTCCAGAAGCTATTCCACCAAGCAAGTCCCTGAGCCAGAATTGCTGAGTTTTGAGTTTTGGTGAACCAAACTTTCCTTCCTACTCATCTCAAGAGTTAGCTTACTATACCCCTTATAAAATTGCACTAAGCATAAGGGAAGTGATACAGCCCACATGTGGTACCTGGCTGCTGGTGAAACATGGTATGATGATCAATATTTGTCAACTTCATTGGGTCTAGAATCCCTGGAGACAAATCCCTAGGCATACCTGTGAAGGAGTTTCTAGATTGGGTTAATTGAGGTGGGAGGATCTACCCTAACTGTGTTTAGCATGATTTTAGGGACTGGGTTCTGGAATGAATAAAACCTAGAAAGAAGTTGAGCACCAGGATTTTTCACTTTGCTTCTTGACTGCAGAGGCAGGGTGATGAACTATCTCACACTCCTGAGACTGTGCCTTCCCTACTATGAAAACTGTAAGCCAAAATAAACCATTTCTTAAACCAAACCAAAACAAAACTTTAGTGTTTGTGCATGTGTGCATGTGTCTGTGCCTGACTTTTATGTATACCACCTGCATATAGTTGGCTAATAAAGCCAGAAGACAGTGTCAGAATTCAATTTTCAGGCAATTGTGAGACACTTGATGGGGTTCTAGGAACTGAACTCAGATCCTCTAGAAGAGCAGTCATTGCTCTTATCTCCTGAGCCATCTCTGTGGCCCCTTTATACAGTTTTTGTTATGTACTTTGTCACACCTGAAAGGAAACCAATACAGAAAGCTGGTACCAGGAGCCAGAGGTTGTTCTGACCCACCTGATGCCATGGTCCTGAAATCTTCAGAGCTGGTTTGCAGGGAAATGTGGACAGTTTGGGAACTTCGGGCTGGAAAAGCCCTAGAATGCTATAAGCAGACTTTAACAAGCTGTTCCAGTTGGACTTTGGAAGATCAGAATACCAAGAGAAACATGGATAGTGAACTGAATAAAAGGTAAGAGGAGTTATTGATTTATTATTGTGTGAGAAAGTACATGATGCCGGGGCTTGTGATGGTGCACACATGGAGGTCAGAAGACAACATCGTGAAGTTCGTTCTCTCTTTCTACCTTTATGTAGGTTCTGGGGATCAAACTCATGTCAACCACTTATGTGAAAGGAAAGTTTAACACTTGGTGGCCCAAATAAACTTTTTTTAAAATAAAGATTACATTAAAAGAGTAACAAAATATAACATAGTACACACAACCAATAACATAGTCATTGACTTTCATTATCATGTATTATGTACTGTACATAATTGTATGTGACATCCTTCTATACAGATGGCACAGTGAGTATGCTTGTACCACCACCACTACAAATATGCAAGAGCTGTGCTTCAATATCACGGTGGCTTTGGCACCATTAGGCAACTCAGCTATAGTTTTATGGGACTATTATTACATACATAATCTGTCCTTGACAAGACTGTATGTATTATATGATTGCATACCTGTACACACACATGTATGCTTGGTACTGTTTTATGTATAACATATTAGCTATATTTATTTGTTACAGAAAAGTAAAGAGATATGATTTTTGAGCAACAACCTACATTCAATTATATTATTAGCAAAAGTATAGCTCCACACTTTCTGTTCTTATAAAACTGAATTCAGCTCCCAGCACACACCCATGCTCAACAGCTCACAAACCCCTCTGATTCTAGCTCTGATTCTAAATCTGGTGCCCTCTTTGGACTTCCCGGGGCCCCTGCACTCACATGGCATCCATTCACACAGACATATAACACATAAATGAAAATAAATCTTTTTTTAATGCTATTTTAGCCACCTGGTGGAGGCATAGGCCTTTAATCTCAGCACTTGGGGGCACAGAGACATGAGGATTTCTGAGTTTGAGGCCAAATTAGTCTACATGGAGAGTTCCAGGACAGCCAGGGCTATGCTGCAGAGAAACCTTGTCTAAAACAACCAAAGGGGAAAAAAGTACTATTTTATTCTTCAAGGTTTCAAACTATAAATCAAATATGAGATCAAGATGGAAAGTAGAAGCCAAAACATAGATGACAAACTACTTGGCTGCTGGAATAAGGTTACTTAAAAAAAAATTTTACTTTTTACTTTGTATAGTACTCAAAAGCACTTTGTACAACCACTAATTCAGACTGTAATGCCATCTATGTGCTGTGTGATGAAGATGTCCCTTGGTTGCTGCACCTCTTGGCTGTGTCCTGCTGTCATCATCCAGCCAATATGACAATGACATTTTGACACTGTGTTGTGACACAGTGACCTAGTGCTCAAAGCATCATGGAAGGACAAGTTGGGGATGGCATGTGGCACATTAGGAAGCAGGGATGTGATTCATTATTGTGCAGAGAGAAAGTCTGCTCGGGAATTCTTATTGATAGCACTAGAGAGTCTGCAACTGATTGATCATGAGATCAGTAACACATACTTCTAACTGGTGACTCAGCTTTTCTGGCAATAAAATGGAAATGATTCCATATATATATATATAAAATAACATTTTCATCCCACAGTGATTATTACTTTTTAAACTCTGGACCAACAGAAGTTGTGGAAGCACACTTGGAAGAACAAAACTGGATGCTGACCACATGCGACTCACTGGCTTGCCCCCTCCTATGCCCTGTCCTAAAGGTCTTCAAGATAATTGAGTGAAGCTATATCTAACTTTGTATAGTCCTACACATGCCATTCAGCTTAAATCCCATCCAACAAATCTCAGTTTTGAGAATAATAATTTGTTGGTTCTGGTAAGTCAGGTTCTTTGGAAGAACATGTTCCAGATTCCAATGGAAGAAATATCTTGTAAAGTTATGCCTTTCTCTGGTACCTGCTGGTCAAATCAATGGTGTATTTTGTATATTCAGCTTTTCCATTTATAAAACATGGTCACAGACTTTCTTGACTTGAAGTCCATGTCTTCTCAGGTCATCTTGATCTGGACCATTTTGGAGCCTACACTTTTTTTTCAGGAAGCAAATGGTCTCCCTAGAATAAAGCTTGTCTGGCAAGGAAATGTCATCTATTCTGTATGGGGTAGCAGGGCAGAATCTTGTACTGTGTGAGCGATGCGAGTAATGTAATGAGCCTAGGGGATGACTACAGCAGGAATTCTGTAATCAAACCACAAGGGGGTGGAGAAATGCACTTGCTTACCACCTCAGCCAGGGGAACTTATTGTGATTTGTATTTTTATAGCCTTGTTTATTTTCTCAGCTACCTCAAGAGCATACTGATAAGTATTGTCACCAAAGAGGGCAAGATGGGATTAAGTAACAGGAAAAGCCACTAAAATAAAAGAATGGGCTAAAACTCATAACTGTTCCTGAAGCTCAGATATTTCCTGTTTAAAATAAATGAAGACTAGGGCCAGTCAAGACCATGCTTCCTCCCTGGGCCCCTGTGTTGGCCAAGTCCAACAAGAGAGGCTGTGAGGAGATGAATGACAAGTGTCTCAGAAGCTTGTTCTTTTTTAACATGTAAACCTCACCTAGTTATTTTTAATGGCATTCTGTGCATATCCCCTTTTCTTTTTCCAGAGAAAATCTTATGCAGCCCATGTTGGCCTAGACTGCATATGTAGGCAGGCTGGCCTTGAACATATAGGCTTCACCTGCTTCTGCCTCCAAGAGCTAAGACAAAGGCCTGTGCCACCACACCAGCCTCAGCACACAGCACTTCTTTTTAATCTTCACAACAAAAACAAGAAGAGGAAAATGCACTTAGACTCTCACAGAAAAACCTGGCAGAAACGAGTTCTTGATGAAGGAATGATAGTTACCATAGAATTTGACTCTCGACTTTCTATTCCCCAATTAATTAGGTTATGTCTCAAAGATCTTACCTTGGAAAAATTAATTACTAATGAAATATTCAAAAGAACAAAATCAGTACTACTGGTAAACACTATACATTCCAGGATAGGAATATGCTCATTAATACTTTTGTATGTATTTATTTTTATATTTGAATTTTAAAATAATAAGATAATGTAAAGTAGAATATTAAAATAATGAAAAGTCATTAATTTCTCACCAAGAATTAATAAACAGATGTTAACATTTCCTAGCTGCATTGCTCCTGAGCCCTAAAGAAAAGAAAAAAGAAAGAAAGATCAAGAATAATCCCTATTTCTGTTTCTTCCTGACCTCTCTCCTTCCACCCCAAGTAGAGATCACTTCCTACTTGGTGAGTTTCATTCCTATTCAATGGAATTGCACACACATTTTTGCAGCAAAACCCAGCCCAGGAAATACCATGTTTCAAGATAGCAGGCCATTTGTTTATGAAATGAAATAAAATTTACTAGTTAAATAATGGTAAATCTAGTTGTACTAGTAAATGAAAGCAGAAAAGCAAATTGTGAAACAAAACAAAAACTCATATAAATCTTTGAAACATACATTCAAATAAGATGGTAGCTACAAGTACCTAAGATAACGTGGTGCAGTTTATAATTGCTTTATCATGTACTGTGATAGGCATGGAAGAAGATCAAATGCATGTGATTTAAGATCCTGCCATCAAAGTTGAACAATAACATTAATTAAGGAGTACCAAGGAGAGAGATTAGACACTGCCTCCTAGGGTGGCAGCTCACAGTGGCTTATGCTTCCTCAGCAAGTCAGTACTACCTGTACAAATAAATGCTGCAGACCATTACCTTGGCAGTTAGGGGATGAGAAAGTAGGTTTAAGTGAGTGAGAGTGTACTGTGGATATCACTCTGTATAAATAAAATGCTGATTGGCCAGTAGCCAGGCAGGAAGTATAGGCAGGACAAGCAGAGAAGAGAATGCTGGGAAGTGGAAGGCTGAGGCAGAGAAACCAGCCACTGCCAGCCACCGCCATGAGAAGATGTTAAGATACTGGTAAGCCATAAGCCATGTGGCAACTTAAAGATTAGTAGAAATGGGTTAATTTAAGATATAAGAACAGTTAGCAAGAAGCCTGCTGTGGCCATACAGTTTGTAAGCAATATAAGTCTCTGTGTGTTTACTTGGTTGGGTTTGAGCAGCTGTGGGACTGGTGGGTGAGAGAGATTTGTCCTGACCATGGGCCAAAAACTCTAGCTATGAGAGTGTCTTCTAAGTCAGCAAGAGCCTGGAGGCAGAGCTGTGTGTGCTGTCCTCTCCCTCTGACTATGCTAACTGACCTCTGTTCCAGGTCCTGGGAAAGAAAAAAGGCTGTAAAAATAAGTAAACCTAAGAACTCAAGATAACACTGTGGGGTCAGAAAAGACACGAGTTGGGGGTTGAGGTGAGAGTTGGCTATAAAGGAGAGCCATTGATTTTAGGGATCAGCAAGAGTGTTCTAGATTTTCATCGTTGTGGTGCTTGCTTATTGAAGCTCATAGAACCGTGTATTAAAACACGTGAACTTTATTGCATGGAAGTAAAATCAATTGCAATAAGCCTGGTTTAAAAAACAAAGAAAACATGATTAAAAGCCCCCCCCCCAAAAAAAAAAACCCACCTCATTCTCCAGCTCACTGCTGCCTCATGTGTTCCTATTAAAAAGCTAGAAAGGAGGAAGAGGGCTTGGGGTGCGGGGGTGGCCAGTACTCACAAAGCAAAAGAAAATCACTTATTTCTGCTGTAGTTTCTTTTCTAAATGGAGAAGGCTGGACTTGTGGGCTTCATTTCTATCTTTCTGCTTCAGGAGGAAAGGACAGGTAACTGAGACACCCTGCTGTGTCATCCAGGGATTCCTTCCTGCTCCTGGCCCATGGGCCTCAGATGTCCACCCTAAGTGTGCAGCAGGGGTGGGAGCTCCCTGTCCTGCAGCCATCCAAGAGGCACATAAGTTGTGCCAGCCTATGAGCCTGCCTCTTCCACAGCCCACAGTCTGCACACAGGTGGGCATAAGCCACTCTTACTTGTTGCCTAAGGATTTCAGCTCACGGCTTGCAAAGCCAGGCAGCTTAGATCCTTTGATTACTCCTGGCACAGAGGCAGGAAGACAACGTGGAGTGCAGTTTATCCAAGGCAGTGGGGGTGTCTATACAGAACCTTGCTATCCACTGTGTAGCAGGGAAGATTTGGTCTTCAGTCCTGTGAAAGCTGCATTTCTCTGTAATATGGGGCTGAGGCTGTGTAGTGATTTCTGAGTCCATCACAGAGCCCAGCAGCACAAGACTTTAACAAGATTAGAAGATGGTTTTACCTGCCTGGCCTTACCAAACGCTTCTCATAGCTCTTGTACTCCCTCAAGGGAATTAGTTACAATTGGCAAGCTGGGAAGTATTTGATTTAGACTAATCTCACTTGCCAAGGTGGAGAGCCTCGTCACTTTGACAGGCTGACTTAGCCACACTGCCCTTCTTGCTCCAGGAACATGGGAGAGGCTTCTGGTTTATAGCTCTTGATGGGTAAGAAAACGGGTCATTATCATTTTTTCATGAGAACCATAAAAGGCATGCAGTAAAGTGGACAGAAGAGCAGTGACAGGGTGGTGACCCCAGGAGCTCACTCTCAGCAGGGCCACTGGCAGAAAGTAAATCTGCAAGAGCCTGTTGTAGGTGGCATTCATCCTTCCAGGATTCTCTTGAAGTCAGGAAAGGCCAGTGTGTTAGGTCCAGCTGGAAAAACTAATCCATGACAGATTTTCAAATGTTTTGTTTGTCACAAAGTGGGAAACAACAGCAATTGGCACACAACAACAACAACAACAACAACAACAACAACAACAACCCAAAACTTCCTTTAATTAATTGCAAATGAAGGAGGTGAGGTTTTATGAGCCATTCCTATATTAAAGTGGTGGGAAAATAAACCTCGGTGAGAAATTAAACTATAGATGTAAGACCCAACATAGTGCTTCTCAAATTTGAAGGTGCAACTACAACCTTTGCAGACTTGTTAGAATGCAGATTCCAATCTAGAAGGGGGAAAGGTACCCCAGCTGGTCCCAGGAAATACTCTGAGAAGCCAGATCCTGAATAATAGAAAAAATGAAAACTCTGTTGGAAACCCAAGGGTCTGAACCACATAGACCACTAAGCTGACAGATACTCACAGCCAATTTCTACTTATATTTTTGTTACTACCAAGCATCAAATTTCTCTCCCCTTGGCTTGTATGGTGATGCACAGAGAGCTTCCAAGCTGCAAGGCACAGAACCCAAGCCAGTCTTGGCTGGTGCTTGACTTTTCATCTTCCCTGAGATGTTTGTTGTATTTCATGGTTATGAGGCTAAGCTGACAATGACATCACCTGTCTAAATGCATGCATGCACAGTTGAATCATCATTTCTCTTTCCAGAACACCAGACTGTCCCTTTCCAGGTTTGCACATTTTGCCTCCACAGAAACCCTTGTTTTTTTTTTTTTTGTTTGTTTGCTTTTTTTTCTCCAAGAAAATGCCATAAAAACAATATTGTCAATCCTTTAGAACTCTGACCTGTATATAATTTGAGCATGTATGGCTCAGTTAAAGTCACTGATGTGCCCTATTAAAGAAATCACAATGCTAAAGTCAGCAATCTGTTGGTTAAAAAGAGACAGGCTATGAAAACAGATAAGTCTAAAAATTTTAAAAAATATTGTATATAATTGTTAATAGGTACTATTTCCAGGCATAATTATATATTTTAAATCTAGAGATGAGGAGGTGTTTCCTGAAATCTGGAGCAACAATTGGGCCCTTTTTAGTGGCTTAAACACACATAATTAGCAGTTTAATTTCCTCTGTGGCTAAGTTAGCCGTAAGATTTCAGTTAATAATAAGCACAGTTTTATAGCCCCAAGTAAGTGCCAGAGCCAGCTTCAGCTCAGCACTGCCCTCTGCTGGTCCTCAGCTGACTCATGCCACCCTGCTCAGGGCAAAAGCATCTTACTTGCAAATTACAACTGGGCTGCATAAAAATTAATTGCGAGAGAAATGTAGACATATAATTCACTTAAAACTCTCTAATGAGGCTTTTGGTTTAAACTGAACAAAACCAAAAAAGTCAGAAAATATATTCCTAGTTTCTTTTCCTCCAGTCTCTCATGCAGCCATTATTATATTAGCCTCAAAGCAGGTGTCTCCTTACTGCTTAGCACAGTATAGATGATACCCAATATTTCCATGCATGGATGTCCATGTCCCCAAATAACTGCTTTTCAAAACAGCAGTTGTTGCCCCTTAAGTAACCTGACTAAGCATGGCTTGTCTTACATTTGGCCAGTCCAACTTGGCCTTACTTCTCAGTCTTTTTATTTGATTATTTTTAACACAGTAATGAAATTTCCTCTATGCCCAGACTGCAGTCACTTTTTGTTAGCGCCAACTAGGGCTGACTACAGAAATAAAGACATGTCCTGAAGACTCCTGCTAACAAGCTGACAAACGTCAAAGCTGCTATGTTCTTCCAGACTTCTCTTTTCATCAGAAGGGGGAAGGAGTGACCATTATTTCAGCCCTTCCATTCAACATTCCAAAAGAGAAATATGCTGTCATCATATTGTAGCAAATCACTGTCTGCAATGGGAGTCAGAAGAATTCACGAGGGCTTAAATATAGCAAATGCTCCCATTGGAAATGCAAGCAGGCTGAAAGTCCAAGTGGCTGTGCTGTTTGCTGCACTGAGCTCTGTTGGCAGTGTCCTCTCTGTGGCCTGCCAGTTACCTCAGACAAGACTGGCAGCCTCAGAGGCCATGGGTAAGGAATTATTGCCATCAAAGCTTTTTAAACCATAATGTATCAAGTTTTGACTTGGGTTAAAACTAGGGTTCAAATGTCAGCTCTGTGTAGCTGAAGATCAAATACATTTCTTCTACTTCCTAATTCTCGTCTACTTGAGGTGATAATATGACTCTTGTAGCATTGCATGAGGTTTAAACTGGATACCTTGTGCAAACACTTGGAGTCAGGCACCTTAGATAGTGTGGCTACTTAACTGGATACACAGCTGGATTCAAGGTGTGATACAACAAGAGAAAGAGGAAAGGAATTATTGCTAGGAGCCTGGTTCCTCAGTCGCATCACTACCAAGGGCCCTGGAAAACCCACTTTAATTTCTTTCACCCACAAAAGAATATTGATAATTCCTGCTCACAGCATTATGGGAACTATAGGAGAAAAGGTATCAACACAGAGCTTTGTATAGCAAATGTGCCTAAACAGTGCATGCTAATAGGAGAAGAGAGCTGATACGGCGACGACCCATTTGAAGCGTTGAATGTATCATTTTGGCTGCCTTATGTCCTTGAACACTACATAGATAATCATGATTGCTCTCTTTTAGTTCACCATAAGGTTAAATATGTTTTTTAAGAGGTTGATAGTAGTACTACTATGGGAAAAATATTTGATCTGAAGTTCTAGAAAATAGCTAGCATCTTGTCTGTGGAGCTTCCATAGGCTTTGTGCCCACTGGTTAAGAAAGAACCTTGACAGCTGGCTTATGGAATTCATGGGCTGCACAAAGATGGCCTTGACTAGTATCACTTCATAAAGGGTACCAATGCCACTAATATAAAGCCGTATTCTAAGTGCATAATATCCGACTTTTTTTTTTTTTTTTTTTTTTGGCATCTAGTACCAGTACTATTTGAGGAACAATTAACTCCTGGGTGGAAATATACTGCTTTGCCTGGCTCTAATGTACTCAGAAGGAAAACAAGATGCAAAGACAGGCTCCAGAAAAGCTTCAAAAAAGCCCAAGCAGGGTGCTGATCTGTCCTGCCTGGGTTTGAAACAATTAAGAAACAGACATGAGCCAGATGTGGTGGGACATGCCTATATTCTCAGCTGTACTCAAGTCCATAAGCTCAAGGCCAGCTTGGATAACATAGTAAGATCACCATGCCTTAAAGAAAAGCCAAAGAGAAACATACAGAGCAAAAAGTGAGGTCAAGGGTCAAATAGTTTTGTGATTGTCAAGATGAATTGAATAAGGTGTGATTCCAGAGCACTTTCTGGTCCTCTGGTTCAGAAAAAGACAGATACTCACAGGACAGAGCTGGACCATCCTGGAGCCTACAGATGCAGGCGGAGAGTTGGTGACTTAAGACTTTGTTGGCAGCTTCTAGAACTCGTTCTTTTCAGATAATTTCTCCTCCTTCTGATTGGAACAATGAAGTGGGAGATGGAGTTGTAGACAGTACTACTCCCAAGGCAGAACCGTGAATGAGCCATGACTTTCTCCAGAGGTCCAGTGGAGCCTGGGGCCTTCATCCTGGCATTAGTAATTTGACATATAAAACAAAATATATAGATTTGCAAAGGAAACACTTTATATTTAAATATAGGTATCAACATAATTAAAGATTTCAAATATAGCAATACACGTTTCTTTCATCGACTTTTTAATATTGGCTTCTGGTTAGCATGCAAAGAAATGGGCTTAACTGTGACATTTTCATGCATAGGTATCATTCTGCTTTCTTCCTGTTTGCTCTCCCCCTTCATTTGCCTCCTTTGTCACCAAGAATGAGACAAGAGTGCCCACTTTCTTTATTCTCACTCAACACAGTACTTTAAATCTTAACTAGAGCAGTAAGACATGAGAAAAAATAAAAAGGATAAAAATAGCAAAGGAGAGTCAAATTATCCCTACTTACAGAAGACATGATTTTATACTTGAAAGACCTTAATAACTTCACCAGAAAATTCTTAGATCTGATGAACATTTTCAGCAAAGTAGCAGAACACAAAATCAACATGCAAAGAATCAGTAGCTCTTCTATATTCCAATCACAAACTTGCCAAAAAAGAAGTCAAGAAAAAAAAAATCACATTTACAATAGCTTTGAAAAATAAAATACCTAGAAATAAATCTAACCAAAGAATGAAATACCTGTTCAATGAAAACTTTAAAACCTAAAGAAATAAATTGAAGGACACACTAGAAATGTTCTTTAATTTGTGTCTGGCCCTGAACAAAAAAAGAAATTCAAAATGGGTCAAAGACTTTAAAGTAATATCCCCAAATGCCAGAAGAAAATAAATGCAATGTGTAAAAGTAATAATTAATGAAGAGTCATGAACTTGAAAGGGAATGAGGGAGACATAAGAGGAATTGAAGAGGGCAGAGGGAAGGGTGGAGATAATGCAAATACAGTATTAATATATGAAATTCTCAAACAAAGATAGAAAATTTAAATTAAAAATAAATTGATAGTTCCAGGAAAATGGATGAAACTAAAGATCATTACATTGAGTGAGATAAGATCGACTTAACAAATATTACACACCCTGATGTCAACATACGCAGTAGAATCTAGATTTAAATGGTGTGTGTGTGTGTGTGTGTGTGTGTGTGTGTGTGTGTGTGTGTGTGTGTGATGAGCTCAGAGTTTAAGAGCATTGACTGAGCCTGGCGGTGGTGGTGCACGCCTTTAATCCCAGCACTTGGGAGGCAGAGGCAGGGAGATCTATGTGAGTTCGAGGCCAGCCTGGTCTCCAAAGCCAGTTCCAGAAAAGGCACAAAGCTACACAGAGAAACCCTGTCTCAAAAAACAAAACAAAAACAAACAAACAAACAAACAAAAGCATTGACTGTTTTTCCAGAGGTCCTAAGTTCAATTCTCAGCAACCACATGGTGGCTCACAACCACCAGTAATAAGACCTGGTGCCCTCTTCTGGTGTGCAGGCAAACATGCAGACAGAACACTATACACATAATAAATAAATAAATCTTAAAAAAGAAAGAGTAAATATGAAAGATGAGGAAGGGGAGCATCAAGAGAAGGAGATGATCATATGATTTCTGTTCATCTGTTTATCTGCAGTATTTCAATTTATTGATTTGCATATATTAAATCATCCTTGTATCTCTGTTATGAAACTAACATGATTGTAGTGTATAAACTTAATCTACTCTTGAATTCAATTTTAAATATTTTGTTGAGACCTTTCATATCTATGTTGATTATGGAAAGTCACTTATCATTTGTTTTTCTGTTGTTGTGTTGTATCATTATCCTGTTTGGTTTTTAGTCTTCCAATATTTGTGTAGTTTCTGTTGCTATGATTTAGCATTTGTTTTATAGGGTGGAGGAATCTAAATGTTCAATACATATGTATTTACACTATATTTTCTTGATGAGTTGTTCCCTTTACTAGTGTGTACAGACCTTCTTTATCTATAATAATTAATTTTGGCTGAAGTCTGCTTTATCATATATCAAAATATTCACATTAACTTGCTTTGGTTTCCATTTACTTGATGAAAGGACTTGTATCCTTTGACTCTATCCGTGGTGTCTTTGCCAGTGTGATATGTTTCTCAGATGTAACAGATTATTAGATATAGTTTCTCTTATTTATTTATTTTTTTAATTTTACTTATTTGTTTGTTTGTCTGTTCTCTCATACAACACATCCTGACTGTAGCTTCCCCTTCCTCTACTCCTCCCAGTGTGCCCCACTTTTCTATTCCCCCAGATCCACTGACCCTCCATTTTCCTTTAGAAAAGAGCAGGTCTCCCAGGGATACCAACTAAACATGACATAACAAGATGCAATAAAACTAGACACAAACCCTCAGATCAAGATTGGAAAAGGCAACCAAGTAGGAAGGAAAGGATCTCAAGAGCAGGCAAAAGAGTCAGAGACATCCCTGCTCCCACTGTTAGGAGTCCCACAAAAAACCCATGCTAAACAAACACAAAGTGTATACAGAAGACCTAGTACAGACTCATGCAGGTTCTGTGATTGCGGCTTTAGTTTCTCTGAGTCCCTCTGAACTCTGTTTAGTTGGTTCTGTGGACATGTGCTCCTGATGTCCTGAGCCCCTCTGGCTCCCCGTCTTAATTCGGTCAGCTGGTCTGTGTCTTTTTATGGTGTGCTGAGATTATATTTAGGTTATTATTGAAAGAGGTTTGCTGACTCCTGTAATTTTGTGGATTGATTTTCTGGTTAGTTAGACTGTGGTATTATCTCTACCCCCAACATAATATTTTTATTGATTATTTGGGAATTTCATACAATGAACCCTGGTCACACTCACTTTCCATTCTTTCCAGGTTCACCCTCCCATCCGTGTTCCCTCTGCCTGCATAAATAAATAAATAAATAAATAAATAAATAAATAAATAAATAAATAAATACACCAAGTCCAATTCATGTTGCCTATATACTCACTGAAGCATGGCCAGCAAAATTCCAATGGCCAGACCCTTAAAAATAAATGACTCCTCCTCCACAATCCGTCAACGGTGAAGAGCTCCACTTCAGCATCATTAACACCATTTTTAAGGACTCTCTTCAATAGCTTTCTGTCTGAACTGTTTCATTTTTGTGGAGGGGAGTCACAGAAGCCTTCAGTGTCTCTCATTCTCAGTTACGAGTCTGCAGTCATTGACACCCCTGCCGAAGAAGCTTCTTTGCCCATTGCAGCCAGCCACAGCACAGATCATGGGCTTCCACATGGTTTCTGGAGGCAGCACACACGTTTCTCCTTATTGCTATCAGAGGTTTGATAGTTTGCTGTGCTGGACATGATGGAGTCATTCGTAACATTCTTTTGTTCATCTATCTTTCTCAGGAAATTCATTCTTTCTGTGTTCTTGCGATTGAGACTGTCTTTCCTCCTCCTCTGTGTGATGTATTCCTTTAAGAAGTTTCTGTAGCGTTTGTTAGGTGGCCATTAATTATCCCATTTTGTTCATATCTTGAAATGTCACATTTCTCTATCAATTTTAAACAAAAGTTTTGTTAGGTATAACTACCACTGTTGGTAGTTATTTACTTCCAGGGCTTGAAATATATTATTCCATGCTTTCCTGGCTTGCTAATCAATGATCTGATTTTAGTCAATGAGCTTGCCTTTGTAAGTGAGTTTGTATTTTTTTATTTCAGCTTTTAATATTATTTAATTACTTTGTATTTTTAACAAATTGCATTCAATAAGTCAGAGGAAGGTTCATTTCTGGACATGTCTATTGGAGATTTTTAATACCCCTTTGTTTGATTTCCAGTTCTTGCTCTGTGTTTTGAAGTTTTTCTGATGTTATTTTTTTGAACAGATTCTCTATGCCTTTAGTTTTTATCTTAGCTCCTTATCTTACTTTGTGGATTCTTGGATTTGGTGCCGTGATCTTACCCCAGAGTTCTTGGATATTTTTGTTATGCTCAACTAAGTTTCTCTGGTACTGATGCTTGGTTGTAGTATTGCCTCAGCTAGCCCTTCACACTTGATGTTCTTTCTTATGTTTGAATCTGTTGGCAATACTCTCTACTAGGCTTTTTATTCAAGTTACTGAGTTTTCATTTATAACAACTCTGTATTTTTTTCATTTGTACCAAGTTTATTTATTCGTTGTCTCTGTCTGTATATGACCCTTTCTTTTATTGTTGGGTTTCCTCCCTCTGCCCTGGGTTGATTTCTTTATGCAACTCACCTATTTGTTAGTATCTTCTTTGAGGTGGTTGATGGTCTCTTGTTAGCACTTGTCTGGCCTTATGCATTTCCACATCTTTGTCTTCAGTAGCTGGGAAGTGGTGATCTTTGTAAGGGTCACACCCCCTTGCCTTTCCTTGATTTTTATGTTTCTCTGTTGTGGTTTGTGCATCTGTTCATTTGGCCATCTCTTCCAGTTTTATGTGTGAATCTCTTTGTTGTGAATAATCTACTCTAGAGGTTTCAATAATTAGTACCTCTTGGGAAGGAGAAAATAAACTAATTATAACAGCCATAGCACCAAATCAAGCAAGGTATGGAAATACAATTACAATAAGTTAAAGCCCACGATACACCACCAATTAACCATAAAACAGAACATGGAAGATTTAATGTATAGTATGAAAAATTCTTCAATATACTGAGGGAACAGAAACGAAGGGAGAGAGAAAGAGAGGAAAATGGAAGAAAAGTAAGGTTAAATTAGCAAAAAGGGGGAAAGTGTTGAAAAATATGACCGAGGTGAGAAAAAAGGGATTAGAAAAATAAAAGACAAAATTTTAAAAGAATAAACAACAACAAGAAAGATGTCCTAATCATGAGAAAATTCATAACCAAAAGTAGATTAGATTTTAAAATATCACAACATGAAAATTTTAAAAGCCAGTTCTGGAGTCATTGCTACTGTTCAGATTCTCCATCAAGTCCCTGGACCATTCGTAAATGCTTTGGCTGCCTGGTGCCTGCAGGTAAACACGTTGGCCCATCCGTAGCTTGCAGATGAAGAATCAACAAGGATTGCAGAATGCCTTGTTCCGGCCTCTTCCAACATTAGGCACATACGTGTCACATAGACATACATTCAGGCAAAACACCCATTCACATTAAAATGAAAATAAGAAAGAAGTAAAATAAAAACATTACAAATGAAAAATAATGCTAAAGGTTTAGTAAGAGGAGAAAGAGGGAGCACAGGATCAAAGAGCGTAAGGGCAGGAGAAAGATAAGGGAAGAGAGGGACAGGGAAAGAGAAGATAAAGGAAGGAAAGGTACAGGAAGAAGACAGAGATAAAGAACTAGACCTCTGTTTGAGTTGTGGCTCTTGTTACTTGCAGCCTCTGACTGGGGGAGGAGTTGGCAGTCAAGCTAGTGGACTCCTGACTTTCCTGTGGCTCATGCTAGCAGTGGACATGCACTGGACCAGCGCCTTGTGTCTACCAGGGCCAGCCTCATTTCAGTAGCTTCTCTTCTTGGCATCAAAATGCTTGTGCTGGCCACAGTTGGCTTTGTCATGTGTAGTCTGGCAGGTTCCTTCTCCTCCCCTCCCCTCCCTCAAGACTCCTTACATCATATTCCCTGGAGTGGCTGGGTGCTGTCTCCCAAATACGTTGAGAGGAGGGAAGCCCCAGCACTGAGGGCTGTGAGGGCAGAGGAGTGCCTTCCGACTTTGACAGCTCACTAAGCATTGGTCACCCCACTGGGGGATCCATCTGTGAATACTTCTTTACTCTATAGCAGTGAATCATAGCTGGCTCTAGACACTGGTTTACCTACTGACCTCCAGTTCAGGGTTATCAAACTCCAGAATTACCTCAGATGACATGGCCTGATTCCAGGTTCCTTTACTGTACACTGTACTGTCCCAGCTGAGCCTTCTGTTTGAAGACTTGTTTATGTAGCCCTTCTCTTGTCTACAACTGTCTGTTACTTCATTTTTAGGACTGAAATGGGTTGAATTCAGGCTTGGACTTATTCCCTGTTCTCAGGCCCCGTAGGGGAGCTCAGTTTTAAACAATGATCTCTTCTTTAGATGGCACTTGGCCACAGCCCTGTGAGCTAGGAGAACTCCTCCACTGGCCTACCCAGATAAGCCACTGTCTCCCCAACTGGATTTGAGGCATGTGGGACCTGTGGGCTTGTTCTGAGGGAAAGACTGCCACTTTCTTGTCACTAGGGCAGCCTGGCTTCCTTTTGATGAGGCTTCTGTTTACTGTCTACCCCCAGAGAGCTACCTATAATCTTGTCCCAGCTCTGCCTTGTGTTTCTCTTCACTTGCCAACTGCCCAAACCTTTCTTTTGTGGATTCCTAAAGCACTTCCTCCATTTACAATAGCATACTTTCTCTTATCCAGACACTGCACCATCTTATCTAAAAGTGCTTCAAACAAACAAACAAACAAACAAACAAACAAACAAACGCAGTAATAACCACAGCTAGCAACTGGCCATGTATTTACCATAATTTCAAGACAGCAATGATGTTTTTAACATGTCTGCAAACCCTAAAATGTGATCTGAGAATATTTCTCTGTTCAGTTGGTGAACAGGCTGCATGTTCTGCGTCCCTGCCCATGCTCTAAACATAAATACTAAGTTTTGACTAGAGGTTAGTGAAAATAAAAATGTGTTCCCAGTTCAAGCTTGTGAATACCTAGTATGTTAGTCTATTCAATCTGCCACAAGAAAATACCAAAGATTAGATGGTTTATAAACAGCAGAAATTACCTACTCACACTCAGAGACTAACTAGAACAGGACAGTGGTGAGCGAAGTGTGGAGTGGGGACCACTTCCTGGTGGCTCACAGGCAGCAGTGACCTTCTGTTTTCACCTGGCGTAATCAGTGAGTGATCTCTCTGAAGTCTATAAGGACACAAGTATCATTCCAGGGGACTCCACTTTCATGATTTGGTACCTCCCAGAGGACCCAGCTACTAATACTGTCAAACTAGGGGTTAAGATTTCAACATACATATTTGATGAACATCTAGGTTTAAGAACACCTAAGAAACCCTTAAGACCAGGAGTCCTCACACTAGAGTATGAAAGAGAATTACCCACAAATCTTGTTAAAACATAGACTTCTGGGGCTCATCTCTAGTGTCTGAATTAGGAGGTCGAGGTGCGGCCAGAAAAAAAAAAAGTACATTTTGTACACATTATCAGTGCTGTTGCTGCTGTTAGGCTAACTTTGAGAAAATTATTCTGGAAGGAAGTTTTCCCCTAAAACTAGAGAATCCTGGCATTTCAGAGATTTTGTAGACATTTTCTAAATAAATATGGCAGACAGTACTAATGCTGTCACTGCTCAAATCTCACTCCCCATCAAAGGGTTGTTTCTCATTGGTTAATTTCTCCAAGACTCTTGTGTCAAGCTCTTTTGAATGTGTGGAACTGCCTTGCCCACCTTCCTTCCCTGGGGTTCCCACCCCTGACTGTAGTAGAACATGTGCTCTATGTGAGATTTCCATGTAGCATCACTGCCACTCTCTCCATGCCGTCTGCATGGAAGGCTTTGGGACTCACTTGCTGATCATGCCATCTGTGGTCGCTTATTGAAGTTCAGCCAGTCAACCGTATAGTGCGTCAGTTTTTATTCAATCCAAGGACAGATGGCTCTTGTCGAGATGTTTATATTATGAGAGACAGAAAATCGAGCCTGCTGTATTTGTAACTTGGGGTAGAATGACTCAAATTTACGTGGGTCTTCCCGTGCAATTTGATGCTGAAGTTCCTCATACCATGAAGCTGCTGTTCCCCATAGCCTGAGCTGGCTGCACTTTGCTCTTCTTGATGTGTTCAATTGTCCCTAAGGTGGGATCTCATTTTAGAAAGAGAAATAGCCATGCTGTTCTAGAATACTTTTGAATTTCTGCTATGTGGAGAAAGATTGGAGCCTCTTCTTGGGGCTGAAGTATGTGGAAAAGTGTCACTTTCCCACCGGAAGGAGACAACCCCAAAGGAAACCAGCACATTACTACTAATAGAAGAAGAATGAATACAATTTTGAAAAACTGAAATGAGCAAATGTACACTACAACAACGTCCTAGTTTCTGGTTTTATCTCACATTCTAAGCTAGCAGACAATTATGGTTTAAAGAACCTGGATGGCCCCAAAGTTTGGGGAGTACTGACCAAACAAACCTCTTGTATCAGAAAAGCACAAATACAAACTTGGTAAAACATGGAAAACACATCATCATTCTCAGGGGTGAAAGCTTGTCCACTGAAGTCAGAAGACAAGGATTAAGTGAGCCTTTGGCCATAAGTAGCTGAGGGACTTGCATCTAAAAATTCGTTTCTGTGTACCAAATGATATTTTAAATATAGTGACAATATTGGCTTTCTAAAGTATGGGACTATTACCAACCTAATCCATTCTTATCTGAGTATATAGGTCATGTTTGATCCATTCTTATCTGAGTATATAGGTCATGTTTGATGTATATGTTTGGATTGCACATTTGGGTACAGGGGACCATTATCTGAATTTAAGACAATTCAGTTTTGATCCTCTACAATGGGAAGTGTTTAGCCAAGAAGCATTTCTTACGGCATTTGCATCTCTGGTTCTGAGTTTCCTGAACTTCATTATCCCACATGTCCAGATAGTATTTCTGTTCTTCTCAGTTATTTGACTCTCATCTTTTATTATTATTATTATTATTATTATTATTATTAGTATTAGTAGTAGTAGTAGTAGTAGTAATAGTAGTAGTAGTTTGAGACAGAGTCTCATACAAACTGGCTTGTCTCAAACTTTCTTTGTAGCTGAAGATGGCCTTGAATTTCTGATTCTTCTGCCTCTGCCTCCCAAGTGTTGGGATTACAACCATGCACCACCATACCTAATTTATATGGGTCTGGGGATTACTCTAGAGCCCAGAGCCTGCTAGGCAAATACTCTACCAACTGAGCTGGTATTATCAATTTTCTTCCAGAACCTCTGAGGGGATTTTAAAAGCTGTTTGTACTAAAATATAAATAATTTGCCAATATTAAGAGTATCAAATTTCTTAAACCTATGCAAATGTTAACTCAAAGGATTGCCCTTTTAATGCCCCATTCAGAATTTGATCACCCTTGCTTTAAAAGAATTTACATTTATTTACTGTGGTGTGTGTGTGTGTGTGTGTGTGTGTGTGTGTGTGTGTGTGTGTGTGTTTTCAGAGGTCAAAGGACAACTTGTGGATTTGGTTCTCTCTTTTCGGCATGTGGGTCCCTGAGATCAAGATTGGTGACAAATGCATTTATGGGTTGAGCTATCTCATTGACTCCTCATCTAGCTGGTCCACTGTTGGATTCTGAGTATGGGACTTTGCTTGTCTTAACCATAGAGCATCCATTATAAGAGGAGGAAGATGGAGCCCCTATGCAGACAGCTTTAAGAAGACCTTAGTTAAGAGACCAGATCATATAAAGTGTTAGGCTCACAGAAGTCACTCAGTCCATTTTATTTTTCATTTCTAATTGTGGGAAATCAGGTGCCATTCAGCAGCTAAGGGTGCTACTTTCTAGAATGCCAGGCTTGCTTAACCTACCTCAAATTATACCACACAATCATACCATAATCATACACCAAGCTAATTTTGGATCCAGTATTCCACACTGTTCTCTTCCATATTCTTGTCTATGTTCTTCTTATATGCTTGGAAATCTATGAGCATTTGTCTTTTGAATAATTCTTTTCCCATTCTCAAGTAATTCAAACTGAGTTATTTCAACTATTTTCAGTTGTAACTATTATAAACTTTGACATAAAGCTTGAAGTGAGATGTAGGAGGATAAGTCGATGATTCTAATCCAGAATTCAGTCATTTTCATCAGGTGAGAGAGGTGTCCTCTAATGTTTAGCTATATGATGCCCTGTCATATCAGCATCAACCACTGAGTACCCCTGTCCATGTTTTCTATCTCAAACATGTTTGAGGAACAAAGGCATTACCTCACTGTTATTGATAAGGTGACACCCTGTTGACAACCCTTTCCAAATGGAGAAGCAAAGGTTAGCTTTCCTCCCCAGGGGCTGCTAAGAAAGACCCATACAAGATTCATGACAGCACTGCCCTTTCTCCTCCATTTTTCCTTTTTTGGGCTTCCTGTAACACGCACGCAGCCCCCTCTCCCCCGGTACAATCATGAAGTAAGCTCATTTGCTTTGACTTGCTTATAAGAATGCCATGGAAAATAAGATCAGCATCAAAGCTGTACTGAGGTCCTGGCTGATCATAATCTCACCCTCCTTTGTCACCTAGGGCTGTTGATCCAGCACAGGAAGGAATACCTAGAGATTAGCTTGTGCCATCTGATCTTTGGGAAGCTGTTGAAGTAGCAACTCAGGATCTTTTTGGTCACAGAAGGCTGAAAATTTATAGATGATTTCCTCAAGTACCTTTCCAGGCCTTGCAGTAAGACACGGAGCTTTAGAATCACCAAAGGTGATACCTTTCTTCTTTATTACATTTTGCAGCTCGTTTGTTTGTGCCAATTTTCAGAGGTTTGCTTTGTGTTCTACAAACTTTTATAACATGGTGAAAAACTCAGTTATCCTCAGCCACTTCTTGTCCCCAATGCACAAACAACAGAATGTTACAAGATATGTGAGGCCTACCCTTTACATGTCTTTCCACATGATCCCATTTTTTTAAAATTTTAATACCTTAGTTTAGATCTTTGCTGTCTCTCTATATATATCTTCTTAGTAGACAATGACTGATCTTATTTCCATAAAATTCTTTTTAACTCAGCATGTCCACTAAACAACAGCAAAATAGAAAAAAGAAAGAGTGAGCAAGCAAACAAATAAAACCCCCAAACAAAATTCACAAATCAAAACCTGAATGGAACCAGAATTAAAACAACAACAAAACCCATATGTTTATAAAGTGAGAAGATGAATGCTCCAAGGTATAGTTGAGAGGAGAACAGCCAGAGGCACCTGGCAGAGTCCAGAGCAGGGAGAGAAAGTCGTAGACTAAACATGGCCAGCAGATTGAGTAGGGCCATGGCGGGCGAAGTGGGGTCAGTGAGAAGGGAAGTGAAAAGAGAGAAGTCAAAAAGGAGACAGGGCCAAGGGAGGAAGATGACAGAGAGATGGGGGAGGGTAGAAGGGGGAGGGCGAGGGCGAGGGCGAGGGCGAGGGCGAGAGCGAGCAAAAAGCAGAGGACCACAGAAGGTAAAAGAGAGAACAAAAAGAGAAGGGACCAAGAAAGTGCCGCCAGTAGGGTAGAGTTATACCGGAGTGAGCAGCTGAGGGAAGGAAAGCCCTTGAGCAGGAGAAGTCTAGGTTAGGGGGTGTGGTGAGAAGAATGAGTGACAGATATGGAGTGAGCCAGGAGCAGACCCCACTGCCCTCCAGTATGCTATGGTACGCTAATAGGCACTACAGATAGCCATTTGTTTCTTTTGGATTTGACACTAGCAAGGACTCAAAATCAGTCACATGACCAGTCACATTGCCACACTGTAAGTTTCCCTTGCCTTGCCGAGGCTATTGGGTAAGAAGAAAACTTGCCCTCAACATCCAATCTGTGGCTTCCCACCAGCATTCCATCAATTGTCTTCCCATTCACAAAGATAGACTAGTGCCCAGATATTTTTTTAACGAGTCTTTAGTACAAAAACAACAAATAAAATGAAGTACTAGGGGCTATTCTGCTGGATTCCCTCACCTAGTGACTCTTCAATGCTTACAAACCAAGCTGGATAAATTATGTACTTCGGCCCAATTAGCTGAATCTATTCATTCCATTTTTAAAGATTTACTCATTTAGAGGTCTCTCTTAAGACAGGAATTCTTGTCTAGTCTGTCTTCTTCATTTTTTTCTATGATGTGAAACAAAGATGACTAGACTGCTATACAGCTCCAGGGAGGCTACCTAGAAAACGGGACCCTAGGAAAGACTCAGGGATCACTCAATGACAGAGAAATGGATGAGATCTACATGAACAACCTGGACGACAGTGGGAGTATTGAAGGGCAAGATTTGAGAGAAAGAAAGCTTAGGGGAGCAGGAGATCCCAGCTGGATCAAGAACAGAAAGGGAGAATGAGGAATAAAAGACCATGATAAATGAAGACCACACGGGAACAAGAATAGGCAGAGTGCTTGAGAGGTCTCCAGAAATCCACAATGATATATCCTTTGTAGACTGTTGGCAATGGTCGAGAGAAAGCCTGATCTGACCTAGTCTGGTGATCAGATGACTAAACACCCTAAGCAGTCATCTTGGAACTCTCATCCAATAACTGATGGAAGTGGATGCAGAGATCCTCAGCCAGGCCCCAGG
Source organism: Onychomys torridus (assembly GCF_903995425.1). Lineage (NCBI taxonomy): Eukaryota > Metazoa > Chordata > Mammalia > Rodentia > Cricetidae > Onychomys > Onychomys torridus. The sequence goes on from NC_050443.1 coordinate 133,470,820, forward strand.
TGGAGCTCCAGGTGTCCAACGGTCAAGAAGGAGGAGGGACTGCAAGAGCGTGAATTGTTGAATCCAAGATTGCAAAAAACACAGGGACAAATAGCCAAACGAATGGAAGCACATGATTTATGAACCAAAGGCTGTGGAGCCCCCAGCTGGATCAGGTCCTCTGGATAAGTGAGACAATTGAATAGCTTGATCTGTTTGGGAGGCACCCAGGCTATGGGACCAGGACTTGTCCTTGGTGCATGAGCTGGCTGTTTAGAACCTTGGGCTTATACAGGGACACATGCTCAGCCTGGAAGTAGGGGACTGGACCTGCCTGTACTGAATCCACCAGGTTTAAATGAGTCCCCAGGGGTGTCTTGGTCCTGGAGGACATGGGAATGGAGGGGAGGGGCTGGGGGGAAAGGTGAGGGTGGGGGTGGAGGGGGGAGGATAGGGAAACTCATGGCTGATGTATAAAATTAAAACACATAATAATAATAATAATAATAATAATAATAATGCTCTTTAAAAAAAGACAGGAATTCTTCTTGCCACAGCTCTGTGCCTTTAATGGGTTCTGTTTGATGGGACTGAGGGATGGTGGGGGAGATAGGCATTGGCTGAGGGCTAGTGAAAATACACAATCAGTTGTTCCACAATTTCACTCTAGATTCATTCGAGGACTTGGGCTTTACTATTTGATCTACAGAACATGACATTTAGTGAACACAAGAAGATGGTCAGTGAGCTAGAATAGAAGCTGAACATGGCCTCTTTCTGCCTGCCAATTTAGGAGTTGCAAAGGCTGCCGTCTGCCCAATGTGGCATAGCCATACATGTCTCAGCTAGTCTGACTGCAGATGGTGTGCCCTGTTTGGCTGTTGAGGTCAGCTCAGGGTAAAGAGATCTCATGACACAAGTTCATACTCAGAATCTAACTACTGCATGGCACTGGCTCCCACAGACTCAGAGGGAAATTGGTTAAACAGGTGCATGTCAAAGTTGGTATTAAGCAGCTTAGCCCTTTGTTTAATGAGCGGGTGACCTCATTTTATATTACCTCATTAATCCTTTCAGATTTTAACATGGTTCTACTTTGAATGTGATGAAGGTGAAGGTCGCTATGAACACGATAAACACAAACCCCACTCCATAAGGGCTGGAAGAAGGAAGCCTCAGAGATGCCAAGGGCCTACAGCCAGGCCAACTCTACACTGAACTTCATCTTGACATCTCCTTGCCACTGCTGCCATAAACACCCTGTTTAGCAGCAGGCTGGGAGGGGAAATCTCAGTGGGGCCTGGCCTGCATCCAAGGGAATGGCCTTGGACTATTTGGTCCTGAGTCCTTTCCTTTCCTTCTGGCTCTGTTTCATTTAGAAATGCACAGAACTGCTTTTTATTCCCAGTAGCGACCCCACTAGCTACAGCTGCTGTCCTGTTCCTCTTAGGCCCCCTAACTGCTGACTCCCCTTTCCTCAGGGTGCCTGTTCCACCCTCAGTTTGAAGAATCTCTGGATCCTCTCTCAAGGACTCAGGCACAGGGCAACCAATCAAGGGCTTCCCAAAGGTGTCCAGCACTCTGTGACCCGGGTAAGAGGGAGAAAAGAATGGCCAAAAGCAAAGACAAGCTTGTGGGCTGCCTGTCATGCCAGCCTTCTGCTCTGCCACAGCCCTGCTGTGGACCCTAGCCCTTCCGACATCCCCTTTGGCATGGCTCAGGTCCAGGCTGCTTAGGTCTCTGCAGCACTTTCTCCAGGTGCAAGCTGGGAGGTGCCATTAAGTCATTTTCCTTTTGCCTTTCAGAGCAGCTTTGAATTATAAATAAGCCAAGAGCTCTGGAGGAGCCACAGTGTTTGCTGGAAGGTTATTTGCATCCCAGCCTCTATCTGATTCCCCTATGATGACTTCCCCTTTTAGGAAGCCCACAGGTCGCCAGGTACCCCTCTCCTGCTGCCAGTGCCCAGGCATTAGCACTTAGTGTGAGGGAATCCCATGGCCTCCCCTCTCCTTTCCTCACAGAAGCAGCATAGATAAAGAATGACAGGCTAATCTACTGCATATACTTATTGTTTGGGTGCTGTTTAACATGACTAGTCTTTGAAAATGTAACTGTATCACTTTGAGCAAATGACTAGAACAGCATGCAGCTGTGGTGGAAACAAGATTAAAAACTAAGTGACAGTGGCTGTGAGAGACAGGAAGACCAGCTCTGGGTGTACTGCCCATTTGCTCATTGGTTAACTATCAGCTGGGCACATCTTGTCTTATGCACGGTGTATTGTTTATAGTCACCATAAGTCAGAGTTTCATCTTTATCCAATGAAGAAAATAATGGAGGGTTAGGGTGTGGTGGTATTGTGTTCCCCAAAATATTGTGTGTTCCCTGAAATAAACATATCTGGGGTCAGAGAACAGACAGCCACTAGAACAAAGCCAAAATTGGTGGCTAGAAAATGGGAAGAGTAAGCTATAGCAGAAGTTGGGTGGTGGTGGTACACACCTTTAATCCCAACACTTGCGAGGCAGAGCTAGCTGGATCTCTGAGTTCAAGGCCACTTTAGAAACAGCTAAGCATGGTGACCCACGCCTTTAATCCCAGAAACACAACCTTTAATCCCAGGGAGTGGGGGCAGAAAGAGAAAAGTATATAAGGCGTGAGGACCAGGAATTAGGGGAGAAAAAAGCATGTAGTGAGTAAAGCATTCGGCTGGTTAAGCATTCAGGCTTTCAAGCACAGTTCAGCTGAGAGCCATTGGGATGAGGACTCAGAAGCTTGCAGCTTGAGGAAAGAAGACCAGCTGAGGAACCGGTGAGGTGAGAAAACCCTGGCTTGTTCTGCTTCTCTGATCTTCTAGCAATCACCCCAATAACTGGCCTCAGGTTTGATTTCATTAACAAGTACTTTTAAGATTCCTGCCACATTAGGGCAACTAAATCATTTGACCAAAGGCCCCTGGCAGGCGAGTAGGACTTCTGTCTTAGTCTACTGTCAAAGCCTCTTCTCATGCTTTTTAACATGACAAAGGAAGTCAAGAGCGTTTAAACTTTAAATTCTTTAAAAAAAAAAAAAATTAAAGGAGCCTCACATCTTAAATTTCATGGAAAGCCATGGAGCCAATAAACTTCTAAATGTGAAGTAGCACATTGGAAGCAAGGCTGACTTCTCTAGTAGATTAAGGGCTTTTCCACAGACATGACATTCTAAAAATAGAACATTTACGGTTCTCTCAGCTACATCATAAGGATATTTACTTCCCATCTTGCTTCTTCTAAGTCTAGAGGTGTTGTTGGTAATATAAAGAAAGCAGCACTCCAGGGGTTCACATGAGCTTAAAGCTCCATTTCTTTCTTCCCTGCAATACAGTTTTCACTGTAGAAAGAACTGAGTTTGTTTCCTTGGCTTCATGGATTTGGAAATCTGGGAAGCGGGTCATTGGTAAAACAGAAAAGGAAGAAGAAACGTTTGAACATTTGTAGGATCTCTGTGTCCTTGAAAATATTATCTTCCACATTTTAACCAGATACAAGTACATGAGTACAAGGACAGAACAGGAACTCAGTTACTAGCTAAGACTTCTTAATCATGCAGTCCATGGACTGTTTTGCATTATTGCATCACCTCAGTCTGGCTCTGCCTCCCGAGTGCTAGGATTAAAGGCGTGCACCACCACCGCCTGGTGCAGACTTTCTTTTAAGTGGCATACATTTGTTTCTGTGGGGTCCTGACAAAAAAGACATGAACTGTTGCATCATTATCCCTTCTGTACCAACATATACAGTTATGCAAGGCTTAAAAAGGGGGGGTAGATTCTGAGATGTACAATTTCATCATACTTTGGACATCAGTGTGCTTTAGACACACTTCCATAGTATACACTGGTCACACTATGTGGCCTCCTGATTTGATCAGCAGACAGGGCAAACATCCTGGATGGGCTGCTGCTAGTGTAACTTACCCCACTATTTTATAGTAAGTATTCTTTTATACATACAGAGTAAATTAATAGGAGTATAGTACAGGATATAAGCATATAACATAGCCAGTTCTCATCATTATTGAGTGACTGCATGCCATGTACTTTGAATATAACTGGCAATGCTCCAGGTGTGTTTATACCAGCCTCACCACAAACATATGAGAAATGATTTTCTATGACATTATGATGCTTAAGACTTTTCACCTCCATTATATTCTTGTGGGACCACTGCTGTGTATATGTTCCACTGTTGACCTAAATGCCATTATGTGGTTCTTGACTATGTATTCAATGCAACTGAATCCTACATAATTAGGTCCATTACTTAAGTGAGAGGGGTTCAGAAATAAGATTGAGCCAGGGCTAATCTCCAGATATATGGCCTTCAGGTGTCTACAGATCAGAATGTGAACATAGGGCCATGTATCATGTAGAGAGCATGGATCTGCTGAACTGAAGGTAGTGAACTACCTTTTTTCTTCCTTGGGTGGCACCAATAAGAGTACTACAATCTCAGATGTCATTGACCTATCCCTTGCGGCTCTGGGCTCTATGAATAGCTGTCCACTTCTTCCCAAGTAGTTGTTTGCTTGTTCTACTGGGCAGAGTCTTTCTGATCCTACTGAGCTTAGGATGATTGACCTATCCCTGGAATCCAGAGTTTCTCAGTACCTCTTCTTTTCAATAGATCATAATAGGATCCTAGATCTTTGATTTCATGAAACCTGACTGAGAAGACAATGTCTGAGCTGGCAGACATGGGCAATGGAGCCCATTCTCTGTGTGGCCTACTCTCTCCTTAGAAGAGCCAACAGTCCTTCATGCCCTTTCCTTGGTATATAATTACACATGATATGAACATGGACACATCTCAGAGGCAGGTGGTTTACTTGAAGTCTAGGGTTATCTGGCTCTACCAGTGTCTTTTCTCTCTGAAGTCACCTGTTTCTAACTCCATGTTACTGTCACAATAGTTTTAAGAAGAGACCTCAATTTAACCCCACCCACAATCACAAAAGAACCTTCTGACGTCAGTTTATGCATTTTAGATTTTGACAGCAGTCTCCTTAAAATCCCTTTTCCAAGTGTTTGTGTGCTAATTCCTAAGGCATGAGATAATTAGCCATGGCACACTCACATCCAAGAGAATTGCACTGAGAACCTTCAAAAGCTGACATGATGGCTTCTAATCAGGTCTGTACTATGGTCATCGATAGGGAGAAAAACCCCGAGAAACTCAATCACATAGGATTTCCAGCATCATTTTGTCATGGTATCTGTCTTCTTTTCCTCCTGGTTTTGTCCCACACACTCATGGTATTATACTCATGGGATGCTTTCTTCCAATTTCATTTTCCGCCAGTTCGTGTTATGTCTTGTTACACATAGTAAGTTTGATGCAGCTTGACTTGGGTGCTCTCTTACTCAAGCCAATTAATAGTAACACCTGGAACTGCCTTGGTAAATCCTGGATGCAGAGCTGGGGTCCAGGGCAGTAGGCTTTTTTTTGTTGTTGTTGTTGTTTGGACAATTACTGTAATTTGGTAACCAGCAAATGACAAGGGGAGAGTTACCCTCATGAAATGTGAGAATGTTCTGTTTGTTGTTTCATTTTCTCTGCTACTGATTACCTGGTCAGGAAAGCTGTACATGAATCTTTCAGTTGCAGACATTTTAAATAGCCGTGTTTTATGCCTCTGGTATTAACAAGGTCTACAAGATGAAATGTATAGCTCCTGGTTCATAATTATGAGGAGTTTTAATTTCAAGTTGACAACACTGTGGCATTTGATGAAGCATGAGGTCTATCTAATAGCGGGGCCCTGTACGATTGGACAAGTCACATGCCGGTGAAGCTGGCCCTATGTCTACACCTCAGGCACACAGATTGCTCTCAGGCTTGGAATCATATGCAGGGGTGTTCTTGTCTTTAGAAAATGTACCCTGCATGATGGTGCACATTTCTGATGATGGCTTATCTTGCCAGACACAAGAGGGAGAAGAGGAGCGTCATTATAGCTGCATTCAGGGATATTTCAATCGGTGCTGATTGCTACTTCTCCTTAAAGCACAGCAATTTGCTGCGCAGATTCTGTAGTGGTGAGAACAGCACCCACTGCTATTTCCTCCCTCTGTCTACCTCCCTGTGCTCCCTGCAACAGTGCTTTTATTCCTTTCCTTCTGTTTTGGATTGGCACATAATGCTCAGGGCAAAAGATTGCCTTCCTTACGTTTTTACATCCCTGCTTTTATTCTGAAATGAATCTCCTGGCTTCATTTTCTTTTATTGGTCTTCTCCACAATGACAGCATCAGCGCACTACCCAATTAATTGGTAGAATTTATGAACTCCAAGAACTGACCTCTTTTCTTTGAGCTGTGAGGTGTGCTGCATGCGTTGATGTGTGTGTCTTTATGTACAACTCCATCCAAACACATTTTGTAAGCTGCAAATGAACTAGAACAAAGTCATTTGCTACATAAACACAAGGCTTTGCAATTTGCTGAAATTTCCAAAAGTACGGTGTGCATAAAACAGAAAAAAAGAAAGAAATGGAAACAAAAGAGACCTTGCAGACCAAATATTTTCTTCTTCAAACAGACTGAAATAATGGATTCAAATTTCCAGTTTCAAAACAAGTTAAGTAAAAGTGCTTTAAATCCTAAAATTCTGTCCATGATTGGGGTCCCAGGTCCTCTCAGAATTGACAACATTTTAACAGCTGCTGGCACCAGACGCCTTGCATTGCACTGCCTTTGATGCAGCAACCCTGCCTCTGGATATCTAAAAAAGAAATTACCCAATTAAGATGTAATGGGTCTCCAGCTTTCCCAGGCTGGGAATGAGAGGAGGCATATTTACAGTCACAGCACACAATAATTTTATCCAGTTACGTCAAATCAGCATGGCTATATTAGCCCTATCCTGACAAAGAGAGCTGCATATGCATAGGAAGACAAGGGGCAGGACTAAGAGCCAGATGGAACTTAGGGCTGGGGAGATTTAGGGAGATGGCCATTGGACACAGGTTTAGGGTGAAGAGGTCTGGGGTGAAGTGCTGTTTCAGAGAGTCTACCCAAGCTGATAATCACCTGCCCCCAAGACAGGTGATTCTGCTACAAAAGTAATGCAGTTCTAAGAGGGAGCATCTTCTAGGCCACAGAACAGATATTTTCAAGCAAAATCAATGCATACTAAATTTAAGAGATTATAATGTTTGGGATGATTCTCAGGTACTTGCTTCTAATCACATTTAATTTTAATGCACTTTCCTGGAGAAATCCATTTCTTTTTCAAAACATGAGTACTCTTCATGTATATAAATGCTAAAGGATTCTGGTGCTACTGAGACCGGGATTTCTATTACTCCAAAGACCAGGCATGAGATGGGCATGTGGGCAGGTGTGTAGGCAGAGTTTTTCATCAGGACCACCAGTCGGCTCTGTCCCACATCTGCTCCCAAATAACCATATAGAGACTTCTTATTAATCGTAAAAGCTCAGCCAATAGCTTAGACTTATTTTTAGCTAGCTCTTATAACTTAAATTAACCAATTTCTATTAATCTACACGTGCTGCCCTGAGGCTTGTTTACCTCATCTATATACTTTCCATGCTGCTGCTTCTGTGTCTGGCTGGCAACTCCTCAGACTCTGCCCTTCTTCTTACCAGCATTCTATCTGACCTGAAAATCCTGCCTAGCTACTGGCCTTTTAGCTTTTTTTTTTTTTTTTTTTTTTAATTAAACCAATCACAATGACATATATTCACACAATGTAAAGGAATATTCCAGGAGACAGGTGGGCTGAAGATTTCAGGTCCTCTTCTCATTACTATTCTTATTCACCTGCCTTAAGAGGATTGCAGAACTGGTAACTAGAAGGGACTTGAAGTCTCCTGTACACGGGAGATTTTCAGTCTTTTGCATTTGGTAAGAACAAGAGCAAACATGACTGTGAATGCAAAGCATTCTCTAATCTATGTCCTATGCCCCCTACCTTGTTCAGGAAACAGAGAAGGTCCCCCTCTGCCAAGATGAACAGAAGCAAAAAGCCTCTGAAAGGTGGAGGGAGAAAAGATGTTTTCTCCGGGTCTGGTCCTCACTGGAGCAGGGAGTGTGTCTGCTGCAGGTGGATGTCAGGGAGAGAAGGGCTCAGTATAGCAGACACTGCTTCACCAGCACAGTCCACAGTGGTGGGGAGTTGGGGAAGAGTGTTGACTCCTTGTTAGACTGCCTTGCAAACCTACATTTTAAAATTAAGATTTTTCTGAATCTTCCTTGTCCAATGAGAAGCCTCATTACTCACATGTGACTGTCAGTGAAGATATAAACCAGGTTACAGAGGTTTACTTTGAAAAAGAGAGATAGATAACAAGAGGCTGACATCAATTACAAGTTGACATCTTAATATGTCCAGTAAACTGGGTAAATAAGATAAGTTTATAAAATTAACTGCACCTTTTAAAAATATTTTAATGAGGTTATAAGGGAAAAATACTTGAATGCACACATAGTTTGCATTATTTTTCTTGAGCAGTACTTCTCTCTAAATATTTCAGTCTCTAAAGTATGTGAACAAGGAAAGACTAAGAAGAGGTGTTCTTCACTCTGTGTGTATAATTATTTGATCTTGCTGTAGTAATTGCCCCCACACCTCTCATTCAATTGCCCCAACCCAGAAAGAAATGACACATTCCAGAAAGGACTATCTACAGTTGTCAGTTCCTCTGTGTCCTATAATCCTGCAAAGAAAATATATTTACAAGGCACTGATACCTGGCAGCTCTCTCATCTTCCTTAAAATATGGGGGAGGGACTGGTTCTGTGATTGAATACAAAGTGAAAACCACTCTTCTTCAATGTCTTCAAGCAGGTTATTTATGTAGGGAGGTCAGAGTAGAAACAGGGGAAAGGAGGAAAAGAGAAAGCAAAAGAGACCTCTGTCCCTAAAGTCCTTGATTTCTTTGGGAACACAAAGAGCAGAACAATGCATTTCATGCCAGTGTGTGTTCATTTTCTAAACCCTCTCAAAGCTCTTACTAAAGATAAAATTTGATGCTATTACTAATATCCTCTTGAATGTGTTCATTTTTATAATGTATAAAAGCAGGGAAAGGTGTGTCCTCAGCTTCCAAAGCTTCCTCAGCATTCTTTCAATGCTTCTGTGACTTTAGATTTATTTCCATTTAGGAATGGAGAAACTGACCTTCTTCACATGCTATCAGAGAACATGAAGTTAGGACCAAGCAGGGACTGGGCTCCACTCTCAAGACTATGACCATGCAAGATGTGACCTTTTCTCACTCCAGCTTAGCACTAGGCTGTTCTCTCTCAAAACTACTTAGAAGAATGTGTCACCCAAATGCTTTAAGAGGCATGCGAACACTTTTGGAAGTGAGCACTCACGTGACCATAGCACTGTCACTTGAAATCAGCTGGGTTTACTCCTGGCAATGGACGAGAGGTGGACTAGACCACCATGTCATGCTGTGAACCAACTGAGGTCCAACTGGGGACTTGTCCAGCAGGTCACTGGGCTGTTTCCACAAGATCTGATGTTCTAGATCTGAGACAGGCTGAGAATCATCATTTCTTACTAGTTTTTGTTGGTTCCTGTTGCTCCTGGTTCAGGTGCCACAGTGCTGCCCCAGGGTGTACTACATGTGAGAGTCACAAAACAGAGGGCATATGAATGCAGGAGTAAGAGGAGTTCTATAGAAACTTCATGTTTGGAAGTTGAGCATTTAATCAAAAGGATCAATGAGTCTGTGGGATATAGAGAATTAAAAAAACAGAGGAAGTTCAAGACTGTGGGGCAGAGAGAAGAGTGGAGGGGAGAGAGAGAGAGAGAGAGAGAGAGAGAGAGAGAGAGAGAGAGAGAGAGAACAAAGAACCTTTAACAGCCAGTTTTCCAGAGAAGAGTGACAGTGTGAATCAATACCAGTCTCCTGTTGTATACAAATTAAGAATCATCAAACAATAAAAAGGTCATTAGTTAGCTATCTAAATGTTTGCAGTGTTTCCACAATAAAGGGCAATGATTGTTGATCATCATGGTTAAAGTCATTTAAAAATGTCTAAATACACAATTACCCAAATTGGCCATGTGGGCGGAATCTTGTGCCTACCCATGCTGTGACCAAGCAGTAGGACTTCACAACAGCCTTTATGAAATTCTGAGAGGGAGCCAGGATGTTCAGGGGAAGCAATTAACTAGAGAGACTTTTCCCATGACATAAATGCTAATAAAGTAAAGTGGATCACCTGCTGCCCCCAACCCAGGCAGAGGAAGGGAGTTTCTCATTCTACTGAAATGTCCTTGTCGATCTTCATTTCTTCTGCATACTTTCATCGTTTTCTTTATGTGATCCCAAGTTTAAAAAAAAAAAAAAAAAGCCACAGGATGAAGAGTATTATGCGGCAATGGTCAAAATTTAAATTACCCCAAACACATTAACAAAATCTTTTGCTTAAGAAAAAAAGAATCACTCCCTTGTTTCAAATCCAGGACAAATGAACATTTCAAACAAGTGGGTTTTCGAGGCATTAAGTTGTTCAGTATGACACAGTGAAACCCTTTGGTAATTACAAAGCAGCTTGCCGCTGGGGAGCATGATTTCTCACCATGAAGAGAGCAAGAGTCAGTTTGAGAAGCAAGACTCTGCAATGGCTGGCGGTGGGCAGGGAAGTAAGGTGGTACCTTCTTACTCATTGCCCATTATGCTCTTGCACATCCTCAGCAGGAGTTTGGAATGAGCCTCCTTTCTGCCCTGCTCAGTTAAAAGTTGGAAGGAGTGCAGCTGCAGAAAGCTATGGCTAGCATTTTTTTTATATGAGCAAAATTTATAGAGTAATGTATCTACTTTTAGCATGACTATTGTTAAACTTGAAGATCAAGCGAAGTGACACCAAGTATATTGCTTTATCAATTGGATTCGTTCGAATGAAAAATGCTGATCGGGCCCTGTCTATCCCTTGGGTGCCAAAACCCTACTTCAACTCTTGAATGGCCGATACATAAAAGTCAAATTCATTATAATTTGTAGCTTTTTTTTTCTCGAAGAAGCACAGGCTTCTCAGTACATCAATATCAACTCTTAAATCCACATCGAATGGAGAGGGTACAGCACAGTAATTCAATCTCTTTACACTTAATATGGTCAGGAAGAGAGAATGAAAACAGCCTCTTGTAAAATGATGGAAAAAACAGGATGCAATCACTCTGATGGAGCAGTGCAAAGGAGTCATTTTACACCAGCCGTTACCAGGGCAACAAAATACAGTGAGCCCTATACATCTAACAGGTGACATTTTAGCTAAGAAATTGCTTCTTTGGTATTTTTTCTGTCTATGAAAAACAATGTTACTGGCGTTTTCACTTGTCATGTACTATAGGGCAACATGATCCTGCTGACAGACCCATAATGGAAAAATAGAGCAGTTAAATAGTATTTGAGACTAACTTTTTGGATATATGCTAATATGCCCCTTACAGGGACTTCAGAGACTTTCAGGGGACTAAAATCTTTGCATACAATGGCGAAAGAAAATTGGGATTTTGATAAGGAAAAAATACTTAACACTGGTTCTAAAGTATGGCATGAAGTCCTAAACACACTTTAAAGAAAAGGATCATTATTACCATTTCATATCTTAAGATCCACTAGCTGTGCAAACTTTGTATTATATCTACATGTTCTTAAGGGGAAAAAACAGCAGTAGTGGTTCACACCTGTGATAGTAACACCTGAGATGCCAAGTCAGGAGGATTGCTGTGAGATCAGAGTTAGTCCGGATTATATACTAAGTTCCAGGCTAGCACAGGTTATAGAATGAGATCCTGTCTCACCTGTCTCAGAAAAACAAAAAGCAATCAAACAAAAAACACACAACATGGCAGAGTGGTATTTTATTTCTAGTTTACTTCAGTAGTAATCTAGCATTGAAAAAAAAAAAAAGCAAGAAATGAACAAAGTTTTTTTTTTTTTTTTTCTTAAGAAACCTTGTTAGGAAACACCAAAACAAGGAAAAAGATCAGATATAATATGGAGAATCTCAGAGAAAGAGAAAAGTAAAAAGAAGCACACTTGTGTTTGCACTTGTATGTTCATGTGTGTCTAAGTAGGGAGGTGAAACAGGACACCAAGAAAATGTCTTTTAAAATAGTACTCTGGGTTCTTTCCTGCCCCTTCTTTCAGTCATACTTCTAGCCCACCTCCATTCCTTTGTGACTCCCCATCAACTGCAGAACCACTCTCTACCCAGAGCTGCCACACTTGGCTGAGACTCAGGGACCCTACAGCCACTACATGTGGCTGGAACTCAGAACTGCTCTCTACCAGGGACCTCTCCGTCCCCACACTTGACTGGGGCCCAGATTGTGAGAGCAGCAGTCAAAGGAAGGAACACTCACCAATAAAGGCAAGATCAGATATATCTATACCCAGAAAAACCATACATTATACCTTGGTTGAGAATATCCTAGCAAAGAAAGCATAAGCATGACTAATCAAGACAATATGTCTCCTCCAGAAGCCAGCAACGCTATTGTAATAGACCCTGAGAAAAACTACTTAGCTGAAGCATAAGACTTAGACCTTAAAGTAGCAATTATGAATGTATTCAAGGATCTTAAATAAGATACAAAAAATGCCATTATGATGATTCTGAAAACACAGAGATTCTGGAGCCAGAGAATCATCAGGTTTAGGCATAGCTAGGAGCAAATGAGCAGGAGATAAGGAGTCCAGAAGAGAAGGCTTAGCACTGAGGAAGAGGAAGCCACAGTTGAGTGAAATAATGAAAACAATTCAAGATGTGAAAGTAGACATTAACAAAGAATAGAATTACTAAAGAAAAGACAAACTGACAGGCATTAACTTAAAATGAAAACCTCGGAAATTCAAACAGAAAACACAAAGTTTAACCACACCAATAGATTAAATGAAGTAGAAGAGAGAACTTCAGGTCTTGAAGGCAAGCTAGAAGTAACAGTTTAGTCAAAGAAAAAAAAAATTCAGGCACAAAGTATCCAGGAAACCTGGGACACTATGAAAAGACCAAACTTAAAAATAATTGGTATAGAAGAAGGAGAAGAAACTCTGGTCAATAGCATATAAAATATTTTCTAACAAAATCATAGAAGAAAAGTTCTCCAATCTAAAGGAAAAGATGCCTATCAAAGGTGTGAGACTGGCCTGAAGCTAAGAAGCATGCCTAAAACCTCTGGATTTTCTGAGAGAGGCAGGAGTTTGGCTGCTCCCCCACCTTGCCCAGGCAGACCCCAGCAGTTAGGCTTCCCTGAGTGAAGATGTACCAAAATGCATGTAGTAACTGATAAGCTCATGCTTCTCCAAGGCTACAGGGACTGGTTGCTGCTTATCTGACTGCTGAAACATCCCAAGCTGAACTTCCAGCATGACCTTATAGGGTTCCTTCTCCTGGCCACTGTAGCCTCTGAGTAGGCAAATGAAGCACCCTTGATGTTCTTTCCCCAACCAATGACATACCACCATATGGACCCAGCAGGCCATTCTTCTTAGGGTATAAATGTCCCTTGCTCATTCCCAATAAATGAGCTGTCCACTGACACAGCCAACCAGGTGCCTTTTTCCAGTCATACTATTGGTAGCTGCTCAGGATCTGCCTTTGGCCCTGCCCTGCTAGGCCCGGTTTCCCCTCCCAGGGTCAGGCTGGGGCTCAATAGTTCAACCATGCCCTGGGCAAAGGTGGATTTGAGTCAGGCATCAAGGTACAAGAGACATACAGAACACCAAAAAGAGAGGGCCAGAAAGGAAGCTCCCCAGGATATATAGTAATCAAAATGCTAAATGTATAGAACAAAGAAAGGATACTATAGTGATATTTTACTTGTATTGAAATGTGATTTTATTTGTATGTCAATAAAGTTGCCTTGAGGTCAGAGCAAGCCAGAGCAGAAGCCGAACAGTAGTGGGGCACGCCCTTAATCCCAGCACTTGGGAGGCAGAGCTAGGCGGATCTCTGTGTGTTCAAGGACATAGCCAGCATAGCAGACACACGCCTTTAATTTCAATACCAACCATAGAAGACCTGGAGGTCTGTACAAACAGGCAGTGACGAGGAGGTCATGTGGCTGGGTTTACAACCAATGAGGGAGGAGAACAGAAAGTCTTTAAATAGACAGGACGCACAGAAGTAGGTCTCTTGCGGAGAGGAGGAACAGCAGAAGCAGTGAAGGGTAAGGTTTTCCGCTTTGGCTCTGACCTCGTGGTTTTTAACTCTGCAACTGGCTCTGTGTTTCTTATTTAACAAGCAGGATACATCTACAGGATACTAAAACCTTTAAGGGGAAAAGACCAAGTTACATATAAATACAGACTCATTATAATAATACCTGATTTTTCAGTGGAGACTCTGAAAGTGAGAAAGACTTGAATGGATCTTCTACAAACTCTGAGAGACCATGGATGCCAACCCAGACTACTATACACAGCAAAACTGTCAATCACAATTGTTGGAGAAATAAAAACATTCAATGGTTAAAAACAAACTAAAGCATTTCTGTTCACCAATCTACCTCTTCAGAAGCCACTAAAAGGAAAACTTCGGTCTGAAGAGCTTAATTATACCAAAGTTGATTCAAAGATTAAATAATCACAAAACAACTAATAAAAATAGCATCACAACAAAATAACAGGAATTAATAATCAATATGTAATAATAACTCATTAACTGATGAATGGATAATGAAAATGTGTACATTTATATAGTGGAATGTATTCAGCTGTTAGGGAAAATGGAATTTTGAAATTTACAGGTAAATGAATGGAGCTTTCTTTCCTGTGGTAACCCAGAAACAGAAAGACAAACATTGAATGTTTTATATGTGGGTGGAAACTTTTAAGCTTCATGTGTGCATGTTTCAACTAGAATAACCACAAAGTTTAAGTAACTAGTAATGGACCAGAGTGGGAGAAGGAGATCTTCCAATGAAGAGGAAATAGAATGTAGTGTTATAAAGAGAAAAAGCAGAAATTAGATTTGGAGGATTGAATGGGGAGGGGAATGAGAGATCAGGTAAAGGAGGGAATATGGAGAGGGGCATCTAACACTGAAGGTTTTTCAAAAAGCCGTATAGAAACATACTACTGTAGAAACTTCCTAAAATATATACATATATGAAAAGAGTTTGAATTTAATTGGACTCAATTTAATTGGAGACAATGCCCCAATTGAATATTTTATACCACCAAATAAAACCTCCAGTGCAAGGAATGTTGCATCTTTAGGACTCATTGGACATTTCAGACCCCATCCCCAATATCACAGGCTATTGCCAAGGATATTCGTTACCTTCTATAACCAGACAGTAAGGCCCCTATTGTTGAAGACACCATATTTATGTTATCAAGTATGGAGAAATTCACCAGCTGCCCAACTAGAAGCATTACCTCTACTGACTGGCATTCGTGGTTCTCGAAGTTACTATGTCCACTACTAGAGGAGAAAAATAATCACCAGCTACACACCCTGTGATTTACAACAACTACCTGCCTGCAAGATGTACAGGTGTAATAGTGGCACAAATGTTAGAGGATTAAGCAACAACTTTATGATTGGATTTAAGACTGACACCATGAGATGCAATCCATACACAGCACTGCTGAAGTGGCCAAGATCTTGAGACTAGATAGGTCATGAGCCTCACTAGAAGACCTACTCCTATTATTCTGCTAAATGAACATAGCATAAAATGACTTCTAATGACATATTGCTATACCCATAGATCAGCACATTGCTCAGCTCTCATTAGAAAAGCTTCTTTTTGCATAGATGGTAATTAACAGAGACATGTACTGGAAAAAGTGCAGACAGGGAAAGAATTTAGAGCACTAAGTCCTAAATGGGATATTTTTTATCAAACCCTAACCTCAAGATTCAGGCGTCTATGCAGAAGAAGAAGGAAAAAAAGGAAGGATTGAAGAAAAAGAAAGAAGAAAAGAAAAAATTATAAAAATTAGAAGTGATGGATGACTCCAAAAAACAGTACATCCAGATACAACAGGACTGATGCATATATAAACTCACAGAAACTGTGACAGTGCACACAAGACCTGCACAAGGTCAAACTAGACATAATCCTAAGATAGAGCAAGGCAAATGTACACAGACTCTCACCCCTAGCCAAGAAACTATTTGCAATTGAAAACTGCTATGAAGGTAAAATTAGGTTTCTCCAATGGAGTGCCACTGGGTATATCAACTGCTCTAGAATAGGCCCCACGCCCAGGAGTAGCAGCATAATACAAAACAGATTCAATGTTTTTTGTGTGTTCTTTGTTTTGATATTTTTAATCTTATTGTGTTATCTTAATTGTTGATTTTTTTTTAGAGAGAGAGAGAGAGAGAGAGAGAGAGAGAAAGAGCATGATATTTGGTAGGTAGGGAGATTGGAAAGATCTAGAAAGAGTAAAGTATGATCAAAATATATTGTGTGAAAAAAATACAAAGAATGAAAAAATTAGCAAATGAAAAATAGTTCTCCAACTTCAAATGCAAAATAAATCAAATTATCTGGATTTCTAGCACCTTTGTCTTATAAAAGTAAATGTTAAAAAAATCAAGGTAGAAATAGTTAGCAGATTAACCCGAATCAAATTGGAAAAAGAAAAAAAGTTTTCTCTTGTAATTTATGCTAATCAATAAAAAGGAGACAAGAGCCAAATGCCTGAGACAAAGTGAAAGTCTAGGAAATGATGATCTGATGGAAGGCTAAAAACAAAACAAAAACCCATGTGCCAAACATCTCTACTACAAAGTGAAATGTCTTAGATAAAATGAATATATGTATGCTAACATTTGTATATCTGAAAAACAAGAGAAGAGAAAGTAAATGGTTTCAATCATGTATTATAAACTTATAATTAAACACAGAAAGAGAAAGAGAAGTCACCCAAGGAACACACAAAAACAAATGAGAATGGCTATAAGGCTTAATTAGACAAAACAACAAATTTCTTTTTGAAGACTAGAAATAATTGGATACAGCTATAAGAAGAAATTAGACAGCCTTGTGCTGTTTCCATGTTGTTCTTCTCTCGTTCTCTGGGATGTCTTTTGCCACCGCTGTGCATTTGTTTCCAGTGGCTCACCTCACATGGGAAGTCTTCTCAGTATGTTGAGATGTGCCATGTCATCTGGAGACACATTCTGTGGCCCTCGCCCAGAGTGGGGGTTGTAAGAGGATCAGGAGGTGGTAGCATGGATCAGTGTGTGTGTAGCTTAGAACTGTATTTAGAACCATAATGTGAAAGCTAGGATTGATAAGCACTTGAGAAGCTAAAGAATTAAAATATTGAGAAAGCTAAAATGTTAAAGAGTATGTAAGGACAAATGAAAAGTAGTTTTCATTCAGAACTATAAGCAGGTTGGAAGATGGGTGTTTGTGTTTCCTGAAGTTTAACCATCTGTCATTGACTCTGATCAGTGTACTTAATTCAGAACCATTGGGGAGTTTCAAATTTGAGCTTAGAAATGTGAGGGATTTCATAAAGGAAAAAAAACCCTACAAAGTAATCTAAACAATAACGTAAAGGTCCTCCTGAGAAAAAACTTCTTAATCAGAACTTTGTAACAGATACAAATGCTAAAATAGCTCCTATCACATAAAAGAAAAATTCAAATGTATTAAATTAAAAATTTGCAAGTAGATTTTTATGTTAGCATACACCTTGGCATCTCTTGCTTTTTATCCAATATTGTCTCTTAGATTGAAACATACATGATTTTTATTTCAAATAGTACTATCATTTCTACAATATCCCATTAGCTGGATAGATTGCCATTATTTATGTGATTGACACTTAGGCTAGCCTTCTTACATTTCTCCTACTAAGAATAAAATTCTGACTGGATATGAGCTTGATCAATTTACTTTGATTTTTGATAGCAAGCAGAAGCTATCAGTATCAGGGAGTTAAACCTGCCAGCACTTTCCACGGGGACTCACACCTTGGTTCTGTGAAGTTCTCAACATTTCTGCAACTATGATATGAACTCACAGCTTTTCCACCCCAATTTTGCTTTAGTACCTGATTCTTCCCCCTCTGTAACTTGTCTATAAATCATTATGTACTCAGTAAGGTATATATTTAGAAAATGAATTTTAGAAAATAAATATATAACTAGTTTTCTTTCTTTTCGATTATTTTTTCCTTGTCCTTTTCTGTTTTTCCTTCTTGGGTTGGTGTTTGTGAGATGATGTCACTATGTAGGCCAGAGTAGCCTGAAAGCGTCAATCCTCCTCTATATACCTCCTGAGAGCTAGGGTCACAGGTGTAAGCCACCACACCCAAGGTGAATTGTTAAAAAACTCTTCTGATAATTGATTTATTAAACAATTAGTTTTTCTATTGGTTCTGATGTCAACGGCACTGCATTAGATGGTAGCACAGTGTACATTATTTTCTGAACAAAACAGCTATACTCAGTACAGTCACCAACATATTAAATGCATCAGCGAGAAGAAATCTTGAGTGAGAAGACCTGTTTCCTTTTATATACTAAGCTGAAAACCCTACTGAATCAGAACCTAAAGATCATTCATTTAGGTTTTCTTTAATTTCCTCCTCCTTCTCCTCCTCCTCCTTCTTCTTTTTTTTTTTTTTTTTTTTTTTTTTTTTTTTTTTTTTTGGTATTTTCCTGAAAAAAAACATTAATTTCACAAATCTTGGTTTAGGTTTGCTTGTGAGGTCTGGTGGGCTGCAGCCTGCCTCAGGTTTATTTTTAAACCTTTTAAAATGTAATTCATTCATAATTCTTTCGGGTTCTTCATAATTATAGATTAAACATTAATCACGTATTTCGAGTAAAATGATGTAGAAAGTATGTATACAATACCTGCATTCACTCTTTGATGAGATGCAGATTAATATGACCACTGCTAACTGGGATAAGCCACCAACACTCCCAGTGTAGGGAGAGTAGTGCTGCTTGATTGTGATTCTTTAATGTGTCTGAAATGAAATGTGTGAGAGTGAAATGCACAGCCACCAGAAGCAAGAATACGCAAAGAGAAGGTGGGCACTCAGGGAAAAATAATTCAGCGCCGAAAACCATTAACGTTTAGGAATGGGTTTTCTGACTTCTCATTTTCAGAGAGGAGAAGGCAGCAATGTTCGTGAAGGGAAATGAAAGCAGAAATATGTAACCTTTAGTTTGGACTCAGAAATATATGAAATTGGCCCTCCATTTACAAGCTCCACATCTGTGGATTCAAACAATCGAGGATTGTAAATATTTCTAAAATTCTAGAATGTTCCAATGTGTAAACTTCCCCTTGCTTGATGATGAATGTTCATGAGTGGAGGCATGGGACACCCTGTAAAAGGCTCACTCATTTCCAGAATCTTACTGTCTCAACATTACATAGTATAACTGTAATTTCCATAGCATGTACATTATATATTGTAAGAAATCCAGGGATGATTAAAGTATATAAAAGATGTAAATTATATCCATATACAGTTTTATTTATATAAGATACTTGAGTATTAACTAATTTTTGTATTCACAAGAGGTCTTGAAGCCCATGCCTCACAGATAAAATGAGAGACAGCTGTACAAATAAAATGTGTGCCAGTAAAAATATGCTTTCATGTTGACAATTTAAATCCAGTAAAATATGTGAAGGATACAAGTTTTACTTTTCAATTTGATAACAATATGTACTTAGTCATACTAATGATTAAAAAGAACAAGAAACAATTATTTAAAATTTGATCAAGTTTTCATCTCTTTCTGTCCATTTCTGCCATTTCAACAAGTCCTTCCACAACAGATTCTGAGTAGAGACAGGTCAGCTCTGATGATTGTCCCTGTCACTTGTTCTGGTGTGCTAATGAAGTTATCATATGATTGGCAGATCAGCCACTACCCCATGTATTCTATAGACTCTAGTGTAATGTCCTTGATACTCTGTTCCTTTATCTTCTGGTTATGCAGAAAGGCTTCTCAAGCCCAAGTGCTTATCCTTTTTCTTGCACTGCTATTCTGAAAACTCAGACTCATGGAAAACTGTTGATGCAATATATGTTATCTTTCTAAGTTATCTAATAGTGTGTTGGAAATAAACATGAGCAAAGAAAAAAAAGCCTTGCAAAATATGTTGAACTTGCTAGGCATTTGTGGCGCACACCTTTAATCCCAGCACTCGGGAGGCAGAGGCAGGCGGATCTCTGTGAGGTTGAGGCCAGCCTGGTCTACAAAGCAAGTTCTAGGAAAGGTGCAAAGCTACACAGAGAAACCCTGTCTCGAAAAACAAAACAAAAAAATGTTGAACTCCAATGATAAGGAAAATGAAAAAGAAAATCCAAGTCAGTTTAACATATACTGACATTTGTAAGATTAATAAAATGGTTTGAAGTATAATTGGAAAGAAATAAACCAAATTAAGACAAGCAAGTCTCTCATCAAGGAAGGCCATGCACCTGCAAAATAAGTTTGTCTCTAGAACAACCAAGTCCCTCTTTTTCTTCCAATGACAGAAAACACAAAGAACTCAAGGGAGTGTAGCTTCAAAAGTGTCATGTCCTAATTCTGACTGAGGGAGAGCTCAAATTGGATAAGAGAACAATTCAGATGAAATACACATGGGTGACTGATTGCCTTCAGTACTAGAATATATACAAGAATTTCTTGAATACTCAAGGTCTTTGTACTCTCCCTTTTCTAGTTCTTGTCAAACTAGTACAAGCAGTACACCATATATCTACCTGCTTGCACTGCTTTGCTTCTTCTCCACTACAAAAAAAAAAAAAAAAAAAGACACCAATAGACCAAGAAGGGAATGAGCATAAATATAATGATAAAAATATTGGCATGTTTTATGAATCAATTTCTCAGGATTCTGAAAACAAAATTATATAGCAATGTGTCCTAGTTTATTCTCTGTTGCTCTGTTGAACACCATGACCAAAGGCATCTTGGGGTGGAAAAAGGTTATTTCATCTTATACATCAGAGTTAATCATGAAGGGAAGTCAGAACAGGTGATCAAGGAAGAAACCTGGAGGCAGAAGCTGACACAGAGGCCATGGAGGAATGCTGCTTTTTTATTTGTTCCCCATGGCTTCCTCAGCTTGCTTTCCTATACACCCCAGGACTACATTTCCAGGCATGTAACTGCCCACAGAGGGCTAGGACCAGCCATATCAATCACTAATCAGGTAAGTACCCACACAGACTTATAGACAATACGATGGAGGTAAGCCCTCAATGAGGTCATTCTCCCAAGATGACTCTAGCTTGTGTCAAGTTGACAAAATAATAACCAGCATACAATGCAAGAATAATTTATTTAAGAAAAGTAGTTAAACATTAGTAAGAAGAGGAATTTTTGTTCCATTTCTTCTTGCTATCATCCTGTCCTCTTATAGACTATATGGACATATATTACAACCCATACTCCTTGCACCTGTTATGAGGTAGCAGATGCTACCTGAGTCAATGGACAGCTGTGCAGACAAAACAGAGACTAATCAAAAAGCCTGGGAAGAAAGGCAGAAGAATGAGAAAGTTTGAGGAATACAAGTTCTTATCTAAAACTCAGGAGTTAGAAGCCACAGGTAGGCCCAGGCCATTCATATCCTCAGTAAATATCTATCAGAACCATAAAGCTCTCACCTCTCGCTGCCTTACTGTCTCTTCTTAAATAAAAATGATAGGTGGCTATCTCTTCAGTGAATGCTGAAGACATTCCCTAAAGCACACAGAGCTTCCTTTTGATAATACGATCACTTGCTTGTTTGCTTGGTTTCTTCAAAAGCATTTAAGGAAATTATCTTCTAAGTTAGTGGTTCTCAACCTTCTTAATGCTATGAACCTTTAATGCAGGTCCTCATGTTATGCTGACCCTCGACCACAAAATTATTTCATTACTATTTCATAATTGTGATTTTGCTACTGCTGTGAATTGTGTTGTAAATATCTGATATGCAGAATATCTGATACACAACCCCCAAAGGTGTCACAACCCACAGCTTGAGAACCACTGTCTAAGCTCTTGCTTGCTAAGCTGGTGGAATGAATACTCCAGCAGTTATGAATGACAGGCAACAGCATTTTACAAAATACTTCTCTATAGTTATTAAACAAAAATGGCTACAATATATAGTAAGGCCAATTCCATGGGTGTAAATAAAATTTTCAGAGTTTCACATCAAAATGTTAAAAATGTCTATTGTAAACAAATTTTTTGAGGCATGACAGGAGGTAAGAAAATGTGACTTCTATGTAGAAAAAGGGTACCAGTAGAAGCGATACCCCAAAGACTAGTACATGTATTTACCTGGCAAAGATTTGAAATCTGCTATTTTAAAACATGTTCAGAGTTAAGAAAACCATGTCCACAGAACTAGAGATGCAGGGAACTGATACTGGAAACAAAGCTGTGGAAAGAAGCCAAGCAAAGACTCTAGACTCCATTTTCCAAATGAGGGAATATTTCAGATATTCAACATGAAAGTTACACTCATTAATATCCTACTAGTCTCAACAGAAAAGTGTTTCAAAAGTTTAAGTTTAGCCGAGGGGCTTCAGTTTTATCATTGTCGATGTTTGTGCTGATGAAGCTCCACTAATGATGGTTGTTTTCATTTCTGGTGCATAGTTGTTAATTTTTGTGTCCACTGTCCTTTGGATTTTTCTGTAAACTCAGTATCTGACCCACTTTCTCACTTTAGCTTTTGTGTTTTTCTGATTTTTTCCTGTTGTTCTACATAAGAGCTCTTGCTACATCTAATCATTTTCATGTTTCACATTGTGCAAATTTATTCTCCCTCTGTTCTTCACATTTTAATTATAAGACAGTTTCATTTATGTTACAGAAGTTTTAAATGATGACTTGGTCAAATTTGTCATTTTTCTAATATAATTTGTATATTTTGAAACTGACTTGAAAATCCTTCATGAACTCAAGTTTATAGTCACAATTGGTAGTTTTAAAGTTTTATGTTATACATTTATCTCTTTAAAACAAATAACTTCACTGACATCTTTAAACAAGAACACAATTAGTAAATTAGCCTTCTAACGATGCTATTCAAATTGTCTATGTGCTTGTGTGGTATTTTGAATGTAATTGGCCCCCATAATCTCCTTGGGAGTAGCACTATTAGAGAGTGGCTTTGTTGGAGTGGGTATGGCCTTGCTGGAGGAAGTTTGTCAGTGTAGGGGTTTGAGGTTTCCTATGCTCAGTAGTGTCAGTCAACTTCCTGTTGAGTGCAAGATGTAGTACTCTCAGCTACTCCTCCATTCACATCTGCTTGCATGGTACCATGCTCCCCACCGTGATGATAATGGATTGAAACTCTAAAACTGTTAGCAAGCCATCCCAATTAAATGTTTTACTTTATGAGGGTTGCCATGGTCATAGTGTCTTCTCACAGCAATAGAAGCCCTAAGGACAGTTTGATATCATTTTATGTGCTCTTTTGGGTTTCAATAAGAGGAATATTAAACTTTTCTATTGTTAGGAGTTTATTTTGTCAATTTGATCAGTCATTTCTTTGAATAGTTCGTGTTCCATGGAAATGCAAGTATTAGTTAATTCATTATTCTTGAATGGGGTACTTTTGCGTAGAGTTCTGTGGTTTTACTTTATCACCAGTATACATTTGGGAAGTACTGTGACCCTACCCACCCTCTTTTGGTTAAGATTTTTGATACACTTTGGCTTTATTGGTTTCATTCTCTTATGTGATTTATTTTTGTGTGCATTTGTATGTATGTGTTTTAATGAGCAGCTGTTTGCTAATTATGCTCCAGAAACTCTCTTGCATGACTTACAAGTATTTACCAAATTTGCATTAACCTTTAAATGTACTTTTAAGTGGCATATAGTTTAATTTCTATATAGTACTGTTTTACAATAGATAGAAATTATCTCCTCAAAGGTTTTGCAATACTGATGCTTTGGGGAACTCACTACTAACATCCCATTATGGATTCTGTCAAATGCCTTTCCTGTGTCTAGTGAGATGATCATGTGGTTTTTTTCTTTGAGTTGGTTTATATGGTGTATTACATTGATGGACTTTTGTATGTTGAACCACCCTTGCATCCCTGGGATGAAGCCTACTTGATCATGGTGGATAATTGTTTTGATGTGTTCTTGGAGTCTGTTTGCCAGTATTTTATTGAGTATTTTTGCATCAATGTTCATGAGGGAGATCAGTCTGTAGTTCTCTTTATTTGTTGCATCTTTGTTTGGTTTAGGAATCAGGGTAATTGTAGCCACAGAGAAGGAATTTGGTAATATTCCTTCTGCTTCTATTGTGTGGAACAAGTTAAAGAGTATTGGTATTAAGTCTTCTTTGAAGATCTGGTAGAATTCTGCAGTGAAACCATCAGGTCCAGGGCTTTTTTTTGGTTGGGAGACTTTTAATGACTGATTCTATTTCCTTAGGGGTTATTGGACTATTTTAATAGTTTATCGGTCTTGATTTAACTTAGGTATGTGGTACCTATCCAGAAAATTGTCCATTTCTTTTAGATTTTCCAGTTTTGTGGAGTAGAGGTTTTTAAAGTATGACCTGATGATTCTCTGGATTTCCTCATTGTCTGTTGTTTGTCTCCCTTTTCATTTCTGATTTTGTTAATTTAGATGCTCTCTCTCTGTCTTTTGGTTAGTTTGGATAAGGGCTTGTCTATCTTGTTGATCTTCTCAAAGAACCAACTCTTTGTTTCATTAATCCTTTGTATTGTTCTCTTTATTTCTATTTTATTGGTTTCAGCTCTCAACTTGATAATTTCCTGGCATCTGTTCCTCCTGGGAGACTTCGCTTCTTCGTGTTCAAGGGCCTTCAGGTGTGCTGTCAAGTCACTAGCGTGAGATTTGTCCAGCTTTTTTATGTGGACATTCAGTGCTATGAATTTCCCTCTTAGCACTGCTTTCATAGTATCCCATAAGTTTGGGTATGTGGTGTATTCATTTTCATTGATCTCTAAGAAGTTTTAAATTTCTTTCATTCTTTCTTCCTTAACCCTTTTGTGATTCAGTTGAGTATTATTCAGTTTCCATGAGATTGTAGGATTTCTGTAGATTTTTCTGTTCTTGAAATCTAACTTTAAACCATGGTGGTCTGATAGAACACAGGGGGTTATTACAATTGTTTTGTATCTGTTGAGATTTGCTTTGTGGCCCAGTATGCGGTTGATTTTAGAGAAGGTTCCATGGGGTGCTGAGAAGACGGTATATTCTTTTTTGTTAGGATGGAATGTTCTGTAGATATCGATTCAGTCCATTTGAGCCATAACATCGGTTAAGACCATTATGTCTCTGTTAATTTTCACTTTGGCTGATCTGTCCCAAGGTGAAAGTGGAGTGTTGAAGTCTCCCACTATTAATGTGTGGGGTTTTATATGTGATTTAAGCTTTAGTAATGTTTCTTTTATATATGTGGGTGCCATTGTGTTTGGGGCATAAATGTTCAGAATTGAGACTTCATCTTGGTGGATCTTTCCTGTGATGAGTATGTAATGTCCTTCATCATCTCTTTTGATTGATTTTAGTTTGAAGTCTATTTTGTTGGATATTAAGATGGCTACACAGACTTGCTTCTTAAGACCATTTGATTGGAAAGTCTTTTCCCAGCCTTTTATTCTTAGGAGGTGGCTGTCTTTAAATTTGAGGTGTGTTTCTTATATGCAGCAGGAAGATGGGTCCTGTTTTTGTATCCATTCTGTTAGTCTGTGTCTTTTTATAGGTGAATTAAGTCAATTGATATTAAGGGATATTAATGACCAGTGATTGTTTGTTCCTGTTGTTATTTCATTTTTTGGTGGTAGTATGTGTGTACTTCTCTTCTTTGGGGTTTACTGCTGTGGTGTTATCTATTGCCAGTCTTTCCATGGGTGTATCTGCCTTCCTTAGGTTGGAATTTTCTTTCTAGTGCTTTCTGTAGGGCTGGGTTTGTGGATAAGTGTTGTTTAAATCTGGTTTTGTCTTGGAAGGTCTTGTTCACTCCATCTACGATGATTGAAAGTTTTGCTGGGTATATTAGTCTAGGCTGGCATCCATGGTCTCTTAGTGTCTGCATTATATCTGTCTAGGTCCTTCCTTTCTCCATTGAGAAATCGGGTGTTATTCTGATGGGTTTGCTTTTATAAGTCACTTGGCCTTTTTCCTTTGCTGCCCTGAATATTCTTTCTTTATTCTGTATGTTTAGTTGTTTAATTATTATGTGGTGAGAGGACTTTTTTGGGGGGTATAGTCTGTTTGTTGTTCTATAGGCTTCTTGTATCTTCATAGACATTTCCTTCTTTAAATTGGGAAAGTTTTCTTCTATGATCTTGTTAAATATATTTTCTGTGCCTTTGAGTTGGTATTCTTCTCCTTCCTCTATCCCTATTATTGGTAGGTTTGGTCTTTTCATGGTGTCCCAAATTTCTTGGACATTTTGGGTTATGATTTGTTGGCTATTACAAACAATGCTGATATGAACATAGCTGAGCAAATGCCCTGTGGTATGATTGAGTATTCCTTGAGTATATGCCCAAGAGTGCTACAGCTGGATTCCCAATTTTCTAAGGAAGTGCTATATTGATTTCCAAAGTGGCTGTACAAGCTTGCTTTCCCACCAGCAGTGGAGGAGAGTTCCCGTTGCCCCACATCCTCTCCAGCATAAGCTGTCTTCTGTGCTTTTAATCTTAGCCATTCTGACAGGTGCAAGGTGGTATCTCAGAGACGTTTTTATTTGCATTTCCCAGATAATTAGGGATTTGAGCAATTTCTTAAATGTCTTTCAGCCATTTGAACTTCCTCTGTGGAGATTTCTCTGTTTAGTTCTATAGCCCATTTCTTAATTGGAGTGTTGGCCATTTTGATATCTAATTTTTTGAGTTCTTTATATATTCTGGATGTCAGCCCTCTGTCAGATGTTGGGTTGGTGAAGACCTTTTCCCATTCTGTAGGCTGTCGCTTTGTCTTGTTGACCATGTTCTTTGCTCTACAAAAGCTTCTCAGTTTCAGCAGGTCTCATTGATTGATTGTTTCTCTCAGTGTCTGTGCTAGTGGTGTTATATTTAGAAAGTGATCTCTGGTGCCAATGCATTCAAGACTACTTCCTACTTTCTCTTCTATCAGGTTCAGAGTAACTGGATTTATGTTGAATTCTTTGATCCACTTGGATTTAAGTTTTGTGCATGGTGACAGATATGGATCTATTTGCAGCCTTCTACACATGACATCCAGATATGCCAGAACCATTTGTTGAAGATGCTTTCTTTTTTCCATTGTACATTTTTGGCTTCTTTGTCAAAAATTATATGTTCATTGGTGTGCGGGTTAATATCAGGGTCTTCAATTCGATTCCATTGGTCCACATGTTGGTTTTTATGCCAGTACCAAGCTGTTTTTATTACAGTAGTTCTATAGTAGAGCTTGAGATCAGGGATCGTGATGCCTCCAGAAGTTGTTTTATTGTACAGGATTCTTTTGGCTATCCTGGGTTTTTTGTTTTTCCATATGAAGTTGAGTATTATTCTTTCCAGATCTGTGAAGAATTGTGTTGGTAATTTGATGGGGATTGCATTGAATCTGTAGATTGCTTTTGGTAAGATTGCCATTTTTACTATGTTAATCCTGCTTATCCATGAGTATGGGAGGTCTTTCCATTTTCTGACATCTTCTTCAATTTCTTTTTTCAGGGACTTAAAGTTCTTGTCATATAGGTCCTTCACATGCTTAGTTAGAGTAACACCAAGGTATTTTATATCATTTGTGGCTATTGTACAGGGTGATGTATCTCTGATTTCCTTCTCAGCCTGTTTGTCTATTGTACATAGGAGGGCTACTGATTTTTTTGAGTTGATCTTGTATCCTGCTATGTTGCTGAAGGTTTTTATTAGCTGTATCAATTCCTTGGTTGAATTTTTGGCGTCACTCATGTATACTAACATGTCATCTGCAAATAGAGGAAACTTGACTTCTTCCTTTCCAATTTGTATCCCCTTAATCTCCTTATGTTGTCTTATAGCTTTGGCTAGAACTTCAAGTACTATATTGAATAAGTATGGGGAGAGGGGACAGCCTTGCCTTGTTCCTGATTTTAGTGGTATTGCTTTGAGTTTCTCTACATTTAATTTGATGTTGGATGTTGGCTTGCTGTAGATTGCCTTTATTATGTTTAGGTATGTTCCCTGTATTCCTGGTCACTCCAAGACCTGGATTTTGTATACCATTTTTTGATTATAACCCCAGGCACTCACCTCTGATCCAGATGGGAGTTCCAGGGTGGATGGGAGCTGGGGGTTGGTCTCTGAGTTTCAGGAAGTGGCTGGGGTCTTGGGCATATGTGTGTGGGGGCAGGGTGTGGTCCAGATGGGATTTCTGGATCGGATGGGACCTGGGGGCTGCTCTCTGAGTCTCAGGAAGTGGCTGGGATCTCAGGCCTTTTTTTTTTTTTTGAGACTGGGTTTCTCTGTGTAGTTTTGCACCTTTCTGGCACACTCACTCTGTAGCCCAGGTTGGCCTTGAACTCACAGAGATCTGCCTGCCTTTGCCTCCTGAGTGCTGAGATTAAAGGCATGTACCCTTACCACCCGACAACATTGCACATATTTAAGTAACTAAAAATTTTGGTTTCTGGTGAAGAAAGTTTTTTAATTGTGAAGTATGTGGTCAAAAATTGAATTTCAGGCTGGTGGCAGTGCTGCACACCTTTAATCCCAGCACTCAGGAGGCAGAGGCAGGAGGACCTCTGTGACAAGGCCTGTCTGGTCTACAGAGCGAGATCCAGGACAAGCACCAAAACTACACTGAGAAATCCTGTCTTGAAACCCCCACCCCAAAATAAATAAATAAATAAATAAATAAATAAATTCATTTTTCTTCCAATTAGATATTTAAAATTTAAAAACTTTTAATAACAGGCTTTGATAATTAAACGTCATTATTTTCTGATGTGTGTGAATGTATAGTAACTACCTTTCTTTCAGAACATTTACTTGTAACTGAAAGAGTTGCAGAGTTATTGAATGTTCATGCATACAATTTGAGATATTTCCTCCCCAGAATTCAAGTTGAAATACATTGTTGAAGTATGCCAAGTGTGACACAAAATGACACTCTTTGTATTTATTTTTATTAGAAATAAAATATTAAAAATAACCTTCCTATACATAATTATAAATATTTGGCATGGATATAGATGGCTCTGTAATGCTTCTAGCAAAATCTGCATTGAGTATCTCTATTTTTATGTCCACTACTTAGCATCTGTTATTCTTGTCTTGACATGTGTAGTTGGAAATTTCTCTGGTCCTGCCTTGACCAGCAGTCTGGACAAATCTCTTCCATCCATGGGTCCCACAGCTGCTTATAAAATAATCACTCAGAGGCTTATATTAATTACAGACTGTATGCTCTATGGCTTCAGCTTCTTACTAGCTAGCTCTTTCATCTTAAATTAATCCATATCTGTTAATCTATATGTTGTTATGTAGCTGTGGCGTTACTGGTCTGCTGGCATCTTGTTGCTCCTTGGGCTGCAGGCCGTCCTCTCCTCGACTTCACTCTTCTTTGTTTTGTCTTCAGTTTGAATGTACTGCCTAAGCTTATCCTTCACTGCCATAGGCCAATGCAGCTTTATTTATTATACAATGGGAGCCACACATATTCACAGTATACAGAAAGACACCCCACAGCAGACATATGTGGTATCTTTTGTCATACTGTTGCAAAGAAGGTAGCCTGGATCTTCCTCAAATACTTCTCCTTTATAGCACATACAATGTACTTTATTTTCATTCTCCAAAGATACACATAGAAGAAGAATTACAAGCTGAAGATTATACCCATGTTTACATTTACTTAAAGAATACCAAAGAGTTCTCCATTGTACATTCCACCACTGGTACAGCAGAGTTTCTCTATAACCTGTAGACATAGGATGTCCTTTTCCCATAGAGTATCTTTAAAAAAAGTACCATGTGGTAGCAACTGTTTATCTTTTATTAATGAAACTTTAATTGCTATTTGATTTTTCTACTTAATTATATTTCCTTTTTATATTTTTGAAAGTTCAGTTTTGTCCTGACCTGCAGAAGCTCTTTATGTACAAAGATACTAATTCTTTGTTTGTCTAGTGTGTCTACAATTTCTCTTTTTGTTTTGCTGAGACATTTTCAAGAGGAGTTTTAGCATCTTACAGTGTGAGTAGACTTTGACTTGATTTTCTTCAAGTTATTGGGGCTTAATTGAAACATTTTCTTTGTTGCAATATTATAAAAATACTCATTTTCCCCTTAAACTGTATTCATTTTTACATGATACCTTTGATGCAAATATCATTAACTTATGTTGGTCTTAAGTTAATTCTAATTTTAAGTTAATTTTCTCTTTTGTTATCAGTTTTTTCAGCACTAGTTGTTGATTACTAGGTCTATGCCTATGAATGTTCAGTGTACTCCTCTCACACATCAAGAGCTTCTGTTTGTGTGAGGCTTTGTGTGCTTAGTTAGTTCTATAAGAATGTCAGTCCCTAGTCCAATACCACCATATCATAGTTAGACAATGTTCTAATAAGCCTAATACCTGAACAATTATATTTATTTCTCATTACTATTTTTGTTTAATATAGGTCCTTTTAATGAGTATTTAAATTTTATAATTAACTTTCCAATCTTATAAAATGATGTATAGATTGGACTGAAATTTTTAATAAAATTGCAAATAACATATATTTCCAAGACTATAGTTCTTAATCTATGAGTATAATATGTTAATTCATAAAGTCTTGGTTGATGTTATCATTTTCTCCATAAAGGTGCTACAATTTTGTAGGATTTATACTGATATTCTTGCATTTTTATATTACTATAAATTGTTTATATTTTAAATCTTAATTTCCTGTCTTCTCATCATGTATAAAAACTGAACAGCTGATTCAATAGATATGATTCTATCATATCTAGATTATTGTTCTCATTAGTTCTGTGTAGTCTTTTGCATTTACTATGAGGATGTTTTCTGTGGCATTTATGTTTACATCTTGTTTCATCTTTCTGTGTTTATGGGAACTCCATTGCAATCTTGGTTAGAACCAATCATCTTATACAATCAAAGCACAGATGTTCATATATGGAAATATCACTGTAAAATAACAAATGTGAACAATTTGTAATAATTAAAATTTTCTTTTTGAATTTTTTTCTCATGTAGTCTAGGCTCATTAGAGTAATTATCTCAGATTTTAGTCTTTCTTCTTTTCAAATAAAATACTTCATGGCTTTGACTGTATTTACAAGTACCACATTTTTGCTCCATGGTAGTTACCTGGCATTAATCAGCATTAAATGGTTCTAATATGAGGCAAGAGAAACATGACTCTAAATCCAACCTGGGGCACAGAGTGATACTCTGTCTAGAATTCTACTTTCCACTGTAGTTTATCTTGACTAATTGGTCTCTAAAATATGATTGTAAATGTTTAAATACTACCTTTTTTTTTTTCATCTTTGGTCAATATGTATTTGTATCACCATACAGTACCTCTTTAATTTAGTCAACCTCTTCTGCCATATACTCTATTTTTTCCTGACTTTGTTTAGCTGTATTAAGTTTTAATTTTTATAAATTGTGGGCCTGGAATAGGCTTTTTGTCCTTCTTTTGTCATTCCCATGTTCTCAGATTTCATACATTTCTTTTTTAAACTTTTATTTAAATAACTTTTTTTCATTTATTTTTACGTACCAACCACAGTTTCCCCTCCCTCCTCTTCCCCTCCCCCCCATATATACATTCAGAAAGGGGCAGGCCTCTCATGGGCTTGAACAATTGAACAAAGCATTGCACACCAAATTGAGGCAGGACTCAACTTCTTACTATTGTTTCAAGGCTGGGCAAGGTAATCCAGCATGGGAAACAGGTTACCAAAAGCCAGCTAAGCACCAGGGACATGTCCTGATCTCACTGCTAGGAGCTTTACAAAGAGACCAAGCTACACAACTGTCACACACATGCAGAGGGCCTAGGTTGGTCCCGTGAAGGCTTCCTAACTGTTGGTCCAGAGTCTATAAGCTTCCATCAGCTCAGGTCAGCTGTCTCTGTGGGTTCCCCTGTCATGACCTCCCTGGCTCATATCATCCCTCCTCTCTTTGTTTGGCAAGACTCCTGGAGCTCATCCCAGTGCTTGGATGTAGATCTCTGCATCTGCTTCCATCAGTTATTGGATAGAGAATCTCTGATGACAATTAATGTAGTCATCAATCTGATTACACTACTGGCCAGCTCAGGCACCCTTCTCCACTATTGCTAGGAGACTTAGCTGGAGTTATCCTTGTGGATTCCTGGCAGTTTCCCTGGTACCAGGTTTCTCCCTAATCCCAAAATGCTCCCTCCCATAAAGACATCTCTTTTCTTACTCTGTCCCTCTAGTCTGCTCCTAACTGGCCTCCTGCATCCAGCCTGCCCTAGCTACTCCCTCAATTCCCATCCCCCTATTCCTCCCACCCATGCCCCCAGTTTACCCAGAAGATATATTCTGTTTCCTCTTGCCAGAGAAATCTATATATCCCTCTTTGGGCACTCCTTATTATTTAGCCTCTATGGGGCTGAGGATTGTAGGTTGGTTATCCTATACTTTACTCCTAATATCCATTTATGGGTGAGTACATACTATGTTTGTCTTTCTGGGTTTGGGTTACCTCAGTCAGAATGATTTTTTTCTAGTTCCACTGAAGCCCTCCTATATACAAATGATAAGCAGGCTGAGAAAGAAATCAGAGAAACAACACCCTTTACAATAGCCACAAATAATATCAAATATTTTGGGGTAACTCTAACCAAACAAGTAAGAGACCTGTATGACAAGAACTTTAAGTCTTTAAAGAAAGAAATTGAGGAAGATATCATAAGATGGAAAGATTTCCCATGCTTTTGGATGGGGAGATTAACACAGTAAAAATGGCAATCTTACCAAAAGTGATCTATAGAGTCAATGCAATCCCCATCAAAATCCCATATGATCTTCACAGACCTCAAAAGAATAATACTCAACTTCATATCT
Organism: Onychomys torridus; assembly: GCF_903995425.1. Lineage (NCBI taxonomy): Eukaryota > Metazoa > Chordata > Mammalia > Rodentia > Cricetidae > Onychomys > Onychomys torridus. The sequence continues at coordinate 133,503,826 of NC_050443.1, forward strand.
GAAATAAAAACCCAGGCTAGCTAAAATAATCATGTTCAATAAAGGAAAGTGTGGAGGTATTACCATCCCTGACTTCAAGCTATATTATAGAGCTATAGTAATAAAATCAGCTTGGTATTGGTATAAAAGTAGACATATGGATCAATGGAATTGAATTGAAGACCCTGACATAAATCTACATACCTATGAACACCTGATTTTTGACAAAGAAGCCAAAATTATATGGAAAAAAGAAAGCATCTTCAACAAATAGTGCTGGCATAACTGGATGTCAACATGTAGAAGAATGCAAATAGACCCATATGTATCATCATGCACTAAACTTAAGTCCAAGTGGATCAAAGACCTCAACATAAATCCAGTTACACTGAACCTGATAGAAGAAAAAATGGGAAGTATTCTTGAACACATTGACACAGGAGACTACTTCCTGAATATAACACCAGTAGCACAGATACTGTGATTGACAATTAATAAATGGGACCTCCAAAACTGAAAAACTTCTGTAAGGCCAAGGACACAGTCAATGAGACAAAATGGTACCCTACAGAATGGGAAAAGATCTTCACCAACCCCACATTTGACAGAGGACTGATGTCCAAAATATATAAAAAAATCAAGAAACTAGACATCAAAATATCAAAGAACTTAATTTAAAAAATGGAGTACAGATGTAAACAGAGAATTCTCAACAGAAGAATCTCAAATGGCTGAAAGACATTTAAGGAATTGCTCAACATCTTTAATCATCAGGGAAATGCAAATCAAAATGACTCTGAGATACCATTTTTTCTTTATTATTATGTGTTTTAATTTTATACATCAGTCATGGATTCCCCTGTCCTCCCCCCTCCCGCCCTCACCACCCCCTTCCCCCCAGCCCCTCCCCTCCATTCCCATACCCTCCAGGACCAAGACACCCCTGGGGATTCATTTAAACCTGGTGGATTCAGTACAGGCAGGTCCTGTCACCTCCTTCCAGACTGAGCAAAGTGTTCCTGTGTAAGCCCAAGGTTCCAAACAGCCAGCTCATGCACTAAGGACAGATCCTGGTCCCACAGACTGGATGCCTCCCAAACAGATCAAGCTATTCAATTGTCTCATTTATCCAGAGGGCCTGATCCAGCTGGGGGCTCCACAGCCTTTGGTTCATAATTCATGTGCTTCCATTTGTTTGGCAATTTGTCCCTGTGCTTTTTGCAATCTTGGATTCAACAATTCTTGCAGTCCCTCCTCTTTCTAGACAGTTGGACACCTGGAGCTCCACCTGGGGCCTGGCTGAGGATCTATGCATCCACTTCCATCAGTTATTGGATGAGAGTTCCAAGATGACTGCTTAGGGTGTTTAGTCATCTGATCACCAGACTAGGTCAGATCAGGCTTTTTCTTGACCATTGCCAGCAGTCTACAGAGGATATACCATTGTGGATTTCTGGGGACCTCTCGAGCACTCTGCCTATTCCTGTTCTCATGCTGTCTTCATTTATCATGGTCTGTTATTCCTCATTCTCCCTTTCTGTTCTTGATCCAGCTGGGATCTAAGCTTTCTTTCCCTCAAATCTTGCCCTTCATTACTCCCACTGTCATCCAGGTTGTTCATGTAGATCTCATCCATTTCTCTGTCATTGGGTGATCCCTGGGTTTTTCCTAGGGTCCTGTTTTCTAGGTAGCCTCTCTGGAGTTGTGTAGCAGTCTAGTCATCTTTGTTTTACATCTAGTATCCTCCTATGAGTGAGTACATACCATGTTTGTCCTTCTGAGTCTGGGTTACCTCACTCAGGATGATTTTTTTCTAGATCCATCCATTTGCCTGCAAACCTCATGATGTCATTGTTTTTCTCTGCTGAGTAGTAATCCATTGTGTATATGTACCATATTTTCATTATCCATTCTGAAGTTGAAGGGCATCTAGGTTATTTCCAGGTTCTGGCTATTACAAACAATGCTGATACGAACATAGCTGAGCAAATGCCCTTGTGGTATGATTGAGCATTCCTTGTGTATATGCCCAAGAGTGCTACAGCTGGGTCTTGGGGGAGATGGATTCCCAATTTTCTAAGGAAGCACCATGTTGATTTCCAAAGTGGCTGTACAAGCTTGCATTCCCACCAGCAGTGGAGGAGAGTTCCCCTTGCTCCACAGCTGAGATACCATTTTATACCTGTCATAATGGCTAAGATAAAAAACACTGATGACAACTTATGTTGGAGAGGATATGCAGTAAGGGGAACGAACACTCTTTCACTGCTGGTGGGAGTATAAACTTGAACAGCCACTTTGGAAATCAATAGGGTGTTTTTTTTTTTTTTTTCAGAAAATTAGGAATCAATGTACCTCAAGACCCAGTTATATCAATCTTGGACATATACCCAAAGGATGCTCAATTATACCACAAGGACATTTGCTCAACTATGTTCATAGTAGCATTATTCATAATAGCCAGAACCTGGAAACAACCTAGATGGCCCTCAATTGAAGAGTGGATAAGGAAAATGTGGTACATCTACACAATGGAATAGTACTCAGCTGTCAAAAAGCAACAAGCTCAAGAAATTTGCAGCCAAATGGATGGACCTAGAAAAAATTCATACATTTCTTACAGATAGTATGTCATAATGCCTTTCTTCATCATCTATCTAGTCATCTATCTACCCATACATCCATCTACCTAATAAATGCAAGCACAATCCATTCATTCATACATACACACATTATTCTGGACTGAGGTCCTGGCCTGAGGTTAAGAAGGGGTTGAAGCACACCTAAAACCTGGGATTTTCTCATTCTGAGAGCAGCAGAAGTCTGGCTGCCTCCCCCCCCCCACATTTGCCCAGGAGCCAGCAGACCCAAGTAGTTAAGTTTTTCGAGTTTGGACATGCTCCCTCCCATGCATGTCAAAACTGATAAGCTCATGGGGCTCTAAGGCTACAGGAACTGGTTGCTGCTTGTCTGACTTCTAAAATATCCATGCTGGAATTTCTCTATGACCTTATAAGGTCACTTCCATTGGCCCCTGTTTCCCATGAGTACACAAATGAAGAACCCTTGATGTTCTTGCCCCAACTAATGACATACCACCAGATGAATCCAACCAGGCATTCTTCCTAGGATATAAATGTTCCTTGCACCCTCTGAAAAAACAAGCAGTCCACTGACACAGTCTCCTTGGTCATTTTTTTGCCCACTGAACTTGATGCTGCTTCAGATCTGCCTTTGCCCCACCCTTAACTAGCTCAGTTTCCCCTTCTCCCAATTGGGCTGTGCTCAATAAGTCCTACCATGCCAGGACCAAGTGGGCTCAAGCTCAACAATGGCCATTTTGGAAACATCATTATTTTAGTGAACTGCTATATATTTATCATTAAGTTGTTATTTGTAGATTCATTTCTAAATTTTTATCTCTATTATGTTCTTATGCTTTTTTCAACTTGTCTTTTGGTAATTATTTTATTTTTATATTTTTCTTTAGTTTTTTTATTTTAATGGCTGCTGTATATGAAAGATGGACAAGACATGTCTACTCTCTTACAAGTAATCTTAGACACTTTAACAACACACTTACTTTATCATATACTGGTTAGTCAATATGTTCAAATATGAGGGCCTGAGGTTTTTCCTTTAACTGCTCCAAACAATGCTTTGTCTGATGTTTCAGCTCCACCTTTAATAATTCTTAGTTTGCTCAATATTATTTTTGTGTAGTTAATAAAATCTATTGTACTTCTCCTTGTTTATGTTGCCTACTGGGCTGGGGGCACATGGACTTTACTGTAGTGGGGAGATGTACAGTACCAGAGTGAGGTGATTCATAGCTCACTTTGATCCTTATCATATTTCCTCTCTCTTTTGTCTACTAAGAAATGCCAATAATGTCTATTAGATGTTCACTACACATTCTTCACACACATTGATATGTCTAGGTATATTTTCATGTTGCAAGTCTTTCTCTGACCCACCAGCCAGCTCCCAAGTCATGACATGGAAATGTCTTATTAATTGTGAAAGTTCAGGTAGTAGCATAGGCTTGTTTCTAACTAGCTCTTATAACAAATTAACCCATTTCTATTAATTTACTTTCTGTCTCATGACTTTATTACCTTTACTCTGTAATGCCCATGCTACTTTCCTGCTTTCTTCATACCTGGCCATTGACTGCCTTTCTTCTTCCCAGTATCTTTTCTGCTCTAAAAATTCTGCCTGGCTATTGGCTGTTCAGCTTTTTACTAAACTAATTATAGTGACATATATTCACAGTGTACAAATGGTTATCCGCAACATTTGTCTTTTGTTTTCTCTTTGCTCAGTTATGTTTAACCTGCTGTTAAAACTTCTCATTGAAATCTTATTTCATGAAGTCTGATGTTTTATTTCTAAACATAATGTCTGCACTTTTTGTCCATAGCATCCTTATATTACTATTCTGATCCTCTTGGTATAGAATGAATCCTTTCTGTGTATATATTTTCATTATAGGCTTTATTATGTGATGTTCTTAGGAATCCAATGTTTTTATTTGTTAGTTTTTTAGTTTAAAGTTTTTAAAAAATGTTTTATGATATTTAATGGAGGGTTCAGCCTTAATAGGGTCACTTCAAATAAGAATTTATGAAGTATGAAGTATGTTAGAATGAAGGCTTTCAGAAGAGTGATATGTTTATTTTTTTCTGGATGACCCATAGCTATTACAGGCTATGGGTCCATTATATTATAGAACAGCTTATGATTTTAATCTCAAACCATGTGACAATAACCCTTCATTATAAAGTTTTATGGGAGGTATCTACACCCCTTATGTGGGACCATGGTGTAACAGATAAAAAGCTTTCTTCCTTTCTCCTAAGAACACATTCTTCCAAAAGCTAGTGTGGCTCTACATTTGAATTCTTCACCCCTTCTGATTAGACTGTCATTTCCCATCCTGTCCTTCACATCACTACAACTACAGAATCACACCCTGCTCCTCTCCATTGCTTCAGAAACAATTGCCCTTATCTCAGGTTCTCGTTCCTATTTCTTTCATTTTTAGTCCCTAAAGACATTCCTATTTGAGATTTTAATTATACTTTTAAAGAAATGTTTGCTATATTTATCTATAACATGTGGTTTTTAAATTGTAGTTTTATATTATCTAGAATTATCTTTAAATGCATAAAATTATTGTTTTAGTAAACATTAATTAATTTTGTAAGCATTTTCTTAAGTTTGTGCCTATTGCTACATTTTACATGCTGTTTCTTTTCTCTTAGACATTCCTTACAGTGCATAACCATTATTTCAAGACTGTTGAAGGTCTGCAGGAAATCTAATTTAGTAGGTCATTATACTAACTTAATTCTTGAATGTCAGTTTAGCTGCATATTTAATTTTGACTTCACTGTTTATTTTTCTCCAATACTTTGCTTTGAACATGTTGCTTCATTATTTTCTGATATCTATTGTTAATAGAAACCTATCCTTCTTGTCACTTTACTACATAATTGAAAAAGAAAAATTAAGATATGAAGCTGTATTCTTAATTGAACCCCAAGTTTCTAAAAAGTATTTGTACAAGATTTCTTCGCTATCTAACACCTAACTTCTGACGAGAATTCAGACTGGGAGGGGATGCCCTTTCTTTGAAATTATTGAGCTCCTAGAATCCAGATTGCAAGTAGTGTGTCAAATACATCACTTTGGAAATTTAACTTAATAATATTATGCCAAGAGCAAGAAGTTTTCATTGCTAGATTTCATATTAAAATGAAATTAATATACAAGTTCAAATTTTTAATAAAATACTATTGTTTTTTGAAAAACATGCATGTTTTTAAAGAATTACAACTTATAGGTAAAGTCCATTTTATGCTGTTTTAATAATAAAGTGCCAAGCAATTTATCATTTACTTATTTATATTTGATTATGTGTGTGTAGGCATGTACACATGAATATGGGTGGCTATGGAGGCCAGAAGTGCCAGATCCTGATACTGGAATTATAAGTGGTTGTGAGTCACCCCAGGTGGGTATGGACTCAGGTCCTCTACAAGAGCACAAGAGCAGCACATGCGCTTAACCATGGAGTCATCTCTCCAGTCCCCAAGCAATTTATTATGAGGAAATAAAGCTGAGGAACAATCACTTGTTTGTTGCTGTACATCTTTGTAGTTTCTCAAGAGTGTTTTGATCTGAGTATTGCCTTTTTGTTTAAAAAAAAAGAGTCCAAGTTATTGATAACAAAGAGGTACTACATTTCTGATTAAAACTCAAAATCTACATGCATAATAACTCTTTCTAGTAGCTAGTTTAGGATAGTGTTGTTTGTTTTTAATTTTGACAATGGACAGACAGCTTCTCTGCAATTTTTTCTCTCATCTAAATAAATGCAGCCTGCATAGTACCTTTTTGGTATTTCTGTCACTGTTTGAAGTAAATGGTTCACTCTGAGCACTCTTTATACAAATAGGGTACTGAGGCCAGATGTCAATGACAGGTATCTTCCTCAGTCACTCTTTACCTTAGAGTTTTTTGGGGGGAGGCAGGAGCTCTAACTGAATGTAGAGCTCAAGCATTCAGCTAGACTGACTAGGGTCAAGCCACAGGGATCTAGTACTGGGATCACCAGTGTGCACCATCACGTCCACCTTTTTATGTGGATGCTAGGATTCAAGTTCAGGGCCCTATGCTTGTCCAGCAACTACTTTACCAGCAGAGGTACCTCACCAGGCCTGGATCTGTTCTTTTTTTTTTTTTTCTTCTCCTTTTTCGGACAGGTTTTCTTTGTGTAACAGTCCTGGTTGTCCTAGAACTCATTTTGTAGACCAGGCTAGCCTCTAACTCACAGAGATCCACCTCCCAAGTGTGGGATTAAAGGCTTGTGCCACCACTGCCTGGCCTCTGGATCTGTTCTTTATTCTTCCTCTTACTTAACATTTATATTACTGTTTACATTTAATTCCTTATTGTTTGTATTGTTCAAATTCTTTTCTCTCCTAACTATGACTGCCTCTGTCTACTCAGGCTTCCTTGTCTCTAGAAGCCTTACCTGAGCTACCCTCATTCCCCAGGTAATCAATTTTTCTAGGTCTTCCCGGTCACTTTCACTCACTTTCTCACTTCTATCATTATACAATGGCAGATTATAAAGGAGACCAAATTATCATCCTCTTTTAAGTTAAGTGCTTTTAACAAACTAAAGACAACAAGACTTCCTATTTTTGCATTTAAAACTCGGTGCATCTCACATAATTATCAATCCCTTTTAAATTAAGTGCTTTTAACAAACTAAAGAAAACAAGACATCCTATTTTTACATTTAAAACTCGGTGCATCTCACATTTGGGGAGCACGCCACCTTTAGTAGGAAACCCACATAAGTGTGCTAAAACTTTTGTTACTGTTAACATTATTAAACTTTCTGTTCTTTTTGCCAAGGTGAATTGAAGTTATCCAGTATTTTGTTCTTTTCAATAGAAGACTAAAACTTTGTGAGAAGCTTTAAGGGAAAAGGGGTGGGGGCTCTTGTATAACAAGTACAGCTTGAATAAGCAATATTTTTACATGAGAATTTCTGGCTCAATATAAGAAAGAATATTTTATAGCTCCAAATAGAAATCTGAATTCCTTCAAACTGATGTAAATGCTTTTGATATTAGGACTTCCATGTGATTTCCTTTTAAAACTAAGAAAAAGTTAATTTTGATATGTCATTTTTGAAAATAGAATTATCCTGGGAGAATATCACACACTTATACCCCATGCACATAAATCTGAAGACTATCTCTTATTAAAAAAAAAAAAAACCTGTACATTGTTTTGATGCCAGTATAGGATTAGTGATGCCAAATCTGGATTTGTGTTTGGTTGTGAAGTTAATTACCATATGTAATTAGTTTTTCAAAGTGGTCCTTTAGAAGGTGGTTTTAATACCTATCTTGCTTCTCCACAGCATTAATGTGAGGGTGAAAATCAGGTAATGTATATGACAGTACATTGTAAGCTTCTAAGCACTGCACTGATCTATGACTAAACCCAGAAAAGACATCATTCCTTATGAAATTTTATGTAATAAAAAGATACTCTCTCCATCCTCAACTATTTCTCCTTGAACAATAAGGCTTTTGTCCTCAGTAGCTCCCATCCTGACCAACGCAGAGCATTTCAAGTCATGGTAATGAGTTGTATTGGGCAATGCTACTCTAGAAAATTCTCCTAAGAAGGCAGACCTGAAATCTTACAAGCTTGGGAGGCTGTGACAGGAAAATGGTGAGGGCAAGACCTTTCTGGGTGATAGAGTAAATTTAATGGTGGCCTGTGCAACTTAGTGAGACTCTTGTCTCAAAATTACAAAACTGCACCAAAATGAAGCAAAAATACTGAAAAATCAATAAAAAGAAGGTAAGGAAGAAAAGATTGGACACAGAGTACATGCCAAGCATGTGTGGGTTCTAGGTACAATCCTAAACACTGGAAAACAAACAACAAAGATTCCATCAAAGAAATGCCAAAGTGAAACAAGGCAAGCTGAAAACTGGGTTAGCATAAGTGAGCGGATAGTTCTTTCTGCAAAAATGACAATTAAATTTGCCGTGCAAAGATTTAAGAAATTGTGAAATAGGCAGGTTGCACTGGTTATTGCCAATCACTTGGGCAACATTACCTGTCAGTCTCGGCTGTTTTTATCGTGGAATGTTAGATGTTGCCACCAAATATATAACATGATACTGTGCAGTGTCATAAGTCAGCTAAAACACTTGTAAACATATGTCATGTCAGTCATTAAGGAAAAGGTATAATTACACTTTTAAATGTGGTGAAGCATTTTGAAAGTGGTGTATAATTTTCCAGAACAGGGACCTTTGTGAACATATCCCTCCCTGAGTGCTTACACAGCCTGACATCTTCAGGTTTGTTCAAATCAGAGCCCCACTGTGAACGTGCCAGCTGCAGACAAAGGAAGTAATTTGTTGGTTAGGCGGCATTTCATTGAGAGAAGCAAGCAGATGGAGTGGTATCAGCACAGAATCGCAGAGACAGAACACTCGAGACCGTGGAGTACACTGCCAGGTTAGAACAAGCAGCTAAAAATGGCAACTTCTGATAATATTAAAGGAACACATCTTTAATCATTGACCATAACCAATAAAACACAGGCGCAAATGAGGCTTTATTCCATAAAAAGCTGATACCTTTGTGTTTTTGAGTGAACAAGGTATCAAACACATCACGATTCAGCATGCACATTTTTTAATTGTTTGTTCACCTCAACCTCCCATGACTTGAGTGCTTCCTCTGGTTCTCAACCTTCCTAATGCGATACAGTTCCTTATGTTGTGGTGAGCCACACCCACGACATTATTTTTGTTGATACTTCAGAACTGAATCATAATGCAAATAATTTTTCTGACAGAGGTTTGCCAAAGGGATCTTGGCCCACAGACTGAGAACCATTGCTCTAAGGCAGCTAGCTACCCAGCCCTCTCGTGTCTTCTCATCTGTGCACCACAGAGCTCTAATCACAAGGCAGGGCTGCAGGCTCACTCCTCACATTGCCTCTTCACACTGCATCTCTTTTGACACATAGTGGTTTCCTTGTGAGCATGCTCTACGAATAAATAACATGAAGAGGCTAAATTTATTTCTCTTTCCTCTGTCAAATTGTCTCTTAGAGGCTCTGTGCTTTTGGACTTCTGCAACGTAGAATTTCTGGTGTCTATTTTAGCATCTCATATATTTTCCTATTTGATAAACTTGGTTGAATCAAATACAGCAACACAGTGAGGTCATTCAGAAATATTTTTTAAAAATACAGAATTTTTACTCAGTGTTTATTTCATCATAATATAAAATATGCAATGCTATTGGTATGAAAAATATCTGAATTTCTGGTCAGTATTATGTTTGTTTACATAATTAATTGTTTGAAGTATCCCATTTTTCTATAATTCAGTTACCTGAATACGGCCTATACTAGCCATTAAAAAACACATACTTTTTTAGTTTTCTTTCTCTTCTTATTTTTCAGTATATATAGCAGAAAGGAAGGGACAGAAGCAAAGAAAAGCAAAACGAAATGAAACGAAACAAAACAAAACAACAACAACCTCCTGCAGAAACAAAAAGCTACAGTACAGTCTTCACTCTGAGGACAAAAATTTAGAAGGGCCCTTTCCTTTGCAAGCGCTATTCCCCTGGCCTTCTTTGCTATATGATTACTTCTCAAAATTTCAAAGCTGTGCATATTCATCCTCCTCTCTTCTGAACATGGAGAGATAGATGTCTCTATAAGAATTCTGGTCAGAAACTTCTGGGTTTGTATCTTACTGCTTCCACGCTTAAGTCACAACTTTTCCTGAATGGTCATTTATGAAACAGCCTGAGAGTATGTTTATAATAAAAGTGCTCACCACTAACACTTGGAACATCTCCATGAATATGCAGCTTTTTCCAAAAAGTGCATGAAGCTGGATGTAACTTAGTGATGAACATTTTCCTGGAATAGTTTTTAGGGTTCCCTAGAGGAACAGAATTGATGGGATGATTACTTATTATAAAGGGATTTATTAGATTGGGTTGCATGATAGGGGCTAAGTAGTTCAGCAATAGCTGTCTGCATTCCAGAGAGGCTAACTCAGTATCTGTTTAGTCCAAACATCTGGGTGCCTCAATTCACTAAACATTGCCCTAAAAACCTGGAGGGTTTCTGGTAGGAGTTAGTCTACTTTTGGGCATTCTACCAACAATCTTGAACTTTGGAGGAATGTCCTCCAAAGGTCCATGAGTCAAGGCTTCAGCCCTAGGATGGCTTTGGCCCCAGAGTGGACCTGTTCACAGATGTCCAGAATTGTAAACAAAAATAAACTTTTTTCTTCATAAGTTAATTGCATTAAGTATTTTATTAATACTGAATAGTAAAAGTTTATATTTTTTCCTTAATTATAATTCTGTGCTTATAAGGATTTAGTCATGATCTTCATTAATCTCTTATGTACAAAGCTTTAAAAACTGTTAGGAATATAACAGATGCTGACAAATATGATTACCACAAACAATCAAGTCACTCTTTATACTTACTATTTTTCTAACTTTACAATTATTTGTCCCCAAAGGCAGTTACTATTTGTAACTAATCTTTGAGTGTTACTTATAATGGTCAAAATTAGATATTTGTTAAATAACATAGTGATATTTGTTCTTCATTAGAAAACATTCATGGATTTTATTCATTGAAGTAAATGAGAAAAATGTTTAAAAGAGATCTTTTTTTCATCAAGCCCTGATGTAGAAATGGTACACTGTGAGTAACAAAGGTCACCCTTTGACATTAGCTCTGGTATTAGCTGGGCATACACCGCTGGCCTTGCTGGTCTTTTCCATTTCTCATATTATATCTCATTCATCTTTGGACTTCTTTAATACCACTCGTATCCTCATCCTGCTCTTGTCTTATTCTTTGAATTTTCTATCACTCTCTTTTCTCACTAGAATTATCCAGGTTCTCAAAATGCAGATTTTTGTAGACCAGCTTTGATTTTTCTAACAGTTCCTACAGTTTCAGCTCTGGACTCTGCTCAACAGTCTGTCCCAATTCTGCTTTGTGCAGAGGACTTTCAACCAGCATCTAATGGTCCAAAGTGACTGATAAACTTGGTACAGCCCTTCAATATCTTTTAAAATACATATACTTTGTTTATTTCACAAACACATAACAGGATATACAATATACATTGGACAAAATAATCTATACACTCTAAATCCAGAGTTACACAGTCTTAACAGTATTTTCAATTGATGACCCCAATCTATTTCTGGTAACCTGTCTATATCAAAACCTAATGAATATAGGTTACCTTGAGCAAGAGACCCATAAAGATAAAATTATTTTAAGGATGTAAAAAACTTTTTTGTGTGTGTGTGTGTGTGTGTGTGTGTGTGTGTGTGTGTGTGTGTGTATGGATAGGGGCATCTGAGTAGCAGTGCCCACAGAGGCATTGGATCCCCCAGAGCTAGAGTTTCAGGTTATTGTGAGGTACTTAATGTGGGAACTGAACTCCAGTCCTCTATAAGAACAGTACAGACTCTTAATTGGTGAGGCATCTCTCCAGCCCAAAGAATACAATTTTAGTGTTTCAATGAAATTCTCTGTCTAGTTTAGTATATCTATTTTGCTAGATGGAAAGACTAACATCAGGCAAGGTAGTAGTGACAATTACAAAAACTGAAAGAAGTTTTTTTTTTTTTAAAAAAGCTATTTTCCTAGACATGTTAATGGGAGAAAGTTTTAAACTCTGGCAGGAAGATTTTTACAGTATGTGAAGTCTCTTACTGGGTCACCGTACTCAAAGAAGGATCTGTTGAAAATAAGGAATTCACAGCTTTCCTGCTGACATGGGGGGAAAGAAAACTTCAAAGGAAACCTTGAAGAAATGATTTTTTAAAGCAGGAGAGTTGAAGCTTGACCCAGTAATAGGTTTTGAAAGGGTGTTTGATATCTCTGTGGTAAGTCAGGCTGTCCCACAGACAAGCTCCTAACCTGAGTACAAGCAGGCTAGAGGCACCTTAATAACAATATTGATTGACTATAAACAAAGACAGGCACACGAAGCCAGGAGAGCAGAAAAAAATGTATTTTGGGGAAAGGTTATTATCCTCCTTTGGGATGACTAATACCACAGACTTAGAAATTCATTTTACAGCAAACATTTTTGAGATCCTTCAATGTGTCCAGTACCAGATAAAAGGTACACTTCTAATCCTCAGGGCATCTACAGACTGCTTTGTGTGTTTTAGGCAGTTTGGCAGAGGAGTGAGGAATCCATGGCCTCTGTACACAAGCTTAAATCTGCCACTTTGGTATTACCAGTAAGCCACATTCCATTGAATAATACTGGGAAAGGAACTATACCACACAGATTGGCTCTCACTATGTTTCTGTCACAACATAGCTCAATGACTTAGGACAGCTCATGCATGTTACTTTCTTGGGCTTTAATTTCCTCTGGACCACATATGGGACACCATTACAGTGGTGGTATTGAGAGGAAAGAAACCAGTAAACATAATAAATTTTGAGTCAGCTTCTAGTTCTATAAGTTAAATTCTCTTGAGATTTGATATAAAGTACAACATTCTGATTAGACTTCCAGAGATCTAGATGAACAGATTTTTTTTTTTTTTTGCAAGAATTGGTTTATATCATGCCTGTTGGGGCCTTCAGAATCAATAATGTATTTAGCTGGCTTGCAGTCTTTGAGCTGGTTCTCCATCTGGTCTATAGTATGCAGAAGAAACACCACATCCCAAGCATCATAGCAGGTGAGCTTTTGGGAACAAATTAGCTACATCTTAAAGAGGCAACCATATACACATCATAGGCTCCGGACTTCATAGCATCTACCAATCAAGTAACACTGCTCAAAGCAGAAAGAATTCTAGAATTGAAGAGATGAAAAAAAAAAAAAAAGATACCTCAATTTTACAATCTAATGAGAAGACAAAAGCATCAAACAACAAAGAGTATTATTATAAATCACAGCTCCACATCTGTGTTTGGCCATGCCTGTGGCAGCTTTAACCAGCTTCATTCAAGTACAGCTTGCTGGTGGGCCACTTCGGACCTATGGACTTCCACACGCATGACTCAGAGCTTCATGGACACCAGTGAGAACCCGCTGGACACTCATTCATGGAACTGTGCCCCTGGAACACTCACACCTGGATGTGAAGATACATTCGTGCCCTAATTCATCTTCCTAGATGCTTTAATTTGCATCTATTTAGGTACTTTGAAAGTTTCCACCAAATTAAAAGCAGTTATTGTATTTGTTTTCCTTCTCTACTCTGCTCCTGCTCTTATTCCTATGCTTTAAAAACTTTTCTACATAAACTATCTCCTATGTGTTTTTATCTTAAGGTCTAATTTCTAGAGACATCCAGGTAACTTATACAAAGCCTGACTTATTCTGGCCTGTACAAAAGCTGTTGCTTCTGTACCCTTACCAACTGGCAAACTGGCATACTCTTCCTAGCAGAGCAAAATGTATGAAAAGGTGGAGGTAGTGTGGAGTGTTAACTGGAAGAGAGATTTCTGAATTGTTTGCAAATACATCTTTGAAGCTGTGTTTCATATTTCAAAATCGACATGAATGTTGCCTTCTTCACAATACCTACACATATGTTTTAGTATACAATGCTAGATTTGTAATCCTGCCACAATGTCTAGGCTCCTACAGCAGTCCTCTGCTTAACCTCCCTGTTTCTGGTATTGTCACTATCTAAGTGACACTTTCCATTCTAATATGCCAACTTGATCACAACATGCTTTGCCTTAAAACATTGAATGAGGCTGACTGCAGAAGTTTTCATCAAGCTTGGACTTACTAGCCCACTTTGAAGCCCTGCATAAGTTGGCCTGTGCTTACCTCTGAAGGCTATGTGCTACCATGTCCTGGATGCTTCGTTGTCACAAATGTTTCCCAATCCCTTTAAATCTCTGTCTTTTCTTGACTCAAGCTCTCATTCTCTTGACTCAGTCTAGAGTTTTCTCCACTACTCTTTAACCTGTCCATATAAGAGTTCTTCAGTGTTTGCTGCCTTCTAGGAAATGATTCTTCATTTATGGGCTTATGCCTTCCCATGTGTTCCAGGTGCTTCTTAATCTTTCTTCACCACAGAACAGTTCTTTTCCTCTTGCTTTTGCCTGTCAATCTGGTTCTTCCTTGGAAGACAAACACATGAAGGCGATTACCCCTCTGCTCCTTGTTGTACAGTATCTTGCCCAGGTAAAGATGATGAAGTTGGGGTCCTTAAGGTCAAATACTATTCCTGGCACCTGCCAGCCTGCCACTCTGTAACATCTTTCAGTTCTGGATTCCCTAGGTGTATATTGTGGAAGGTAATATGCTTGTTATAAGATGATTAAAAACAAATAAGTCATGTGGTTTAGCACAATGACCCGTGGAATGTGTCTGATAAATGACAACTACTGCTACTATAATTACCACCACAATCATTAAGATTCTAATAATAATTTTGATGTTATTAGGCATTCAATATATAAATATGCAATGACTGTATAAATACAAAACAAATGGAAATATTTCATACCTTTCATTTGTTAATGAGCCAAGTATTTGTCATTGCCTATCAATTTCTTGGAAAAGAAGAGCTGAACTGAAGCTAATGATACATACAAGATTAAGCAGCATCTAGAAAATTTTTCTTCATTGTTTCACTGTCCCAAATAAATGTATGTATGTGGATTCAACTGACTTTTGTTCTTTAGTGGATTTTTTACAATTATATAATTAGGATAATAACAAGAAAATGTCATCAACTGAATTAGCTCCTCTGAAAGACACCCCACATCTTAATCCTTAGAACCCATGGATATACTATTTTGCATAGCAAAAAGGATTTTTTTGACAATATAATTAAATTAGGGAATCTTAAAATGGGAAGATTAGCCTGTGTTATTCAGGTGGGTCCAATATAACCACAGGGCTTTCAGCAGATGCATCAGGAGGCTGAGTCAGAGAGGGACAATATAATGATGGAGACAGGGCCAAAAGGACAATATAACTTGGGACCATGAGTTAGAGTGAGGGTGGCCCCAAAAACTGAAACAGGCAGGGAGCAGGGGCCTCTAGATGTAACAAACCCACTGGAACCCTGAAAGACAACAGAATACTCTGCCCTCTAGAACTCTCTGTGATGATTCTCTATTGTTTGACGCTGTACTTATTGATTGTGGTGATTTGTTACAGCTGTACCTGGAAAAAGACAGCTTTGTTGACATACACTGAAATATTGCTGACAAGTGGCTTTAGCACACTATTTGGGGGGATGGAGAGATTGCCAAGCATTGACTGACACTTAAGAGATGATCTTTTCTTCTGTAAAAAGAGATGAAGACCCTCTGGACACTTTCATCCTCTGCTGGCAATTTAAATGGGGGTGGGGGACCAGCCTTCCCTACTGCAGACTCCAGCAATCCATACCTACTTTTCAATGGTGCTGTTTCACACATGTGGCTCTATAATACATTTATCTACGTGCTATAACTAGCCTACACTCATCACATCTCTTTTCTTGAAGTGTCTGGCTTTTTGCATTTCATACCTCTTAGGTGATCTGAAAATGGTCTTCTCAATATCATTTAAATTTTCTCTCAATTTTTTTTGAATTTCAAAGTTATTTAGGAAAAATAAGCATCTTATCTTTATTAAGGCTTCTTATTCATGAATAATGTTATACTTCAGGCCAATCTGTCTTACGTGAATTATCAGTAGAGTGTCATCTCTTCCAACTAGGTTTGTAGACTCAGCATTTGATTGAGTTCCAGAAAAGGCATTTTTGCTCTGATGAATGCATGCTTCCACCACTGCTGTACTGTCTTCTCATCTTATTTTGTTGTCACAGGAACTTATGCTTGATCTTTTTCCTATTTTGGCCTCATACCTTCCAGGTTTTACGTTTTATGCTCATGAGAACTACATGGGTTGTACATATTTTTCTTTTTGTTGACTGGATTTTCTTTTCTGGAATAGAGTTTTTAATTTGTCTTGTGTGATCTATTTCTTTCTTCTTTGTATGATTTTTATTCCCAAAGAAAATTTTCAATGTCCCCCTTTGTTGGAAGAGTAAGGAGAGAAAGAAGAGGGAGGAGCAGAAGGAAGGGGATAAGGAGAAGGAGAAGCAGCAGCAGCAGCAGGTTGGTAGGGCAATGGCTAAACTGGTAATAGTGCTTGCCATCAAGCCTGGCAACCTATTTTTTTTAAAAGATTTATTTATTTATTTATTTATTTATTTATTTATTTATTTATTTATTTATTTATTTATGTGTGTAAGTGTTCTGTCTTCCTGTACATCTTCGTGACAGAAGAGGGCATCAGATCCCATTATAAATGGTTCTGAGCCACCACGTGGTTGCTGGGAATTGAACTCAGGACCTCTGGAAGAGCAACCAGTGCTCTTAACCACTGAGCCATCTGTCCAGCCCCTGACAATCTAATTTAATCCATGGAAACCACATAACAGAAGGAGAGAGCTCCTTGTTGTCAGTTGTCCTATGATCTCCACATATGCACTGTGGGATGTGTTGGAACACAATAAAAATAAAGTCTTATGAAAAAATAATAAACAGGATGGGATAGGTGGACACTCAACAAAATACCAAGACCTTTCAGTGAGAAAAGTGAAAGAAAGATCAGACCCTGAGATGGTGGCCAGCCAATCCTTAAGTCCTGTACAATGTAAAGCAACACTCCCCAAATCTTAGTCTAGCTTTGCCCAGTACTTGTTGAAATCCCAGTCAGTCCTTATTATGTTCTTATTCTCCTTTGTTTTGTACCTAAACAAACAACAATCTTATTTCTTTAACTTGGATGGAGAAATCATCTGCTTTCTCCTGAGAGAAACCAGATTTCTTTCTTCCGAAAGAAGACCCCAGAGAAACCAAACAGCTGCGAGTTCTTGGGCATCTATTGAAAGCCTCCAATTGCACTGTGGGAAACCTCATTGTTTGGGAAGAAATTATTACATGCCAGCTGATGCAGTTCTATTTGGGTGGTAAAGACCCTTGACTAAGTAGACAGCTGCAGTTCTCTGATGTACCAATGGCTCTCAGCCTTTGACTATCTCTGTGTTCCACAGTTGTGCTCTGTCTTTGACTCCCAGCACTTGCCATGGCTATGCTCACCAGTGAAAGATCTGTACATGTCTTCTTCCACATCAGAAGGACAACCTGCATTTTGAAAAATACACCGTGGAGCTGACTTTTCAAGAAGTAATTGATTTGAAGGAGAAAAATAATTTTAGTTTTAAATTGTTATTTTGAGTCTCTGTTACCTACTGAAATTGATAGCAAGGCAAAATAAAACTGTGCAAAGATACCATGGCTAAGATATGTAAAAAAAAAATCTCACTGATAAATGTGAGATGCACAGTTGTATATATTGTATATATTTATATATGCACATATTTACATTTATGCACATATAATAAATACATATGAAGGAAAACAGGAAATATTAATAATGATTAGGCCCAGGTACGAATGTGTGGAAATTGTTGTTTGCATATGTATTCTAACTTTAGAATACCTAACCTCATAATTAATGAATTTAAAATACCCATAACTACATTAAAATTTCAATGCACATAAAATTTGAATGAGAATCATTCCCAGTTATATAAGAACATGGGTGGTAGAATGAACGCTATGCATTAAACACATGGAAGACAACACGCCACACCAGCTGGCAATGTGTAAGAGCCTGTGGCATGCCATGGTGGCACTCAGGATCTAAAGCAGCAGTCAGGCACACATCCTTTCCTTCCTGCTTCCATGCTTCCTGATTCCGTCTGCTGCCTGCTTTTCTGCAGTCCTAGCCAATGACATGCTTGGGATAGGATCGGAACTCTTTTCAACTGGAGCTGCCCATATGTTCATTATAGAAAATGTGTTTGCATTTTCACTGCAGCACACCGCATATACTGACGCTGCCTGACTGTGAATTCATAGCTGGAAGAGAGGAGGGACTGGCAGATGAAGTGAAAGAAAGTTGGTAAGAAGTCGAACTCTGGTCTGAGAGTTTTGAAGTTTCATTGGCCTGTGGGAGCTCTTCTCTTTAGCTTGGGTCTCATGGCAGAATGCTTGGGTTACTGATTTTCCTCCCTTCAAAGTCTTTCCACATAGACATACTTATGATTCCATCAGCTATAACAGCACATGAACTTCCACAACACATTCCCACATGCAACAAATGTGTTTAATCTCTAGTTGGTTGAAGTCTGACTTTAAGATAGTTTTCTTTTTCCCAAGCCCTGATTCTGTTGATTCCTATTTCATGGGTCTGTCAACAGTTAACAGCCCTGATGTGTTCTGATTAGTTCACCATCTGGACCAGACATCCATTCATATATCCATCAACCCATCTGAATCAAGTACTGTTCTTCACTTCCTCCAGCTCCTGCAGCTCAACCCTGACCCTGAAGTCAACTCGGAAGCAGCCATAGCTGCTGTACCTATGGCTCCACTCTTGATTTGGTTTGACACCAGTAGATTCTATTTCAGTTCTATCAGTTCCTCTTCTCCTCAGAACTGCTGAAATCTTGTTGTGATGCAAAATATATCATCTGGGGGTGGCCAGTAACAGAAATTAATATGAGTAAATAATCCATGCTTGCCTTAGCCAGGACTATCAAGAAAGGTGAAAGTATCTGGCAAACTGCTGCCAGTGAGAACACCTATCTTGTGAATTTCTTGTTACTCAGCAAATCTGACATTGTGGAAAGACATAAGCATGGTCAACATGTTCATTATGTTTCTTTGTTTCATAACAGAGAAGCAAAGGAGGGAAGGAGGGAAGGAGAAGAGGGAGAGAGAGACAGGTGGAATTGGGAAGAGAAAAAGATGAGATGAGATAAAAGGGTAAAGTTCCCAATAAAGCTTAAGGAAAATGGGGAAATAGGGTATGTGCTCTAAAATCAAACAGGAATGGAAGTTGTTAGACTTCCCAGCAGGCTTTTCTTTCCAGGAACCCGATGAATTGTTATCCTGTGGCTCATACTCACTGCTATGAAAAAATCCTCTAAGATTGTGCTCTTCATATTTTTTTTCTTTGTCCCATATTGAGTGTGAACTGAAGTTCCCAGAAAAAAAGACACATCTGTGCTAATTATTTTCTAAGACTGGGTGCTGGAGAGATGGTTCAGCACTTAGGAACACTTGTTGCTTTTCCTGAAGACCTAAGTTAGCTTTCCAGCTTCCAATGACAGGTGCCCACAACCTCCTTTAACTCCAGGTCCAGGGACATCTGATGTCTCTGTCCTCAGCAGCCATTTGCACTTATGTGCACATACCCAAATACAGATATATACCATAATTAATTTTCCTTGAAAATCTTAAAAACAAGATTTTTATAAGGCTAGTTGATTGATTCAAATCTATGATTATGGAAGATAGTAGGCCTGGAACGACATTATCTTGGGCTGTCTTTTCCCATTCATTGCTATTTATTACTCATCTTCATATCTGACCTAACACCCTTATAACTCTTTGGCTTCCACCAACTTAAAAGCTAAGAGAGGCAGATAACAGATTTCCTTGCTATGTTACCTGGTCTACCTGATGCTTCTATCAATGTATTTTAAAAACACTTTGACTTATGATAGTCTGTGTTCTGCTGCTATAAAAACTGTATGAAATTATTACAGTGTTGTTATGGTATTCCTTGTGATTGTAATCTGCATTTCTGGCCTATGGTCACTTATATTTGGCTCCAGAATAAAGTACCTCTTATTTCTTTAGAGATGAGAGCTGTGCCTTGCTTTGATATGAGCATGTTTAGATCTTAGGTTTGGAAGATGTTTAAAGACAACCCCATTTTCAGGCTTGATAAATTTATACTTCCAGAAAGTGGCACAAGAAAACAACCCAATTAAAAATTATAGAAAAATTCCCAAACACATCAATCACTAAAGATATTACTCCCCCCAAACATCTGTATAAGATCAAAAAACAAAACAAAACAAAACAAAATTGGTCATGAAAACCAACAATGATGGAGACAACGTAATTTTTTTTATAACTTTGTATCTGGGTTAAAATTCGTTCTAGCCATAAAAATATGGCAAAATGGACAGTTACATCCTAGTACTAATTTATATTGTCCCTTATTGTTTGCATTTCAATGTTTTCTTGTTGTCGGCGTTAATATTTACTCCAATTTCATTTCATGTCTGTCAAACACTTTCATGACTGTAATTATTTCTGTAGCAATGATTACCTAGTGTACTGGTACCCCTTCCACTCCCCTTTATCCAAATAGAGTTTATACATTATATACTCATTTCAAATGTATGGTCCACTATCTTTTAGCATGTTCACAGAATTATTCAATAATTATCAATATCTAATTTTAAAATATTTTGTCTTCTAAAGAAGCCTGGCATCCTAAAAATCATTGTCCATCAAACTCTCCAGCCATTGGTGATCACTTGCCTTCTCTCTGTAATTAGGAGGCATTACAGTGAGAAGGGAAATGAAGGGAATCAATGTAGGATTGCTACTACAGTGTTCCCTTGAGATTTACTATAATAAGTCCCCCAAGGGAGACACAGGATCTAGTTTAAAACCTTCTCAGAGCCACCAACAGGTTACAGAGGCAGCATATTTAGTCACCAGCTTCTGTTAGTAATCAGCTTAGCTTCTTTCAGGGGGTGGGTATTCTACCCTGGTGTTTGTCTTGCCCATGGGTAGGAGAAAGCCTTCAGGAACTGTTGTGAATTCACTATACCAGAAACATAGATTGACATATTTCTGTATTTTCAGGCTTAGTTGAGTAGTAATGCATTTACAAGCAACATCAAGTTTTCTTTGACTGCAATTTGCCAAGTAGTCCCAATTTCTTTGATAGATAGCTATTGGAAAACATGGGTTTTTTTTCTTTTCCTTTTAGTCTCAATAACTAGTAATAACTTTTAGACCACCACATTATACAATCTCTCTCTCTCTCTCTCTCTCTCTCTCTCTCTCTCTCTCTCTCTCTCTGTGCATGTGTGTGTGTGTGTGTGCGTGTATGTGTGTGTATGTGTATGTGTGTGTGTGTGTGTGTGTGTGTGTGTGTGTGTGTGTGTGTGTGTGTAGGTTACTGAGTGGCTACAAAAGGAGTAAAGTATCTATAGCAGAGTTTGAGGAGTTGAAGTTGAAAGAGCCCGTATTAGAGACGGAGCAGAGAGCTGATACAGACAGCTGATACAGATGCAGGGATAGTTACTGAAGTTAGACAAGCTATTAACAAGCACAGCTGGAGAGTTGCTGGAGGCTGGGTTGCAGGACCACAGTGATGAGTTCAGCATCAGGGTTGAGCTGAGCTCCAGGGAGGAGGCACAGAACTAGATGGATAGATACAGGGATGGAGAGGGGGATGGCAATTCAAGTAGGTACTCATTAGTGGGGACTGAGCTGTGCTAAGTCCTAAGATCTGACAGTTCACTTGTCAGTCACTTGATAAACCATGTAGTCAGGTGACAAGTTGAAGGGGGCTATTGTCACTCTTTCTGAGGTCCATATGAGGGTGTCCTCCTGTTCTGAGGTCCATATGAGGGTGCTGCATCCTTTTTCAATATAGTGAGTTTCGTGTTTAGGGTCCTGATTTATTGATACAGTTTTAATATGCTTGTGTGTTCATTTGTTTCAGTGCTTCTTTGTGTGTTTATAGGTAGTGTGATGGCTTATTGTGATTGTCAACCTGACTGTATCTAGAATCACCTAAAACACAAGGCACTGGGTACCCCTTTGTGGGCTTTTTTTTTAAATCAGATGTTTTGAAGTAGGAACACCCACCCTAAATGGGCAGTATCTTCAGGTGGTAGCCCAGAAAAAAAGGACATTAAAGAAAGAAAATTTGCCGTTTTCCTGCTTGCCCTTGCTTTCACTGACAAGTTCATCTATTCTGTTGCTAAAGCATTTCACCACTCACATTACAACTAAATTCTAGGTTTCCAAGGTAGACTGAAGACCAGTAGCTTTCCAGAATTCTTCAGTTCTTCAGTGCCATATTGGGAGTATGGAGACATCCACCACTGACAATTGAGTCGCTGGTAGGTTCTCAGCTTCTCCAGTATGAAACAGGCATTATTAGACTACTTGGACCACATATTATAGACCAATCTAATAAATCCAATACAAATACATGTTTATATTTAAATATATGCATTTGTCCTACTAGTTCTGTTCTTTTAGAGAACCCTAACTAACACAGGGAACTTTCACTTTTAAGAATGAGTTAGTTATCAGCCTATGCCTCATGGATGGTGTTGGAACAGTGGTGGTGTCAACCTGCACAGTGAGCTTCAGAGTCCTCCAGCCTCTGCATTTACATTCAAAACTGAGACAAATGCTGCTTTTCAGTGGAGTCACACAGAGGAAGGAGCATCAGGCAAGCCACTGTTTTACCCAGGGTGAAATAACTTGGAGAAGGGCACAGGTTGATGTCCACATATGAAGATGCAGATCTGAGCAATTGGAAATAGGATGTCTACGAAGCACCAGTAAGTCATAGATCCATAGACACTTTAATATCTGGAAGCTTTTTGTAAAACCATCTTTTCCTGTCTGTAAAAATTTTTACTCTTCTCTCTGCCTTTATCGTAATTTTGGAACTTTAGCTCTTTGGAACACATGTATTGTTTCCTTTTTGCAGTACTGCCTTATTTTCTTGGAAATAGCCCCTCTAGCTCAGTCCTCCCTTTGGTCCGCGTGTGCTTTCACTGTGACCAGTTGAAATCCTTTCAGTTTCTGCCATGTGGTTACACTCCCCACTGCTGCATGACATTTTTTTTCTTTTAAAACTGCTTCTCTTTGGTTACTTCAGTCAATTTGTCAGCCAGGAGAGAAGGAGCCAATTTCCTTAGACATTCTCAATAGCTGAATTGTGATTGATTAATTACTCAGTAGTTCAAAGTAATTTGCAAATAAATATAGAGTGTACTAAGCCAAAAAAGTTTTTTCCAAACTTTGTAATGCAATGTAAGCCATGGATATGGTACATATGTAACTTAACTATCTAAGATAAAGCAAAACAATTAAAAACAGGTGGCATTAGTTTCAGCAATATATTTAACCCAATATATAAAATTTTATCTTAATATATAATTGATATGAAATTATTAATCAGATAGCTTATATTTTTCATATTAATTCTTCAGTATTGGGGGAACATTTTGAATTTATAGAAAATTTCAGTTCATCTTGGCCACTTTTAATAGCCATATGTGGCTAGTAGCTATTATTTCATACCACACGGCCTTATATAATAGAAAACTCATTTTTTTGTGGTAAATACTGCTAATTATTCCTATTAAATGTTCTTTATTTCCTTGTTTGTGACAGTTGAATCCTAGTATCAGAGGAGAGATGTGATAATATACTCAAATTCCTGTTTGCCTGGTGATAGGACCACTCATGTGACAGTCTGGCCAATGAGGACCCCAAATCAGAAAAGTGCGCAGGATTTCAGGGTATGACTTTTCTCAAATAATGTCTCATTATTTGCTCTCTGTTGCTTTCTTCTGCCTGCTTGGAATGAGGACATGACATAGGACCTAAGTGGCTTCATAACACTTTGATGACTGGACAGAGAGAGCCACTCTAGGACTGATAGGTGAGGACAGAGAGAGTGCTGTCAGTAACATGCAGCTGGTGCACCAACCATGGCTGCCCAGATTTCACTCTGTAATGGTAAGTTCTTGATTGACAAGTCCACTGTGGTTCCAGAACGCAGAATATGAATCTTGATTGGTAATTTCATTTCAAATTTCATTCTATTATTTCAAGAAAATGGACTTTCCCTCAATAACTAAGGTTAATTTTTTGTTGTTGTTTGAAACAGTGAAACACTGAAAATTCTTACTAGGTTAACATTTGTTAGCAAACATGCCATACACAGGATCAAAATTAAGGAAAACAGAAAGATGTATGCTTTTGTCATTATCACACAGATGGTCCTACAAAGGATGGGCACTCAGCACTGTGGAAAAACGTGTTTAGGTCACAGCAGTGACCATCTTCTACAGGGTTGTCACCGTGACAGAAAACTGTATCCTGATCGTGTGCTAAGAGCTTCTGTCTTTGGAAAATCCGGGAAGCATCTCTCTCTAGCTCAGTTTCCTCATCTATAACACAGAAGATGAAGTTGTAGAATCCCAAGGTTTTTTTGTTTGTTTATATTTTGTTTTGTTTTGTTTTAGAATCCTACAGCTCTATGCAGAATTCATACCTGTTTTTTCCCCTTTGGGCCTTTACAGCCGAGCTTGTTTAAACCATTGATTTGCATTCTGGCAGTGATATCTCTTGAGCATCCACCACTTGGAATTCTGGCAAACTCCTTCTACTGTGGAATACACCCTTTTACATCGCTCAACGTCTTCAGTACTGTATAAAACACCTTCATCAAATTCAAGAGAAAAAGATTTCAGAAAGTCATATTTAGTACCTACATTCTGTTTTTAAAGACTCTAAGAAATTACTTCCAGTGAAATAAGAAAACAAGAATGATTGATATGATTTAACACCATTATGTGTATTTGTTTGGAAATGCTTATTTCTTTAGTCCTATTTATTTTATTAAGCATTATTGAAAATCCTACCTCATTCCATTTGATCTTAAAATATCTCTGAGCCTCTTTCCAATTCTAAAATCTCTTGGCTAAATATTGGTGCTATTTTCAACTTACAGTAGCTGGCAACCTCACATTTTTGCAAAGTTCAAGAGGAGCAGAAGTTCGGTTTCCAAATGCATTACCCTGTCAGCAGCCTTAGGTGAGCTTGAAGCAGACAATGGCAGGCAAATGTCTGCAACCCAAGTGCCTTTACCACATAAGAGCAGACATGGGTTAAGACTAGCTTCCTGCCTCCCATTTTAGATGGCACTATCAAAGAGGAAATGGTACATTCTTCCATGTAGACGAATGAGGCTTCTATTAGACCTCTGCTTTTTAAGCACTCTATATTTTAAAACTATTACTATCAAAAGCATGTATTCTACCTTAGGAAATGCCTGTAAACAAAGCTGCTTCCCAGGCTCATTGTTTAAGAATGCAGGGGTTTGTTTGTTTGTTAAAAGCAGCAAATGCAGGTTGGGCAACAGTGGTGCATGCTTTTAATTTCAACACTTGGAAGGCAGAGGCAGGCAGATCTTTCTTAATTTGAGGCCAACCTGGTCTACAAAGCAAGTTCCAGGACAGGTAGGGTTACACGGAGAAACACTGTCTCAAAAAAAAACCAAAAAGAAATAAAAATGCATGTCCAATACTGGTTACACCCCCAAGTTAACATGAGGCATATGCAAAGAACTTGGAGACATAGAGTCAGAGGACTCCCAGAAGGTGGTGGGTGAGAGAGAGTTGCTTATAAAGATGATAATATCAAGAAGGTAAGAGTGGCATCTTTAGGTCCACTGTTGTGCCTGTAAACATTGCATTTGGTATGCTATCCTCTGTTCCTATGTAAGAGAAAGAAGGAAGTTACTGTAGTTACATTGAAGTGTGAATGAAAAGGCAGACTCAACTCTGAAAATCAGCTGCAGAACATCTTCAGGAAAGCAGATCAAAGCAGACCAGGATCTGCAATGCCTTATGTAATGCCTTACAACATTAGCATGCAAAGGTCATGTTGCTAAAGAGACAGACTAAATCAACCAGTACGTGTCCCCCCACCCCGCACTGAAACCGGCTCCTCACATTGATGTTGCCTCAGAGGTTGTCCAGGGTACCTGAGAGTAACTTGTGGCTCATGATGATCCTAAAACAAATACTCCTGCATGGAAATTTATGATGGCAATGATACATGTGACGTGTGAAGTTGTATGCAGTACTACATGTAATAGGCAGAGCATATACCCTAAAGTCCACACTATGCAAATGAGACCAAAATCTATATTGTGGTAACATAAAAGCCTCAACTAGTAGATAGGACAACTCCCTGGTCTGTCTTCTCTTGGAAGTATATTCTTTCTTGCTTTGCTATCTATCTATCTGTCTATGTCCAATTCTTTGTTCTGGGACACAAGAACCTGGGACTCTTTCAGAGTTGTCATCCAAGTCTCCATATCCATTATGAGGACCTGTGAAAGAAGGGCCAATTTGCACAGTCCAGGCAACAGCTTCAGGCCAGGCCAGTGCTGGATACTAAGTAAAGACAACATGCAGTAATTAGAAAGATTTCGACCTTTTTGTAAGATGCAATATCTCTACCCTATTTTAAGAGATATAGACTAAAGGTAAGGAAGACACTAGGCAGACCAAGGTCATAGGAAAAGACAAACTTGAACTGGATATAAGAGATAAGTATTAAGACTAGAGTGGAAGTGTTTCTAGCTTGCTTTCTATTGCTGGGATAAAATGATATGAGCAAAAACAACCTGGGGAGGAAGGTGATTATTTCATCTCCAGCCTTCAGGTAACATTCTGTTGCTAAATCAAGCCAGGGAAGAAACTCAAGGCAGGAACCTGAGGGCAGAAACTGAAGCAGAAGCCATGGAGGAACACAATTTACTGGCTTGTTCCTCATGGTTTTCTCAGCTTGCATTTTTTTTTTTTCCAGGACTACTTGCCCAGGAGAGGGTAAGCAAAGTGAGCTGTGCCATTACATGTTACATATCAATCATTAATCAAGAAAATGCCCCGAAGATTTGCCTATAGGTCCATCTGATGGAGGCATTTCTCAGGAGGTGTTTCATACTTCCCTGTTAAAAATGCCAAGATGACTTTTCTAATACTAAAAGTTACAGGTTCTGTAAGGAACATATGCCAGACGCTGTCAAGTGGTTTGCAAAGAATAGTCAAAGAACAAACAGGGAGCACTGACAAAGGACAAAGATGAGACTCTTCTAACCCCTCCTGGGAAGTGAAGGTAGCTCAGGGCACCAGTGACAAGCACAAAGTCCTCGCGGAGGAAAAGGATGGGAGAGAGTCCTGAAGATAAGTACTTGACTAGGTGAGCCAGTCAAACTCAGCTGTTGCATTCACTGTGTGTGGCGCTATTGAGAATCAGAAGAGGGGATACCCAGCAGAGAGCCCCACCCAGGCCTCTTGTTCTCCCACCCAGGCTGCCTCCCATGAAAAGGACTTCCTTTATACAGCTCTTTAAATTAACAAAGCACTCCAGTGAACCACTGCCTTGCCAAGAAATGTTTAGTTGAGAGAAAATTCTGTGTAACGAGGTGTCAAAACAACCATTAACGATGTTTCTAAGAGCATTATCTCAACACTGCAGGGAGTCGGCGCAGTGTAGAGAAAATACAGGACTGGGAATCTAAGGCTTGCATTCTGGTCAGAGTACCACAAGGAGCTTGAGAAAGGAGCCTGGCATTTGGCTTCAGATTGAGATTCAAATTTTGGCTTTAGCATTTTGCAGTTGTATGACCTAAAGCACAATTCATAACCTCTTTAATACTTGATTTCTTCATGCATAAAATGGGGAAATGCCACCTACTTCCCAGGATCGCTGAGAGAAATAA
The DNA here is from genome assembly GCF_903995425.1 of Onychomys torridus. Classification (NCBI taxonomy): domain Eukaryota; kingdom Metazoa; phylum Chordata; class Mammalia; order Rodentia; family Cricetidae; genus Onychomys; species Onychomys torridus. Next base: position 133,531,824 of record NC_050443.1, read on the forward strand.
TGAGATCCCACAGAAGCCTGGGAATGTGTTTGGAACCCAACGGGTCCAATAACGAATTTTATCAAATCACCCATCAGCTCCTTTTTGGCTCTGCTGACCTTAGAGAAAGCTGTTGATGATGGAATACAACGTATTTTGGAAAAACTCTTTGGAGTGAAAGCTACTTTAAAATACTTTTTCTTGTTCTTTCTGAGTGATATTTCTTCGAACTGTGGTGCTACACAGTGAAGATGAGATATAAAATTTTCTGTTGTCTTAGAAAGTACTTTCTAATCTGAAGAATCAATTTTGCTTTGGGCTCTCTAAAACTAGTTACTTTTATTGATATTTTATAGACATTGTATTTATTTTCTTAATTATAGAAGGTATGCACAGTTATTGTACACAATGTGGGGGAGTTTTGCGAAGTGTTTTCTTTCAATTATTTCTAAACAAGACTGTTTTGAAGAATTGTATTTATGTATGTAACTCTATGTAATTTATTTTATAGTTAATATGACAAAATGGATTTTTTTTGATTAATTGAAATTTAGCTGAACATCTAACTCATTGGACAATCAAAAAAGGTATGGTAATTCACTGATACATAGAAAATGTAAAGATAAGCTCTGTGGATGATTGGTTAAAAATGGTTCCCATAGGCTCATATAATTTGTGTTATGATGGAGCATTGTTTGCATATATTTAGATGTATCTTAATGCAGAGAAATGAAAGTGAAATACTGTCAAATATAATTCAACACACATTGAAAAATAATGTACTATGGGCAGGTGGACTTTTTATAGAAATGCAGGAATGGTTCAGATACAGGAATATCTATGGGATACTTATATTCAAGTTTTTTTTTCTGATAAAAATCTTTAAATAAAACTTTAGTTCATATGTTTATACTTGTAATTATTTTTATGTATATGTATATAAAAAGAATGCTACATAGATAAGGAAATTGGAAAATATTATTCCTCACTGGAGAAATGCCATGGATAACTTTCTTTGATCAAGAATGATAATTTAGCAATGAGTTAAAGCATTGGCAATGGTGACATACACAGACTGTCACTGAATGCACGAAAAAATGAGCCTAAGGCATTGAGGTGGAAGTACTTACCAGACCAGAATGGATGTGAATGTTTTAGATAGACACCATAGTTAGCAGCTGAGCAGGTGAATTCTGAGATGGGAAGGGAGGGAGGGAGAGAGAGAGAAAGAGAGAGAGAGAGAGAGAGAGAGAGAGAGAGAGAGAGAGAGAGAACGAGCCCGGAGAAGAAATAAAATTAGGTCTGTCCTTCTGTAGCTGTTAGGAAAAGTTACCTGGCATTGTCTCCTGAGCCACTCATGTGAGTTATATTAAAATAGAAATGTGGTGTACATCTCACTTTCTTTTACTGTAGTAAATATAACCTCATGTGTTCTTTCTGAGACTTGCGGTTTAATGAGGCACTGAGGGCCATTAAGAGTTAGTTAGCTTCTAATTGTGTCTCCTAGTAATATCAGAAAATATACTCATAAAATCTTACCAATGGGAGTATCACAGCATTCGCTGAACAAGGAGAGTACCAATGAACATGCTAAGCTGGAAAGAGAAAAACACATGAGGCCTCAAGCCTACACAAAGCAACTCAGGAAATCTGGGAATGGGAAAGGTGGTCTTACCCATGACAGAGCACACCAACTGGTTGCCTAGCAACAAAATGATCCACCTTGAAAACACAAACAAGTAACATTACACAGACTGAACAGGTTATATTTATGAATAGATGAATATGCATATATATGCATGCAACTGGCAACAATTAGTTAAAAAAAAAGAGGCCATGAATTTGCAGGAGAACAGAGAAAGAAGTATATGGGAGGGTTTGAAGAGGCAAAAGAGAAGGAAGAAAAGTTGTAATTAAATTATAATCTCTTAATAAAATAAAAATTCAAAAAAGAATGAAACTTTAGTTGTTTGCATGAAGCATCACAAATTGCTGGGTCAGGCTCTGAAAACTTGGTATCTGATTGTTAAAGAATGGGAGAATTTGTATTTTACTTTTTTTAACTTTTAGTTTTTGGCCTTTTTCATTTAAGCCTGAACATTTTGGACTCGTTCAAACATACACAACTCTGACTGTTTCAGTTATAGACTGGCTATGGATCCCAACTGAGTAAGGCTAGTTTAAAATTGGATTTTTTTTTTTTTTTTTTTTTTTGTGAAACAAAGTGATATTTCAACTACCCTCTGATCTGAGTGATGCTTTACCTGAGGTTTATCACCAGGAGCATCTACCTGTATAAATCATCTACCTGGAAATTCAGGCTTCCAGATATGATCACTAAAGTTCCAGAGTCAGCAGCTATATGATGCTTCCATGGAATTTCTGTCCTAACTTTGGCGTTCTATGGGTCGACATAGTTTCAAACACTATTTGTGTGTGTGTGTGTGTGTGTGTGTGTGTGTGTGTGTGTGTGAGAGAGAGAGAGAGAGAGAGAGAGAGAGAGAGAGAGAGAGAGAGAATGTGCATAAATGAGTATGTGTAGGCTAGAGGTCAATACCTGCCTCTCTCCTTTATTTTTTGAGACAAGAGTTTCTCACTGAACTCGGAGAGGCCAATTCAGCTTAGGCTGACTATTGGCCTCCAGGGATCCATGTGTCTATTTTTTCTAGACTCTTGAATTTCAGACACATACCATCACATGTGGACTTTTACATGTGTTTGGGATCGGAATTAAGATCCTTATGGTTGTGTAGCAAGCACTTTACCAAGTGAAACATCTCCCTAGACCCGGACACTATTGATTTTATAATCTTTTATATTTATTTATTTACTGTATTGTATAAGAATGGATTTATAATGGCTTAAAAATTTAAAGGTAGAATGATATATTTAAAGAGATGGAGCCTCTGAGAATGTAATATGTGAATGACGGAAGTAGCGTGTTATGAAAGGCAATAGAGTTCCTTTCCTAGGTCATGATGTTGCTGCTCCCAGCTGATGTGGATGGAATGCAAGAGAAACCCCATGATTTCCTCATCACACTCAGATCTAGAAGGCTAGAGCCACATTACTAACTAGAATAATTCTCAGCTTCAGTTAATACTATTGGAAAAATTGTTTTAATGTCTTTCCCCATTTGTCCCCACCTCCTACCTTTTCTTGATGATGCAATATCTTCCTCCTAAGAGCACTGTTCTCAGTTACAGTCAATCAAATATAAGTGAAGCTTTGGGGAGTGGGGACATAGATAAAATGAATTAAACACCTAGGGCAGTGCCTTTCTCCCAGCAAGCATTCTGTGTTCTTCCTTCATCTCTACCTAGCTACAGTAATGCCTGAAGTAAACATTAAATAAAACATGGATTGATTATGAGTTTGCATTATTAATAAATTAAGATTGAAAATGCAATTGTTAACATTTTCAAAACAGAGAATTTCTAATAATGAATTTTCAAATGCCATTCTCATGACAGAGTGATAAGACCACAAACTGACAGAGTGAGTGGGGTTGGAGTTTCTCATAGTGAGAAAGGGTTAGTAGATTTGACAGAACCCAGGGCCAGGGGGAAGACCCAAGGGGCTATGGATCCTAAGGGCAAAACAGGACAGACCATGGTTAGGGAAAGTGCCACAGGGAAAGAATGGATAACAAAGGAACCATAGTTCTGCTCTGTATGGCTCATGCAGGGTCATTAGTTTAAAAACAAAGGCTGTCTCTCATCAAGACACATACTTTCAGTTGTCAAGATGCCTTCCACCACTTTTTCATTGATTCTATTTCATGTCATACTCCAGTATCATTTCAATCAGATGTGCTGAAGTTAAGCAAGATGCACATTTTAGAGTCAGCAGCTCTGGGTGGTAAAACGTGATCAATTGGTCAAAGGCAAGCCATTATTTGCATTGCGGTGATTCCAGGAGCCACACTTAACCTACCTCTCTCCTATCTAAATGTAATCTCTGCTTCCTTCCTTTTTAAAAAGGTACAAATTGCAGTTGGGTGCTAGGAGCCTTAATGCAAAGTGACAGGAGACACTTTGCAGAGAATAGGAAAGAGGACAAATCTCTGACTGAGCTGACTTAGCTCATGGATAACTTCTTTAGGAAACAGTGCTTTCCCACACCAGCTCTCTCACACACCAGCTTTCTCACCCAAGGACCTCAGAGAACATTCAAGAAACAAAGCTTACCATACTGGGGGATTCCAGTGGGGCAATTCATTATGGGAAATAAGTTATCAGGAGTTAACAAATCGAAGCCCAACAGAGGGATGAAGTAACACAGATTAACTATTATAGGAAGCAACTCCACCTTGATAGCTGGAGGAGCAGGGCAGCGTTACCAGAGCCCAGGGCATAGCCTCCAGACCTGCAGTGTAGGCTGAAAACTGGGACGAAGGTTGTTGGTGGATACATGCCTGAAGCAGAGAGATGACAAGGAATCTTGACAAGGAATCCAGACTCCAACTGGTACTCCCTCTTGCCCATAAGGAGCCAGAAACTAGTTGATAACTGAGTGCCACAGTTTGCATGCATTTGAGTTATACCAGGTCCCACAAACACCCAGGAGAGGGCTGAAATATCAGTTTAGTTTTCCAAGGTACTCTCTTTTGTTTACTTGTTTTGATTTGTAAGATGGTCTTTATGGGCACAATGTCAGCATGATATTACCATCTCACTTTAAAAGTTTCCCTTTCACATAAGTGAAACCATTGAAGACTATTCTACCTAGATAGGTGGTTTCTTTCAGTGCCAATTTAAAATCATTTTCATAAATATATATGTATTTGAAACCAGGGAAGAAAAGAAAAGGGAAGTGAGTAGAGTGCTACACAAACCAGAAATCCATTACAATGTACTTTGCAAATACTGTAGGTAATTAAAGACTTTTAAAGGCAGCTACGGTATTATTTACTTGACAGTAGAACTCTTATCAGCTATTATGTAAATACACATTGAGCACATTTTAAAAGTGCATGCTATTTACTATTCATAAGTGTTGTTAATATGTATTTCATTTAACCCTAAGGAGCCATTTCAGTCTCTTGTGTGAATTTACATTTATGAATGTTTTTATAAAATGCATATTATTTACCCAATAGGCAGCTCTGCCATAAGAAATGCTAGAGCTGATTGCCAATTTAACTTCACGTGAGTTTCTGTGCATTGTTGCTTAGGTTAGCTCTCATGGCTGGGCATCCATAAATAGTCTTTCTTTTCACAATCCTGCAAGCTGAGACCTATGAACTGTTCCAATGAAGAAAATTTCTAGGCTGTTTTGTTAATTTTGGGGATTTTAGTATTGTGGAAAAAAGGCTAGGATATGTCTCAGAAGATCAAATAAAGATTTCACCAGTGAAGCTGGTAGTCTATAAACTATATGTGTGTAATTGCCTTGATCTGAAGTCAACATTCACAAAATAAATATGAACAAGCTGTATTTAAGAATGAATTTCCCCTTTCCTTTTTCCTTCCTTCCTTCCTTCTTTTCATTTTAACAGGATGAAATCTTTTCTGTTTTAGTTACTTTCATTGAGACATCAATATGCCCTCCCCCACATTCAATATGGAGAATTTACAAGGCAAATAAAGATTCCTGCCAATAGGCACACCATATGCAGATTTTACAAATTGAATCTGTTTTATAACTTCTGCACCTTGAAGTCAGATCAGAGACATAATTAGAGATTAGGGGGAAATTAAAGAGAATAGACTAGTAAGGAGAGTGTCTTCAAGTTCTTCCAGGATGTAAGCCCCATTCCATTCACTGACTGAAGTGCTACATTTTGATACCAAACCTAGAGGGATACTCTCAAAGCTTGGAATTTTATTTCATTAAGCCTATTACATGACATGAGATTTGAATCTCAGTATTCCAGACAAGGGCCAGTCAATGACTGGACATGGGAGGCCACTGCTCGATATGGGTGGTTGATCTATGGGACCAGTCAAAGCTTCACCACTGAACTCAGCTTAGATGGCTGATTTCAAGGAATTTTGAACAGGAAGAAAAAGGTTAGAAATGTCTTTGGATCAATTTGTTTTGTGATGGAAGTGATTGTTAGGCCCCTCCTCATCAGAGTTACAGAGCAAAGTGAGACTGGATTGAGGAAGAGGAGAAATTTAAAATGTATCTGGACATAAACATTTGAATTTCTGAATTGAGCCAGTATTTACAAATGAGCATAGCCAGAGGAATCCCTAAGATTACTCTTTAATCCCCCCAAATCATTGGCCTATGTGAATTTCACTTATTGTCACAAAAGAATAACAATCACTCTCAATGAAAAGAAGTTAAGGAGATGTTAAGGCATAAGCCTGAAATTGTACTTGAAAAAAGTTTACTTATGAACCATTTTATCACATTGGTCCAACATGATCTCCAAGCATCTAATCTGGCTTTGCTGGGCACAGTTGGCAGAAAAGAGATGGCCCAGTCAAGTATACCTCTGGTAGCCTGCCTCCAGTGTATATACTATATCCACTAGCAAAAAGACCATAGATACACCATATCTATAAAATGGTTTTAGAAGAAGACACTAGGTTGGTCCAGGGTCCTGTTGGAAATAACTATTGGACAGACAGATCTGGTTATGGCTGGTTAAAGCTGGATATAAGCCAGTCCTCAGCCCAATTGTTTGTCCAATGACAAAGACTCAAGTGGGTTATGTTAATGGTGACTTCTCTCACAGAACCATGCTTTGTCCATTTATACCATTCTGTACTTCAGATCACTAGGAAAATCTGGTGGTGAGTCCACTTTAGCAACTCAGTCTCTTTTGTTTCCTGACTTCTATGAGTTGACTCTTCTGAAACTTTCAGGGACTACAGAAGTCTAGACTGATTCCAATGCAAAACATACAACCATTGCCAAAAACACTTAAAATATCCAATACTTTAATGATCTTAAGCAGACATAGCAAGCAAGCAACCTCACTGGGAAGATATGAGCCTCTGGTGAATAGTAAGTGAGAGATACCTTTAAATGGTATGAGGTAAAATGCAGAGTAATTGATTGAGCTGCAGTAGAAATCTACATGCAATGTGGACCCAATACTGATCACACTCCAACATTGAAGTGCTATCACTACTGGGTGCAAATATGGTACTTGCTTCAGTGACAGTCTATTTCTCATCATTCTAATTCATGTTTCTACTTCTCAACATATAGAGCTCACTCTTTTATATACAAGGGGCTCCTACAGTAACCAACTTATTTTGATTTCGACTACAGCAAGCAGTTGTCAGGCTCTGCGTTAAGTGATTTGTGTGGCATTTCAGAGTTCCATTAGTTTAATGATTTGATTATTCATTTACCCTTTCCTCACAAAAACCTTAAATTTGGATTGTTTTGAAAAAGAAAATTAAAATGGACAATACACTACTCAATTAATTCTTTATAATATGCTTTATGAGTACTATGTAACAAGAAAAGAACTTGTCCTAGTATTTCCTCATCTTCCTCCCCTCAACTTCTAAAAGTATAAAAAAGAAAAAGATGTGCTCTTCCAGCCAAACTCATGTATAGTCAGATGACCTGACTATAGACAGCACAAGTTGTGAATTGTGGATAAACATTTGCTATCTTAATGAAAGGGCTCAGAGATGCTGGTCCAGGGCTGGTCCAGGGTTGCCACTTTTCTTCTTGTGAGATGCTGCAGTTATCAGAGGGCTGTAAGGTTAAACATGCTGATGAGAAGCTGAGGCATGGTTGTACCTCAGAACCATCACACCAGTCCTTGGCTTTCTACTTCCAGACTTTATTACGTCAATAGAAAACCAACTTGCATTTATTTCAGTCATGAGTGGAAAGGTTTTCAGTAATTTGAGGCTGAGGAATAAAAGCCAACTGACCCTCAGCATAATGTTTTTTTCCTAGAAAAAACTGGAATCTGATCCCTCCTCAGAGCCCCTGACATGCTATCATCCTTCTGACTATCCGTGGCTTTTATAACTTCTCTAATAAACTCCTTAGTTGTTAGTTACCAAAAATACTGATGTTACAGCAAACATGAAAAAGTTAACACACATCATCTACAGGAATTATCAGGGCATAGGTAAAAAGATTTTGTTAGGGAATCCTAATAATGAATTAAGAAAGTTGCTTTCAGTGATAATTTTTACTGGGATCATCATAACATGCCACATTTCTCTTCTTGTATGGCTATAGAAAGCGTGATTTGGCTCCTTGATAGAGATGACACTTCAACCATAATGCAGTAGTGTCAGCTCAGTTTCCAGAACACTGAAAATTACTTTTCGATTAAACTTTATAAAATAGCTGCCTGTAGCCTGGGTTTGGCCATATAAAGGACAAATACACAGGGCTCAACATCTCACATAGTACCACCTTCATGAGTGGAAGGCACGTCTTGACCCTGGCAGTAGCTATCTCTAACATAAAACACACCCTTGGAATATATTTGAAAATTTTTTGATTTACATTTTGAATAAACAAGAATTTTAAATCATTGAATTATTCTGAAAATCTCCACTATAATATTAAAATTTAGCAAAATATTAATTACACATTGGGACCTCAAAGCAATGTAATGCCAATGTACTGAACTGGCATATTCACAGATCTTTAATATATGATTAATTAGAATGTGGTAAGTGGACATGAATTTATGCATGTAAAAACTACACACACGTGATCACATAAATGTGCATGTATGTCATATACAACTCACTTGGTATTTGCCATGTACCCAGTCATTTTTATTTTCAGACCACATTGGAATTTCTTCAACATAAGAATTTAAAAATTGTTTTAAGCTCATTAAATGTCAGTGATAATGACATCACCTTAGATGAGACACTTGATAGCATCTTAGGGCCTATTAATTTTTATTAAAATATAATAAATATTATTAAAGCACTTTTTAGGAAATATATTCAGTTTTAAAATCTGTCTGAAATGTCAAAAATAATGCATTTACCTTCATTCTATGTAATTTCTCATTGAATTCAAACTTTTAAATAAATCTTCCAATATCTAATGTATCATATTATCAAAGCACAAAAAACCATTATATGATTATAAGAACCTCAGAACTCACTGTCTTCAAATTTAATGGACTCCCAAAGCTTTTTCCCCCTGCAAAGACTGTTTTTAAGACATTTCACAGTATTTTATACATTATAAATGGATTCCATTCTTGGCTTAGTAATTCACCTAATGGACAATGGATACAAAAAGCTGTAACTCCAGGGACATTAAATTGGTTCTAAACTCTGAAAATTACAGCTTTTACAAAAAGAAGAAAATACTAAAAACATGTCTAATGCAACACTGCATCTAATTTCCTACTACCTCCAGACTGTGTCTAAAAGCTCCTAAACTTCTTAATGACACAATATGTTAAAATTGCCTTCCTTTATATTTAGATCCCAGAAAGATCTCACCCACTTTATAACCCCAAGGAGAGCATACCAGCAAAGAGGGTTTCTGTGCATGTGTTGCAGACACGGGAAAGAATCAGAATCCTAAGATATGGAGGTTTCTCATACTGAGCCAAGACACTAATACCCTTGTGTAGCATCCTTTTCACTTACCAAGGGAATTATGAACCCAAATTTCCACTTGAAGAGGTAATCAGTGGTATTTCAGTAAGGAAGTGGAAGATATAGTTTTTCTAGACATACCTATGATTAACTGTAAGTCCAAAGAGCAGCCTTGAATTTCATAGACCCTTATCCTTCAGAGGACATGTGCAATTATCTCTGGAGCTAAAGAATATATTCAAGTAGTAGGAGAAGTGGAGTTATTTAATTGAACTGTCAACATAGAACCCTTCATACTTCCTTAATTCATATATAATAAATTATGTTCAATATCTGGATGTGAAGAAACATCATGGAGTTAATTGTCTGAGTCCTGTGAGCTATTCTAAATTCTTAAGAGACTCTTCCTTATTTCTGTTACCACTCCCTTGTCTTTAAGAAATAAGTGGTCCAGAAATATTACTATATCACAGGTCCTTGGTTTAATTCTTTTTCCCTTATTTCTACATTTATATGAGATTGGGAATTTTCTTTCTTCAAGTAATGGTGTTCTTGACAATTTTGCCATGTCTTGGCAAATGGTTAACACAAGCCAGAGAGTGTCTTACATGCACCTCTGATACCACAGATACAAATCCATCTGGTTGAATTTAGAAAGGTACTTCTTGATTTGTGATTTTACTTACATGGCTTAAATTGCCAATAAACCAAAGAGGTTTTCCCACCATTCAGAGAATTTATGTTTCCTTTAAATTATACCCCCCCGACCATCTAGATAAATAAACTCTACTTAACATTATTATTTTAAATCTAATCTATTACAAGAGAAATTTATTTAAATAATGTCATTTGGCCACCTAGAATTTAAATATTTTTCCCTGTAATACAACAATAATATAGTCTTCATCTTTTTTAATGCTAAAGGAAAAATCATCTTGCTCATGCTTAAATCTTAGCTTCTCTATTAATTTCCACCTACTCTTTCTTAAAGGCCATATGCCACCCTCCAATTCTTAAGGACAGCACTTGACTTTAATGAAGAATTTTTTTTTTTTTTTTTGCTAGAGGGTTAGATACCCTCTTCCTCTCTTGGTTTAGTTTGTAAGGTTTCCTAAAAATAGATTAGTTCATCTTGCTTCTTAAATCTTCTTGGACACTCTCCATCCTCAGTCATGTACACCACACCTTCATATCATGTAAGGTGGCTGTGGTTAGCATTTTCCACCATTTTTGTAAAAGGTATTTGTGTGAAAATAAATCTTCATTTCTCTGTGTTCTGGGGTGCCCTTTCTCCCCTTTATTTATTACTTATCATCTACCATTCCCATGGATTCTCTTGAGTATGAGCACTTAAAATCACGTCACTCTCTCACCACTGTCCGCTCATTTCTACAGAAAAAAAAAATCCTGTGAATTTGGCCTACGGACACCATTCCTGTTACTTTACAAATCTAGAGTGTCAACTGAATCCATTGCAAAGTTGTAATGGGTCCATGTTGTTAACCCTTTATTTTCCTGTGTTCTGTTTAATATTTTTTGCCATTTAGTCATTGCTCTTTAACTCTGAGGATTAGGACTTTAGCTACAAAAGTGCTCAAGTCCTGCCCTCCCCAAACTTAGGGAGAAAGTATCATTTGAATCCAGGCAGATTTTCAGGCTGGTTTTGAAGTCTTTGCAGTGTGACTTGATTCTTGCTTAGTCTGCCCAAAATGTGCTGAAGGGTTTCCATAAACCCTAGTTTCACCTTCCTTTTATCTCCACACACCTACTAATCTGACTTTCTGCAAGACAATTCATTAAAGGAGATAAGACTCAATTCTCCTGCCACCATCTACCCCACACACCTCATCAGATAATCTCCTTTCCCAGAACTCACATCCTATATATCTGTCTGTGACACCCTACTCTAACTTCACTGCCTTGCATACTCCTGCCTGTAATGCACACTCCTTGAGTACACTTGCTCATAAATATCATCTCTTCTGTGGAATCTTTTGGAAATGGCTCAGCAAAATTAACCTCTCCCTTCCCTGAGATGACTGAGAATTATGCTCTGATCTCTCAAAAGGCTGAATCTGCTCTTTCCCTGATTTCTTAACATGCTGGGGTTAGTATCACATCTAGATCTTTCTCATCTCTCCAGTTCTTCCTATTTAATGTTGATAAATAACAAATGTTAGTCAATTCTCCTTATTCTTCACTTTCCAGAGGACACTTTATTTTGTAAATAAAAATCATATAACTGAAGATATTATTGAGGGATCGTTAAGAAAAATATTAATTTTCAGTCAGACCAAGCTCCTCGTTAGGGGCACTACTAAGTAGCTGATCACTCTCTAGCTATCAACTCATAGCAAGAGGTTCCCAGACAGTGTCTTGAGGACCACTGGTGGCCCTGACACCTGATGATCTAGGGTTGAGACTGATTTCCTTGCAATACCAGTCTGTTCCCCTTCTTCATTCTTGTTCAAGAACATGGAGTGGAGTCTTTATGCTTGATGCACAATGATACTGTCAGTCATTGGCTATGTGGGCTTGTATTTCCTGTACTTAACCGTTTCTTCACTTTTTATTTCCAATACAGTAAATATTAAATATTAAATATTATACATAAAGAAAGTTCTTTACAGTCTTCAAAAATTTTAATAATATTAGAAACTTTTAAGATGGATATTTTGAAACTGCTGAGCCAGCAGCATGCTTAGGGTGGTGGGCCCTGGTGCACTGGCAAGGCAAAGAGGGTGGGAAGAAGGAAAGCCCCCAGGAGCCCATATATATTTTCATTGTATAAGTTTCATTTTTATCATACTTGAACAATGCTACCAATAATCTTTCTGAAAAGCATTGTTGATTTTTTTTTAACCCAGAATTCTGTGGTAACTCATGATTAACCCCAACATCTGCCTAGGTATTAAAGTAGGTAGATATGTACAATATTTGTTCTACATTAAAAAATAAAGACACATCTTAAATGGTCTTATTAACAAAACAAACCAGGTATTGGGGTGAATGCTGGGAGATCAGAGAGACAGAACAAGACACAGCTACCTCACCTTGCTAGTTCCTCAGGTGACCCTGTTTCCTCAGGTTGGAAGCCTCTAAGTCCTCATCCAGATTGGGTCTCAGCTGAACTGTTGCTCAAAAGCCTGGATGCTTAATCAGCCAAAATGCTTAACCAGGCAAATGCCTCTAGTTTCTGGTCTTCACGCCTTATATATTTTTCTGTTTTTGCCATCACTTCTTGGGATTAAAGGCATGTGTCACCATGCCTGGCTGTTTCCAATGTGGCCTTGAATTCACAGAGATCCAGAGGGATTTCTGCCTCTGGCATGCTAGTATTAAAGGTGTGAGTGCCACCATTTTCTAGCCTCTGTATCTCGTGGCTGTTCTGTGCCCTGACCCCAGATAAGTTTATTAGGGTGCACAATATTTTGGGGAACACAATACCACCACACACATATACATTTTAATTTTTCAATCTCTTAGAAGACTCTGTCATGGTGTATAGTTTGTTATTTCTGTCTTGGTTTTTGAAATTATACTGAATACTTCCAAAGTCCTTGAAATAGATAGTGCCTGTTTTTTATGCTACATGCAAGTCATAAAGATTAAAACTTTCTCTTATTTATTTAAATATACAAATATTCCTCAAAATAATATACACTGTAGTCATCTCCCTAGAATTCTATACTTATGTGTTTAAAAATGAGTTATGCTATCCTTGTGTTTTTGTATTTTCTTAAATGTAGTAATGAAAATACATATGAAAAATCTATTCTAGGATGAGCCTTTATGCCTTCTTTCTAATAATCCAGATTTAGCATTTATGAGTTTTCTTATGTAATTTCTTCTTTCACGAAGGCATACACAAAAAGAAGTGCTAAGAGATTTCTAGTTATTTCTACTTTCTAAAAATACCATGAATACATTTATCTTGGCTAATCTTGCCATGTGTGGCTTCAAATAGATTATGTTATAACATGTTCTCTGGCATAAAAGTCCTTTATGAGTTTTGACTAAGATATTAAACTCTAACAGGAATGAAGATACTTATGAAGGAGGCTTTGCTTCTCCTTAAAGTGATGCATTGTAAAATTCAGCCTACATCCAAAGATGATACGGTGGAATGCAACAAAATAACACAGAATTGAAGTACTTAAAGTTCAGTATTGACTGACATTTCTGGGACCCTTCAAGTGCCATGTCTTGATTTTAGCACAAAAATAAGACAAATTTCCCATGATTATTATTCTTGTGGAAATAGCTGATGTTTAATGAGGATGTAGCCAGCAAGGAGAGGAAAGGGGCACAAATTTCAAAATCTGATTATGAAGTCATATTGAGCTAAGCTCTGTCAAGTGCAAACTCCAGGAATTACACCTGACTATCAAACTCACTGCCAGGCTGCACTCCACACACTGCAGCTACCCTTTAGGGCTCTGCCCAGCCCCCATAGACACCCTGTTATTTCTCACATTCTCTTGTAATTTGAAGAGATAAATGGTGCCAGCTGGCTTCACTTTAACTCCAGTCAGGATGATATTCAGCTCTTTGAAAACTTGCTATACACCTTATAATTCTTGCCAGGGGGAAGGAAGAGCAAAGAGTATTGTGTGTATGCATTCAATTCAGATATGGAGGGACACAGATGAAAGGAAGTAACCCCAAATGAAGTTACTGGTGCAGCCTTCTTTGGGCATTTAACAGGCAGATAAAAAACAATTCTTGCAAAATTACAAAGAAAGAAGCTGGAGTTGGATGAAAGTTTACACAAAGATGGAAAAACAAGAACTTGATGTGTTTGGAGAATATTGACATCAATACTGCTTTGTTAGATCATTCTCACTTAGTAGCTGAGAGGATCAATTGGGGACAGAAGATGGCAGAGGGATAAAATTCCAGGAAACACTTCAGTGGCTTTTCTTATAGGAAAACCTGTGTTGAAATAAATGATGGATACAGTCAGAACGCTGTGCTGAACCTTTACTTCTTCCTCTTGTTTCTTGACTAAGTAGATCAAGTCCCCCTGTCACATGACAGACACACAAAAGAGCCCTCTCCCCTTCACTGTAGCAGTGCTAGCTGGAGTTTCCCATGCAATTATGTGACTTTGGATGTTGCCTTTCTCCTTCCTAGGCAGATTTCATGATAATTTTTACTTATCTTTGTATCTTAGGTGCCTAGCACACAAGAGATCCTTAAGTAAATATTTAGTGTATAACTTTCATACTCTCCAGCTCAGTCCATTGAATGTATTCAGTGCATTCTTTTTTCTATAATTATGTATCCAAACAATATTTGTCAAGAGTCAACTTTGTCCAAAGTCTCAGCCCCATACATTCAAGTCAACTCTCTAATAACAATAACAGCCAGATATGGCATCCATGAAAGAAAGCTCTAGACCAGCATGGTCTATGTAGTGAGTCCCTTCCCCAGAGGCACACTGACCAGATAGATACCAACAATAAAAGTCATAGTTATAATACTCATTCTAGGGGGAATTTACTATACAGTAAGCATTGTGATAAACTAACTATGAAAGCTATTTCATGCCCAGAAGATGAAGATGTAATTATAGCTTCAGATCAGGCTAGTAGTCCTTAGAACATTTGTGTAATGTTCAGTAGACCACATGGCCAGAACTAGAATTAGAATGTAGCTCTAGCTTTCAAACTTTCAGGTGTTTTTTCAGCACATTATTGGTTTTGTTCTAAATGGCCCATTTTTTTTCATAGTAGTTATGTACATATTTAAACCTGCTTTGTATGATAGATATTATTCTGGTCTCATCCTCCAAAGTTTTCACTCAGCAGAGGATTTTAAGAACCATCCATGGTACTGAAACAAACACATCAATTCTGTTGCATTACTGTAGTCAACAGTATATTTTTAGCATAATCTTAACCGTAATTTCAATGACAACCCTTTTCTGATATCCATCCCTTCTTCCTTTAATGCTAGGTGACAGCTGAGATAAATGATGTTTAGCTAAAAATCACATTTCCCAGAGTCACTTGAAGCCAGGTGTGGGTATGTGACCTGTGTTCTGAATAATGAGATACAAGTATGGGAAATGTGCCTTAGCCATAAGTGTAATGTTCACCCCTCCTTTCCTAACGCCTCTTCCTACTACCTGCTGGCAGAAGAATCATTTGAACCTAAAGACAGAAGCATGTTTAAATGGCAAATAATCAAAATAGTCATAAACACATGGAACTGCCAGGGAGCCTCGAACCACTGCTAACAATCAAACTCTATATTGAGTGAGGAACATTTTTGCCTTGCTCTGACCATGATTATTTTGCTTTCCATGGAGTAGTTGTGCAGTTCAGCAAGTCTGTGTGCTTATCCTTTCTGTTAGTGCAAGACATGAATTTCTTTCACCAGCAGCCATGGCACCAGCAATGCTTCACGGACACTTTCCCAACATTCCTCTGTCATCCACAGGGATTCACTGAGACATTGTCTGAAAAAGGTACTCAAGAGAGGGAGTGTGGAGTCATGGTGCATAATCTTATGTCAATGACCAAAATCTAATGTTTTTTTCTGTAGAATAAGATTTTGCTCCATCACATACCCCTTTTGGTGAAATTATTAAGGCCACTTCATGTAGTTAAAAGGGAGGTTTATTTTGTGGAGTAACTTACAAATGAAGGGATATGTTGCAGGGTCTGGGAAAGGTATGGCGCAGTCCGGCGGTGTTCTCTGGAGAACTCTGCTGGGTCTACCTCCAGCGTCCAGGGTCCTGGATCCAAGAGAAGCCTCTCCTCTCAATCCTGGGTCTTCAGCATCCTCCCTCAGCCCCACCTTGTGGGCATGACCATTACTGAGGCCTCAATGGGGGTTGGAACTTCCAGGCCAAGGCTGGAATGGCTACCCACTACACACCCCTGGTCTCTCTGTCTGCCCCCCCCCCCCGTGTGTGTGTGTGTGTGTGTGTGTGTGTGTGTGTGTGTGTGTGTATCAACCTCTAGCCTTGGCAACAACCTGAGTTGTTTGGGGTTCCTATGGAACCCCCTTGGCAAACAACTCCATTAGATGTAACCCAATCTCAGTACTGGTAGATTCATTTGATGACAAGCGGCAGCCAGTTGAGGGTCTGGCTCCTCTGTCCTTTGGCAATTTTATTTAGGTGACTTTCTTATATGTCTATGTTTTATGAAGCTTCTGCTGATTAGGTTTCCATATTACTCTTCAAAGACCCTTATATTTAGCTATGTCTCTCCACATTTCCTCCTTCATTCCCCTCTCACCTCCTCATCAACACTTGATCCTCCCATTCTACATCCTAACCATCCAGCCATAGATTTCTATCTTCTGTTTCCATTTACTAGAGAGACCTATTTGCCCCCTGCCACTCCAGTCCCTTATCCTATACCTAATTTCAGCATCCTACAGATTGTAGCATGATTATCTTTGACTTTACAGCAAATATCTAGATATAAATTAATACATAATATTTGCCTTCTGGGTCTGGGTTTCCTTACTGAGGTTGATTTCTTTTCTGGTTCCATTCATTTACTAGTAAATTTCATGATTTTTTTAATAGCTGAGTAGTATTCCATTGTGTAAATGTATGATATTTTCTTTATCCATTCAGGTATTCAGGGACATCTAGAATGTCTCCAATTTCTATTATGAATAGAACAGCAATTACCATGGTTGAGTAAGCATCTCTGTGGTAGGGTGAAGCATCCTCTGGATATATGCCCAAGAGTAGTATATATTCAGGTAGATCAAGTCCCATCTTCCAGAAGAACCATGACACTGATTTCTATAGTGGCTGTACAAGTAGGCAGTCCCATCAACAATGGATGAATGTTCCCATTACTCCACATCCTCACCAGCATGAACTGAACTGTCGTTTGTTCTATTTATCTTAGCCATTCTGACAGGTGTAAGGTAGAATCTCGAAGTAGTTTTTATTTGCATTTTGCTGAGGGCTGGGTATGTTGAACATTTCTCTAAGTGTTTCTCAGTCATTTGAGTTTTCTCTGTTGAGAATTCTCTGTTATATCTTTACATCATTTTTAAATTGGGTTATTTGTTTTCTTTAATAAATTGCTTTTTGAATTATTTATTCACATTAGCTATTAGCCCCCTCTCAGATATGTAATTGGTAAGGATCTTTTCCCATTCTATTGGCAGTCACTTTGTCCAATCAATGGAAACCTTTTCCATACAGAAAATTTTCAGTTTCATGGAGTCCCATTTATTAATTGTTGATCTTAGTGTCTGTACTAATGGTATTCTGCTTTAAAAAAATCTTTTTCTGTGCCAATGAGTTCAAGGCTACTCCCCATTTTCTATTCTATCAGGTTTAGGGCTTCTGATTTTGTGTTGATGTTTTTGATTCATTTGGAGCTTAGTTTTGTTCTGGTTGATGAGTATGGTTCTATTTGGACTCTTCTACATTCATCCATCCAGTTTGATCAGCACCATTTGTTGAAGATGCTGTCTTTTTTCTAGTTTATATTTCTGGTTTCTGTATCAAAAGTCAGGTGCCCATAGGTAGATTTAGGTCTGAATCTTTAATTCAATTTCATTGCTCAATGTATCTGTTTTTAATGCCAGTGCCATAAGACTTTTATTACTATAGCACTGTAGTACAACTTGAAATTGGAGGTAGTGATACATCCCAGAGTTCTTTTCTTTTCTTTTTTTTTTTTTGTTTCTTTGTTTTCCTTATGAAACTGAGAATTGTCCTGTTGAGGTCTGTGAAGAATTGAATTGGAATTTTGATGGGGACTGCATTGAATCTGTAGATTGCTTTTGGTAGGATGGCCATTTTTACTATGTTAATCCTTCCTATCCATGAGCCTAGGAAATCTCTCCATCTTCTGATATCTTCTTCAATTTCTTTCTTCAAAGACTTGAAGTTTTTGTCATATAAGTCTTCCACTTGCTTGGTTACAGTTACCCCAAGATATTTCATGTGATTCAAGCCTATTGTAAAATGTGTTATTTCCCTAATTTCTTTCTTAGTCCATTTGCCATTTGTATACAGAAAGACTACCATTTATTGGGTTAATTTTGTATCTATCTACTTTACTGAATGAGTTTATCTTATGTAGGAGTGGAATTTTTAGGATCATTTATGTATATTATCATATCATCTTCAAATAAAGATACTTTGACTTCTTCCATTCCAAATGTATCCCCTTGATACACTTCAGTTTTCTTGGGTCTAGCTAAGACTTTAAGTACTATATTGAATAAGCATGGAAAGCATGGCCACCCATGTCTTTTTCCTAATTTTAGTGGAATTTCTTTGAATTTCTCTCCATTTAAGTTGATGTTGGCTACAGGCTTTGTGTAAACTGCCTTTAATATGTTTAGTTACATCCCTTGTATTTCCAATCTCTCCAAAACTTTTGTCATGAAGAGGTGTTGGATTTTGTTACAGGCCTTTTAGGCATCTAATGAGCTGATCTTGTGGTGTAGACCTGCCTTTCTCCGGTTCTGCCTTGCCCAGCAGTCTGGACGTTTCTCTCCCACCTGGGGTCCCATAGCCACTTATAACATAATCACTCAGAGGCTTATTTCAATTGCAAACTGTATGGCCTATGGCTCAAGCTTCTTGCTAGCTAGCTCTTTCATCTTAAATTTACTCATTTCTATAAATATATATGTTGCCATGAGGCCATGGTGTTACCTGTCTGCTGACATCTTGTTGCTCCTTCAGTGGCAGGATAATGTCTCTCCCCACTCTGCCCTTCTCTCTCTCTGATTGAATTTTCTCTTGACTGTAAGCTTTCTTGCCATAGGTCAAAACAGCTTTATTTATTATCCAATGGAAGCCACACATATTCACAGCATACAGAAAGACATCCCACAGCAATGTGGTTTTTTTTCTTCAGTTTGTTTATATGGTGGGTTATATTTATTGATTTTAGTATATTGAACCATCCCGGCAACTGTTGGATGAAGCCTACTTTATCCTTGTGGATGATCTTTTTTATGTATTCTCAGATTCAGTTTGCAAGTATTTTATTGAGTATTTTTGCATCTATGTTTATAAGGGAAATTGGTCTGTTTTTTGGTTGAATCTATTTTTTGGTTGAATCTTTCTGTGGTTTGGGCAACTGTGGTCTCATAAAATGAATTGGGCAATGTTTCTTCCATTTATATGTTGTAGAATAATTTGAGGAGTATTGGTGTTAACTCTTCCTTAAAAGTCTGGTAGAATTCTATGGTAAAACTGGCCCTGGGCTTTTTTGGTTGGGAGACTTTTAATGATTGTTTCTGTTTCTCTAGGAGCTATAGGTCTGTTTAAATTGCTCATCTGATCTTGGTTTAACTTTGGTAAGTGGTACCTATTGAGAAAATTATCCATTTCTTTTAGGTTTTTCAATTTGGTGGAATACAGGTTTCTAAAGTCTGTCCTTATGATTCTCTGGGATTTCTCTGTGTCTGATGTTATGAGCCCCCTTCATCTCTTATTTCGTTAATTAGAATAGTCTCTCTCTACCTTTTAGTTAATTTGTGTAGGGATTTGTAAATCTTACTGATTTTCTCATAGAACTAACTCTTTGTTTCGTTGAATTTTTTTCTAGTATATTGATTTTAGCACTAAGTTTGATGTGTATTCATTTTCCTTTAATTCTAGAAAGTCTTTGGTTTGTTTCTTAATTTCTGTATTGACACATTTAAAAAAATTATTAGTCAATTGTTGTCTTTCAATGAATTTGTAAGTTTTTTTATTGTTTCTGTTGTTGGCATCCAGCTTGTTCAGAGAGGATGGTATTATTTCAATTTTCTTGTATCTGTTGACACTTGCTTTGTATCCCAGTATGTTTTCAGTTTTGGAGAAAGTTCCTTGAGGTGCTAAGAAGAAGTTATATCCTTTTGTGTTTGGGTGAAATATTCTGCAAATATCTGTTGGGTCCATTTGGTTTATAACATCAGTTAGCCCCAGCATTTCTCTATTTAGTTTTTGTTGGGATGTCCTATTGGCAAAAATGGGCTAGTAGAGTTTCTCACTATCAGTGTGAAAGGTTCTGTATGTGATTTAAGTTGTAGTAATGTTTTGGGATTTTTTTTATGAATTTGAATGCTCTTGTATTTGGTGTAGAGATATTAAAAATAACAATATCCTCTTGGTGGATTTTTCTTTTGATGAGTATGTAGTGTCCTCTATCTCTTTTGATTAGTTTTAGTTTGAAGTGTATCTTGTCAGATATTAAAATGGCTATACCAGCTTGCTTCATGGATCCATTTTCTTGGAATGTCCTTCTCCATCCTTTTATCCTTAGATGATGTCTGTCATGTCTATCCTTGATGCTTAGGTATGTTTCTTGTATCCAGTTTTTACATTTATTCTTTTAGTCTGTGTCTTTTTATTGGAGGGTTGGGAGCATGGATGTTGAGAGATTTCAATGACCAATGATTGTTAATTTCTGTTATTTTGATTTTGTTTTCCTTATTTTGATTTGCTGGCCTGAGATTATTTACTCCTGTGTTTTCTTGGGCACAGTAAGTCTTTTAATTTGGAGTTTTCCTTCTAGCATCTTTTTAAGGGTTTTATTAGAATACAGAAATTGTTTAAATTTTGTTTTATCATGGAATATCTTATTTTCTCCATCTATTGTGACTGACAGTTTTGCTAGTTATAGCAGTCTAGGCTGGCATCTGTGGTCTCCTAGAATCTGAAGCACATCTGTCCAGGCCTTTCTGGCTTTTAGAGTCTCCATTGAGAAGTGATGTGGTCCTTAGGCTTTTCCCCTTGCTGCCTTTAATATTCTTTCTTTGTTTAGTACGTTTAGTGTTTTCATTATTATGTATTGACGGGAATTTCTTTTCTGGTCCAGTCTATTTGGTGTTTTGTATGCTTTTTTTTTTTTTTTTTTAACCTTGATCTGTATCTCCTTCTTTAGGATAAGAAAATGTTCTTCTACGATTTTGTTGAAGATATTTTCTGTGTCTTTTACCTGAATTACTTCTCTTTCCTCTATTCCTACTATTCTTAGATTTGGCCTTTCATTATGTTCCTGATTTCCTGTATGTTTTATGTCAGGAATTAGTATTTTCCTTGACTGAGGTATCCATTTCTTTTATAGTGTCTTCAGTACCCAAGACTCTCTCTTCCATCTCTTATATTCTGTTGCTGAAAGTTGCCTCTGAGGTTCCTGACAGAGTTCTTAAACTTTTCATTTCCAGAATTCTTCTGGTTCGGGTTTTATTTATTGATTTTATTTCTATTTTCATGTCTTGAACTGCTTTATTTCTTTCATTTCACTGTTTGTTTTTCATGGATTTCTTTAAGGACTTTATTCATCTCTTCTTTTGGGACATATATCATATTCATAAAGGCTATTTTAATGTTTTTGTCTTGTGCTACAGCTATGTTGCAATTCTTCAAATCCTATTATGGTAGGGTTGCTGGGTTCTACTTGAGACATATTGTCCTGGATTGCTATTGTTTGTGTTTTTATGTTGGTCTCTAGGCATCTAGGTTTGGAAAGATTGTAATAGGATGCTGATATCTGATCTTGTCTTAGTTGGGTGGGTATTTTGTTCCTTGGTTTGGGTTGTTCTCTCTGGTTCTTAGGAGACTATGGTGGCTTTGTGTTGCCTGGTAGATAATACTTCAGAGACGGTGATATGTGTGGCTATTGGGGTTTCTGTGTAAAATGTGTCTCTAGGTATTGGAGGCTAAAAGTAAGGATGGGGATAGGCTGGGGGGTTAGGGGGTTCAGAAAAGGGAGGAAAACAAGGTGTTCTATCAGAATCTAGTTAGTTCTCTGGGGTTGGAGGCAAAAAATTAGGAGAGGCCACAGCATGCAGTCTGCTTCAGAGCTGGGGATGTGACTGAGAAATTGGGTTTGGAGTAGAAGAATGAGTTCTTTGGCTGGAGTGGGCTATGGGTTCCCAAGGAATGCCTGCTGGAGTTGGGGGCTGGCATAAAGTGATGTGTGGTGATATTTTATTTATTTGTGCAGATAAAGCTTGCCTGTGGATCAAAGGAAAAAGTCAGCTACTATATTAAACATAGAGGTCAGGCAGTGTTAGCACATATCTTTAATCCTAGCATTCAGGAAGCATAGCTACATCCAGATCTTTGAGAGTTCCAGGCCACACTGGGAACAGAGCCAGGTATGGTGGCACACACCTTTAATCCCAGCACTAGTTAACCACAGAGGCCTGTACAGACAGACAGGAAGTGATAGAGCTGGGCAGAAAGAGGAAGTGATGTAACTGGCAGAGAGAGGAAGCAAGATGTCTGGGCATAGAAAGATACGTAGGCATGAGTATACAGGGAATAGCTCACTTGGGCTGAGAATTTCCTAGTGGTAAGAACTTGTAACTTGGCTTGTTATATTCCTCTGTTCTCTCAGTTTTCACCCCAATATCTGGCTCTAGTTTTTTTTTTTTTTTTAATTAATAAGATCTTTTAAGATTTCTGTTACAGTGATGAAAAGAAGGGAGTTTGGAAGGTAAGACTTGTGTGATCCAGTAGGGATGGGGCCAGGAGGGAGTAGGGGCTTTATCAAGTGGTCTGTTATGGAGCTGGGAATGAGACTGGGGAAATGGATTTGGAGAACAGTAGGGAGAGGTGAAGACCTACAGTTAGGCTACCTGCTTCCCTAGCTGTAGTGGATGTTGCTAGAATCCTCAATGGTTTTATAATAATAACCCAGAGCTAGATATTGGTGTAAATGCTGAAACATCAGAGAGACAAAGGAACAAGACACAGCCACTTCTCACCTCACCAACTCCTCAGCCGATCTCTATGAATCCTCTGATTGAATGACTCTGAGTCCTCAGCTGAAAAGGCTCTAGTTCCTGTCACGTCTTATATGCCTTTCTCTGCCCAGCCATTTCACTTCCTTCCTAGTGCTGAGATTAATGGCATGTATGCTTACCAAATACTCGTAGCAAAGGCATGAGATCTCAAGTGTTAGGATTAAATGGCTGTGATTCTCAAGTAATGGGATTAAAGGTGTGTGCCACCACTGCCTGGCTCTGTTTCTCTCCTAGACTGAATCAGTTTCATATAGTCCAGGGTGGCTTTGAACTCACAGAGATTCAGATGTGTCTCTGCCTCCCAAGTGCTAAGATTAAAGGTGTGTGCCACCACTACCTGTCTTCTATGTTTAATCGAGTGGCTAGCTCTGTTCTCTGATGCCCAGGCAAGCTTTATTTGATAAATAATATATCACTACCAGTTGAGGTTTTGTTCTTAGTATAAATGTCTTAATTTTTTTTTTAGGCAAATAATTTTTATTTGTTATAGAACTTTTTTCATATGGATAATTTGTGTTTTAATTTTACATATCAGCCATGGGTTTCCACTGTCCTTCCCCCTCCCGCCACCAACCCCATTTTCCCCCCAACCCCTCCCCACATTCCCATCTCCTCCAGGGCAAAGACTCCCCTGGGGATTCAGCTCAACCTGGTAGATTCAGTCCATGCAGGTCCAGTCCCCTCCTTCCAAGCTGAGCAAAGTGTCCCCACATAAGCCCCAGGTTCTAAACAGCCAGCTCATGCACTAAGGACAAGTCCAGGTCCCATTGCCTGGGTGCTGCCCAAACAGTTCAAATATTCAGCTGTCTCACTTATCCAGAGGGCTTGGTTCAACTGAGGGTTCCACAGCTTTTGGTTCATAATTCATGTGTTTCCATTAGTTTGGTTATTTGTCCCCATGCTTTTTCCAATCTTGGTCTCAACAATCACACTCTTACAATCCCTCCTCTTTCTTGACAATTGGACTCCTGGAGCACCACCTGGGGACTGGCCAAGGATCTCTGCATCCACTTCTATCAGTTATTGGATGAGAGTTCTAGCACGACAGTTAGGGTGTTTGGCTATCCGATCAACAAACTAGGTCAGTTCAGGCTTCCTCTCAACCATTGCCAGCAGTCTACAGAGGATATATCATTGTGAATTTCTGGGGACCTCTCTAGCACTTTGCTTCTTCCTATTTCATGTGGTCTTCATTTATCCTGGTCTGTTATTCCTCGTTCTCCCTTTCTGTTCTTGATCTAGCTGGGATCTCCTGCTCCCCTAAGCTCTCTTTCCTTTGAACCTTGCCCTTCATTACCCCCACTCACGTCCAGGTTGTTTATTTAGATCTCATCCATTTCTCTGTCATTGGGTGATCCCTGTGTCTTTCTTAGGGTCCTGTTTTCTAGGTAGCCTCCCTGGAGTTGTGAGTAGCAGTCTAGTCATCTGTGTTTTACATCTAGTATCCTCCTATGAGTGAGTACATACCATGTTTGTCCTTCTGAGTCTGGGTTACCTCACTCAGGATGATTTTTTTCTAGATCCATCCATTTGCCTGCAAACCTCATGATGTCATTGTTTTTCTCTGCTGAGTAGTACTCCCTTGTGTATATGTACCACATTTTCTTTAACCATTTTTCAGTTGAAGGGCATCTAGGTTGTTTCCAGGTTCTGGCTATTACAAACAATGCTTATATGAACATAGCTGAGCAAATGCCCTTGTGGTATGATTGAACATTCCTTGAGTATATGCCCAAGAGTGGTATAGCTCTGTCTTGGGGGAGATGGATTACCAATTTTCTAAGGAAGTGCCATATTGATTTCCAAAGTGGCTGTACAAGCTTGCCTTCCCATCAGCAGTGGAGGAGTGTCCCCCTTACTCAACATCCTCTCCACCATGAGCTATCTTCAGTGTTTTTGGTCTTAGCCATTCTGACAGGTGTAAGGTGGTATCTCAGAGTTGTTTTGATTTGCATTTCCTGGATAATTAGGGATGTAGAGCAATTCCTTAAATGTCTTTCAGACATTTGAGCTTCTGCTGTTGAAAATTCTCTGTTTAGTTCTGTAGCCCATTTCTTAATTGGACTGTTAGGCATTTTGATGTCTAATTTCTGGAGTTCTTTATATATTCTGGATATCAGCCCTCTGTCAGATGTGGGGTTGGTAAAGACCTTTACCCATTCTGTAGGCTGTCGCTTTGTCTTGTTGACCATGTCCTTTGCTCTACAAAAGCTTCTCAGTTTCATCAGGTCCCATTGATTGATTGTTTCTCTCAGTGTTTGTGCTACTGGTATTATATTTAGGAAGTGATCTCCTATGACAATGTGTTCATGACTACTTCCTACTTTCTCTTCTATCAGGTTCACAGTAACTGGATTTATCTTGAGGTCTTTGATCCACTTGGACTTAAGTTTTGTGCACAGTGACAGCTATGGATCTATTTGCAGCCTTCTACATGTTGACATCCAGTTATGCCAGCACCATTTGTTAAAGATGCTTTCTTTTTTCCATTATACATTTTTGGCTTCTTTGTCAAAAATTATATGTTCATAGGTGTGCAGGTTAATGTCAGGGTCTTCAGTTCAATTCCATTGGTCCACATGTTGTTTTTTTATGCCAGTACCAAGCTGGTTTTATTACAGTAGCTCTATAGTAGAGCTTGAGGTCAGGGATCATGATGCCTCCAGAGGTTGTTTTATTGTACAGGATTCTTTTGGCTATCCTGGGTTTTTTGTTTTTCCATATGAAGTTGAGTATTATTCTTTCCAGATCTGTGAAGAATTGTGGTGGTATTTTGATAGGGACTTCATTGAATCTGTAGATTGCTTTTGGTAAGATTGCCATTTTTACTATGTTAATCCTGCCTATCCATGAGCATGGGAGATCTTTCCATTTTCTGACATCTTCAATTTCTTTTTTCATGGACTTAAGGTTCTTGTCATATAGGTCCTTCACATGCTTAGTTAGAGTAACCCCAAGGTATTTTATATCATTTGTGGCTATTGTAAAGGGTGATGTATCTCTGATTTCCTTCTCAGCCTGTTTGTCTATTGTACATAGGAGGGCCACTGATTTTTTTGAGTTGATCTTATATCCTGCTATATTGCTGAAGGTTTTTAATTAGCTGTATCAGTTCCTTGGTTGAATTTTTTGGGGTCACTCATGTATACTAACATGTCATCTGCAAATAGGGAGAGCTTGACTTCTTCCTTTCCAATTTGTATCCCCTTAATCTCTTTATGTTGTCTTATAGCTCTGGCTAGAACTTCAAGTACTATATTGAATAAGTAGGGGGAGAGGGGACAGCCTTGCCTTGTTCCTGAGTTTAGTGGTATTGCTTTGAGTTTCTCTCCATTTAATTTGATGTTGGCTGTTGGCTTGCTGTAGATTGCCTTTATTATGTTTAGGTATCTTCCCTGTATTCTTGATCGCTCCAAGACCTTTATTATGAAGGGGTGTTGGATTTTGTCAAATGCCTTTTCTGCATCTAGTGAGATGATCATGTGGATTTTTTCTTTGAGTTTGTTTATATGGTGTATTACGTTGACAGACTTTCGTATGTTGAACCACCCTTGCATCCCTGGTATGAAGCCTACTTGATCATGGTGGATAATTGTTTTGATGTGTTCTTGGAGTCTGTTTGCCAGAATTTTATTGAGTATTTTTGCATCAATGTTCATGAAAGATCGGTCTGTAGTTCTCTTTCTTTTTTACATCTTTGTTTGGTTTAGGAATCAGGGTAATTGTAGCTTCATACAAGGAGTTTGGTAATATACCTTCTGCTTCTATTGTGTGGAACAATTTAAAGAGTATTGGTATTAAGTCTTCTTTGAAGATCTTGTAGAATTCTGCAGTGAAACCATCAGGTCCAGGGCTTTTTTGGTTGGGAGACTTTTAATGACTGATTCTATTTCCTTAGGGGTTATTGGACTATTTAAATGGTTTATCTGGTCTTGATTTAACTTAGGTATGTGGTACCTATCCAGATAATTATCCATTTTTTTTAGATTTTCCAGTTTTGTGGAGTAGAGGTTTTTGAAGTATGACCTGATGATTCTCTGGATTTCCTCATTGTCTGTTGTTATGTCCCCCTTTTCATTTCTGATTTTGTTAATTTGCATGCTCACTCTCTGTCTTTTGGTTAGTTTGGATAAGGGCTATTTTGTTGATTTTCTCAAAGAACCAACTCTTTGTTTCATTAATTTTTTGTATTGTTCTCTTCATTTCTATTTTTTTGATTTCAGATCTCAATTTGATAATTTCCTGGCATCTATTCTTCCTGGGAGACTTTGCTTCTTCTTGTTCTAGAGCTTTCAGGTATGCTGTTAAGTCATTAGTGTGAGATTTCTCCAACTTCTTTATGTGGGCCTTTAGTGATCTGAATTTCCCTCTTAGCACCACTTTCATAGTGTCCCACAAGTTTGGGTATGTGGTGTATTCATTTTCATTGATCTCTAGGAAGTCTTTAATTTCTTTATTTCTTTCTTAACCCATTGGTGATTCAGTTGAGCATTATTCAGTTTCCATGAAATTGTAGATTTTCTGTAGTTTTTGTTGTTGTTGAAATCTAACTTTAAACCATGGTGGTCTGATAGAATGCAAGAGGTTATTCCAATTGTTTTGTATCTGTTGAGATTTGCTTTGTGGCCGAGTATATGCTCAGTTTTAGAGAATGTTTCATGGTGTGCTGAGAAGAAGATATACTATTTTTTGTTAGGATGGAATGTTCTGTAGACATCAATTAAGTCCATTTGAGTCATAACATCAGTTAAGTCCTTTATTTCTCTGTTAAGTTTTAATTTGGCCGATCTGTCCTGAGGTAGAAGTGGGGTGTTGAAGTCTCCCACTATTAATGTGTGGGGTTTTATATGTGATTTAAGCTTTAGTAATGTTTCTTTTACATATGTGTGTACCTTTGTGTTTGAGGCATAAATGTTCTGAATTGAAACATCATTTTGGTGGATCTTTCCTGCGATGAGCATGTAATGTCCTTCATCATCTCTTTTGATTGATTTTAGTTTGAAGTCTATTTTGCTGGATATTAGGATGGCTACACCAGCTTGCTTCTTAAGACCTTTGGTTGGAACTTCTTTTCCCAACCTTTTATTCTTAGGTAATGTCTGTCTTTGAATTTGAGGTGTGTTTCTTGTATGCAGCAGAAAGTTGGGTCCTGATTTCATATCCATTCTGTTAGTCTGTGTCTTTTTATGGGTGTATTAAGTCCATTGATATTAAGGGATATTAATGACCAGTGATTGCTCATTCCTGTTATTATTATTATTATTATTATTATTATTATTATTAATTTTTGGTGGTTGTGTGTGTGTACTTCTCTTCTTTGGGGTTTACTGCTGTGGTGTTATCTATTGCTTGTGTTCTCAAGGTTGTATCTGACTTCTTTAGGTGGGAATTTTCCTCTATTGCTTTCTTTAGGGCTGGGTTTGTGGATAGGTATTGTTTAAATTTGGCTTTGTCTTGGAATGTCTTATTAACTCCATCTATGATTATTGAAACTTTTGCTGGGTATATTAGTCTAGGCTGGTATCCATAGTCCCTTAGTGTCTTCATTATATCTGTCCAGGTCCTTCTGGCTTTCAAATTTTCCATTGAGAAATGGGGTGTTATTCTGATGGGTTTGCCTTTATAAGTCACTTGGCCTTTTTCTTTTGCTGCTTTTAATATTCTTTCTTTATTCTGTACATTTAGTTGTTTAATTATTATGTGGCGAGGGGACTTTTTTGGGGGGTCTAGTCTGTTTGGTGTTCTATAGGCTTCTTGCATCTTCTTAGGCATTTTCTTCTTTAAGTTGGGAAAGTTTTCTTGTACGATCTTGTTAAACATATTTTCTGTGCCTTGTAGCTAGAGTTTTCCTGCCTGGCCCAGTCAGGACAAATCTCTCTTACCCACCAGTCCCACAGTCGCTCAGACCCAAACAAGAAAGCACATGGAAACTTACATTGTTTACAAACTGTATGGCTGTGATAGGCTTCTTGTTATCTACTTTTTCTATCTTAAATTAACCCATTTTTGCTTATCTATACTTTATCACATGGCTTGTGGCTTACCGGTGTCTTTACATGTTGTTTTTTATGGCAGCGGCTGGCGGTGTCTCCCCCCAGCCTTCTACTTCCCAGAATTCTCTACTCTCTTGTCCCGCCTATACTTCCTGCCTGGCCACTGGCCAATCAGAACTTTATTTACACAGAGCAATATCCACAGCACTTCCCCTTTTCTTTTTTTTTTTTTTTTTAAGGAAGGTTTTAACTTTTACATAGTACAATTACATATAACAAAACAATTATCAAGCAAGAATTACAGTTACAATATTAAAGAAGATATCCTATCTATCTTATATTTGTGAGTCTAAGGTTTTATATCTAACTTATCTTTTATCATAACTGAGGAAATTATAACTATCTAGTCTTCAACCACATTAAAGGCCTCAGAAGGATATAATATTACCTGAGAACCGGGAGAAGGATGCAAGCAACTTTCAGGAGTCTTGCAAGAGTAGACAGAGACAGCTGGCAGCCTGGATAGTCACCTAATGTTCCTTTGTAAAGTTGGGGCATTTGTCTTCAGCCCACAGGGCTAGAGTCTCTCAGTCACTTCTCTCAATGTCCTGTAGAATGTCTGGCAGTTTCCTCTGCAAAGCAGGAACCTGAAGGACCATTTTGTCAAGCAAAGTTCAGTGGTCACCTTTCTATGGGTCCTGCATGTCCAGTTGCTCGAGCAGTCCAGGCAAGAACAGTTTCTTGTCCAAATGGCTATTTTTGCCAAGGTGAAGATAAACTCCATATGAAGTGTCTTCAATGCCTGCCCATCCTCCTCTCTGAAGTAAATCAGTGCTGCCAGGAGCAGACATGTCTCACTGTCCAGAAAGTCTAAATTTTAAAAGTATTTTAAATGCCATATTCTGTAGGTCTTTGAAGTATTTGAAGATTACCTATCTATCTGAAATATGTCTATGTATATCTAGAAGACTTAACTAACATGGCTATGAGTATGATTATCATAGATGACTAATTATTAATCTATTTTTAATTATCCATTTCAATTTAAAATGAGCTATACAAACATAATACCTTAAACACGATTAGAAATATACACACAGTATAACAAAATTAACTTTAAGTTTGTATCAATAGACTAAAATCTATACCAATGTAAAACATTTCAAACCAGTTGTTGCTCTTTAGAAGTAAGTTCCTTAATCTACCCTTTCATCCTATTATATCTATATCATATCCCCCTTTCTTTTTTAGAAAGAGATCTCATTTATAATCAAACTGCTTTAAAGAAAAATATTGGTTTTTCTCTGTCCCACACCAGAGGGCTCTTCTGATTTGGGACATAAGAATCTCTTAACCTTTTTTTTTAGCAATATGTCTGGGTTTAGTGAAGGAGTGAGCCAATTCCATCTCCAAAGCCAGCTTGATAATTTTGGGAAATTGGGCGTAGTTTCTCTTACTACTTCCTGCTGGAGGGGGGTGCTGTATCTTATGGGGACACAAAGAAAATTTTAGGATTATGGAGTAGTCCATTAGGGTGAACCTCTGAGCCAATTGCCTTGAAACCATTCTGGATGTTGGATCATCTGGGCCATGGTGTTATCGGAGACTGTTTAGGTGGTCTTGGCTGATCAAACCTGATGTTTCTTAATCTGGAACAAATCCACAGCCTCTGGCTTTCTGTGGAAACAAAAGCAGAGACTCTTTTCCAAAGCAACATATCCTTATATCCAAATTTTGAAGTCAAGGTACTTTTAAAATTTACATATTTGTTTAACTCAACAGCTTTTATGATCAAATCTTTCTCTGTAGTTAGAAATCCCAAAGACAAGGCAAAACAGATTCTCTGTGTAATATTCATCTTTGTAAGACTGAAATGCTGCTGTGGCTGCTGGCTCCACCCACCTCAGCTTCCCAACATGGCAGTGGCACAGTTTACCGCCAGCTCTGGTTCTGGAGCCATGTGTACCATCAACTATCAGAAGCAGTTCTATCAAAGCAGTGCATAGCCCAGAAACTCTTTTTTTTTTTTTTAACTTGCAAAGGCTAAATCCACCATGCAGCAGAGCAAAGTGCTGCTTGTAGACTCCTCATTCCCGCCACACTGCAGGTCAGACGCACACGCCAGGAACCTGCCACAGTAGCTAAAACCAGCAGGCTGCCGCTAACTTGACAGAAACAACTAGGAAGCTGTTTTTAGCTCCGTTTTAGAATCTTTTTTCTCAGGTTTTAGGTGGAAATTCTTGCCCCACGTTGGGCGCCATTTGTAGCTAGAGTTTTCCTGCCTGGCCCAGTCAGGACAAATCTCTCTTACCCGCCAGTCCCACAGTCGCTCAGACCCAAACAAGAAAGCACATGGAAACATACATTGTTTACAAACTGTATGGCTGTGGCAGGTTTCTTGTTATCTACTTCTTCTATCTTAAATTAACCCATTTCTGCTTATCTATACTTTACCACATGGCTTGTGGCTTACTAGTGTCTTTACATGTTGCTTTTCATGGCAGCGGCTGGCGGTGTCTCCCCCCAGCCTTCTACTTCCCAGAATTCTCTACTCTCTTGTCCCGCCTATACTTCCTGCCTGGCCACTGGCCAATCAGAACTTTATTTACACAGAGCAATATCCACAGCAGTGCCTTTGATTTGGTATTCTTCTCCTTCCTCTATCCCTATTATTGGTAGGTTTGGTCTTTTCATGGTTTCCCAAATTTCTTGGACATTTTGGGTCATGACTTTGTTGGCTTTAGTGTTTTCTTTGACTGATGAATCTATTTTTTCTACCGTATCTTCAACACCATAGATCCTTTCTTCCATTTCTTGCATCTGAAGTTCCTGTTCATTTACTCAGATTTTCTATTTCCAGCATTCCTTCTGCTAGTGTCTTCTTCATTTTTTCTATTTCCCTTTTCAGGTCTTGGACTGTTTCCCTCATCTGTTTTATTTCTTTTTCATGATTTTCTTTCAGGGACTTATTGTTTTCTTCTGCTTTACTTGTCCTTTCCTCTAGTTTTTTATAGCGTTCTTCCCATTTTCTGTTTGTCTGTTCCTCCACTTCATTTTTGATTTCTGCTCTATAAGGCTGTAGCCTCTTCATGATGTTATTTACAAGGTTGTTTTCTTCTGCTTCTCCCATTCTGTGATGTTCAGGTCTAGCTGTTGGAGGAGGGCTAGGTTCTGATGATGCTGTATTGTTCTTTATTTTCTTGTATGTACTTCTGCTTTGATGTCTGCCCATATCTTGAGGATTCATTCTTGGTCTTACCAGCGCACTTGTTCCAGACAGAGCTGACAGATTTAGGGAGCCTCTCTCTGGTCCAGATGGGAGCTCTGGTCCAGATGGGAGTACTGGCCAGATGAGAGCTGGGGCTGGTTTCTAAGTCTCAGAAAGTGGTTGGGGTCTCCTTATCTTGTCCAGATGGGAGCTCTGGGGCAGGGTGGAAGTTGGGAGCTGTTTTCTCCATCTCAGGAAGTGGCTGGGGTCTCCAGTGGATGGGTGTAAGGGCAGAGCATGGAGATTGTAGTGTCTGCAGGGGATTCTTGGAGAAGGGGAACCTTCCTGGTCGGGTGGAGGGTGTCCTGCCCTATGGCCAGAACCTGCGGCCAAGTTGGGCAAGTCTTCCCTGGAATAGCTGGTTCCCAGGGCTGGGACCTAGGTGTGGGCTTCTCTGGGTGTGACCCCAGGGACTCACCTCTGGTCTAGATGGGGGTTCCGGGGCAGATGGGAGCTGGGGGCTGGTCTTTGAGTCTCAGGAAGTGGCTGGGATCTCAGTATCTTGTCCAGATGGGAGCTCAGGGGTGGGATGGGAGCTGGGGGCTAGTCTCTGAGTCTCAGGAAGTGGCTGTGGTCTCGGGCACATGGGTGTGGGGTCAGGGTGTGGAGATTGTAGGGTCTGCCTCAGTCTTGGAAAAGGGGAGCCTTCCCACTGTGCCCGCCAAATGTCCAGAAACAGGGGCCAAGTTGGGCAGGTCTTCCCAGGATGGCTGGTGCCCAGGGGTGGGACCTAGAGGTGGGGCCTCTCTAGCTGTGACCCCAGGCACTCACCTCTGGTTCTGATGGGAGTTCCAGGGCAGGATGGAAGCTGGGGGCTGGTTTCTAAGTCTCAGGAAGTGGCTGGGGTCTCAGGCTGATGGGTGTGGGGGCAGGGCTTGGAGATTGTAGGGTCTGCCTGGTGTCTTGATGAAGGGGAACTTTAATGGTGGGGTTGGGGGAATCCTGCCCTATGGCCAGAACCTGGGGCCAAATTGAGCAGGTCTTCCCCAGAATTGCTGGTGCTCAGGGCTGGGATCTAGGTGCTGGCAAGTGTGTTTCTTTCCTGTAAAATTCTCAGTCTGTTACCTTCTTCCAGTCTACAGTCTTAGCAGCCTTAACTGCTGCTTAGTTTAAGTCCTTTCATGAGAAACAAAAGGGGATAAAGTTAGGAAAAATACCTGGAAGTTCTTACCCATTTAGGGAATATTTTGCCTCCTGTTGAATTTCAGGTGTGCATATTTTCTTATTTATTTATCTATCTATCTATCTATCTATCTATCTATCTATCTATCTGTTTATCTCATTCATTGTCTTTGTGGGAAGGCACGAATTCATAGGAAATGTGCTCCAGCTGCTCTTGGTAGGTCTCATAAGGTGTGTTTCTCTGGGTGTGACAGGATGGCACTTTAGTTGAACCCAGGTGCCTTTCTCTTTGCCCCCCCCCTTTTCTTTCTAATGATCATTTTCCTTCCCATTTTAGGAAGCCATCTCTGCTCTTAGAGTTCTCAATGTGGTCAATCTGCACATTCATTCTCTTGGCAAGAATCTTGCCCTTACTTTCCTGTTTATAATTTTGTTCACAACATGTTGAGTGATACTGTAGATGCTTCCAGTTGTGCTTGGTAATACTAAGAGGTGCTCCTTTTTCAGCTGTGTCCATTTTAGATAGCTTCAATATCACTCTTCTTGTAGACTCACATGTGTGGCCAATAGAGTAACTCTCTATTTCCTAGAAGGCCTGGGAAACATAAACATTTTCCTGGTTACTGGAAAACGGTTGACACAGCTGGCGATATGCTTTTTTTGTTTGTTTGTTTGTTTATTTTTGGAGACAGGGTTTCTCTGTGTAGCTTTGCACCTTTCCTGAAACTTGCTTTTGGAGACCAGGCTAGCCTCAAACTCATATAGATCCACCTTCCTCTGCCTCCCAAGTGCTGTGCACCATCACCGCCCTACGATATGCATCTTTTAGTGAAAAAAATACATAAAATTTTACTTACTGTTAATTGAGTTTTGTAATCTTTGATAATTTTATGACTTATTTTTATGCTCAGATACCCATATTATTTTGTAGTCTTGGGTTAAATTTTTGGCTCAGTTAGTTTCCAGTGTGATTTAACTGAAGGAAGCATCATTGCATGATGATTTGTGACTTTGGGTCAGACTAACAAACCATCCTTGACTTTGCTACCACAGAGATGAGCATTAATACAAGTCTCTTCCCAGCATCAATCTTTATTTTTCTCTGTATTCATAAGATAGGTAGACTAAAACAATATCTAGAACATTTGCATGCAGCATGCTTCACTAATGTAGCAACCCAAACACATAATTCAGTGCTGTATTCTGTGAGATGCTGAATGTGCCTTCCTTGTGTTCCTTTTAGTCTCAGCTCTGGTTGTCATTGCAGGGCAAAGTGTTCTGTATGAACATACTGGTGACTCCATAGAACATCTAGAATATTGTTAAGTTAGCATGTACCATAGTTCACCTAGAACCACTAAATAATCATGTGGACAAGGCAGCCCACTCACTAGGGTTATCATATAAAATATCATGCCAAAATAAGAGATCTATTTTAGTTCAGAGATGGTGGGATAGAACACATGGTCCTAGGACCCATCAGTACTTCTATATACTATATTACTCAAAAGAGAAAATCCATAATGAATTAATAATGATGTACAGGTTAAGGAGAACAATGTGTGTTGCTGGTTCTGTCTTTCAAATGCTCAATGTCTGCTTTTCAAAGCTAAGCATTTGAATCCAACAATGAAAGTTCACATGTTAATCTCATCATTGATTTTAGTGACCTATTGAATTTGTTTCCTAATCCTAGACTTTAGGGGCCTTCTGAATTACTATATTTCCCAGGGACAGAGTGATTCTGTGAGAAGACACAGTAAGGATTCCACTAGACTTGAAACAGAAACTCTATCAAGTCATTTCAGGCAACTCCTTATGGTAGGAGAATAACTAACAACAAAACCAGCAAAGATTAAACAAAACAAAAACAAAAAACAAACAAACAAAAACCCACTTACAACACTATGAAAAACTGTTTGATGCTACAACCTGCAGCTGTAAGGACTGTCTGGAACACTTCAGGGGCAGTTCTCTTTTTCTTGATGCCAATGAGAGCAATGGTCAAATGTTCCTAGTAAATGTAGCACAGAATAGCAATTAACCTGAAGTGCAAACTCTTCAGGAATGAAGGTCTGGGCTACCACCAGCCAAAGCAGGCAGAATAAAGGTAGCTAAAACAGATATTTAAGGAAGGAGACAATGAGTGCTTTGATAACAAGTTAAAGTTGTAGAACTTGACATGTTCCATTAAAGCTTACATGTTCAACATTTGTGGAGATTGTACCACTTTTACAGCTCATAGACTTTCTGTGATATTAGTATGAATGAGTATGAGGAGTGGAAAGGAAGATGTCTTTATCTAGTCTCTTTGCTTTGACCTCATCCTGATATTAGCTTCCCATCACAGATCTTTCAAAGTGTTGGGCTTCACAATATAATGGCTCTATATTTCTTCCACACCCTAAATGCTAGAATTTAAGGCATAGACCACCACACTAATTTTTTTTAATGTAGTGCTAGTGATGAGACCCGGGGCTTCAAGTAAGGTTCTCTACTATACACTCTACCAACTGAGCTATAGCTCCAGTTCTAACAGGCAATTCTTCACATGCCCTCCATATTAGTGTACAAACTTGGATTGTCTTTCACAAATGGTTAAATCATATGTATACCCAAATTTACTTTAAAATGAAAGTTTTATGATTAATTATCAATAAATACTTGAAAAATTGTATACCTATCTTATATACCTCCATATTCAGGGTCTGTAATGTTTTTCTCAGGTATAAAGTGGTCATAGGTGGAAAGGTTTAAGAAGCCTTTCACAGAAATCTTAATTTTCAGATTCACTGTCATGATATGTAGGGCTTGGGGGGGGGGGTCAAGTCGCCCTTGATTTGCCCAGCAAAATGTGCAGAGTGTTAAGAGCAGTAAGACTGACAATTTGAAAATGCCAAAGGGAAGTCAAAACAGGTTTCCTTTCAGTGAAAACATGGTAGCAACTGACTTAATAAGGAAAAGAAAACTTTTGTATGCTGAAGTTACCAAGATGTTCTGGGAGAAAATACATTCACATGACTTTTGTTTCAGTATATAATTATGACCTCTATATTATTATTACCAGTTTTTAGACTCTTCCCAATTTATGAAGTCAACTATGACATAATTACATCTACATAAGAAACTTAAAGTAACTAGACAGTTAGATACTGTCCATGGTTTCAGGTATACATCCTAGGATACATTTCCCACAGGTAAACTGCAATCACTGTATTCAGAATTTAGACTCAGCTCCTCTAAAACTGGCTGATTTTCTTAGGGGAAAAAAACTGTTCTTTCTGTTGAGTCAACTTTCCTGTTCTAAACTGAGTAGTAAAGAAGAATGAGAGTAAGTTGACTATTATAAAGGTATCTGGAACAAGGACATGTAAAGGCTTGTTATACATCTCATTCATAGAATGATACTTGAGTCATTCAGTAAAAATAGTATTATTTTTGTTTTGTTTCTGTTTCAAAATATCATTTAAATTTAAGTAGATGCTGCAAAAACAAGACCACACTAAACACTCTTACATTCCCACTATATTGATACACATAATAATTTCAATTAAAATATTAGTGTTAGGGAAGAAGCCTCAGTTCTGGGAGTCCCAGCAGTGTGAGCTCAGCCACCTCTCCCAGTACACCAATTACAGAGAAGAGTGACAGTGTGGTGGTATTGTGTTCCCCCAAATATTGTTCACTCTAATAAACTTGTCTGGGGTCAGAGAACAGAACAGCCATTAGATACAGAGGCTAGAAAATGGTGGCACTCACACCTTTAATCCTAGCATTCCAGAGGCAGAAATCCATCTGGGTCTCTGTGAGTTCAAGGTCACATTGGAAACAGTCAGGCATGGTGACACACGCCTTTAATCCTAGGAAGTAATGGCAGAAAGCAGAAAGGTATTTAAGGCATGAGGACCAGGAACTAGAGCTGGTTAAGCTTTCAGGCATTCGAGAAACAGTTCAGCTGAGATTCATTCAGGATGAGGACAGAGAGGCTTCCAGTCTGAGGAAACAGGATCAGCTGGGGAACTGGCGAGGTAAGGAAGTTTTGGCTTGTTCTGCTTCTCTGATCTTCCAGCTTTCACCCCAATAACTGGCCTCACATTTGATTTTACTAATAAGAACTTTTAAGATTTCTGCTACAGTGACAGTGGAGAGCAGAGAAAGAAAATTTGTTAATGTGGCACATTAGAAGAATAGACACAGCAGTCGGGAGACTCCAAGTCTGTAAAAATTGACATGGGTTTATACAGAGGAAGAATTAGAGCAGAGGGGAAGAAGGATGCATAATTAACCTTTTTTGGTCAAAGTGTGATGGATTAATCATAATTTCAATTCTGGTTCTGTAAGAAGGTTCCTTATTGCTAGATGAGACAAGTCTGGCTCCTATAAGAGTTCTACTGATCATCATTGTAGATAGCTGACCCCATTTGGGGGTGATGTGTAATTCCAGGCTTTTCTGGTTTTGGAATCTGAGGTAACTTTAGGATTATGACAATGATTAGAGACCTTTGGATATATTTTGGAAGTTTGGAATAAGAATTCCTGAAAAGCCAAGAATAAGATACCTCAGCTAGTCTCATCTCTGTGCCTGCAGTCTGAAGGGAGATGAGATTGGCAGATGAGCTTTTCCATAGACACCTTTAGAGAATTGACACACCTGTGAGCAAAGGTAGTCCTAGGGCTGACTTAGAGTTCAAGAGAAAGATGTAAAATAAAGCTTTTATTCTTCCTTATGGACCAAGTGAGGAGTCAACTTTCTTCAGCAAAAGTCGTTTCTGAATGCCTGCTTCAATCTTATAAGTTCAAAGTGAGGGGTTAATCTAATTGCCTGACTTGAAAAAGGAGCAGTTCTCGAACTTTCTAGCACTTGGAGAAGAAAGCTGTTGTGATCTTGTCAGTTTGCCTGGACAGCTAACCAGTTATGACTTTCCCTCCCCAGGTCATTCCCTTTTCTAGAATTCACATCTTCAAGTTGTCATTAGAAGTGTTAATGCTGGGAAGTTCCCAGCTTATCTGTTCATAAGGAAAGCCTCTTGCTATGGATATTGCTCTGTATAAATAAAATGCTGATTGGCCAGTAGCCAGACAGGAAGTATATAGGCAGGACAAGTGGAGGAAGGAATTCTGGGAACAGAAAGGCTAAGTCAAGGAGACGCTGCCAGCTGCCACCATGACAAGTGAGATGTAAGGTACCGGTAAGCCACGAGCCACATGGCAACTTATAGACTAATAGAAATGGGTTAATTTAAGATATAAGAACTAGATAGCAAGAAGCTTGAACCATTAGGCCAAACAGTTTAAATAATATAAGCATCTGTGTGTTTATTTTATAAGTGGGCTGTCACACTGCCAGGGCTTGGCAGGACCTGGAGAGAAAACTCCAGCTACAGCCTCTGTCTTGCATACATAAAGAATTACATAGGATCTACTTGTGAGATGGTTCTGGTCATATGGCCAGTGGCTGGTGGCTTCTACCCAAGCCTTGCTAGAAGAACAAAACGACACTGAGAGACAATGCTCCTTTCACTAGTGACCTGGGTTGACACAAATGGAGACCATCACACAGATCTTTCTAGGACATTTTGCTGTTATCCATAGACACCTTAACACACACATGTGCACAATAAGTAGGTTTGACTACCACAAAGTTTCACTCAGTAATTCCCCAACTCCACTCTGTGGTTATAAAAGTTTTATGTAAAAAGCCTCCTATAATAAGCTTTAAGCATTCTGATTTTATAAATGAAAGGAGGCACTTAGAACCCTCATCACTGAAAAGGCTCCTCTATGTGGCCCTGGTCAAGGCTAACTGTGAAATAATACCATCCTCTGTATTAAAACAAGTATCTTCCTTAAAGCTGCAAATCCTTTGTCATTATGGGTTTTCTCTTGTTAATACCTTTTGTTCCCAGTATCTTTTAAGCTTCACCTATTGTGTTTCTGCTGCAGCATTGCATCTTCCCACATCTTACCATTCTAACCTAACCAAGGCTGCCTGAACTTCCCATGGCAAAGCTTCCTCTCCTCCAGGCCTTTGCATAGCTGCTCTGTCTTCCTAGAATACATACAGAAATGACTCCAAAGCTCCACCTGAGCTCTAAAGTGCCAGTTCTGTGTGTTCAGCTCTCTCATCTTTGAGATGAGCCATCTCTCATTAAGAAAGTCAATGTTGCCTCAAAAAATGTCATTTTGTAATCATGATAGATATAATTGGATAGACTGAACATTAACCAGAAACAAGTTCTGAGACATTCTAAGAGCTGAGCAGTATTCATCAGATGGTAAACAGCTGTTGTGCTGTCTCAAGGGTGTCCCCCAACAGTTGCATTCAAGAATTCCTCTTCACTGCATGGTGAAAGCTGGCCTGGCAGTGGATTTTAGAACCCAACCCTAGAGGTCCTGCACAAGTCCATTGGTCCTGCACAAGTCCATTTTAACTCTCAAGCATGTCACTAGTTGCTAAAATAGTTTTGAGATTTTTTTTTCAGACAGGCAAGCATAAGAGACAAGTTAGTACCCTGAGATCCTATTTGGCTTGTTGTCATTGTCTCCCTCTTGCAGTAGTACACTAAGCAGCTTACTTCATTCACATGTGCATAGTATATATACACACCCCTCTCCAAAACAATGCACCTAGAAACCTTCTAAACCCCTCACCCCTCCAGGTGCATCAGGCTACATGCACTTACATCTCTGAACAATACAATTTCCCTCCCCAGTAACATTCAAATTTAGACAAATTCTACTCAAATATATCCTGATGTATCCAACTTTGAAGAATAGAATAGCTAATCTTGCCTGAAGTGGGTATTGGTGAATGCACAGTAAGGCAAAATTGTGTCCTCCAGCAAATGTTTAGGAGAATCTCCTATTTATCATCTTATGCCTATGCATAATTGAATGAGCATGTGATTAGAATTAGATGCATTGTGGGAAGGAAAATGTGCATTAGAAATAAATGAATGTATGAATGAATTCATCAATCAAAATAGAGAACCATCCATGCTACACCCCTTAATAATCAATGCCTCCTTCTCTTGAGCCCTATAAAAGGAAGCATCAAACAATAGTCAGACCCTTGAGTATTTTCACTGCTATGGCCTACTGTCAAGATTGACAGAATATCATCCTCAAACCTATTGCTTTGCTCCAAATAAAGTTACTTTGCTTCTTTGTAAATCTGTGTGAGCCTTGTTCTCAGTTCTTTGAAAGAGAGCCAATAACTTGAAAGCACTTGGCCCAGACCCTGACCACCAGTAACATTTATACAAGTCACTAAATTCAACCTAAGTTCTGGAGGAGCAATGGCAGTGATTCTGTGTCAATAATATAATAATAACTGACAAGGAAACAAATCTAAGTGTGACTGAAAATCCAATCTGCACTTAGGAAAAGGATCAATACAGTACTATGCCTTGAACCAAAAGGATTCAAGAGTCCCATGGAACCTGTCAAGGAAAAACAACTAAGATTAGGAAAATTAATGCTTTAAATGAACCGCCTGAAATGGTTTAATTGAAATCATCAAACAGGATAAATGCCTTTCATTATAAACCTCTTATTTACTGTAACCATTCACATGTGTAGGTGTTGAAACACATTTTGGGTTAGTATTTAATAACTTGTCAAATGCATATTAAGCTTTTGTGAATTTGGATGCATCTAGCATATGAAGGAGAAAATAATTATAGAGAATCTACAATGGGGGCAGTCCCATGGTGGGATTTATTGGCATAATTAAGGCTAGTGATAAAATATGGGCAGAGGCAAAAGGAGAGACACAGATTACGAAGAAGATGCTGAGATGCACAATAAAGCCTCTGACTGTGTGAGACATTTACTGCATAACATTGCCTCTATTATTGTGTAACATATGAGATGCAAAAAGAAACATGTAACACAGAAGAAATAAATAAAACCCAACCATAGCACATGCACAGAAAAATGAATCTGTAAATGAATGTTCTCAGATCTGCAATTTGTTTAAATGGAATCAGTGTTGGCAGTGGTAGGAAGGCAAGCAAGGCAGTGAGTGAAGTGAAAGCATACATAGATCCTCAAGAAAACATGAGCAGTCTGTGAAGGAATGCAACTCTGAGCAAAGTGGCTGCAAAGAGTCATGAAGAGTTCCTGGGACCCTGCTATGTGAGACAGTCTATTCAGCAATGAAGGCTATAGAGACTCCTATAGTCCTTTAAGAGTCTCCCACAATCACGAGAGTGGATGGAGAGCCACAGAACCACAGATCATTATATTCCCTTTCAGTCAGCAATGAGTGCTCTGGAGACATAGAAATGGGCCAGCTAATTCTGATCAACAAACACCAAGCACAAAGTAAATTCTGATATTAAATAGAGATCAATGATGAGAGACATTATTTTTTAATCAGAGAAGACAATGTATGATCTGGAGGTTTAAAATCACTTTCATGGAGGGATAGCAAACTATCTAGCTACATAGAAAATCCTTTAGTCCCAGCACTCTGTAGGCAGAGACAAGTGGTTCTCTGTGAGTTCAGGGCCAGTCTGATCAACAGAGTGAATTCCAGGTAAAGGCTCCAAAGCTACACAGAGAAACACTGTCTCAGAAATATAAAGGAAGAGAGAGAGAGAGAGAGAGAGAGAGAGAGAGAGAGAGAGAGAGAGAGAGAGAGAGAGAGAACCCTCTGCAAGTCTGGGAAGTCTAAAGAAATATGCTTATTATTTTTCCTATTGTAGGAAACAAGTCAAGGAGGGTGTAGATTCAGGGCTCTCTAGAGGGAAAGAACCAATAAGATGAACATATATTCAAAGGGGATGTATTAGGTGGGCTTATTCAATAACGTCTTGGTGGTCCAGCAATGGCTGCCTTCCTGCCTTCACACTAGAGAGACTTAGAACCTGATGGGTGCTCAGTCCACAAGGCTCAATGCCTCAGTAGTTCTGATCTGACATTGAAGGTCTGGAGGATTTCT
This sequence comes from Onychomys torridus, assembly GCF_903995425.1. NCBI lineage: Eukaryota > Metazoa > Chordata > Mammalia > Rodentia > Cricetidae > Onychomys > Onychomys torridus. The sequence goes on from NC_050443.1 coordinate 133,574,385, forward strand.
GGAGATTCACAGCTCTTCAGTACATGATGGAAGGCTGAAACCTGCATTCTGATGCCATTGAAAGATGGTGGGAGCAGCTGTAAACCCAGGGCATTAGTAACTAATAGGGAAGAATGCATTTACAAGCAAGAAATTCAGGCAGTCAGAGAGAACAGCAGCTTTTCTTTCTGACATATATCTGCCAGAAGGAACTGTCACATTTAGGGTAGATCTTCCTATTTCAATTAACATAATCAAGAAAATGCCTCACTAGTATGCCCGTAAATGAACTGAATCTAGATAATCCTTCACAGATGTGCCCAGAGGCTAATGTAATCTAGATCATCACTTACAGATATGCACAGAAGCTGACCTAATCTAGATAATCCCTCACAGATGTGAGCAGAGGTTAACATAATCTAGATCATCACTTATAGGTGTGTCAGAGGCTAACATAATCTAGATAATTTTCCACAGATGTACCCAGAGGCTAAATTAATCTAGATAATTCTCTACAGATGTACTCAAAGTCTAGCCTAATCTAGGTAATTCCTCACAGATGTGCCCAGAGGCTCATCTCATAAGTGATTCTAGACACCATCAAGTTAAAAACCAACATTAAACATATGGTGAGTGCCAGCATATTTTTTAAAACATTTTTAAATGAAGTACCATCCACAAGAGAAGATATGTCTTTGAACCTGGTCTTTATTCCTGCATCATTGAATGGCATTGCTTAGTGTTCCCAGCCTCAAAGTCTCCACCTTCAGACAGATTGGCCTCCACTTTTTGACAGGCCTAGTGGGAAATGGTTTAAACACATGGCTGGGTATAGAATGGGAAAAGATTTTCACCAACTCCACATCCTATAGTAGGCTAATATCCAAAATACATAAAGAACTCAATAAACTAATTATTAAGAAAACTAATAATCTAATTTTAAAATTGGGTACAGATCTAAATAGAGAGTTCTCAATAGAGTAATCTCAAATGGCTGAGAAACATTTAAAGAAATGTTCAACATCCTTAGCCATCAGGGAAATGCAAATCAAAACTACTTCAAAAATTCCATCTTATACTTGTCAGAATGGCTAAGATCAAAAACACAAGTGACAGCTCATACTGGAGAGGATGTGGAGCAAGAGAAGAACACTCCTCCATTGTTGGTGGAACTTGTACAACTACTATGGAAATCTATATGATGGTTTCTCAGAAAACTGGGACCTATCTACCTCAAGACCCAGCTATACCACTCTTGGGCATATACCCAAAGGACACTCTATTCCACCACAAAGACACTTGCTCAACTATGTTCGTTGCTGCTCTATTCTTAATAGCTTGAAACAGGAAAAAACCAAAAGGATCCTCAACTGAAGAAGGGATAAGGAAAATGTGGTCCATTTACACAGTGGAATATTACTCAGCTGTTAAAAAATGGCATAAAAAATTTGCAAGCAAATGAACTAGAAAAAAATCATCCTCAGTGAGTTTAACCCAGACTCAGAAAGACAAATACGATGTGTACTCATTTATAAGTGGATATTAGCTGTTAAGTAAATGATAATCATGCTACATCCACAGACCCAGAAAGGCTAAGTAACAAGGAGGGCTCTAATGGGGATGTATGGATCTCACTGGGAAGGAGAAATAGAATAGATTTTGTGTGCGGATGGGGGGAAGGTGGGAATGCGAATAGATCAGGTGAGGTGGATTGGAGGGAAAGAGAATAGGGAGAGACAACTGGAATTAGAAGGCATGGTGGTGGGGTGGGGGTGCGGGACAATGTGGAAACCTAGTGCAGTAGAAACTCCCAGGATTCTATGAGGGTGACCCTAGCAAGAACACCTAGTAATGGAGGATACAGGAGCCTGAACTTGCCAGGCAACTCTCAGTGGTGGGACTGTGACAGAAACCCAGCCATAAAACCTTTGACCTACAGTCTATCCCACCTGCAAGATGTGCTGGGACAATGGAGACCCAGACCTTGTGGGAGTGACCAACCAGTGACTGGCCCAACTTGAGGGGGTGGGTACGGGAGGGGGGAGGACAGGGGAACCCATGGCTAATGTATAAAATTAAAACACATAATAATAATAATAATAATAAAAGAATTTGGTCTTGGAAGTAAACAAAACATGTGTATAAATAAACAAACATCCCTAGAGGAATTTGAGAGGACAGAAAGTGAAGACCAGGAAAACATGTGATTCCATATCATCAAAGTTGTCACTTCAGTACCCCACACAGTTTTTGTTATATTCTATACTAAGGAAGTCTTATTCTTGGTGGATGATGGCTTTGTTCAGACCATCTTCTTGGACAGTAAAAAGAATAGTTTTTAATACATCTCTCCCAATCCAAAGATTCAGATGATACAGTTGTCACTGTGATAACTTAGTTAGGCTCCCCAATTTTAAACATCATGCACACATGCCTTTTCTCTCTCACCACTGCATACCTGATGTATATTCCATGTAGACATAAGCATCAAATTTAAGATCTGTCCTGAAGCTTCTATAACTCAGGTAGCTTTGAAAGTTAAAAAATAAATAAAATGTAATTGATTCACAGTGATGCCAAGTTAAGTAGTAAAATTTAGGTATCAATAGCTGGTGTTGATTTCAAAAGCAAGTTCTTCTTGGAAGAATAGCCTTAGTCTCAGAGTAAAAAGTACAAAAGCTGGTGGTGTGTTCTAAACTACACAGGCAAAGTGGTTTTCATAGTTCTTTGCAGGCTCTTTGTTGTCAATCACAGCACACAGTTTAAAAAATGATGATAAGCACATTTATCTTTGTGTGGCTAAATTCATCTGCACATAGAGAAATATAAAGAATATGTACACAGTAAAATGTAACTGTCAATGACTTTTTGAAAAAAATATTCAGCACAGTATACCTTAGCTAGGTTCTGGACTAAGGGCAAGCACTCTGAAGACCATGGCTGTATTGTAAGCCTGTATTTAGGCAACTGAGAAATTATAATTGAGAATAATAATTAATAATTGTTTTATCTTTCCATTTGTCACAGTTTAAAAAGAAGCATTTGCTTTTATTTAAAATTCATTGCAAATTTAAAAGATACACTTTGAGTCATTTATGAATATGAAAAAGCTTGAAGTCTCAACTTTAAAAATGTTTTGACATTTTTATTCATTTTACTGTTCAGCATAGTACCTTAACACCACCAGAAACTGACTGAAAAGAAAAGGCACACAGATGATGTGTATCTGGGCATTGTAAGAATATTCTTCCTTAAAAAGACAATGCTAATTAAGACTGTGGATTGATGACTGGGTTTTGGGGTGGAAAAGTGGGGGGATTGAAACATTAGAGAGCACAGAAAAGCTGGATAGTATCAGTCTGTAATATTCTGTTCACTGGACTTGGGTTTATCGTTTTTTAGTCTACTCATCTCCCTCCTGGCTCCACTGTGCCCCAGATCCTCTTTTGGGAGTGAAGGGCATCCCCCAAAGTACCTGTTTGTGCCATAAAAGCTACTTGATTCTGGCTGTCCCCTGATTCCTGTCCTACTGAGGTCACCAACCAAAACCAGCTAGGAGAGAAAAGGACAAATTTAGCATACATTTCCATGACCAACTCTACCACTGAGGGAAGTCAAGGCAGGAAGTCAAACAGGAACCTGGAAGCAAGAAATGAAGCAGAGGCCATAGAGTAGCAGAGGAGTGCTGCATGCTGGATGCTGCATGCATCATTGCTCTGATTGTTTTCTTATAAAACCCAGGACAATCCCTCCCCAGGTAGGGGATGGCCATAGTGGGAAAGTTCTTCCCATATCAATTATTAATCAAGAAATGCCACATTCATGCCTGTAGTCCAATCTGATGGAGGCAATTACTCATCTGAGATTCCCAGTTGTCTCTAGTTTGTGTCAAGTTGACAAAAACTAATCAGTGTAACCGACCTGTTGTCAACATAACACACAAACAAATCACATTCAACCATAACCTTTCCTTATCCCCAAGATCTCCTGTTAATACTACCATCACAGTGCAAAACAGGTCATAACTTTAAAAGTCCATGGACTTTTAAAATTTTCAATATTTAAAAAAGTTCTCTTTAAAAATTTAAATCTCTTAACTGTGGACTCTTGTAAAATAATCTTTTTTTTTTAAAGGTGAGTTTTTTCTTATTCCAAAACAAAGATAAAGACACAGATGTAATCAGATCAAAGCAAAACCAACATCCAGCAGCGTAAAAGCTCAGTGCCTGTTGTCTGGGACTCACTCGTGGTATGCTGGGCTCCACAGAGCCCGGGAAGCTTTCACTTTCTGGCTCTAGCATTCACAGAAGACACAGCTTGTCTTGTAAGCTCAGGTTGGCTCTACTCCATAAATGCTGCTGCCCTTTCTGATTTGTATCTAGTTTTCACTTCTATTTCTATTTATCTCCCCTTACTCCTAATTGTTCATCAGTGATGTTAAAAGAAACTTCTGAAAAAGTGGAAATGTTCTCTGTCTGTGCCAATCAGTACATTCACTCACTGGCTAAGGCTGTTCGTTGATCACTTGACAATGTGAATGACAAGCTGACTTTTTCTTTAAAGATTTACTCAGTTTTTATTTTATGTGTATGAGTGCTTTGTCTGTCTACACATATACCCATGTGTCTTGTGTATACTCAGTGCCTGTGGAGGCCAGAAGATGTCAGATCACCTGGAACTGGAGTTGAAAATGTTTGAGAGCTACCATATAGATGCTGGAAATTAAGCCTGGATGTTCTGCAAGAGGAGCAAGCAAGTAACCCACTGAGCCATCTCTCCAGACCCAACAAGCTGACCTTTTAATTACTTCCTGTTCTAATTGATTTTAATTGAAGTAGTTAGGCATCACTGTGGATTACAGAATTAGACACTGGAGGCAGAGATGCTTAGGTTTCCCAATCTTCTTATCCCATGCTGGCTTATCCCTTAGAAAGAGGTTGAAGTTCTATATTGTCTCCTCTCACCCAGCCTTGTGTCTTTTTATTTGTTTGTTTGTTTTCAACTAACTGCAGTTTCTGCCCCTCCATTCTTTCTACCCCCCATCTACTCCTCCTCTGTTTCTCTTCAGCAAATAGAAGGCCTCCCAATGATATCAACTCAATACAGCATAACAAGATATAATAAGACTAGTCACAAATGCCCATATTGAAGCTGGACGAGCCAACCCAGTAGGAGGAAATTGGTTCCAAGAGCAGGTGAAAAAGTCAGAGACACCGCTTCTCCCACTGTTAGGAGTCCCACAAGAACAACAAGCTAACGACCATAACATATATGCAGAGGACCTAGTGCAGATCCATTCAGGCTCCATGACTGCCGTTTCAGTCTCTATGAGCCCTGTTTGGTTGATGTCTGTGGGCCATGTTCTGTTTTCCTGGATCTCTCTGGCTTCTACAATTCTTCCTCCCTTGTATTGGTTAGCCACTCCAGCTTTGATCTGGAAGTTCCAACCCCCATTGAGGCTTTGGTAACTGTCACGCCTACAAAGCTGGGCCAAGAGAGGACCCTGAATACCTGAGATCAGGATGCAACAGCTCTCTTGGTTCCTGGACCCTGGACACTGGAGGTAGACTGAGCAGAGTTCTCCAGAGAATACCACCAGACTGCACCACACCTTTCCCAGACCTTGTTACCTATCCCTTCACTTGTAAGTTACCCCATAAAATAAACCTCCCTTTTAACTACGTGGAGTTGCCTTAATACTTTCACCAATACTCCCCTTCTTCTGAGGGATTCCCCTGAGTTCCAAGGAGAGGGCTCAATAGGGATCTCCAATTTGGGCTCTCTCCCTGGCTAATATTGGGCTGTGGGTCTCTGCATATGTTCCCATCAGCTTCTGGCAGAAGCCTCTCTGATGATGATTAGGCTAGGTACTGATCTATGAGTAGAGTAGAATATCATTAGAAATCATTGTATTCTTTTCTACCCTAGATCTCTGGGCTATCCAGCCTCCAGGTCTGGTCATCCAGGCATTGACCATCATGGGATCCCAGCCTCTCCCCTCCATTCCCATGTCCTCCAGGACCAAGACACCCTGGGGATTCATTTAAACCTGGTGGATTCAGTACAGGTAGGTCCTGACTCTCCTTCCAGGCTGAGCATGTGTCCCTGTGTAAGCCCAAGGTTCTAAAGAGCCAGCTCATACACTAAGGACAGGTCCTGGTCCCAGAGCCTGGGTGCCTCCCAAACAGATCAAGCTATTCAATTATCTCACTTATCCAGAGGGCCTAATCTAGCTGGGGGCTCCACAGCCGTTAGTTCATAATTCATGTGCTTTCTTTCGATTGGCTATTTGTCCCTGTGCTTTTTGCAATCTTGGATTCAACAATTCACGCTCTTACAGTCCCTCCTCTTTCTCGACAGTTGGACACCTTGAGGTCCACCTGGGGCCTGGCTGAGGATCTCTGCATCCACTTCCATCAGTTATTGGATGAGAGTTCCAAGACGACTGTTAGGGTGTTTAGTCATCTGATCACCAGACTAGGTCAGATCAGGCTTTCTCTCAACCATTGCCAGCAGAGGATATATCATTGTGGATTTCTGGGGGATCTCTCGAGCATTCTGCCTATTCCTGTTCTCATGTGGTCTTCATTTATCATGGTCTGTTATTCCTCATTCTCCCTTTCTGTTCTTGATCCAGCTGGGATCTCCTGCTACCCTAAGCTTTCTTTCCCTCAAATCTTGGGCTTCATTACTCCCACTGTTGTCCAGGTTGTTCATGTAGATCTCATCCATTTCTCTGTCATTGGGTGATCCCTGTGTCTTTCCTAGGGTCCTGTTTTCTAGGTAGCCTCCCTGGAGTTGTGTGGCAGTCTAGTCATCTTTGTTAGTTGTGTAGCAGTCTAGTCATCTTTGTTTTACATCTAATATCATCCTATGAGTGAGTACATACCATGTTTGTCCTTCTGAGTCTGGGTTACCTCACTCAGGATGATTTTTTCCAGATCCATCCATTTGCCTGCAAACCTTGTGATGTCATTGTTTTTCTCTGCTGAGTAGTAATCCATTGTGTATATGTACCATATTTTCTTTATCCATTCTTCAGTTGAAGGGCATCTAGGTTGTTTCTAGGTTCTGGCTATTACAAACAATGGTGATATGAACATAGCTGAGCAAATGCCCTTGCGGTATGATTGAACATTCCTTGGGCATATACCCAAGAGTGCAACAGCTGGGTCTTGGGGGAGATGGATTCCCAATTTTCTAAGGAAGTGCCATATTGATTTTCAAAGTGGCTGTACAAGCTTGCATTCCCACCAGCATGGAGGAGAGTTCCCCTTGCTCCACATCCTCTCCAGCATAAGCTGTCTTCTGTGTTTTTGATCTTAGCCATTCTGACAGGTGTAAGGTGGTATCTCAGAGTCGTTTTGATTTGCATTTCCTGGATAATTAGGGATGTTGAGCAATTCCTTAAATGTCTTTCAGCCATTCGAACTTCCTCTGTGGAGAATTCTCTGTTGAATTCTATAGCCCATTTCTTAATTGGACTGTTGGACATTTTGATGTCTAATTTCTTTAGTTCTTTATATATTCTGGATATCAGCCCTCTGTCAGATGTGGGGTTGGTGAAGATCTTTTCCCATTTTGTAGGCTGTCGCGTTGTCTTGTTGACTGTGTCCTTTGCTCTACAAAAGCTTCTCAGCTTCAACAGGTCCCATTGATTGATTGTTTCTCTCAGTGTCTAGACAAGCCCTTATCCAAACTAACCAAAAGACAGAGAGAGAGCATCCAAATTAACAAAATCAGAAATGAAAAGGGGGACATAACAACAGACAATGAGGAAATCCAGAGAATCATCAGGTCATACTTCAAAAACCTCTACTCCACAAAACTGGAAAATCTAAAAGTCATGGACAATTTTCTGGATAGGTACCACATACCTAAGTTAAATCAAGACCAGATAAACCATTTAAATAGTCCAATTATCCCTAAGGAAATAGAATCAGTCATTAAAAGTCTCCCAACCAAAAACAGCCCTGGACCTGATGGTTTCACTGCAGAATTCTACAAGATCTTCAAAGAAGACTTAATACCAATACTCTTTAAATTGTTCCACACAATAGAAGCAGAAAGTATATTACCAAACTCCTTCTATGAAGCTACAATTACCCTGATTCCTAAACCAAACAAAGATGTAACAAAGAAAAAACTACAGACTGATCTCCCTCATGAACATTGATGCAAAAATACTCAATAAAATTCTGGCAAACAGACTCCAAGAACACATCAAAACAATTATCCACCATGATCAAGTAGGCTTCATTCCAGGGATGCAAGGGTGGTTCAACATATGAAAAGTCTGTCAATGTAATACACCACATAAACAAACTCAAAGAAAAAAAAAACACATGATCATCTCACTAGATGAAGAAAAGGCATTTGACAAAATCCAACACCCCTTCATGATAAAGGTCTTGGATAGATCAGGAATACAGGGAACATAATTAAACATAATAAAAGCAATCTACAGCAAGCCAACAGCCTACATCAAATTAAATGGAGAGAAACTCAAAGCAATACCACTAAAATGAGGAACAAGGCAAGGCTGTCCCCTCTCCCCCTACTTATTCAATATAGTACTTGAAGTTCTAGCCAGAGCTATAAGATAACATAAAGAGATTAAGGGGATAGAAATTGGAAAGGAAGAAGTCAAGCTCTCCCTATTTGCAGATGACATGTTAGTATACATGAGTGACCCCAAAAATTCAACCAAGGAACTGATAAAGCTAATAAAAACCTTCAGCAACATAGCAGGATACAAGATCAACTCAAAAATTCAGTAGCCCTCCTATATACAGTAGACAAACAGGCTGAGAAAGAAATCAGAGATACATCACCCTTTACAATAACCACAAATGATATAAAATACCTTGGGGTTACTCTAACTAAGCATGTGAAGGACCTATATGACAAGAACTTTAAGTCCCTGAAAAAAGAAATTGAAGAAGATGTCAGAAAATGGAAAAATCTCCCATGCTCATGGATAGGCAGGATTAACATAGTAAAAATGGCAATCTTACCAAAAGCAATCTACAGATTCAATGCAATTCCCACCAAATTACCAACACAATTCTTCACAGATCTGGAAAGAATAATACTCAACTGCATATGGAAAAACAAAAAACCCAGGATAGTCAAAAGAATCCTGTACAATAAAATAACCTCTGGAGGCATCATGATCCCCGACCTCAAGCTCTACTATTGAGCTACCATAATAAAAAACAGCTTGGTACTGGCATAAAAACCAACATGTGGACCAATGGAATCGAATTGAAGACCCTGACATTAACCTGCACACCTATGAACATATAATTTTTGACAAAGAAGCTAAAAATGTACAATGGAAAAAAGAAAGCATCTTCAACAAATGGTGCTGGAATAACTGGATGTCAATGTGTAAAAGGCTGCAAATAGTTCCCCATCTGTCACCATGCACAAAACTTAAGTCCAAGTGGATCAAAAACCTCAACATAAATCCAGTTACTCTGAACCTGATAGAAGACAAATTTGGAAGTACTCTTGAACGCATTGGCACTGGAGTTCACTTTCTAAATATAACACCAAGACCAAATTCTTATACACTGTATTCTAAAGAGCTTTTCCCACAGCCCTGCCCTAGCCCATATCTGTGCCCCTCATATTATGATGATCTAATGGCACTTCAAGTTTGTCAGGTGTCTCTAGAGGGTTGCAGCGTCCCCACCACCTGCAAGCCATGTCCTGTGTACTCTCCCTCTCGTGCGTGGGATGTACTTTGTGTCTTCTTTTACAAATGGAACCAGGAAAAAGTGAGAAGTTGTCATTTCTGAGAGTAGGCAACAGAAAGATGTTCACTTTCCTCAGGAGGCAGAGGAAAGTGGAATTCTGCGTTCAAAACCAACCTGGTCTATAGACTTGTTTCCAAGATAGCCCATGCTACACAAAAGACCTTGTCTCAAACAATAACAACAACAAATACATGGAAACATTCATCTTCTCTTATTTCCTAACTTTCCAGCCCACTTTCTCAGAGGGAAAGTAGTCAATGCATTGTGAGTTGCCCAATAAAGAAGGTCTTCATCAAAAAACTTTGCCTATTAAGCTGATAAGAACTGAATTATGGCTACAACCATGTGAACAGACTATATATATATTCCTGACCTTCAAAGTGTATGAGGTAATAAAGACTTGTTTTTCTGTGCTGTGAAATATCAGGTGATTTGTTACATAGACAAGTAAAAGACAAAGCTAAGCACACTACAAGGCAATAATCATGTGTACCCTAGTACTTCCACTTTTCATCTTTATCTCCTTTCCTCTTTGTTTGTCTATAGGCTCTTCAAGACAACTCCTTTCATGAAATAAAAATTATATCATGTAAAAACGTTTTCTTTTATACAGCCCACTAAAGCAAAGCCAGTTCAGCCATTATGCATCTAAACTCTTCCTCTGGTCCCCATATCTCCATTGCTACCCTGCCTCCCAAGTCAGAGATTATCAAGGAAGGGCATAGTGAGACAAATCTGTGAGACTCGGGGACAAAGAGAAAAATTCAGCCCAAACGTTAAAGAAGTCTGAGGAAGAAGCAGCCAAAGGAATTAGTTGATGCGGTTGAGAGAAGAGTTCCATTGGTGTTTCCACAGGTGTGGGACCAGAAAGGTGTCTTGAAAAACAACAGCAAGGGAAACATAACACAGTAACAATAAAAATTACAAATTCTTTTTAGACTGTGCCTCCTCAATTGCAGAAGCATTCTACAACAACAATAGGCCTTGTTTACTAGTTGTCAGAAAACTCAATAGCACCATAAGGATTCATAAGTGTTATTTTTTGCTATCATATTTTACTAATGGGAAATTAAGACGCTGATGTCTCTTGTTTGCTATCCTATGTGAGCCACCGATGTGCTATGCTCTTGGGGTACTTTGCACATGGTGACTCAATTATTTATTTGTCTCCCCTGTTCTTTCCCAAGTTTAAAAGTAAATCAACACTCCCCAAAAAGTGCATGTCTTATTAATATTCAGAGAATACAGTGTGGGCATTCATGCCTCTGAATGCTCCTACTCTAGTTTGTATCTGAAGCTGACACCTAACAAGCAGAATCCCAGTTCATTGGGGAGCACACAGAACAACCAGACCAACTCTTATAGTCAGTGTCTCAGACAAGCTTGGACATCTCACATGGCTAATTGTCTTTGTGCTAGGTGTCTCACAGTGGTGAGGTATTCCTTTTTTCTTTGTATGGCTCATTAAATCCAGCACAAATAATGGAGCCCAAAGGCCCCATGCTTTACATAGTGTCAAGAGAATCTGATCACTTTACAGTCCATAAGCTTTGAAGATTTTAAATTAAGGTTGGTCCTGCTGGGGGAAAAAAATCCCTCCAAAGGAGTCTGATAGCACACTTTGGCTGCAGGACATGTGTGAACACAAAGAACACACTTGTTTTCCACCTTAAAGAGCATCCGGCTGGGGATTTCTGCTGCAATCGCTCCAACATATCACTAAAATACCTATGAAGAAACAGCACAAGATAAAAGTTCACACCTCCCAGAAATGAGGACTGATAGGAAACTTAAATTTCTTAAGTCTGGAAATTCTATCGACTACCCACCTCCAGGTGCTAGAATAAGAAAAATATGCTTGTATTGCCAAGTTCCATACTTTATCAAATATAGAATAAATGGGGCAGGAGATATTTCCCCTCTCCTCACTGCTTTCTGTCAAGGAAAAAAATCAGGTAGATAGTTCTGTACTTTTGGAGGTGATGTTGCTACCTCTACCCCAACACACACACACACACACACACACACACACACACACACACACACACACACCAATCTTTCTATATCCATCTATCTCAATCTGCTTTCTATTGTGATAAAACACTATCAAAAGTGGTCTTTTGGGGAACGAAAGGGCTTTTTTGTCACTTACATATCCTAGGTCACAGCCCATTAAGGGAAGCCAAGCCAGAAATTCAAGGTAGGAACCTAGAGCTAGGGATTGAATCAGAGACAATGGAGAGATGCTGCTTACAGGCTTGCTTTCCGTGACTTGCTCAGTCTGCTTTCTTATACAACCCAGGACCACCTGAGTAAGAATGTTACCCTTAGCAATGGGCTGGGCCCTCCTATATCAATCATTAATCTAGAAAATGCCCCATAGATATACCTACAGGCCAAGCTCATGGTCACTTTTTTTTTTTTTCCAAATAAGGTTCTCCACTTTCCCAGATGACCTTAACTTGTATCAAATTGAAAAAAAAAAAATCTAATCAGGACAGTTGACCACTTGGTAAACTGACACACAGATAAATTACTATTAAACTATAACTTTTTCTATCTCTAAGATCTTATATCAATATGATGATATAAAATATAACTTCAAAACCCCTACAGTCTTTAAAAATTCAAATACTCTAAAAATTCAGTCTCTTTATCCATCTCTTAAGTATAGGCTCCTGTAAAATAAAAAAATAAGTTAAATATTTTTGTAGTCCAAGAGTGAAGAACTAGGGCACAGTCATAACCAAATAAAAGCAAAACCACCCAGGACTTTCTACCCACAGGTGGTACCACCCACATTGGCCTGGACCCTCCATTAGTCATTAATCAAGAAAATGCCCTCCAGGCTAATCTTATGAAGGCACTTTCTCAATTAAGGATCCCTCTGCCCAGGTTATACTAGCTGTGTCAAGTTTAGAAAAATCAACCAGAACAAAGTCCAAGTCCCAGTGCATGTTATTTAACAGAGGAAAGAGACCATGACTAAGATTTATGGAAATGCTAATAATAATATCACACTAGTTCCTAAGTGCAGCCACAGCTGAAGTTCAACTCATCCTGGAATTTCTTACTTATGAGCACCAATACACTTTATTATTGTTTCTTTTCATCTGGGGATGATCATTTTGTTTAAGGTAAAGGCAATGCATCTGTATTGCTATTTTAGTTTTAACATTTGAGAATCACAGGTGCATTATAACCAATATTAAAAAGTTAATGCCAATATTTTTCAAATTGTCCTTAAAAGATCATTCTATGGATTACCAACCTATAGCTTTGATTACTAAGAGAAAGAAAAATTGCCACAAGGAAATAAAGATGCAAATTAGTGTTCCTTATGAATATACATGTGAGAATCACTATGAAAACCCTACCATTTCAAATACATACAGTGTTAAAAGACAAGTATCATGATCAGGTGATATAGTTCAGAGCTGCAAGGACAATGCAATCTCAGAACACATTCAATGTATGATGTCACAGAATAAAGGAGTTCCCTACTACATCAGTTCACTAAATGCAAAAAAAAAAAAAAAAAAAAAAAAAAATCACTGGGCAAAACACAACACTCTTTCATAACTAAATCATTCAACAAACTTGGAATAGAAGACACTTCCTTTGGGTTAAGGTGTATTTGAAATCCCCACAGTTAACAATGTATACCATGACAAAAGACTGCCAACTTCCTTTTAAATACCGGGAAAAGACAAAAGTGTTCATTTGGCTCTCCTCTACTCTACAATGTACTGAAAATTCAAATTCAAACTAGGGAAATTAAGTAGAACAAAAACTACAGAGGCATCTCAAAGATGGAAGAAATAAAATCATCTTTATTCAGAGACATTATTATCACCATAAAAGCTTATGGAACCCATGTTTAAATACTATTATAACTCATACAAAAGTTCAGATAAGTTACAGCATATAGAGGAAATGTACAAAATAAAATTTATTTCTATAAATACATAACTTACAATCTATAAAAGAAATTAAGATAATATTTACAATATGAAAAAGATTAAAATATTTAGAAATAAGATCTAGGCCAGATGGTGGTGGTTCACATTTTTAATCCCAGCACTTGAGAGGCAGAGCCAGGTGAATGTCTATGAGTTTGAGGCTAGCCTGGTCTACAGAGCGAGATCCAGGACAGGCACCAAAACTACACAGAGAAACCCTGTTTCAAAATAATAATAATAATAATAATAATAATAATAGTAATAATAATATCTACACATTTTTAAAGTATAAAACATTGTGTGTTTTTGAGACAGTGTCTCACTGTATAATATTGGCTGTCTTGGAATTCACTATGTAGATCAGGTTAGCCTCAAACTCATAACGATGTACTTATTTCAGTCTACTAAATAATGCAACTAAAGGTGTATCTCACCACACCAGCTTGAAAGATTTTTGATAAAAATGGAAGAAGACATGAATATGGGAATGTATACAGTGCCATAGATTAGAATGGTAATATGGATAAGACAGCAACACTCTCCAAATAGATTAAAGATTCAATTTTTATCCTGATTTTTATCCCCAAATAGATACAAGGGACTTAAAGAACTGGAATAATTTTGAAAAAGAAACAAAAATTAGAGAAGTCAAACTTCTAATTCCAGATTTACCAGAGTAAACATTAATCAAATTACAGTGAAACTGACATAAGTATCACCATATAGTTCAATAGGATAGAATTAACAGTATAGAAATAAAACCGTGCATCTGTCATGAGTGGATGGTAATAAGATTGCCAAGACCACTAACAGTAGAGACCTTAAAGCAAATGGTGTTAGTGGTGTGGACTGTCTGTGTACAAAGAGTGAATTTGGTTGCTACTTTGATCTATTTTGACCTACATTTTTGGTGATATAAAGTCTTAAATATAAGAACTTAATCTGTAAATCACATTGAAGGAAATCTGGGCAGAAGTTTTTGTTTCTTTGGTGTAACTAATGGTTTTTTTTTTTTTTAACTGTAGCACCAATGGAACAAGAAACAAATTTTTAAAATAAATATATTAGACATTGTCTAGGTAAATTTGTGTGTGTGTGTGTTGTGTGTGTGTGTTGTGTGTGTGTGTGAGTGTGTGTGTGTGTGTGTGTGTGTGTGTGTGTGTGTTTCAAAGGGTACTTTCAAAAAGCTGAAAGATATCCTAAAGCATGCAAGAAAATATTTTCAACTTCACATCTGATATAGATTTAGCACATAGATGATAGAAAACATTCTTAAAATTCAATAGCAAAAATAGAATTAATGGGCAGATAAGCATTTGTTTACTTATTCATTTATTTATTGATTGATGTGTGTGCATGTCACAGTGTGCATGTGGAAGTCAGATAACAACTTGCAGAGGTCATTCCTCACTTTCCACTATGTGGATCCTAGGGAATCAAACTCAGGTTATCATGTTTGGTGGCAAACTCTGTTACCCCCTGAGCCTTCTCACTAGCCCTCAAGCAGACATTTCATAGAAGAATATATACCAATGATCAATAATCACATGAAAAGGTGTTGGAAGTATTTAGTCACTGGGGAAATGCAGAGCAAGATCACTCAGAATTACTACATTGTATCCATTGGATGGTAATATTTTAAACTAAAAAACCAGCTCTCCTTGACACATACATTTTCAAGTGTTAAGTAAGGTTGTGGAGGAAATTACATCACTTGTGTAAATGCAAATTGATGCATTCAAGTGGCAAATATTTTGACCTTTCCTCAAAAAGTTAAGCAGAGTTTATTTCCAAGAAAGCAGAAAACATGTTGCCCAAAATGAATGTTCACAGCACCATTATTCATAAGAAGTCAAAAATGTAAACAACTTAGTGGCAATCAATTGATAACTGGGAAAAATAAAGTGTCAATACATGCTACAAGACAAATGAGTCATGGGAGTGTTATGTTTTGTGAAAGAAGGCAGTCACATGAAGTCCTGAAATGTATAATTCTATTTCTATGACATGTCTAGAATGGGTGAAACTATAGAAACAGAAGGTTGATCTGTGGTTGTCACAAGCTGAGAGACAAATGCCTAACACTTCTGTGCTTATCCTTTCAGGTAATTAAAACAGTCTAGAAGTAGATAGTGGTGATGTTTGCACCACAGTGTTAATAAAAATAAATATCTGAGGCAGAATTGGTGAGTGACCCACCTGCCAGCAGAAATGCCCCCTCCCTGGATTCTGTTCCCAGGGACCCTTCCCATGGCTCATACCTTCCTAGTTTGTCACTGTCACCATGGCTGGGCCCTGCTCCCAACCCCAGGGGATTTCTGCCACTGAGGCACAGGCCACACTAGTCAGAACCAGAGAGTGACACTGATGGCCTGTGAAGTGGCCTCCTCCCTAGATTCAGTTCCCAAGGACCCTTCCCATGCCTCACACCTTCTCAGTTTGTTGCTGGGCCCCAGTGATGGACCCTGCCCCCAAACCGCAGGGGATTTCAGGCACAAGCCATACCAGTCAGAACAGGGGCAAGCTAACCGGCTTGAACAGACTTCAGCTGCTCAGATATAGACCACACCAGTCAGAAGAACAGGTGCAGACCACACCAATCAGTTGAACAGAAACCCCTTGCTGAACCAAAGGCTAAGCTAACTGCCAGAAGGCCAACTCCCAACTTGGACAGAGACTACCTACTAGAACAGAGGTCATGTCAGCCACCAGAAATCCAGGCTACAAAGACTAGAAAACCAAAGAGAAAACAGAAACAAAGGAACAAAACACCCATCCAAAAAAGACAAATTCAGAAATCAAGTTCTAAAACTCATCATCCAAACCCAGATGCTTAAACACCAGTGTAAAGATACAATCAACACTTGGGTGGCAGTTGAGCATCCTTTAAGCCCAGCACTCAGGAGGCAGAGCCAGGTGACTCTGTGAGTTCAAGGCCAGCCTGGTCTACAGAGAGAGAGAGATCCAGGACAAGCAAGAAAATTACACAGAGAAACCCTTTCTCAAAAAACCAACCAACCAACCAACCAACCAACCAACAAACAAACAAACAAACAAAAAAAAAACCTAGGCTAACAGAAAGGATATGAAAACAGGATCCATCCTTCTGCTGTATATAAGAAACACATCTCAACATCAAAGATAGACATTACCTCACATGAAAGAGTTGGAAAAAGATTTTCCAGTTGAATGGACCTAATGAGCAAGCTGTTGTAGCTATCCTAATATCTAACAAAATAGACTCCAAACCAAAATCAAAGGAGATGGAGAAGGACATTTCATACTCATTAAAAGATAAATCGACCAGGATGGCATCTCAATTCTGAGTATTTATGCCCCAAATGCAAGGGAACTCACATTTATAAAAGACACATTACTAAAGCTTAAATCACATATAAAAGGCCATAAATTAATAGTGGGAGACTTCAGCACTCCTCTATAACTGATGGACAGGTCATCCAGACATAAACTAAACAGAAATACTGGCAATAACAGACACTGTGACTCAAATGGACCTAATATATATATACAGAACATTCACCTAAATACACACACATACACACACAAATACCTTCTTCTCAGCACCTCATGGAACCTTTTTCAAAACTGACTATATACTGGGTCACAAAACATATCTCAACAGATACAAGAAAGCTGAAATAACCCCTTGTATCCTATCAGACCACCATGGATTAAACCTGGATTTCAACAATAACAGAAACAATAAAAAACCTGTAAACTCATGAAAATTGAACAACTTTCTACTGAATTACCACTGGGTCAGAAAAATAAGAAAGAAATGAAAGACTTCCTATAATTCAATGAAAATGAATTTACAACATACCTAAACTTATAGGACACAAGGAAAGTAGTGCTAAGTAGAAAGTTCATAGTACTAAGTGCTAGCATAAGGAAATTAGAGAATTCTCAAACCAATGACTTATCAGTACATTTGAAAGCTCTAGTATAAAAAGAAGCAAGTTCACCCAAGAGGACTAGATTGCAGGAAATAATCAAACTCAGGGCTGAAGTCAATAAAATAGAAACAAGAAAGCAATACAAGGAATCAATGAATTAAAGAATAGGTCTTTAGGAAAATCAACATGACAGACAAACCCTTATACAAATTAACTAAAAGGCAAAGAGAGACTATTCAAATTAACAAAATCAGAAATAAAAAGGAGAACATAACAAAAGACACCAAGGAAATCTAAAGAATCATTAGGTCATATTTTAAAAATCTGTACTCCACAAAATTGGAAAATATAAAAAAAATAGTGGACATTTTTTTCAATACATACCACTTATTAGAGTTAAAACAAGATCAGAAAAACAATTTAAGTAGACCTATAACCCCCAAGAAAATAGAAGCAGTCATTAAAAGTCTCCCCACCCCCCCCCACCCCAAAAAAAAGTCCAGGGCCAGTTGGTTTTCGTGAAGAATTCTACCAGATCTTCAAAAAAGTGTTAATACCTGTAGATGTAACCATCCTGTTAAATAAGAAACACAGAGCCAATTGCAGAGTTAAAAGCCAAGAGGTCAGAGCAATAGCTGAGAGCTGAAAACCTTACTCTTCACTGCTGTTCTGTCTTTCCTCTACACAAGAGAGCTACTTCCTATGTCCTGTCTTTTTTATAGACTTTCTGTTCTGCCTTTTCATTGGTTGTAAACCAAGCCACATGACCTCCTTGTCACTGCATGTCTGTATAGACCTCCAGGACTTCTATAGTTGGTACTGAGATTAAAGGCATGTATTGCTCTGCTGGCTATGTCCTTGAATACACAGAGATCCTGCCTAGCTCTGCCTCCCAAGTGCTGGGATTAAAGACGTGCACTACCACCAGCCAGCTTCTGCTATGGCTTGCTCTGACTGCAAGGCAACTTTATTAATATACAAATAAAATCACATTTCAGTACAAATAAAATATCACTACAAATACCAATACTCCTCAAATTAATCCACACAATAGAAACAGAAGGAATATTGAAAAATTTATTTTATGAGGTTACAGTTACCCTGAAACCTAAACTACACAAAGACCTAACAACTAAAGAGAATTACAGCCCAAATTCCCTGGGTGATCAATGATGCAAAAATTCTCAATGAAATAGAAACTGAGTCCAAGAACACATCAAAAAGTTCATCCACCAAAATCAAGTGGGCTTCATCATAGAGATACAGGGATGATTCAACATATGAAAATCTGTCAATGTATTCCACCATATAAACAAACTGAAATGTAGATGTAACCGGCTTGTTAAATAAGAAACACAGAACCAATTTCAGACTTAAAAACCACGAGGTCAGAGCAAGAGCGGAAAACCTTACCCTTCACTGCTTCTGCTGTTCTTCCTCTCCACAAGAGAGCTACCTCTGTGTGTTCTATCTTTTTTATAGATTTTCTGTTCTGTTTTCTCATTGGTTGTAAACCCAGCCACATGACCTCCTCGTCACTGCCTGTTTGTACAGACCTCCAGGTCTTCTATGGTTGCTATTGAGATTAAAGGCATGTGTCTGCCATGCTGGCTGTGTCCTTGAACACACAAAGATCTACCTAGCTCTGCCTCCCAAGTGCTGGGATTAAAGGTGTGTACTACCACTACCCAACTTCTGCTATAGCTTGCTCTGACCCATTTTCTAGCCACTATTTCTGGCTCTGTTTTAGTGGCTGTCTGTTCTCCTACCCCAGATAAATTTATTAGGGTATACAATATTGTTGGGAACACAATACCACCACACTGAAAAGAAAAAAAAAATGTGATCATCTCATTGGATGCTGAAAAAGTGGAAAATCCAGCACCCCTTCATGATAAAAGTATTGGAGAGATCAGGGATATAAGAAACATACAGCCAGGTGGTGGTGGTGCACGCCTTTAATCCCAGCACTCGGGAGGCAGAGGCAGGCAGATCTCTGTGAGTTTGAGGCCAGCCTGGGCTACCAAGTGAGTTCCAGGAAAAAGGCACAAAGCTACACATAGAAAACCTGTCTTGAAAAACAAAACAAAGCAAAACAACAAAAAAAAAAACATACCTAAATTTAATAAAGGCAATATACAGCAAGCCAGTAGCTGACATCAAATTAAGTGGAGAGAAATTTAAAGCAATTTCATTAAAGTCAGGGACAAGACAAGGCTGTCCATTCTCCCCATATCTATTCAATACAGTGCTTGGAATTTTAGCTATAGCAATGAGACAATTAAAGGAGATCAAGGGGATATAAATAGGAAAGGAAGAAAGCAAAGTATTTCCATTTGCAGATGATATGATAGTATATATAAGCAACTCCAAAAATTCTACCAGGGAACTCCTACAGCTGATAAACACATTAAACAAAGTAGCTGGACACAAAATTAACTAAACAACAACAACAACAACAAAACCAGTAGCTCTCCTATATACAAATGATAAACAGCTGAGAAAGAAATCAGGGAAACAACACCTTTCACAATAACCACAAATAATATCAAATATCTCAGTGTAACTATAACTAAGAAAGTAAAATGCCTGTATGACAAGAACTTCAAGTCTTTGAAGAAAGAAATTGAATATATCAAAAGTTGGAAAGATCTCCAATGCTCATGGATTGGTAGGATTAACATAGTAAAAAATGGCAATCTTACCAAAATCAATTTACAAATTCAATGCAAACCCCATCAAAATTCCATCACAATTCTTTACAGTCCTTGAAAAAAAACAATACTCAGCTTCATATGGAAAAACAAAATAAACAGAATAGTTAAAATAATCCTGTACAATAAAAGAACTTCTGGAGGTATCATCATCCCTGATTTCAAGCTGTACTGCAGAGGAATAGTAATAAAAAGTCACATGGTATTGGTATAAAAAAATCAAACAAGTTGATCAATGGAATTGAATTGAAGACAGAACAAAACACATACCCATGACACTTGATTTTGGACAAGGAAGCCAAAATTATACAATGAGGAAGGGGGAAAGCATCTTCAACAAATGGTGCTGGTCTCACTGGGTGTCTATACGTAAAAGAATACAAATAGATCCATATCTATCACCCTGCACAAAACTCAAGTCCAAGTGGATTGAAGACCTCTACATAAGTCCAAATACACTGAACCTGACAAAAGAGAAAGTGGGGAATAGCCTTGAACACATTGGCACAGTAGACACCTTCCTGAATAGAACACAAATCAAGCAGGTACTAACATTGACATTTAACAAATGGGACCTCAGGAAACTGAAAAGCTTCTGTAAGGAAAAGAACACTGTTAAAAGGACAAAACAGCAGCCCACAAAAAGGGAAAAGATCTTTACGAAACCCACATTTACCAGAGAGCTAATATTAAAAAAATATGAAGAACTCAAGAAACCAGACATCAAAAAGAAACAAACAACAACAATAAATAATCCAATTAAAAAATAAGGATAATATCTAAAAGAATTCTCAAGAAAGGAATCTCAAATGGGAAAGAATCACTTAAGGAAATGTTCAACATCCTCATCCACCAGGGAAATGCAAATCAAAATGACACTGAGAGTATATCTTATACCTGTCAGAATAGCAAAATCACAAGTGACAGCTCATGGTGGTGAGGATGTGGTACAAGGGGAACACTCCTCCACTGCTGGTGAGAGTGCAAACTTCTACATCCACTTTAAAAATCAATATGGAAATTTCTCTGAAAATTGGGAATTGATATATCTCAAGACCCAGCTCTATCATTCCTAGCTATATACCTAAAGAATGCTCTGCCATACAAAAATGGTCACTTGCTCAACTATGTTCATAGCAGCTTTATTTGTAATAGCCAGAAGCTGGAAACAACCTAGATGTCCCTCAACCAAAGAATGGATAGAGAAAATATGTTACACTTATACCATGGAATATTACTCAGCTGTTAAAAATAATGACATCAGCAAATTTGCTGGCAAATGGATAGAACTAGGAAAAACCATCCTGAGTGAGGTAAACTAGGCCCAGAAAGACAAGAATGGTTTGTACTCACTCATAAGTGGATATTAACTGTAAAGTAAAGGATAACTGTGCTACAATCCACAGACCAAGAGAAGCTAAGTAACAAGGAGGACTCAAGAGGGCAGGGAAATGCCTCAATCTCAATGTGAAGGGGAAACAGAATGGACAGTGCCAGTTGATGGTGTGAGGGTCTGGAAGAGGGGGTGGGGATGGGAACAGGAGGTATCAAATGTGGGGAGGATGGAGGAAAAGAGTACTAGGAGTCACTGCTGGAGTCTTAGGGAATCTCTGGGATTAGCTAGAAACCCAGAGCAGTAAAAACTCACAGGAATCATTGAGAGTGACCCTAACTAAGACTGTTAGCAATAGGTGATATGGAGCCTGAACCAGCCATCTCCTATAACCAGACAAGACTTCAATGGAGGGACTGAGACACTAACCCAGCCACAAACACTTCAACTTACAATTTGTTCTGCCTATAAGATGTGTCGGGGTAAAGTTGGTGTAGAAATTGTGGGAGTAACCAACTAATGACTGGCCCAGCTAGAGATCCATATTCTGAGATGGAGCTTACCCCTGAGGGCCAGGACATAGAGCTCACCCCTGAGGGCCTGACCCAGAGGCTGGGTACCTCAAAGACCTAGGATAGAACCAAGCAAGATTGGTTAAAAAATGTCAATATAATGATTCCTAATGATATTCTGCTGTACTCATAGATCGGTGCCTAGCCCAACTGTCATCAGAGAGCTTTACCCAGCAACTGATGGGAACAAAGGCTCACAGGGGATGTGGGGATGTGGGGTGGCTTGGGAAAGAGGGCTGAGGGGTGGGAGGAGGGAGGAGGGGGATTGATGGGTGGTATGTGGACTGAGTAGAACATTTCTTAATAAAGAAAAAAAAAAAGACTCCCAGCCAAACATTAGGCAGAGCTCAGGGAATCCTGTGGAAAAGAGGGAGGAAGGATTGTAGAACCCAGTAGTGTTAAGGGCACCGCAAGAAAACCCAAAGAACCAACTAACCTGAACTGACAACCAGGGATCCTGCATGAGATTAACCTAGCCCCACTGTATATATGCTACAGTTATGTGACATGGTCTCACAAGAATCCTAACAGTGAGAGCAGGGGATGTCTCTGGCTCTGTTGCCTGCTTTTGGGACCCATTCCTCTACTGGATTGCCTCATCCAGCCTAAACAGAAGAGGAGATGTCTAGTCTCAGTGCAATTTGATATACCATGACTGGCTAATATCCATGGGAGGTCTACCCATATCTGAAGCGAAACAGGAGGAGAAGTGGATATAGGAGAGGGAGACAAGGAGGGGAGGAGGGAGGGGTAACTTTGGTTGGATATAAAAAAACAAAACAAAACAAAATTTAAATGACCAATTATTGTGTATTATTTGAATTTTATATATCATTTTGTGCAGTTTAAAATGGTTAATGTGGTGGGTTATAGGGTAGTTTGAATAAGAATGGCCATCATAGCCAGGCGGTAGTGGCGCACACCTTTAATCCCAGCATTCGGAGGCAGAGTCAGATGGATCTCTGTGAGTTCAAGGCCAGCCTGGGCTACCAAGTGAGTTCCAGGAAAGGCGCAAAGCTACACAGGGAAACCCTGTCTCGAAAAACAAAACAAAACAAACTAACAAACAAACAAACAAAACAAAACAAAAAGAATGGCCATCATAAATACATATGTTCAAATACTTGGTACCCAGTTGGTAGAATTATTTGGGAAGGATTAGAGCCTTGTTGGAGCAGGCATGTCACTGGAGGGAGGCTTTGGGGTTCAGAGAATCATGCTGTTTCACATTAGCTGTCTCTGCTTCCTGCTTGCTGTTCAGAATACAGACTCTCAGCTGTTTTTGGCTACCATACCTTGCTCAGCCATCATGGACTCTGAAACCATAAACCCAATGAAATGCTTTCCTTTATAAATTGCCTTGATCTCTGGGTGTGGTGGCACACACCTTTAATCCCAGCACTTCGAAGGCAGATCTCTGTGAGTTCAAGCCCAGTCTGCTCTACAAAGTCAGTTCCAGGACAGCCAAGGCTGTTACACAGAGAAACTCTGACTCAAAACAACAACAACAATAGCAACAACAAAACAAAACAAAAGTCGCCTTGGCCATGATATTTTACCACAGCAATAGAAAATTAACTAATACAGGCTACATATTTGTAGACAGATTTCTAAATGGTCTTATTAAATAAAAAAAGAAAGAAAGAAAGACACAGAGCTAAATAGAGGGGTGAAAGCCTTAGAGAGATCAGGGAAACAGGAAGAGCCACCAGCCAACCTTACAGCTTCCAAATGCGAGCTACTTCCTGACTATACATGCCTTCATATGCCTTGCTTTTCTGCCCTCTCATTGGTTCTTAGCCCAGCTATCTCACTTCCTTGTCACTGTCTGTCTGTACAGACTTCTGTTGGTAATGGGATCAAAGGCATGTGTCACCACACTTGGCTCTGTTCCCTAGTATATCTGTCTGCTAAGTAATCAGATTAAGGGTGTATACTACCATTGCCTGACTTTGTTTACTTAAAATGGCTGGCCCTTTCCCCCTGATCTCCAGGCAAGCTTTATTAAAGCACAAATAAAATATCACCACACATATTATGTGAATTTTGCAATAATAAAAAAGAAAACAGAATATTGTTTTCTTTCAAGAACAAATAAGAAAATAGCATTCCAGTCAAAACAATGGTAAAAATATAGTAATAATCCTCAAATGAAATGTGTGGAAGCTGTATTTATGCAGGGTGTCTTGCACAGGTGGATCTATCCAGCAGAACTACTGTCAGCAGCTGACCGTGCACTCTTCTGTCACTGTAATAAACTTGAGTTGATCCCAGGCAGGATTTTTAAGGTATTTCCTGGAGTTCTCCCATACTGAGTTAATCCTGAGTGGAAGAGAAACATTCCCAGAATTATAGTTCTAAAGAAACTCTCTTCCCAGAGTACATGACATTTCAGACATGTGTAGCATCAGGAAGATAAATTCGGGGTACTTCTCAGTGGCTGAAGCAGCACTGGTGGGAGTGGTAGCTATGACATGACATACCTTCACAGGGGAAAAAGATGCTGTTGCCCAGCAGTAATCACCATTAGTTCTTGGTCCAGCCGATCTCTCTCAGTCATAACAAACTAAGATGCTTTAGAGGCAAACAGTGCCTACAAGTGATTTCTGAATAGATACAGTTTTCCTTCTATTAAATCTCCCTAAATGCCATATTTTTCATAAGATAATTGTATGCTTTTATAGAGAAAGATGCTAAGTTAGGAAATCCTGCTGCTTCCCTGGGTTATTCAGGAATTCTTTCTGAGGTAATTTTCTTTCCCTCTGGAAAGTAAAGTTTTGGAAACTTGCTTGGCTCTGTTAGATGTTTATTGGCATGTTTGGTATAATTTAAGTGACTAGAAGTTCTCTCTTGAGTCCTTAAGGCAACAAAAGAAACTGAATTAGAACTGAGAAACTTTTCTTGTTTTAGAAAACAGCAATTGGGGGAAATTTTTTGAAAATATACCAGATGCCGGAAGAGATGAAGGTTATCTTCTTTGGGTGCTGTGATTTTTATATACAAGATGAAAATACACAAGGAATTGTAGAGTAGAATAAGTTATAAAGCAGATGTCAGAAGATGTATGTGATTTGCCCAACATCATATAGCCAAGAGTGGCAAGGTGGAGCTTAAATAAATCTGATGTTTTAAAGTATGTAGACTCCTATAGAAATAGGCTCCTTTATAAGAAAATGCTGCCTCATACATTTCAATGATTGACATCTGAGCTATCCTTGCCAGAACACTGTATAAATCAGTATCACATGCTACCACAGACTAATAGTCCCTATGCATACAAAATGTTGCATAAATATCATGGTAGAGATGAATTTTTGTTTTCAATGTAACAGTTATTTTTATGTCCTTCATTAGCTGCATGCTAAACCTCCATCCCTTTTAAAATTAAAGGTATCCAAATTTATGAAGAAATACTAGAGTCACTATAAAATTTTAAGTTTTAACTCAATATGCAAATGAGCACCTTTCAATTCAGCCCATACCTATGATTTGAACCACAGCTATGCATCTCTGACTTTGGCGTTGCAAAGAAAATTTAGTCAAATATTTCCATACAGTGACAGAGCTTCTCCTCTGTGAAGTTACAGAGTAGCATGGCTCATTTTACATGTTTCATCCACATGTGAACATTGCTTTTTACACTGATGTTATAATCTTAGCTAATTGAAGTAAATAGTTCTTAGATGTGTCTCTTGGGTGGACTCCTGGGATTTCATTTAAAACTGATGAAGAGCTATTGTGAGGTAGTCTCAGGCTGTCCTTGAATAGTAAGTCTTTGATGCTATCTTGAACAATAAGTTCATGAAACTCTAGTTTAAAATGTCTATGTTTCGAATAGAGCTAAGGGAGAAAGCTTAACCATTGGCTGAAGTCAACCAATAACCCCCCTCCAATTCCATTTGCTAGTCTTTGTGTCTTTTTGTTCCAGTGCATACATGCCTAATTGTCAAGACCTCTCTCTCATTATGTTTGTGAAAAAAACTATTTAAAAATTAAATGTAATTTTTGTGCATTTAATTTATGTAGATTGTGTTTTAATAAATGAAATCAGACAGCAAACTAAGAGCCTTAGGCAATGGTTCAGGAAAGCAAATTGAAAATAACAGAGTGATCCCAGATTCATTCACTGCAAAGGCATAAAGAATTAGAGAAAGATGTCTTTTGGCTGTTGGGAAAAAAAGGAGCCACTTTCTACATCACTGGATAAGCACATATTTCCTGCTACGAGAATACTAAAAGATTCAACAGTGGTGATTTCAGTCCTGTGGGATTTACGTTAGCTTTGTAAGTAATACTAAAAATGTATTTAATAAGTGGGAGTGGGAGAGCTTCAAATCAGATAATAAAAGAACTGAAAAGAAGTCCTCAAGGAAAGTTTCCACAATCAAGTTGAAAACAACATACAGCCAATAATTCTGTGCTCTGATTTTTTCTTTGCAAATCTTAGCTCCATTTGGTGCTATGAATACAGTACATTTCTAATAATACAAGTGTCATTGTCTACATTTTTCTAGGTAAATATTCATAGTAAAACACTGGCATTTGATTTCCCAGTAGCACTTGGTTTTCTGCACACATTCATTCAGCAAATCCACCTGTAAAAACGTTTCCAGGGGGCCACTTGTGTGTAAGACAGTTGAGCACTAAAAAGTTATGAATTTACAGAGTCCTTTTTATCTTATAGAAATGGTTTCATTGTTAGGAACCTATTTCTTGGTTATATTTTGTAATTGTGAAAATGAAGCAGACACAAGAATATTCTTGGTACAAAACAGCATAAGAACGATCATTCAGAGGTGGGTTTTGACATACGCCTATGATCTCAGCTCCTCGAGAGACTAAAGCAGGGAGATGCCACATGCAAGGCCAGCCTGGGCTACACAGAGAATTGATGAACAGCCTGAACAGTACCACTGCAGCAAGTCTGTCTCAAAACAAATGATAAAAAGAGCCAGGGATGTTGAACACTTAGCTACATGTGTAAAGCCCTGAGTTCAGTCCTCAGTACTACTACAAGTACATTGTTTGGGAAATAAACTATATATTTATATTTTTTAAAGTGACTTAAAGCAAAGTCTTCTTTAGTAGATGATAGGAAGGAACAGAATAAAGGTACAAGGATAAGAATAAGCAAAAGTGCATTACAGTCGTACCTGTAGGGGAAGCAACATGCTGGGCTTACTGAGGACTCATACTTCTGTGGTCAATTTCCAGCTACTACTATCTTCCTTGACTTTCTGGAAAGCTTTTCATGAGGTGGCTGGGTGCCACTTCCCCTGTGGGTAGGGTTAGCTGAAGAGCTGAACGACTGGTGTGGCGATGCGCCCATCTCCCTCACCTCTGAGTATTCTACACCACTTCTCACAGTTTTTCCCATAGTTCAACTTCAAATGCCTATCAAGGAAGAGACCCTTTATTGACTGCCTTCTCTTCCCTCTCTTGCTGTTCCATTTCCTTAGTGTTGCTGGGTCTCCTAGACTGCCTTGAATCTCATCCTAGAGCTGTTTCTGAAGTAAATGAAATTGTGGCACTATGATTGTTCAAGAATGAATAACAAAAATCAATTGAAAAAGGTGAGGGGGCACAGTCCCCGCTGTGTAGGTATCATGGGTAAAAGATGGCAAAGGCAGGTTATATATACTGCATTCAGACATTCTAGCTACATATTAGATGAAGGATCATGCAAAGTCAGAGAGAAAATGAACACTCCTTTTGCCTTGGATATGAATTGTAGGCCATCATTCTTCTTCCCTTCATCTATCATTACCTGGCATTTGTTACTTCACATGGTTGAGAAACTGAGGGTGGGGGTGGAAGTGAAAACACAATGTCCCTGTTTTCAGCAAGGAACTAATTTGTAAAATAGTATTTCATTATTTAAAGGTGCTGTGCACGTAGTGGCAGGTCTGCAATAAATATTTTAATTCCTCTTTCTAAAAAGTGATTCATTATGATTTCTAAGTTCCATCACAATGTTCTTTTCTTTCTTTAGACTATCTTCCAACTACATAAAACATGAAGTGACAGATAAACACTTCCTGCTCTGGTTACTTTCCTTAAGTGCTTCAGTGAGTGTCTTCCCTCATTGTTAGGATTGCTCAGCCTTAACTGTGCTTTCTTTAAAGGTTTGAATGCATCATAATGCATGGTAAATACTAAATTAACATCCATTACTGCCATATATATATGCATCAGGAGCACTATCAAATAACCTATAGGCATTTTCCTGAGTCATCAAGGACAATAGTTGATCTATGAATAGGGATTGGTTTCTTCACAAACTATTTTCTTTATCTTCAGCTTTAAACAATTCTGAAATTCCTATCATAATTTCCAACTCTTGGAAGGAAATACAAACAGTGAAAAGTACCATTTGGATTCATTTTAAAGACTGCAACAAAAATGCAAGCTTCCTTCTCATTGTGTGAGAAGCCTCAGGTGTTAGAACAGCTAAAGGAACGTCTAGGCAGGAGACTACATTTTCCCAGAAATGTTCACACTTGGGAGTATGAAAGGCTTGTCTGGTTTTAAAAATCAACATTTTTAAATTTACAAGTTAAATGCACAGGAGAGATGGCTCTGATAGAAGGCCGGGGCCATTAGTTGGAACACAAACCAGGAAGTTACTTTTACTTCAGAAGTATCGACTTCTCCGATTCTAAACTGCTCTCTTTGGGTTTGTTGTTGTTGTTTGTTTTGTTTTGTTCTCAGAGGCAATGCTTTGTTATGTAGCCCAGGTTGGCCACCAACTTCCAGTTGTCCTGCCTTGGGCTCTGGATTGCTAAGAATACAGCTATATATCATCACACCCACAATAAGCTGATGGTACCTGGAATAAGTGAGTAGCCCCTCTCTATTATAAAGGCCATCTCTATAGAAATGGGCAATGCATAAGAGACTGCTGTGGTTCTATGCTGTTGCTCTGCATCCCTAGGCTACAATGACAGACTCAAGTCCATCATCCAGGATTCTTAAAGAACAGAAGATTCATTTTTTTTTCTCTTCCGTCTGGTTTTACTCACTTGGGCAAGGGGCTTCAGAATCACAAGGATACTGTAATACATTCCCCTCCATCATTCTTTGTGGACATCATTGAAGTCAAACACGCAAACATTTTCTCCTCTAACCCGTTCTCCTCTTTGGAAACAAATCCAGTGTGCAAAGCTGCAGCTGCTGACACCAAACAGATGTGTTTCATCAGAGCTCCACTCTGGCACTGCAGGTTCAACCAGCCCCGAATCTACTCTAGGGGCAGAACAGGAATAAATTGCTACATTTACAATAATTTCCTCCCAGAGGGAAATGATTTTGAATGGAGTTGAGTAGAAAATTCACCTTCAGGGACTGGCAGAATATTGACAGCATTAGACATCAAAGTCAACCCTGATACATGGAAAAGTGTTTCCTGAACTTAAAAATGAATGATAATGTATCCAGGTTCAGTAAACATCATTCTGATCTCTTTTCTAATGCAGAGAAAAGTAAAAGGCACCATTTCCCATTGAGTCAATGTTAAATTCCTTGGGTATGTTAATGGCACCATGGTTATGTAAGAAAATGTCGTTCTTGGGATGTGCATGTTGAATTATTTAAGGATGAGATGTCATGATGTCTGGATCTTACTTTCAAATAACTCTGAAAAAGCTAAGCCACAGCCAGTCACTTGTGGAGGGAGGCAGAGAATAAAACATCTATGAGAGAGAGAGAGAGAGAGAGAGGGAGGGAGGGAGGGATCTGGAAGAGACACAGGAGACCAGCAATTGCTTAGCAACTGGTAAAACAGGTAAAAATGGTAATTGAGTATTCAAATGCTACTTTTTCAAGTTTCCTGTAGTTTACTTTTCTTTTACCTTTAAACAAAATTCATAGGAAAATCTTATTTATCCTATTAAAAACAAATAGACCTAACACCAGCAGCATATTTAACTTCCTGTCAAAATCATGACAGTATGGTCCTCCCCACCCCCAAGACAGCGTTTCTCTGTGTAGTTTTAGTGCCTGTCCTGGATTTTGCTCTGTAGACCAGACTGGCCTCAAACTCATAGAGATCCCCCTGGTTCTGTCTCCCAAGTGCTGGAATTAAGGGTATGCACCACCAGCGCCCAGCCAGTATGGTTTTATTGTAGCTAAGAATTCATGTAAATCACTATTATTGCCCCCACCCAACCTTGATCTACCCTAAAAAAAATGCACTTTCATGTAGTTGGAGAGCTTCTCTCCAGCCCCCGCCAAGCCCTATTAGTCCAACAACACATTTATAAAATAAACACATAGATATTTATATTATTTAAACTGCTTGGCCATTAGCTCAGGCCTACCATTGTCTAGCTCTTATTTTTATATTTAGCCCATTTCTATTAATCTATACTTTGTCACGTGGCTTGTGGCTTACCAGTGTCTTTACATGTTGCTTCTCATGGCAACAGCTGGCAGTGTCTCTTTTCAGCCTTTTTGTTTCCAGCCTTCTCCTATTCCTTGTCCCGCCTTCCCTATCCTTCCTGCCTGGCTACTGGCCAATCAGCACTTTATTTATACAGAGTGATATCCACAACATCCACTGCCCAGTCAGTATGGTTTTGTTGTAACTAAGAATTCATGTAAATCACTATTACTGCCCCCACCCAACCTTGATCTACCCTAAAAAAAAAAATGCATTTTGATTCTCAGGATCCTAATGAGTTGACCTAATATAATATACTTTGTTTAAAAAGTCAGGATAAACCAGCCAGTCCTTCTGACAAGGACTTCCTGACAGCGTTTCCTGTCTTTAAAGTGTTGATTCTTCACAGAGGCCTGGATGATAGTAGCAACAGCACCATCACCAACAACAAGAGTGTGAAGATTTGGCCCCTCTGCCTTCATATTGCATCTGCTGATCTTTCAGACTCCTGCTCCACTTTGTCCACAGACATGTTGATCACTTAAAGAGTGCTGTCTAAACACGGTTAATATAGAGACAACTAGTCCACATTGTATAACCTTGCTCTTCCCTGGTTAAATGCTGAAACATCTAGATCAGAGCAACTAAAAAGTGAGATCAGTGGTTCAGGCTTATAAGCCCAGATACTCAGGAGATTGAGGCAGGAGATTGCTAGTTCAATGATTGCCTGCACTGTAAAGTGAGTTTAAGGCCAACCTGGACATCTTAGTCAAACCCTCTCTCAAAAAAAAGGAGGGTTGCTTTTTTTTAAATATATTTTTTCTTTATTATTATGTTTTAAATTTTATACATCAGCCATGGGTTCCCATGTCTTCCCCCATCCCGCCCCCACCCCCACCTCCCCCCCAGCCCCTCCCCTCCATTCCCATGTCCTCCAGGATCAAGGCACCCCTAAGGTTTCATTTAAACCTGGTGGATTCAGTACAGGCAGGTCCTGTCACCTCTTTCCAGACTGAGCAAAGTGTCCCTGTGTAAGCCCAAGGTTTCAAACAGCCAGCTCATGCACTAAGGACAGACCCTGGTCCCACAGACTGGGTGCCTCCCAAACAGATTAAGTTATTCAATTGTCTCACTTATCCAGAGGGCCTGATCCAGTGGGGGCTCCATAGCCTTTGGTTCATAATTCGTGTGTTTCCATTCATTTGGCTATTTGTCCCTGTGCTTTTTGCAATCTTGGATTCAACAATTCACGGTCTTGCAGTCCCTCCTCTTTCTAGACAGTTGGACACCTGGAGCTCCACCTGGGGCCTGGCTGAGGATCTCTGCATCCACTTCCATCAGTTATTGGATGAGAGTTCCAAGACCACTGTTAGGGTGTTTGGCCATCTGATCATCAGACTAGGTCAGATCAGGCTTTCTCTCAACCATTGCCAGAAGACTACAGGGGATATATCATTGTGGATTTCTGGGGACCTCTCGGGCACTCTGCCTATTCCTGTTCTCATGTGGTCTTTATTTATCATGGTCTGTTATTCCTCATTCTCCCTTTCTGTTCTTGATCCAGCTGGGATCTCCTGCTCCCCTAAGCTTTCTTTCCCTCAAATCTTGCCCTTCATTACTCCCACTGTCATCCAGATTGTTCATGTAGATCTCATCCATTTCTCTGTCATTGGGTGATCCTTGTGTCTTTCCTAGGGTCCCGTTTTTTAGGTAGCCTCCCTGGAGTTGTGTAGCAGTCTAGTCATCTTTGTTTTACATCTAATATCATCCTATGAGTGAGTACATACCATGTTTGTGCTTCTGAGTCTGGGTTGCCTCACTCAGGATGATTTTTTTCTAGATCCATCCATTTGCCTGCAAACCTCATGATGTCATTGTTTTTCTCTGCTGAGTAGTAATCCATTGTGTATATGTACCATATTTTCTTTATCCATTCTTCAGTTGAAGGGCATCTAGGTTGTTTCCAGGTTCGGGCTATTACAAACAATGCTGATATGAACATAGCTGAACAAATGCCCTTGTGATATGATTGAGCATTCCTTGGGTATATGCCCAAGAGTGCTATAGCTGGGTCTTGTGGGAGATGGATTCCCAATTTTCTAAGAAAGCACCATATTAATTTCCAAAGTGGCTGTACAAGCTTGCATTCCCACCAGCATGGAGGAGAGTTCCCCTTGCTCCACATCCTCTCCAGCATAAGCTGTCTTCTGTGCTTTTGATCACAGCCATTCTGACAGGTGTAAGGTGGTATCTCAGAGTCATTTTAATTTGCATTTCCTGGATAATTAGGGATGTTGAGCAATTCCTTAAATGTCTTTCAGCCATTTTAACTTCCTCTGGGGAGAATTCTCTGTTTAGTTTTATAGCCGATTTCTTAATTGGACTGTTGGACATTTTGATGTCTAATTTCTTTAGTTCTTTATATATTCTGGATATCAGCCCTCTGTCAGATATGGGGTTGTTGAAGACCTTTTCCCATTCTGTAGGCTGTTGCTTTGTCTTGTTGACCATGTCCTTTGCTCTACAAAAGCTTCTCAGTTTCAACAGGTCCCATTGATTGATTGTTTCTCTCAGTGTCTGTGCTACTGGTGTTATATTTAGAAAGTGATCTCCAGTGCCAATGCGTTCAAGACTACTTCCTACTTTCTCTACTATCAGGTTAAGAGTAACTGGATTTATGTTGAGGTCTTTGATCCACTTGGACTTAAGTTTTGTGCACGGTGACAGATATGGATCTATTTGCAGCCTTCTACACATTGACATCCAGTTATGTCAGCACCATTTGTTGAAGATGTTTTCTTTTTTCCATTGTACATTTTTGGCTTCTTTGTCAAAAATTATATGTTCATTGGTGTGCGGGTTAATATCAGGGTCTTCAATTTGATTCCATTGGTCTACATGTTGTTTTTTATGCCAGTACCAAGTTGTTTTTTATTACAGTAGCTCTATAGTAGAGCTTGAGGTCGGGGATTGTGATGCCTCCAGAGGTTGTTTTATTGTACAGGATTCTGTTTCCTATCCTGGGTTTTTTGTTTTTCCATATGAAGTTGAGTATTATACCTTCCAGATCTGTGAAGAATTGTGTTGGTAATTTGATGGGGATTGCATTGAATCTGTAGATTGCTTTTGGTAAGATTGCCATTTTCACTATGTGAATCCTGCCTATCTATGAGCATGGGAGATCTTTCCATTTTCTGACATCTTCAATTTCTTTTTTCAGGGACTTAAAGTTCTTGTCATATAGGTCCTTCAGGTGCTTAGTTAGAGTAACCCCAAGGTATTTTATATCATTTGTGGCTATTGTAAAGGGTGATGTATCTCTGATTTTTTTCTCAGCCTGTTTGTCTACTGTATATAGGAGGGCTACTGATTTTTTTGAGTTGATCTTGTATCCTGCTATGTTGCTGAAGGTTTTTATTAGATTTATCAGTTCCTTGGTTGAATTTTCGGGGTCACTCAAGTACAATAACATGTCATCTACAAATAGGGAGAGCTTGACTTCTTCTGTTCCAATTTGTATCCCCTTAATCTCTTTATGTTGTCTTAAACCTCTGACTAGAACTTCAAGTACTATATTGAATAAGTAGGGGGAGAGGGGACAGCCTCACCTTGTTCCTGATTTTAGTGTTATTGCTTTGTGTTTCTCTCCATTTAATTTGATGTTGGCTGTTGGCTTGCTGTAGATTGCCTTTATTATGTTTAATTATGTTCCCTGTATTCCTGATCGCTCCAAGACCTTTATCATGAGGGGGTGTTGGACTTTGTCAAATGCCTTTTCTGCATCTAGTGAGATGATCATGTGTTTTTTTTTTTTTTTTCTTTGAGTTTGTTTATATGGTGTATTACATTGATGGACTTTCGTATGCTGAACCATCCTTGCATCTCTGGGATGAAGCCTACTTGATCATAGTGGATAATTGTTTTGATATGTTCTTGGAGTCTGTTTGCCAGCATTTTATTGAGTATTTTTGCATCAATGTTCATGAGTGAGATCAGTCTGTAGTTCTCTTTCTTTGTTGCATCTTTGTTTGGTTTAGGAATCAGGGTAATTGTAGCCTCATAGAAGGAGTTTGGTAATATACCTTCTGCTTCTATTGTGTGGAACAATTTAAAGAGTATTGGTATTAAGTCTTCTTTGAAGATCTGGTAGAATTCTGCAGTGAAACCATCAGGTCCAGGGCTTTTTTTGGTTGGGAAACTTTTAATGACTGATTCTATTTCCTTAGGGATAATTGGACTATTTAAATGGTTTATCTGGTCTTGATTTAACTTAGGAATGTTGTACCTGTCCAGAAAATTGTCCATGTCTTTTAGATTTTCCAATTTTGTGGAGTAGAGGTTTTTGAAGTATGACCTGATGATTCTCTGGATTTCCTCATTGTCTGTTGTTATGTCCCCCTTTTCATTTCTGATTTTGTTAATTTGCATGCTCTCTCTCTGTCTTTTGGTTAGTTTGGATAAGGACTTGTCTATCTTGTTGATCTTCTCAAAGAACCAACTCTTTGTTTCATTAATCCTTTGTATTTTTCTCTTCTTTCTATTTAACTGATTTCAGCTCTCAGTTTAATAATTTCCTGGCATCTGTTCCTCCTGGGAGACTTTGCTTCTTCCTGTTCAAGGGTTTTTTAGGTGTGCTGTCAAGTTACTAGTGTGAGATTTCTCCAGCTTCTTTTTGTGGGCACTCAGTGCTATGAATTTCCCTCTTAGCACTGCTTTCATAGTATCCCATAAGTTTGGGTATGTGGTGTATTCATTTTCATTGTTCTCTAAGAAGTCTTGAATTTCTTTCTTTATTTCTTCCTTAACCCATTGGTGATTCAGTTGAGCATTGTTCAGTTTCCATGTGATTGTAGGATTTCTGTAGTTTTTTCTGTTGTTGAAATCTAATTTTAAACCATGGTGGTCTGATAGAACACAGGGGGTTATTCCAATTGTTTTTTATCTGTTGAGATTTGCTTTGTGTCCAAGTATGTGGTTGATTTTAGAGAAGGTTCCATGGGGTGCTGAGAAGAAGGTATATTCTTTTTTGTTTGGGTGGAATGTTATGTAGATATTGATTAAGTCCATTTGAGCCATAACATCAGTTAAGTCCATTATGTCTCTTTTAATTTTCAATTTGGCCAATCTGTCCAGAGGTGAAAGTGGGGTGTTGAAGTCTCCCACTATTAATGTGTGGGGTTTTATATGTGATTTAAGCTTTAGTAATGTTTTTTTTTTTTTTTTTTTTTACATATGTGGGTGCCCTTGTGTTTGGGGCATAAATGTTCAGAATTGAGACTTCATCTTGGTGGATCTTTCCTGTGATGAGTATGTAATGTCCTTCATCATCTCTTTTGATTGATTTTAGTTTGAAGTCTATTTTGCTGGATATTAGGATGGCTACACCAGCTTGCCTTTTTAAGACCATTTGATTGGAAAGTATTTTCCCAGCCTTTTATTTTTAGGTGGTGTCTGTCTTTGAATTTGAGGTGTATTTCTTGTATGCATCAGAAAGATGGGTCCTGTTTTCATATCCATTCTGTTAGTCTGTGTCTTTTTATAGGTGAATTAAGTCCATTGATATTAAGGAATATTAATGACCAGTGATTGTTCGTTCCTGTTATTATTTTTATTTTTTGGTGGTAGTTTGTGTGTACTTCTCTTCTTTGGGGTTTACTGCTGTGGTGTTATCTATTGCCTATGTTTTCTTGGGTGTATCTGCCCTCCTTAGGTTGGATTTTTCCTTCTAGTGCTTTCTGTAGGGCTCGGTTTGTGGGTAAGTATTTAAATCTGGTTTTGTCTTGGAAGGTCTTGTTCACTCCATCTATGATGATTGAAAGTTTTGCTGGGTATATTAGTCTAGGCTGGCATCCATGGTCTCTTAGTGTCTGCATTATATATGCCCAGGTCCTTCTGGCTTTCAAAGTCTCCATTGAGAAATCCAGTGTTATTTTGATGGTTTGCCTTTATAAGTCACTTGGCCTTTTTCCTTTGCTGCCCTTAATATTCTTTCTTTATTCTGTATGTTTAGTTGTTTAATTATTATGTGGTGAGGGGCCTTTTTTGGGGGGTCTAGATGTTTGGTGTTCTATAGGCTTCTTGTATCTTCATAGGCATTTCCTTATTTATGTTGGGAAAGTTTTCTTCCATGATCTTGTTAAATATATTTTCTGTGCCTTTGAGTTGGTATTCTTCTCCTTCCTCTATCCCTATTATTGGTAGGTTTGGTCTTTTCATGGTGTCCCAAATTTCTTGGACATTTTGGGTCATGACTTTGTTGGTTTTAGTGTTTTCTTTGACTGATGAATCTATTTCTTCTACTGTATCTTCAACACCAGAGATCCTCTCTTCCATCTCTTGCATTCTGTTGGTTGTACTTGCCTCTGAAGTTCCTGTTTGTTTACTCAGATTTTCTATTTCCAACATTCCTTCTGCTAGTTTCGTCTTCATTTTTTCTATTTCCGTCTTCATATCTTAGATTCTCTCCCTTGCTTTTTCATGATTTGCATTCAAGGATTTAGTGTTTTCTTCTGCTTTAGTTGTCCTTTCCTGTAGTTTTTTTATAGCATTCTTCCCACTTTTTGTTTGTCTGTTCCTCTACTTTATTTTTTATTTCTTCTATATAAGGCTCTAGCCTCTTCATGATGTTACTTATAAGGTTGTTTTCTTCTTCATCTTTCCATTCCGTGATGTTCAGGTCTAGCTGTTGCAGAAGGGCTAGGTTCTGGTGATGCTGTATTGCTCTTTATTTTGTTGTATGTACTTCTGCCTTGATGTCTGCCCATCTCCTCTTGTGTTCGTTCTTGGTCTTATCAGTGTACTTGGTCCAGAGAGAGTTGACAGATTTAGGGAGCCTCTCTCTGGTGCAGATGGGAGCACTGGTCCAGATGAGAGTGCTGGCTGGATAGGAGCTGGGGGGGCTAGACTCTGAGTCTCAGGAAGTCCCTAGGGTCTCCTTATTTTGTTCAGATGGGAGCTCCTCTTGTCCAGATGGGAGTTCCTCTGGTCTCTGGTCCAGATTGGAGTTCCAGGGCAGATGGAAGCTGGGGGCTGGTCTCTTAGTCTCAGGAAGTGGCTGGGGTCTCCAGAAGATGGGTGTGGGGGCAGGATGTGGAGACTGCAGTGTCTGCCTGCAGTCTTGGAAAAGGGGAGCCTTCCCACAGGGCCCGCTGATTGGCAGGAAACTGGGGCCAATTTGATCAGGTCCTCCAGGAGTGGCCTGTGTCCAGCGGTTGGACCCAGGCGCAGTTGCCTCTTTGACTATAACTCAGGCACTCACCTCTGGTCTAGATGGGAGTTCTGAGGTGGATGGAAGCTAGGAGGGTTGCTTTTGTTTGCTTGTTTATTTATTTTTTAGAAGAGTTGCAGATGTAGATCTAAGGCACCACACTTAGAAGAGGCTCTGGATTTATCTCCAGTACCCTAAAAACAACAAAAACAACTTAGATATTTTCAAGATTACAAAAATAGTGAACCTTGTATTGTAAGCAGATACTTTCCATGATGGGAGCCAAAGCTGCTGCTGGAGCAATGGTAGCAGTCATTTCATGGTGAGAACCAAGTTACTGCCTGAAGCAATAATGATTACCCTGCAGCTGCAGGATCCCATAAAACCATTTCATGATCCACAAGACTACAGTCTGACCAAGGTACATTGTCCCAGGTACACTTGGCTTCATCCTAATTCTCTCTGTGGTCCTAAGAATGCATGTCAATAGACCAAAGAGAGACCTCAGGATGCTGGGCTTCCTCCTCTTTCCTAGTATGGCCACACTGAAAAATAAGTTCTTTTCTGGCCTCATGCCATTCAACATCTTTGATGGACTATTGAGGTGGTGGAATGCAGAGTCTGATCTCTTAGTCCCCTGCCCCCAACCCCACTGCCCTCACACCAGAGGAGTTAGTTCTTCAGCTATAGGAATCTGGTAACAATTTCAAATTTCTAGTGACATTAATGTTTCCACTATCTGTATGATGGATTTAAGTCTAAAGAACACTTTCTACACAGCTCCTGGGAATATATTTGTAAGACTCTAAGCTAGCATAGCATGGAGATATGTACATTAATGTTTATTGCTTTATTGTTTACAAGAGCCAAAGAAGGAAACAGTCTAGATATCCATCAACAAATGAATGAGTAAAAAGATATGGCATATACACACAATGGAATTTTATTCAGCGATAAGATGAATTAGATAATGGCATTTGCACAATAGTGTATTGAAACAGAGATCATCAGGGTAGGTAAAATTGGCCAGATTCAGAAAGATATATATCATGTTTTCAGTCACATGTGTAATATAGATTTAAATTTATATATACAGGTAAGATAGACTAGGGCATGGAGGTAAAAAGGTGACTATTAGAGAGGAGGAAAAGTCTAAATTGGGAGAAGAAGAGAGGATAAGGGAATGTGTGATGTAAAGCCCAAGGAGAAGTTATGAAGGAAGGGCCTGAAAGGAAATGGGGGAGGATAGTGGGAGAGTGAATAAGAAAAAAGTACAATGATAATTGCAGAAAACA
Source organism: Onychomys torridus (assembly GCF_903995425.1). NCBI lineage: Eukaryota > Metazoa > Chordata > Mammalia > Rodentia > Cricetidae > Onychomys > Onychomys torridus. The sequence goes on from NC_050443.1 coordinate 133,613,508, forward strand.
CCACAATGAAACCCGTTACTTTGAGTGCTAATTAAAGTTGATAAAATTAAAAGGATGCAATAAGCAAATGAAAAAATTATAAAACTTAAAGACTTTCTACTACAAAGAATTGTCTTCTCAGATTGTCCTTTAGCACAGTTACTCAATGTGATTTACATTCCACCAATGAATGATTTTGTGTAAGCCTTGATTGATTTCTATGTTTTAAAAACAAAGCTCTCATTACTTTATAATTCATGGAAAACAAAACAGAGAACTATCTTTTCAACTAATTTTACTAAGATAGAAACACTATTATGTGATAAGACTGAGAACATATATGATTTCAAATAATATATATGTTTATCTAAATAATTTTTAAATAAGATATTAATGTTTATCAATGCATCACAAATGATAATAATTTATAATCAATTTCAACATTTCTTAGGAATTCATGTAAGTTCCATAAATTTCAAGGATGGTTTCCACAAAGAAATTATTCATTTAAGTCACACAGGGAACTGAGGGAAGGGCAATTCAGTCATCCAAACAGAAGACTCATCTAGGAATTGATCTTTCTTAATGATGTATACAATATTAGAACCCTTCCTCTTAAGTCCAATTAAAAAGACATGTATATCAACTATACTGTTTTTATTCAACAATGTGTAGACATTGGCAAGCAAAGTAAACCTAGATAAAGATGGAAACCACAGGAGGACACTAAAGTGCGGGGGGGGGGGGGGTGTCATAATTAAAGGTCCCAAAGTGTGAGGGTGTCACCAATGGCCCACTCAGTAGCAGTTCCTCTGCCTTCCATGTTGCTAGGTTTTGTTTTCCTCTAAGGAGACAAACATACCAGATTTGTTTTCTGAACATCTTGGGTTGAGAGACTTTCTGGAGGTAGAATTTCCTTCACTTTTGCTCTTCTGATTACCAAAGTCAATGCACTGTATCTTGGGTACCATCATCTTCCCCACTTCCTTGGAGCACTCTAGGTTGTTAAAACATTTGAGGATACATGTTGGTGTAACTTTGTTTTGTGCTTTGTTTTATTCCTACTCCTTTTGTGGGTTCATTTTGCTACTTTATCATAAAAAGAAGTTTCACCCAGTTTTATTCACCAAGAATGACAACCTATATACTAGCTTTTCTATCTCAAATATTCGTGTTGGTATCCCAGGTTGTCAATCAAATTGATAATGTTACTCTGCATATGTGCTTTCTGACTTTGCTTTTTACAAATAACCCATCTTAAGCCTTTGCTTACATACACATGGGCACCAACATCACTTTTTCTTTTCACAGTTATTCCAACTTAAATCTTGCTTTGCCCTTTTTTCCTCTTCTATTTTCTTCTGATTTCAAACAAATCAGTATTTCTTAATCATATCATACAGTTCTTCTACCAAAACAAAACAATGTTTGCTTTTTAAAATGTCTATTAAAACTATCTAATTTAAACTTTCAATGTTACTTAGGGTAGAGTCTCCAGTGAATCACATTTCATATCCCCATACTTCTCTGGCATTCACCCACATTGAGTGTGGGCTAACCTTGTGACTCATACTAACAAATAGAATATGTCACAGGTGCAAATTCAAGAATAAACTCTACAAGATCAGGAGGATTTTACTTATTTTCTCTTGGAATATTCAATTTGAGAAATCTTGACCCTCCTAAAAAGGGCTACTCTCCTGCTAGACCCAAGTGTGAGAAACCCCATTTCCACAGTATCCTTCCCAAGCCCACAGATGAGTCCTACCCCATTCGACTTCTGACTAATATATGAGGGAAAGTAAGTGAGAACCATCCCATCACTCTAGAGAATCAGGAGAAGAAAATTAAGACACCATGCTTTGTTTTATGGTTAAGGGAAGATTGTTTTATAGTGATAGATTATATAAACCTTGACCTAAACATCTATGAAAATAATAGTACTTATAAAACTCTCCGAGAGAATAGCTGAGGTTTAAAGTGGGCTAGAATGGTGCTCACTTTGCCTATAATTAATTTTCAGCAATTATTTCATAAATACCTCCTATCCCTGTGCCTTCTATGTAAAGGTTTCTGGAATCCAAACATCCATTCTTCCAACAAGTTCTGTTCTACCTGTCTGCTGTAGACTGGTATCCACTTATAATAGCAGGGGAGGATAAGTGGATAATAAATTAATTCACCCTAAGCAGATAAAGAAATATACCTGTAGAAGACTGACTATAAAGTATTGCCTGTATTATAGGATTGCTTGGGAGAGGTAGGAGGAGTCTCTGATGTTTTTGGTTAGGGTAAGTTTTCCTGAGCACAGTGTTATGTATTTCATTCATACCTTGTGAAGGAATTGAATCCAGAATGACTGGTGTACAGTTCTGGGATGTTAGTGTGCTACTTAATACCCAGTTGTGCAATCCCTAGCATGCAAATCAAGGTTGCGTGAATAAGAGCGGGACTGGCCAATAGTGCTGGCTTACAGCTCTGCAGTATTAGATTACAGAATTCTTGCTACTTAGCAGTTTCAGTCTTCTGGTATATGTTTGTGAAAATTACTTAGTGGGACTTACTGATATTATAGTATGCTTTTCTGTTGCTGTGATAAACACTACAACCAAAACCACTTGGGTAGGAAATGATTTATTTCACTGTATAAGTTACAGTCCATCATGAAGGGAAGTCAAGGCAGAAATTCAAGGCAAGAGCTTGAAGCAGAAACCATGGAGGAACACTGTTTACTGACATGCTCCCATTCTCATATTCAGCTACCTTTTTAAAAGTTATTTTTAGTTTTGAGATTATAATATAGTTACATCATTTCCTCATCCCCACCCCAGCTTTTTCACATACCCCTCCTTGCTCTCTCTCAAACTCATTGCCTCTTTATTCCTCATTTGTTATCATACGCACATGTATCCGGTGTATGTGTATACGTTCTTAAACACAACCTGTTTATTCTGTATGTTACAAGTATGTATGTTTTCAGGGCTGACCGTTGATATTGGATAACCAGTCTGCATGCTCCCACTCTCCACATCCTTTGGTTGCCTGTAGTTCTTTATGTGGGTTTGAGGCCTCCTGGGCTTTCCCCTGTACACTTTAACATGTCTGTTGTTGCATTTGTTCAGCTCACATTTAGGCAGTGTTTTTGGTGAGATGTTATGTTGTGTTGCTTCTGATGTTCGAAGGAAACACAATCTCACTGTTCCTCTAGCTCTCACACTTGTTCTGACTTCTCTCCCACAATGATCCCTAAGCTTTAGACACAGAAGTTATATTGTGTATTTTTTTCATTTGGGACTGAGATCCTCAACTCTGTATTTTGATTGTCATTGGTTTTCTGTAATGGTTTCCATCTGTTGCATAGAGAAATTTTCTTGATAAGGAGTGAGGACTACACTTATCTGTGGGTATAAGGACAAGCACTGTGCAAATAACCATTTTACCAAGAGCTATTTGCAGATTCAACAAAGCCCAACCAAAATCCCCATCTTACTGTTTACAGAAATAGAAAAAAACTATCCTAAAATTTCTTGAGCAAAAGGAACAATGGTGGAAGGATTACTATTCCAGGTCTCAAGATCTGTAGCAGAGCCTCAGTGATAAAGACAATATGTCACTGGCGCAAGAACAGATTTGTAGACTGAAGGAACAAAATTTAAGATGCAAACATAAGCACACAGAACTTCAGCAACTTACAGTTTGACAAAACTGCCAAAAACATGCTGAAGGGATAAAAAAAAAGCATCTTCAATAAATGGTGCTGGGAAAACTGGATGGCCACATGCAGAATAATGAAATTAGAACTCTGTCTATCACCCTGTACAAAAATTAACTCTATCCCTGGAACAAAAACATAACTCCAAATGGATCAAGGACCTAAACATGAAACCTGAAACAAAGGCAGTACCCTATGTGTACAGATGTAGTAAAGATCTTTCTGAATAGGACTCAATTTGTTCAAGAATTAAAGCCAATAATTGACAAGTGAGACTTCATAAAACTTAAAAGCTTCTGCACAGCTAAAGAAACAATCAACCAGGTAAAGAGTAAGCCCACAGAATGAGAGAGAATCTTTGCTCATTGTACATATGAGAGAGGGTTGATATCCAGAATATTTAAGTATACTTCAAAAAACAAAGAATGAGAAAAACGAAAGATCCATTTAAAAAAAAAAATGAGTCTGGGATCATCTACTTTTCTAATGCAGTTCATGATTACTTGCTTAGGGATGACCCACAGTGAGCTAGGCTATGCTGCATTAAATAGCAGTGAAGAAAATGCCCCCACAGACATGCCCATAGGCTATCTGATTGAGATGATTCTTCAACTGAAACTTCTTCCTAGATGTGTCAAGTCAATGAGCAAGATTAACCATCACAATTTGTTATTAGTGAGTTCCCTTCCACAACATCCTGACATAGATTCTCTTGCAAATAACAAAGAGGTCTTATCTATCAGTTGAGTCACCAATCTTTTCCTTGTCAATTATTTCATTTTATTTATTATTATTGTTGTTGTTATTATTATCATGAAGAATGTCCCTCTATCAAAATAGTTCTCTTTTAACTGCATGTCCCTTGGAAGGAGTAGGGTATTTGCTGGAGTATGAATCTTTATTGTAGATCTAATTATTCAGGGTAAATTTTGTTTGTGGAACTTAAGACAAAGTAATGGAAGACTGTTGAGATAACGTTGATGTTCGGTAGCTAGACAGAGATAGGTAGTCTTTGAGGCCATTTAGGATAGATCTTCCTTCAGGGCTGGCTTTGAACTCCTTATCTCAGTCCTTTGTAACACTGGGAAAGATGATATTACTCCTCTTCTTTGGGTATCCTGGTCAAATGAATGGTATACTTTGGGCCCTGACATGACATCTGGATCCAATACATACATTAGAACATTATATACTATTGTTTCCTCCATTAAGAGTTAAATCCAGCTGGGCTTGTAAATCACCTTGCCAGAAGTCCACCCCCCAGGAAAGCTTATATACCTGAAGATTTGCTAAGAAGATGGGAAGAACAGTTTTTCCCTTTGATAAAGTAACAATATTCTTCACAGAAGGCCTTCTTTAGTAGTCACTGAGAGAGCTTAACTCAGAACAGCACCATTAAGCCTGATTGCTTTTCTGACTTAGAACTCAGAAAATGTAACTTTTCTGCTTCCATCTTCATATAGTACTTTCTTTAAAAGACTTGACAACATCTAGGCATCCTTCCCTAAAACTTTAGACTTTCTCTAAAGTCCTCATCTCCCTCTGCCATATAGCTGCTTGCTAACCTCCATTGTTGACTATGTCAGCTTTCCTAGACCCTGTGCTGGTTGAATGAGAAATGTCCTCCAGAGGCTCAGGCACTGAAAAGTTTAAGTCCTAGTCAGTGGTGCTACTTGGGGTAGTTTAGAAGGTTTGGGCTTTCTAGAAGAAGCATGTCACCACAGGGAGGCTTTAAGTGTATATAGCATTGCTCAACTGACTTTCTTCCTATTTGCATTTAAAGATGTGATCTCCCAATTTCCTTCTCCAGTTTTTATGCCTCCACACCATGATGGACTCTTATCCCTCTAGAACCATAAGCCAAAATAGACTCTTTTGTCTATAAGTTTCTTTTGGTCCGGATCAGACATTATCTTAAAAGGCATGCCTTTTTCTCTTCCTCTTCTACATGCCCCTCCTAATGGCAGCTACCAGGATTTTCAGCTTTCTTGCCTTGTTTCATTTTTTACCCCAAACTCTCATAAAATTGTCCTTGGGTTTCCTTTTGTTCATTTCTAAATTCTTTTATTAATGAGACTACAATGGTTCTAATGAGAATAGGTCCCCAGCTGCTGGAATTGTTTGGGCAGGATTAGGATGCGTTGCCCTATTGGAGGAGGTGATGGGGGCAGGCTTTGAGATTTCAAAAGCCCACACCATTCCCAGCCAGTTCTCTCTGCCTTGTGCTTGTGGATCAGGATGTGAACTCTCAGCTACTGCCTGAACACCATGCTTGCCTGCCTGCAGCCATGCTCCCCATAACAATGGTCATAGACTCAACCTCTGAAACTGTAAGCCCCAGTAAACTCTTTATTCTGTATGTTGCCTTGGTCTTGGTTTCTTATCACAGCAATACCAAAGTAACTAAGATGGGGACTAAGAACCCAAAAGGGAAACCCAGTTTCCCAAGTATCATTAAGATCTGACCGACAAAAATGGAGGAATTGCCTTGAAGAGTCAGATACATTTTCAAAATCAACTTGACATTTTATTTTAAGTTAAGCAATCATATTTATCAACTACCTAGAAGTAGTTTTCTTGCATTCTTTCCAACTGATTTACTAAATCATCAAACTACTTGACCCAAATTAGAGTCACCTTGGAAGAAGGAACCTCAACTGAGAAATGGCCTCTAGTAGATTGGCATGTGGGCATATCTGTTAGGAATTTTCTTGATTAATGATTGACATGAGAGGGCCATCCCACTGTAGGGGAGCTGTCACTTTGGAGAAGGTAGTGCTGGGTTGCATAAGAAAGAAAAATGAGTAATCCACAGAAAGCAAGCCAGTAAGCAGTGTTCTTCCATGGTCTCTGCTTCAGATTCCAGTTTGAGTGCTTAGCCTAACCTCCCTGAATGGTGGCCTGTAATGTAAAAGTATAAGACAAATAAACTCTTTCCTTCCCAGGTTGCTATTGCTCAGCATTTTGTAGCAACCAAAATCAGACTAGAACACATAACTTCTAATAGCTCACATTTTACTTATTGCTTTTAAGAGTGTTCCATACCCTGGATAACAGTAGTCTTTGCCCTTCCCTAGTCTCCACTTGTATTTTAGAGAACATAGTTACAAAGCAAAGAACAAATTGCTTGTTTTTTACCTCTGAGGCTTCTTATTGAAAAATGTTAAAAACTGTAGTAAAATATAGTATTAAAAACCAAGCTTAATGACAAACATAAATAGATGTCCATTTATTACTTCATGGATCAAACAAGACCCATGGATTTACAATACAATGTAAAAATATCTCTCAAATGATATAAGATAAGAATCTGAAATATAAAATTGCAGTTTTACGATAATTATTTGTGGGAAAACTTGCATAAGCATCAATAACGCAGCTGTTGACACCTCCCAACCCATAATAAGCTGTATTATTTCAGAACAGGCAGAATAAGTAGGAACTTAACAAGTGCTATCCCTGATAATAAATTAACATCATATTTTGAATGTCCACATTTTTTCCCCAACTCAAGCAAAAAAATATTGCACTTTCCTCATGGAATATTTTCCCTGGTAGTAAAACAAACAAAGTCATCATTTGAGTGTCCTCACTTGGTACCAGGGGCAGCTCTAGGTAACATGCTGCCACATGAAATCCATTTGCTGACTATACCTTGGCACAATATCTGCCTCTTATTAGAGCTTGCTATAAATGTGGACCCTCAGGCCCCCATCAGAGGCGCTCAGTCTGAATCTGCATTTACCAAGATGCCAGGGGAGACTGGCTTCCACATTAAAGTTTGGGAAGCCCTGCTCTAGTTCATCTCACTTGTTGATTTTCTCTGTTGATCTACTTCCCCACAGGGTGTTCTTGCTGGATAAATCGTTCTTCGTAAGGGGCAAGTAGGCACGTGGATATTTTGCAGGCAGAACAATATGTCCATAACCTGTGCTTGCTGTCTCTTTCTTCTTCTATCGTGGTACCCATCAATGCCTTCCGTGAGTCATCAAGCATGCTGGCCTGATTCAGGGCAAACGAAAAGATTTTCATCTCTCTGTGATGTTTCATCCTCTTTTCACTAGAGCACAGAGAAAAGAGAAGTCAGGGTTGGCTGCTTCTACTCTTTCTTGCCAACTTCCCTCTCCCCTGCTGCCTTCAGAAATGAGGGCAATTAACACCCTGGGTGAGTTCAAAGAAAGCCCACTAGTATGTCTATCCATTTGCAAAATTGCCACAGACCCTTCTTCCCACTTCTCATGGAGTCTTTGCAGCCTCACACAAACCACTCTGCATTGCCATAGATATTGCTGAGTTTCCTCTCAGAATATGTTGGAAGTGTATTTATAAGAGCATATCCTGAGTTGTCCTGATAAGCTAAGGTGTATGCAAAATATCATAGATCTAAATTTCCCTTGATTTATTTGAATACCACTGTAGAACAACAACAATAACCCCCCGCCCCCGTCAGGAAATTTGCATGGTTCTGGGTTCTGGTATGGAGCATAAGCTTCTCTAAAAGCAATCCTGTAAATAACATTTAACCCTGGTTAAATCCCAAAAATAACTAGAGGAAAAACCAGAAGGAATCTAGAGACATCTAGAGCAATCTGATGACTGAAGTGTAGGCATATCTTGTAGGGATGTTGAAATGTGACCCACAAAGGTTCACAGAACGAGTTCTTGTGTCTTCTCAGATTTGCTCTGTATCTTACCACTAATACTAGGAGTGTTTTTGTTTTTATTTTAAATGAAACTATTCACTTGCCCCTCTCCCAAGAGGAATCAGAGAAAAGAGCCTCTGTGTAATCAGTAGAAGAAGATAATGGGGATAACGACCCCCATGATAGAGAGTCAGAGAAGGTTAACCCCCCAAATCTACAGGAGACCAAGTATTTCCACCCACAAAGAATCATCCCACTGTACTTCCCAATCTCTTCTTACTAGATTTTTATATGGTAAAAATTCTTTATGAAGTTTTCTAAGCACATTAGCCAATAAACAGAAATAATTTTCACATTGTTTTAATTATGGTGAATTCTCTTAGAACTCACTTTTGTAAAAGTCAGGGAATGATTATATTTTTGCAATGATTTGTTTTCAGAAATTAGCAAGAGTTCCAAGTGATTTTATTAATAAATGTTGCGGGTCGTAATGCCTCTATGGTGCTTTGAATCACCATAAAGAATACCTGTATTTACCATGCATCTATATATAAACTAGTATATATATATATATATATATATATATATATATATATAATTTATATCTTAGTTATCTTGACAGATAATTGTGCCCATTTACATATAGAAATAATTTACCAAAAATTTAAATAAAAAATTAAAAAAAATAAATAATTTACCATAAATTATCTTTCTTTTATTGCTCCACATAATTATATAGGCAGAACATTTTAAAATCCACTTTTTTTAACTTGGAGTATAGGTGAATTACATTTTAGGAGGTTGACAAGAACATTACATGATGTATTGGCAGATTTGATAGAGTTCCAACTCCATTGATCTAGGGGGAAGGCAAATCTACAGATGACCACAAGAGCATGAGAAACAAGTTAAATGAAGACACTGGCACGAAATAGTAGACTGACTGTATTTACGTTCCTACTGCAGCTGTAACAAAACACTGCCCACTCAGCATTCTAAAACATTACAAACATTGTGATCTTGTGGTTACAGAGATCCAGAACTCTGAGAAGGGGTTAAATGTGCATAAGAAGTCTTGGCAGGGTCTCAGTCCCTGTAGAGCCTATGGGAGAGTATTCATTTCCTTGACCTCAACTTTTGAGTATCTGCCTGCATCCTTTGGCATGTGTTCTCTTCTGTGTTAAAGTATAACCATATTGGCTGTCAAACTATTGAAACAATAGACCCCAAGAAATTGCAATTTCCCAAGAGTCTCATGCTGAGAGAAGGAAAAGTTGAAGCTTGGTGCCAGCCAGCTGGAACCTGTTTCTTAGGAAGAGATTTACGGGGGCTTAGGCAGTCAGCCCACTTGCAGAAGAGAGGACCCTAAGACAATGGCAGGTCAGTGGTGGATGGAGGCATGCTGTACAGTGGCAGGTCAGTGGTGGAGGGGACCATACTGTACAGTGGCAGGTCAGTGGTGGAGGGGACCATACTGTACAGTGGCAGGTCAATGGTGGAGGGGACCATACTGTACAGTGTCAGGTCAGTGGTGGAGGGGGACATACTGTACAGTGGCAGGTCAGTGGTGGGTGGGACCATATTGTTCAATGGATGACTTAATCCTGCATACTTCCTTCTCTTTTTGTACACCTAAGCCTCCAGTAGGATCCAATATGGAGTTAGGGAATCACTGGACCTCCTTGTTTGTGGTAACAAGGACTAGATCTTTTTTCACTATTACTCATCTGTTTAATTGGCCTATTGTCTTATTTAAGGTTACTATTGCTATGGTGAAACACCATGACCAAAAGGTAAGGGTTTATTTTGGGAAAAGGAAAAAAAATCAGGTGAAATATTTGTACATATCCCAAGTTACAGTTCATTGTGGAAAGATAAGATAGGAACTCAAACTTGGTCGTGGTGGGGGAAGTGCTACTTACTACCTTGCTCAACCTATTGTCTTATGACATCCAGGACAACTGCCCAAGAACAGCATCACCCTTTGTTAGCTGAGTCCTCCCCTATCAATGACTGATTAAGAAAATCCACAACAGTCAAATCTTATGGAGGTATTTTTTTTCAACTAAGTTTCCCTACTTTCAAATTACTTTAGCTTGTGTCAAGTTAACATGAAATTGGGCAACACAGATGTTAAAGTTTGGTGTCTAAGCCTTACTTTTCAAGGATGTAGGGACCAGGCTTTGAGCCTAACAACACTGGTAACAAAAAGATGATGTCACTCTAACCTTGCTTCTGTAATTATTTCCCTTTTCCCCCTGAAGTTTGACAATACCCTACATCCCTTTATAAGAGATTATTAAACACAGTGAAGGTCACTTGGATAATTCAATTAGAATACCAGTTGAACCATACCAGCAAAGTAATTTCTATCAGAGAAGAAATTTCCAAAATTTCTAGGAAAATTCTCTAGTGATTAATTTGCCTTTTTATAGAGAGATATGTGAAATCTTGCCTGGGTTGATCTGGGCAATTAAGGAAAGCCTCACAATGGGCAATGTTTTAGTGTAAAGCTCTGTAAGCATTTGTCATGGGAAAAGTTGAAAATAACAACAACAATAATAGTGACAACAGACATGGGAGAAAAGTGAATAGGGCTTGGGATAGAAAGTTTTATCAGACTGAAGAAGGTTGAGGCAAATAAGGAAGAGAAACGTGAGAAAACAAATGAATAAACAAAAACAAAAACAAATGTTGGAGAACAAGGAGTCCATTTCTGCACCTCATACACTAGGACTGAGAACGGGGTCACAGGCAGCTGTGCTTAAGGAAGGAGATTCAGTAGATTGTTTTCTTGCACAGATGACGTTGTATTAAGAAATCCAAAGAAGAACAATAGTTCAACCCTATGAGTTGACATCAGGGCACATGGGCAGAAGTGGAGTAAAATGGAGTCACAGTAAAGGTTAGAGAGAATATGAACCCAGACACTATTCTCTAAGAAGGTTATCTGCTTATTTTTGTTATATTTTCCAGTAATTGTCTTACCTTCAGATGGAAGCCCCTAGATGATAGAGCATGAGTTTTTAAACTGATTATTCAAAATTCTTATAATTTGATTTTGAAATGTGGTGCTATTCTCAAAATGTTTTCAATTAATTGATACCTACAATTTTCCAGAGGATTCTTTTCCTATCCCTTCTGTCTAAGACAAAATTAAAATGAGAGAATTAGTTCTTGGTAGACAATTTTTTTTTTTTGAGACAGGGTTTCTCTGTGCAGCTTTGTACCTTTCCTGGAACTCTCTCTGTAGCCCAGGCTGGCCTCGAACTCACAAAGATCCGCCTGCCTCTGCCTCCCAAGTGCTGGGATTAAAGGCGTGCGCCACCACCACCTGGCGACAATTTTTTTATTAATTTGGGGCTTAGGGAGGTGGATGTCTCATCAGTTAGGAGCAATTGTTGCTCTTGCAGAATACCCTGGTTCAGTTTCCAGCATCCGCATGGTGCTTCCCAAGCATCTGTAACTCCAGTTCCAGGTAATCTGATGCCCTCTTCTGACCTCTGTGGGCATCAGGTGTGCATGTGGTGCATGTACACAGATGGAAGTAAAACACTCATACACAAATTAAAGTAAATCTTAAAAATTTTTTTCAAAAACACTATTGAGTCTAAAATACAAGTTGGCTCCCAGAATCCATCTCTTCTTTTCCTCCCTCTTTCTTTCTTGCCCTCCCTTCTGTTCCCCATTCTTCCCTTCCTCCCTGTCTCTCTTCCTTCCCTCCTCCTCCTCTCCTTCCCTTGCTTTTCTTTCACTTCCCTTGTTCTACTTTGTCAAGTTTTTTTCTAATTTACTTTTATCATGACTAAAATAATAATTTTCTCTTACAGAAAAAGAATCCTGGGCCTCATGAGCATCATTTTATCCTTTGATTGTCAACCTTGTCATCATCCATTACTCATTCCACTTCATTCAGTAAAATGGTGTTATAAGGGTAAGTGCAATGTCAATAACCAAAGATTTTTGAAGTGTGGCTCTTAGAATAGAAGCAACATCATCTGAAAATGTGATAGACATGCGTATTGTAGACCCACCTCAGATTTAATGGATTAGAAATATAGAATGAGGTCCAACCTTTTGTCATTGGATTAATATTAATGAGCACAAACATTAGAGCTTTTCTCACTGCTATGAATATTACTAGGAAATCAAGATACCCTTTCATGAGTTCTTAGTCTCCTTAATTAAAAAAAAAAAACCTCAATGATCATTTTATTGGTATTTGAAGAACAACAACAAGGAAGTCAATTTTAGCATCCTGGCAGCTGCCAAGAGGAAAGAGATAGAGTAAGAGAGAAAATTCATGCTTTATAAATTAGGTGTGGAAGTCATCAGGTAAGTGTAGAGAGGAATAGGTTTTTCAGAAAAGCAGTGAGACCCCAGGATGTCAAGGAAATCATGCTTAGGCTTTTGACCGGTGTCTTAAAATGTTATTTTAAAAAATATAAAAGAAAAAGGAAGGTTATGTTTTTTGAGTTAGAATTCAAAGAAGTGGGCAGGCTTAGCAGTGAAGGTCTACAGACAGATGTATCAAAGGAGGAATGGAGGGGTTTCTAGGACTCATAAGAGGATAACTATTCCTCTCATCTTCTTAGCATGTCTTCAGATGAATCTGCTTTCCTGAGGCACAGTCTCCTGGCCAGGTGATGGACAGCCCCAGTTGGATTAACCCTTAAGGGAGGAGACAATAGCATGCAGTAGCTTAATAAATAGGGCAGTTTAGAATATCATATTTTCACTGGGACCAGAGGTAGAACTCATATTCCACTCTTCTGACCCAAGGGAGGCAGCTTTCTTTTAATGTGCCTCAAGAAAGCTCTGACACCTCTATGTTTTTCTATGGTATTTTCAATCTTAACGATGAAGACGTGTGAAGATTCTCTTTCATCATTGTCAGTGAAATAGAAAGTGGAGTGATGTGAGGGAGAGGTCGATCCTCAATGACCTCCAAGTCAGCTAATGCCTGTCTAGCTGTATAATATGATGAAGTATCTGACAGAAAGCAAATCAAGGAAGGAAGAATTTATTTTGGCTCAAGATTTGAAGGAATACAGTCCGTCACAGCAGCAAAGGAATCCCAGTAGGGGCTTGAGACAGAGTGAGTTCCAGGACAGCCAGAGATACACAGAGAAACCCTAACTCCAGATAAGCAGCAACAACAACAACAACAACAACAACAAAAACAAAAAACCCAAAAAACAACAACAACAAAAAAAACCAAAAAACGAAAAAAGCTACAATTTTTAAAAGTAAGGGTATGGGTGGGAGACAGGAGGATACTATGAACAAGGATAGTTACAGGAGTATGGAAGGAATCAGAGCTCTGTTTGGGAGAGATGTTATTAGAGATGGCGTTTAAAGTGTTGGTAGAGTTTGGAAGTCTAATGTGTCCTCTGTAGTCAAGGTTCATCTACAGAGAATTTGTCAGCTGGCAAACATGTAAGGGAGCCATTTTGGAGGAGTGGAAATTATAGTTGGAAGGCCAGGTTAGCATCAGATTATACCAACTACCAGGATGAGGAATCTCAAATTTATTATTTAGTAACAGAGATCCCTCAAAATGTTCTCAGACAGAATAACACGCAGGTGAGAGTTTCTAGCACCAAGATTAAACCTTGCTTTAAAAAATATCTTTTAATAAAGAGATATATAACTGGGTTGATTTTTCCAGTCAAGAAACCTTCAGCAACTTTTTACTGCATGTTGTGGTAGGTCCACAGGCAGAGAGATCCAGTCACAGTCAGATTCAGTTAGTCAACAGTCTTTGGGGGAGGATGGAGTGTTTGATGCCAAGTGTGAGGAATAGATGGTCCAAAGAGGTATAACTGATGCCAGAGAATAGGCCAGAAGAACCTCCCTGGAATCTTCTAAGTTACCGCTACTCAGGGTTTGGGATGCAGTCAGTTTTTAGAGTGCTTGCTTATCATGTTTCAAGGCCTGGCTTCAACCCCAGTACCACATAAACTGATCGGAGTGGGCATGTCTGAAATACCATCACTCAGAAGGTGAAGGCAAGAGAATCAAAAGTTTAAGATAATCTTTTGCCATTACACGAGTTCAAGGCCAGCCTAGGATCTGGGATACACGAGGCCTTGTCTTCACGGAAACAAAAGCAAACTTTATAAGTTAACATTGTTCCATAGAATCATATGTTGATTCTTTTGGTTGCAATTATGTGGGAATCATGGGAATCACTAGCTACATAAATGAATGTGATTATTTCTTAATGATTGTAGTGCTAAGTTTAAACTGCTTCTACTGGAATGACTTTCAATTTGCAGCCTGAGGTTTCAGGACTCTGTTGCTGCTGTAGGGAGGACATGAAGTTGAAAGGGAATAGACTCAAAAAGGATATCCCTTTTCTAGCAGTTTGAGTCTTTACTGAACAACCGGGGAAAATGTCTGGAGGTTGTCTTACCCACAGTGGAAAAGATTCATTGCAGCTTGAATGATATCTTCTTTTATTTTGTTGGTGATTCTGGAGAGCAAGATCTGCCTAATTGTTTTCAGAAGTAAATGAAGAGCAAGGAAATGAGGGAGGGAGGGAGAGAGAAATGGGAACACACACACACACACACACACACACAGAGAGAGAGAGAGAGAGAGAGAGAGAGAGAGAGAGAGAGAGAGAGAGAGAGAGAAACATTCCCACATGCACGCACACTCAGCACAGTTCAAGGTTTGAGAACTGACTCCAGAAAAACTACATGTGCTCTGGTAGATGTGTACTCACACTCACACATACATGCATAAGTGTGCACTCATACACAGAGTAAATAAATCTTTCTAAAAAGCAAGTAGAAGATGAATAACAGAAGATTGAAAACATCATATGACCTCCTTCCTAACTGTAAATGTGTGTGTGTGTGTGTGTGTGTGTGTGTGTGTGTGTGTGACACAGACTCAGAAATTTCTGTATTTGTTCTGATCTTCTTCTTCTGAGAACGATAAGTGAGCAGGAAATCTAGGTATTCACAGAAGGTACTTTCTTGAGAGTCTTCTTTGGAGCTGTGTCCTCTGAGGAGAATGTTTCAAAGTATACAGAGAATAAATGGCTATCTCTCACCAGGGCTATTTCTCAGAATTCTATATGCAATACAAAAATACGAAGAAGTTTCCAGTGTCTACACTGCAGAGCCATAATCTTCATCACTAACAATGTAGAAACTTAGATGCTTACAGAAAATGTAATTTATGAAGATTAAGAATTTTAGGTACTGAAAATGCTTAAATATTGAAAAAAATTAATTTCCTGCATAGTGGAATGGGATGAGAAAATAATGCAGATGAGGTTTGACCCAATAATACACACATTCCAGGTAAACCTGCATTTGTGCTTTAATGTATCACTTGGCATGAGTTATAAGTGATGTCTAGAAGGAATTAAAATACAAAATAATTTCCAAAACACAGAATAAACCTTTGAAGGGAGACATTCAGAGTGCACCTCACACAGAGAGTTGCTAAGGATTCCAGGTACTCAGCCAAGGCTTACCCTTGCTCCAGGGTCAGCTTGGCTCTCTTCCCTTGTTCCTGAGATATAACCTGTAAGTTTACAACCAAGAAGCATGCATGGGACTGACCTAAGCACTCTGTATACATGTTACAGTTGTGTAGCTTGGTCCTCTTGTGGGACTCCTATCAGTGGGAAAAGGGGCTGTCTCCAAATCTTTTACAGGCTTTGGGGAGCCTACTTCTCATACTAGGTCACTTTTCCAGCCTTCATAGACGGGGAAGTATTTAGTCTTACTACAACTTGATATGCCATGTTTTGTTGATACTCATGGGAGATCTGCCATTTCCTAAACAGAAATGGACGAGGAGTGGATTGGAGGAGTGGGAGATGACTGGGAGAGGAAGGAGGGGAAACTGAAACTAGACTGTAAAATAAACAAACAAACAAAGAAATAAATGTATTTAGTTAAAAAGAAACCAAAAAAAAAAAGGAAAGAGAAAAAGAAACAAATGTTATTAGGCCCCAGCAGCTAGGACAATGTGATGGGTGTGGGAGGGAATGCTGAGCTCCAGAGAAAACAGAGATTAAGTCCAGCCACACAGGCAGTTGGTCCTGTTACTATGGCTGCTCTCAGCATAAACGCTGGACACTCAGGTTTGGGTGTTTTTCCTTGGTGGGAACTATTCCTTGATCACTGTCCACAGCATGCTGGGAGCAGTGAGTGCTCTTGTACAGTTCATGGAAACTCACATATGAACAGAGTCTGGACACTCTTGGTTGGGCTTGCCGCCCATGCTCCTGCCTTTGCTGCTCTTAGTCTGGGAACTCTTCAGACAAGTTACTGAAGCTGAAGGTGGGGATGGGCAAGGCCTCTGGAACTTCAATGCCTATTTTCACGGTTGGTTTTTGGTAGAACCAAGAAAAAGAATTAATTCTCTGAAAATTACTAACCAAAGCCTAGATAGATCAACATGCATTTAAAACCAGAATTCATAATAATGATATACTCTGGCAAACTAACAACCTCTATTCTATCCCAGTTCAGTTGAAATTTGACCTGGATTGGTGATTTCTATGAGATGTCTAACTAATTTTTAAAATATTGTTGGAAGGCTAGAGAGATGATCAGTCAGGAAATTTTTGCCATGTAAGCATGAGTTCAGATCCCCAGCATGTAGGTAAAACATCAGGCATAGCAGAATCTGGAGTTTTTGTGCTGGGGAGGAATAGACCAGAGTAGTGGGTCTCAACCTTCCTGATGCTGCAACCCATTAATACAGTTCCTCATGTGCGGTGACCCCCAACTATAATATTGTTTTCGTTGTTACTTCATAACTGTAGTTTTGCTACTGTTATGAATCTTAATATAAATCTCTGTGTTTTCCTATGATCTTACATGATCCCTGTGAAAGGGTCAATCAACCCCCAAAGAGGTCGTGACCTACAGGTTGAGAACTATTGCACTTCAGGGTCCTTGGAGTTTGCTGACCAGCTACTCTTGCTCAATCAGTGAACTCAAGGTTTAGTGAACAATCCTATCTTGAAAATAAGGTGCTGAAGATATTCATCTTACCCAATGTGATGGTTTGAATATATATATTATATACTTGAATGCTTGGTCACCTGAGAGTGAAACTGAAAGGATTATGAAGATTTGGGAGAGTGACCTTGTTGCAGTAGGTTTGGCTTGTTGGAGGAAGTGTGTTACTGTGGATGGACATTTAGGCTTCAAAAGGCCCAGTCTTTCTCTGCTTCTCTGCTTGCAGATCAAGATGTAGCTCTCAGCTACTTCTCCAGGACCATGCCACCTGTCAAGTTGATAATGGACTAAGCCACTCAAGTGATAAACAAGTCCCCCACCCAAAAAAAATGCTTTCTTTTATAAGAGTTGCCTTGCATGGTGTCTCTTCACAGGAATACATCAGTGATTAAGACACTGAAGGAGGAGAAACTATGGTTGAGATGTAAAACAAATGAAAAAAATAATTAATAAATAAAAATGTGCTGTGGGATGTTCTGTATGTCAGATGTGTTGCTCTGATTGGTTAAAATAAATAAAGTGCTGATTGGCTAGTAGCCAGGCAGGAAGGATAGGGTGGGCGGGACAAGGAGGAGGAGAATTCTGGGAAGTGAAGGCTGGGGAGAGGGATGCTGCCAGTGGCCACCATGACAAGAAAGAGATAAGGTACTGGTAAGCCACGAGCCACATGGCAAAGTATAGATTAATAGAAATGGGCTAAATATAAGAATAAGATCTAGACAAAGATAGGCCTGAACTAATGGCCAAGCAGTTTAAATAATATAAATGTCTATGTGTTTATTTTATAAATGGGCTACCGGACTACTGGGGCTTAGTGGAACCTGAAGAAAGGCTCTCCAACTACAAAAATGTACTATTAATAAAAAAGAGTATGTGAAGCGTTTTCCCTGGTGGAATGGTAGGGTGTTCAGAGGCAGGAACTCATGTGAAGTTACCTACTATTTTGCAAGCAGTAGGAGTCTCATGGTTGTCAGCAGTTGGCTGTTCCAGCACATTATATAGGTTTTATTTTGGGGATCAGTGGCAGGTTACTAGAAATGAGGCCTTTACTCCCTTAGCTTACTAGAGGGATTTGCTTTGGTAAAGCCACAAAGACCAGTGATGTTTAAGCCAAAAGACTGTGGATAGTATTGCATATTGTCAATTAACAAATAATTGTGTCACATTATCGATGAACAAAACTTTAGCGTAAGTTCTACCTTATGGTAGAGGGTTGGTATTTTCCCCACCAAGAGCACATGAAGCCTTTCTTCACAGCTCCTCATGGGTTCTAGCGCTTCTGTGGTTCTGGGAACAAAAGACCAGTGAGGTAGAAGTTCTCATTCTTCAGCTTGGGATATATTCCCTTTCAAAGATTTTTTTTTTCCCTTTAAAGCCCCTGTTTATCATGAGGAAACAGGAAATACTAAGTCCTAACCTCATGTCTCACAACCATTTTCTGAGAGAAAGCAATTATGGGGTAAAGGGACTTACTGATGGGGCACCTTAAGATGTTTCTTCAGGTGTTGTTCACCTACAAGCTTCGAAGAGTCAAGCTGGATCAGGTAAATTAAGAGCCAAAGTTCAAAAGGGACTTGGCTATGGGCAAGCAGCTTCTTTATGACTTTACCCTGACTGGCTGGAAATGACTCTGTTTGAGGAAGGAAAAATATTTTACTCTTGACAAGTTGAAAGAATCTGTTGACAGTTTCCTTCAATTCCTTTTCTTCCCCTACCAATTTCTTTTCTTTTTTTCATGTGATCAGTCTCTACTCTGGTGAGCATAAATGACCAAGATGATGGACATGTTAGCTTGGTGTTCCTACAGCTTCTCCAGGCTTCCTTCCTTCTCTACTAACAGTTTTGACTCTTCAATCATTCATTTATTTTACTCAGAATCAAATCTGAAACTTTGGTTAATTCATTACAACAAATTAAATTGCCAAATAACTTTAAGATAGTAAGAAAAACAACTATTTTAAATGGCATGGGTAGAAAGGATGGAGAAGTAACTTTTTCTTGAAATGATAAGTATGAGCTCAGACAGTTTAATTAATTAAAAGATGCTCCACTTTATCAATGCCTGTATCTATAGTAACCATCCCTGGAAATCAGCCTATTATGCATAGCAGCAAGCAAAGGAAGTCAGTCTACTTACTATCTATAGTGTCCAGAACAGGAAGTCAGTCTACTATCTGTAGCAGCAGCTTTAGTTTTGTTTCTTCTTGATGTGACACAATACACTGACAAAAGGTAGAAAGAGTTTATTTGCCTCTTTCCAGTCCATCATTGTAGGGAAGCTAAGGTGGCAGGATCTTTAAGGAGCTAGTCACAACTGCAGCCAAGAACAGAGAGCAGCAAATTACCATCTGCATGCTATTGCTTAGCTTGCTTTTTTATTCTTATATAGTACAGAACCTCCCGTCTAACAGATGATTCCACCCACAGTAGTTAAGTCTTCCTACCTTAATTAATGTGATTAAGATGCACCACACCCCATCAGATATGCCCACAGGCCAACCTAATCTAGTCTGTCATTGAGATTCCCTTCCCTGGCGATTCTAGGTTGTGTAAAGTTGACAAAAACTAGTCATTACAAAGCTAGTCATTCCCTGAAGCCAATCTATAGACTATAGCCATGAGTCTGGGTCCTTAGTGTACTATCTCTAACATCTGTTCTAATAAGTCAGTGTATTATACCTAGCACCTGTCCTGGGAAGTTTGTCTATATATCTAGGAGGTCAATTTACTATGTGCATTAACTAGGGCAGAAAATCAATCTACTATCTTTAGCAATCAGCCCAGGCATTCAATCGACCATCTGTATCAACCATGCCAGGAAGTCAGTCTATTATCTACCCTGTAGATTCCACAGCAATCAGTTCAGGAAGTCAATCTACCATCTGTGCAATCATATTATGATTTCAGTCTCCTAAATATAGCAACCAACTCAGGAAAATCATCTGTTATCTACAATAAGCAGTCCAGGAAGTCAGTCACTTGGTATTACAACTAGCACAGGAATTCAGCCTACCATCTGTAATAACACTTACATGAAGTCTATTGACTATTTACAACACATTACCCAGGTATTCATACTAGTATCATTAGTATGCAGACATAGAAATCACTTTACTAGCTCCAAAAACTAGTCCTGGAGTCAGGCCACTTTATCTTTGGCAAGTAGACTGTGATGGCCAACAACCCATATAACTAGTGACTAATACAAACTAGAACTTGCTATTTTGAAGCACACATGCATCTTTTATAAATCTGGTCTGCTAAGTCAAATATAAAACAACCTAGAGAGTGCCAAAGATGCACCCTAAATGTTTCACAAGGTGCCCCGCTTTTAGTAGCTGGCCTCGAGTTCTCCTACCCTGACAGCATCCTGGTAGAGATGTGATGCCTTCCATTCTTCCTACTAGGAGGCGTTCTGGTTCTCATCTGCTGTGTGTCTCTACCAAGTGTAGTGAAAAAGTTCTCTTTTCACTCATTTTGGTGAGTCTTCACTTCTGTGCATGCCACTGTCTAAGCTCCCATCATCTTGACTATGGTCTAAAGTAATGACTTGATAAATGGTCTCTCTTTCTTCAATATTGCTTCTCTTAGTTACATTCTGTCATCAATGAATCAGAGATTGTCAGAAATGCAAAGTGCAAGATCCTGCTCTCAGTTTTAACACTTGTTTTCTTTGATGTTCTCAGCATCAGAACTTCCTCTTATGACATTCAGCTCTAGGTTTTCAAGGTAACAAAATGCTTTAGTTGCTCAAAACATGCAATATTGTCTTTTACTTCAACACTCTTGTACATACATTTTTTTTTTTTTTTTACCAAAACAATTTTACATTTTTCCTCATGTGATAGATTCTCGTATCTCCAGAGAGTTATTTTAGCTGGGCTGGAGAGGTGGCTGAATCTTAAAGTGTACTGCTCTTTGCAGTAGGACTGAGGAGGTGACCAGCAACCACATTGGATGACTCATAGGCACCTGTAGCTCCTACTCCAGAAAATCAGTAGGCTATTTTTGAACTCTGTAGGTACCTGCACTTACATAAACACATACCCATGTATACATAATTTAAAAACCCCTTTAGCTTAGCTATGACCTCCTTTGCACAGACTTTTATAACCTTCCCAGTTTGCCCTATCTTCAGCAAATATGTAGTTCTACAGTTACGCGATTCTGATTAACATTTGTTTCTGTGTTTTTAATATTTGACATGTTGTATATATCAACTAAATATTAAAACTGAGTGAGAAATTCAAACAATGAATTTTTCAGTGAATGAGTTTGCATTATATATCTATGATAAATTCATGGGATCTACTTATTTTTCAGTGGTGGTTACTGTAATAGGGATTAGAACAGTTATTGCATGACTAGACCTTTTAATGGGCTAGGTAACATAGTGTTGTCTTATATACTCAACATATTTATTTTTACCATAGGCATCCCGACCTTTGGTATTATTTATTTCCATGTATGCATGATGAATCTGACATTCTAAGATCTTAAACTGTTTGGGAGAACTGGACATTGAAAGCAAATTAGACTGAAAATCAAAGTGGAGTTTTTCCAAGAAAAAAGGAAATATATCTTCCCACATGAAACTTGTAAGTATGATCAAGCTAATCTATAGTTCAAAAGAACATTCTGGAAGTCAAGAATTATGATGGACATACTCAGTATAAAGTATAATATTGTGGTATAAAATACATGTTCTCAGGGCTTGAAATATAGCACTAGTCATAGGTTTTATTCCTCCAAATTTCAAAGCTACAAACTAATACTTAGATTTTGCCCTGGTTCCTGAATACTGGCTCCTAAGACTTTGTAATAATTTCCTAAGAGAGGAGACTGTATGATACAGTTTCCTGACTTCTTGGGAATTTCCTTGATAATAGGAAAATCATTTGTTCTAAGGAGGCAGTTCTTATGGGATACTGGATGGCCTTATTATTGAATCGAATTCCCAAAGGAACCAACTGTGTAATTAGGGGATTATACATTTTGGCCCCACCCCAGGACCTCTAGTGAGAGTCTAGTGAGAGTGTAAAGAAAGGCACCTAAGGTCTCTAATGTAGTAAGTCTTTGTAAATCCCAACGGGCACGGGGCAAAAAGCTCTTTAGTGGCAGCTACATCTGGGAAGTACATGTAAGGTCTATGAACATTCTAGGGAGCCTTGCCCTATGTAATTTTCCACTTGGCCCTTTTAAGGGATCCTTTGTAACAGTTTCATAAGTGGTAACTGTAAGTTAGCTAAGTATAGACCTGCAAAGGAACCAATAAGTAGCATCCCTTCATGGTTCTGGCTTCCAGTTCCTGTTTAAACACCTGCCTGACTTCCATCAATTATGAACTGTAACCTAGAAGCTAACATAAACCCTATTTTCTCCTAAGTTGCTCTTGGCCAGAGTGCTCTGTCCAAAGAACATAAACAAAACTAGAAAAGGAAGAAATGTGTTTCCCAGGGTTCTGTAATCTATCTCAGCAAAGTCATGGAAATCCCAGTTCATGGGGAGTTGACCAGGTGTAACCCTCTACGTTCATGGTAGTCCAAAGTGAGGAGAGCTCTTAAGGAGTGAGCCCCTCAACTATAGAGCTGACTTTTCCTATGCGAAGTCATGTTGGAATTGAGCTGATGTCTGGAACATAGACTGGTATCCACCGGAGAACTGTTTAATATGCCCATACATCTTGATCCACTGTGTTGAGTCTGAGAGTGAAAATTGTTTTTCCTTTTACCAACTGGATAGTCAGTTCACACCCCCAGATTCCATAGTTGTGTGTTTTCCTTCTTCCTTCAGTTTTATGCAAAGATCCACAATATTTCCGTGGTCATTGTATTAAGAGCAAAGGGCCCAAATTTGAGTTGCTTGATTCACAAATCCCAGTGAAAACAGAATTAGTGACTCTCACTCAGTGTTCCTGCTTCAGCTCTCATGTCCTCATCCAAGCATCTTGTCCGTAGTCCATTTCCTACTACATTTCACATTTTGTGATTATTTTGCTTGGTTTTGCTAGTTATGCAAGCCCAAGCCCAGCACAGTGCTGCATGGAGTCTGTGCTCTGTTCAGTAAGAGAATGCTTATGAACTGACAATATCGCGCCAGAAGAGGGCTATTGACTGACTAAGGAAAATGTCCTGACTTGAGGCCCACAGGGACCTAAACCCATTTCCCCTGGGAGCAATGGTTCAGTATTCACAAACTCATTGTTTTGAGAGACTTTATATAAATTAATTGTAGTGCATGATGAGATGGAACTGTATTCACTATTGCCTGGAGTGTAATTTTCAATGTTGGGACTTTATTTTCCCTAAGAAGTGAGTAAAGTGGGGAATGAGACTGTGTGATTTTGTGTTGTTTAAGGGTTCCAGTGAAGTGAGTGTTTCAGGATGTTCTCTGTGATTGTTAGTTCTCCTCAAGAGACTTTTTCCTCTCCCTCCCACAAGTGAAGGTAGGGTTGTGCTCGGGGCCTAGCACTTGGTTGGGATAGTTAGTGGGAATATAAGAAGGAGTGACTGTCAAGAAAGATTCTTGACTCCTCCTGATAACACCCAGAGAAGCCTTTCTTCTCTCCACCAAGGGGACTTGCAGAGGCCATGAGGGAAGCACTCTGGCATTTTGTCCTAGAGTAGTGATAAGATGGTGGGCAACTGCCACCCACATAACCTATACTAGGTATGAAACGTCTCGAAAGAAAATTGTATTCTTCTAAAGCCACTGATGTTTAAGGGCTGATTTTTTTTTTATGTAGATTAGCCTCTTCTAGTTGATAGAGTGCACTATTTCAACACTTTAATGAAGATGATCACTCTCAAGAGAGAGTCAAAAGGAAAAAAAGGTATAAATGATCTTATGGTAAACTTATGTTAGAATGTTTACTTTTTTTACCAATTTCTGTAGAAGTATCATGGTAATGAATCTCTTTTCATATCATATTCTGCATCAGGACCACATGGGAATCCTGCTAATGTTTCAGATTCCAGATTGACATCCCAGTTGCTGTGAATGGACAAGTCTGAAATGGACCACAGAACTCTTGCATTCAGCAGGTCTCCATCCCTAATCTTAAAGCTAGTGACCTATGACCCAAACATAAAAAGCACAGATTTGTTAATTTTGGTTATTATGAGTTACTTATAGTTTTGATACTGTATAAAACATTACCTACCCTACTGCAAATCTGTAGTTTCTGGGACACACCTCTTATGCTCATCATGATATATTTTCCACTCTCACTATAAAGATGAAACACATTTATGTGATTTCTGCCACTCTGTATTGGCAGTCTCTCTCATTTATAAGTGGAGTGGAGACAGCATCACTGATCAAAGAAGCAAGAGACAGCAGATGCAGTTACAGGACCTGCAGTAGTTAGCAAGACCACTAAAGCAGAGATGAAGATCCCCTTAACCAATTGAACTGACAGTGGTTGAGCTAAAGATAATTGGATAGAATTGTATAATCTAGAATTGATTCAGGAAGTGAAAGGCAATGATGTGGGAGACAGAAAGCAGGCAGGATAGAGTTCTCATGAAATACAGGACTGATTCATTTTTTATTTTACATTAAAAATATCTTTATCTCAAAAATATAGTGTCTATAGCTCATACTCACTAAAAAAAAAAAAAAAGTGATCAGGTGCCCAAAGCCCCTTAAAATAGCATGGTGCTCATGGAAACTTATACACATCTATATGACACAGATCCCTCAAAATATGCTGCAAAAGAAAGCTGCATAGGTTTACTTCTGATTTTTTTCTTTTACTGTTTGTCTCATTGTGTCTGTGATAATTTAGTTCTGCATATTATCTTTAGAGAAAATAATGACTTTACATTTTTTATATTTCTTAGTGGTCCTTGAACAAATGTGCTCTATACACAGGGCCTTCCTTTACTATTAAGAACTTCTACCTTGGCTTCCACATTCTAGTAATACTTGGCTATTATCTTTTCTGGCTGTGACAGTATCAAACAGACAAGAACCTAGACTGTGAAGCAAATAAAGTTTGAGCTTGTTCAAAAACTTTACTCTTAGGAACATCATTGTGGGTTGAAAGAGGGTAAGCATCTTGGAATGGCACACCAAGCCAAGCTGAGTCTTACAGCTTGTTAACATGACTTGCCACCAATGACTGGCCCAAGGTGTGCTCCCATTGTCTGTAATTCTTGTTGCATGAATTGCCTTTGCAGAGGAAAGCAGCTGAGTGTTAGTTCACTTGTGTGGCTCTCTGGTTAGATCATGAACTCACTGAGTGATTCATGCTCACTGTTGTGTTTTGTTCCAATTAAGGTTGTTCTGTTTCTCCCAGAAGAAACTAGAGCACAATAAGTTCAAAAAATAATTATTTAAACATTCTAAATAATGGAGAAAATAAAATAGTGGTTTTCATAAGAATATATGAAATGAAGGACAGCAAGTGAGGAACAGTTGGGCTTCAAGAAGGAATGATTTTGAAAATCACAAATTGAGGTCAGAGCTAGGGTATGCATCAGTGGTAGAACACTTGCCTAAATGACAATGCCCTACGTTTGACCCCCAACATCACAGTTCAAAAAAATCTAGGAACATTCTTTCCATGTTTTTGTGACTTCATGGATTCTCCTATTTTTCTGCTTTCTGGATATCAGCTTTATTTTTCTTTTTTGACCACATCATGGTGCTTATTCATATCAAATATGCATACTGTTTGCTTTAATTCAGTAAGACACAGATGCTGTCCAGTAACTTCCACCTGATAATAGAGCAATCTGCCTCCTATGGCTCCTCTCTGTGCAGTGCAGCATCCCACAATTAGTTTGTGTATATCTGTCCCATTCAAGTTAATTATAAGAGAGTGATACATTGCTCACTTCTAGATCTGCAATGATTGCAGGGATGATCAGGTTGTCTCCAAAGGGGATACAAACACATTTCTTCATATCTGAAACCTACAGAGCACTGAACTTACATGCAGAGTATATAAACACAGCATTATGGTCAACGTTGTAGGTATCATGCCCAGCAACAATTGCTTCCTCTTTCTCTCTAATAGAACCCTACTTTAGTCCAGTATTGAGTGGAGGTAGGCACAGGAAAAATGATTTCAGCTTGGTAGTGTGCTAAAGATAGATCTGTCTGACATGTAGGAACTAATTGTCTCTAAGTTGTCAAAATGATATAGTGAAGTCATGTTGATAGTTTCAAATCAGCAATGATAAGAGTTTTTACTGCAAAAAGTAGTCAAGGCTCCAATTATAACTAGCTTTAAAAAATCACCTAAACTGTAGAGTATTAAGCAAAATGTATTGGCTAAACCACTGGCCCAGCTCATGAATCACGACTGCTCTAAGCCAATAATATAACACTAAACTTTTTTGTCAAGAATTGGTTAAGCTGGGTGGGAGAGCAGGAAAGCTGACCCTTCCCCTCCCCCTGTCTGTCATGTGGTGCCTGGGCAAAATAATAGAGCTAGCCCTGGTGTGTGAGTGTGGGTGAAGTCATGAGATCAGGAGAACTGGCCTAGCTCTTTGCTGCCTGCTGTATTTTCCTGTTGTGTTAGCCAGGACAGTGCTGGAGAGCTCACCCAGAGATGACAATGAAGGAAACCCAGATACCACCCAGGCCTAGAACCAGGGTTACATCCTCCTCATCTATGAACTGCTGGAGCATGTGGAGGGGGCAGACCTGCAGATCCAAAGTCACAAGATCTCCATGACACAAGGCAACAATAAGATATCCAAGAGGAGTCCCAGTGAGGGCCCAGTATCAATAGTGTAGCAGAAGCCAGAAGTGAGAACCAGACCAATGACTCATTGCAGGGAACACTTAGAAGTAAAGATGTATGGACTAAGGGGTATACTGTATGACTCACTAGGCCATACTACAGCTTCCACACTGAGATATTTTTTCTTTTCTTTTCTTTTCTTTTTTTCTTTTCTTTTCTTGTCTCTTCTTTTCTTTGTTTCTCTCTCTCTCTCTCTCTCTCTCTCTCTCTCTCTCTCTCTCTCTCTCTCTCAAGCTGAGGATCAAACCCAGGGCCTTCTTGTACTTGCTAGGCAAGCGCTCTACCACTGAGATAAATCCCCAACCCTTCTTTTCTTTTCTTTCTTTCTTTTTTTTTTTGTTTTTGTTTTGCTTGTTTTTTTTTTTGTTTGCTTGTTTATTTTTGTGTTTTGTTTTTACTTTTAAATTTTATTTTGTTTTTGGGGGTGAGGGGCTGCAAGAGCAGAAGGCAGATGCGAGTATATGAGAGAAATGAGTGGGATTGTGGGATCGTGGGATTGGTTGAATTGCATAATGTGAAATCTACAAAGACTCAATAAAATGCTTTTGTTTGTTTGATTTTGTTTTTTTTTTTGTTTGTTTGTTTTTAAATAGTTAGATGAGCAGTGAGCCTGTGAATTAGGTCTACCACTGGGGCCTGGACTTTCTGGAATTTCCTTCTCAAAAAATAAACATTCTGATTTCCTGCCTTGCAGCCTATTTATAGTGGAAAAGGTTAAGCTTAACCAATCAAAAGCAATGTATAGAAGGAAAAGAGATTAAAGAATATCTTAATATTTCAGCTTCTTAGGGCAGGTGTTATAACTCTATAGCAAAGTGCTTTGACTACATGTTCAATGTTCTGGACTCAATTCCAGGGAACCATTGTACTACATGTGGAACTCCTCTGATTCAGAGTATCTATTAGTAAGTCAAAAGATGATCTGTGTGTTTAGGGCTCTTTTATTTGAATAGTCTGTAACTTAGAGTCAAAGTAGTCAAATATAGACAATAAATCTTATTTGTGTATGTGATCAGATATTTAGGTGCCAGAAAAAATTATCTGAGACAATCCCAAAATACACAAGCATGTGGCAAAAGTTCTTTGGATTTCTATGTTATCTCTTTTAACATTATGCTATGTACAGAGTTCTTATCTTTAAATCATGGAGGAATAAAGACATTCTGACTGCAGAAAAAAATTGTTCATTATCCTTTTGAAGGGTATATACATTAGGAATTTTCTCAATGAAGGGCTTATGTTCTCTTTCACTCAATGACCATTAAAATACTTGAATTTTTAAACAAAAGATGTAGCATTTATGATATGTTTAACTTTCTTTACTTGAAGGTTACATTCTAAAGGGTAATTTGTACATATGTGTGCATGTGTATATCTTGAACACAATGGTCTTCATTTCATATTCATTATTCATGTTAATGCTATCAAGAATACTGAAATACAACAAACATCAAAGTCATTGCATGCACCGAGGACTACTAAGCAGACTTTTCACTTGGCTTTTTTCTTTTTCTATTTTGAGTCTAGGAAGTGCATTCAGAAAAACACAGCTCTGACTGCTGTTTACAAATGTTCAGATGCAATGAATCATGTCAATAAATTAAACTTTCTTCAGGAACTCCATGATTTGCAGTTCCAGAGAAGACAAAGATATTTCTACTGTACTTGAGCACAGAGGTTCCCTTAGCCTACTTTCTGTTCTGCACCAGAATGCTCAAGACCTGGTAACTTATAAGGAAAAGTGTGGTTGTATAAATCTAGCTTCTCGAAGGGCTTCATAAAACCAGAAGGAAAGTGAGTGAATGCAGGCTAGAAACACTTGATGTGCGAGATAAAGACCCACTTTCAGGATAACATGCCTAGTCCCACACCAGCCAGAAAAAAAAAAAAAATGCTAATTCATTTTAAAAAACTTAATCATCTCTGAAATCGCCAATACTTCTCAATACAGCTACAACACGGACCAGGCCTTGCCATGTGCTTTGGTAGGAACAAGCCATATTTATACAGTAGCAGATGCCACCTCAGGGACATCTAATGAGAGAAAATGCATCACGGCCTGGGTACATTATCCTTCTATGGAAAAATTAAAAGTTCAGTAGCTAAGGCAAAATGCTCTTAACAGTATTCATTTTTTTCAGTCCTCCATCTAAGGACCAACTATTTGTATAAAAATAGCTGAAATGTTGTTCTAGATATTTCCTCCTTCAGTTTCTATTAGCGTTGTAACAGTGCCTGCTTCTGTTACACATTTTTTCCTTGTGTGTTTCAATCAAGATGTCACTTTGCCGCTGTTCCTAGAGTGCACTTAATATTTTCATTAAAACCAATAAAACCAAGAAATGACAAGGTGCAGGTAGGGGCAGGCAATTAAATTCCTCCTCTCCCTATTGTTAAATAGCAGTTGGGGAAAGAAAGAAGCCCCCATTGAACACCTGCCCATTCTTCTTTGAATGGCAGCTAGCAGAAATCCACTTAGCTGGCTGTTGTCTGCTTATTTTCCTGACAGATAATGTGAAAAAGCAGTTATGGGGCTAGTAATTCAGAATTAATTTCCCCTTCACAAGAGTGCTGTGGACACTGAGTGCAGTAATGGTGCCTTCTGATCGGGATTCAGAGGAGTAAACAAGACAATTTGAGATGATGGGCAGGAGATAAAAGCCCTTTAAAGGGCCATTCCTTTTGCCAGTCTGACCTGTGGCTTTTTTTTTTTTTTTGGTACCTTTTATTATTAGTTTTAAATGTGTCCCCAGAGAAATTAAGTCTGAAGGCTTAATCACTAAAGATCTGCCTGGTGTGTTTATGTACTGTGTGTTTACATACACATGTATGTTGAAAGAGAAGACAAAAGGAAGAAGACTGTAACGTTACCCTGCATTTCCCTGCCATATTAAAAATGTTAGTGGCTGCAAAAGACAGCTATGAAGCCACACATTACAATTGTTTATGGAGCTTCCTCCTGTGAGCTTCTACCTCAGCTGAGAAAATTACCACATTTCCTTTAATGAACCAAGACCTTTTGCTAACCCGCCATTATTGCTTATTTCATTCTGATAGAAAACATTCGCCTCTAACATGCATAGTGAACACTGGTTCTCATCAGATCAAATCAAGATTTTCTCTTGCTCTTATTTCTCCTGTCTTCCTCTCTCTTGGTCCCGCCCCCATCTCTCTCTCTCTCTCTCTCTCTCTCTCTCTCTCTCTCTCTCTCTCTCTCTCTCTCTCTCTCTCTCTTCCACTGCCCCCTTCTTCCTTCCTTCTCTAACTTCCTCTTCCCAAAAGCTAACCACCCAAATCTTCTTCACAGACCAGCTGAGTGAAGAGTCTCAGGGGATGAGATAAAGAGGAGGATTAGATACAACTTTTGTCTGGCCAGGCTTCAAGACCCCATTGGCAGACAGACTGCAGACAGAGCTTGTGAATTATCTATCTCCCACTCACTGAGGCAAACCACTCAGAATAAATCAGCATTGGAGATTGATTTCCACACAGTTGCTTTATTCCTCAGGTAAAATTTATTGATCTGTTATAGAAGAATAAAATCAAAAGAAGACAAGCTATGCTAAAATAGCAAACATAAATCCTCCAGTAAACCCCGACATCTGCAGTACTTGGTGTTTTGTGCAGAGTACATCCCTGGGGAAGTTTGTCTTTGTGATGATTCATTACCTGAGAGAAAACTTACAGAACGCAAGCATCTTGAAGCTCATTCATTAGCTTATAAAATTTACCTTTATAAGGGTGGTATTCCTAATTCACATACCCTAACTAAGGACACATACTTTTATCTATTACATTTTTCTCTCTCTCCTTATAATATTAATATGGTAATATTTTGTTCATGGAGATAAAACATGAGAATAAGATCACTGGACATTTTGTTTCTCAAAATACCTGAGTTACAGACTTTCTTTCCACAGAGTCACCCCTTATCTCAAACTTCTCAGTACTAATTGCACAAATTTGCTTCATACACACATCACTCACTACTCAGGCAGTCTTTCCTAAATGCCTGCCACATGCCTATTTGATGCTTTACCACTCTTAAGTTACTAGGTCCCCAAATAGTGTTCACAGAGTCCAATTCTGTTTTCTGTACACAGCAGAAGAAAGACAACAAGTTCTGCCCCTGTAAATATCATCAATTCCCCTCTTTAGCTGTGATCTTTTCAGAGTCACATTTGAGGCAGACAACAGGGCATGCAGATCAGAAACATCCTAGAATGTCTAGTCTTACATTAGAAACTTAACAGGAGCTATATACTCCCATGGCCTTTTGTTACCAGCAACTCTCAATAGAAACTTACCTAGTTACCATGTTTTGCACACATATCCACATTAGAATAGATTTAGAGAGCTTGGTGTTTAAAATATGTAACCTGGGGCCATGCCAGAAGGCTTAGTGAGTAAAGGTGCTTGCAGCCAAGCCTGATTACCAGAATTCAATATCTTGGGCCCACATGGTGGTAGGAGACAGCTGACTCTCTAAAATTGTTCCCTGAGCTCCATACACATGCTGTAGTATGCACATGTATACCCATACATAAATAAATAAATATATACATACATACATATATACATACATACATATAAACTTCTCCCATATACAGACACATATACCCACAAATGATACAAACAGTAAGTGTTTAGAGTTCTTATTTTACTTGTCTATTATAATTTTATTTCAAAATGTATACAGGTTCCAACAGGTAGGGGGTTCCCATCAACTAAACATGGTAATATAAACAACACATACCTATTAATGAATTTCATAGTTATTTCTACCAGTTGATGATAAAACAGCAGGTGTATTATGGAAGTTGATGGAAATCAGGGGAGTGTTCAGGTATTGTTTGCAGTTAGAAGTGAGAGCCTTTAACATTAGAAAGAATGAAAAGCTACATCCATGAAACAGTTACCCTCAAGCTTCAGAGAGGATTATTATTAAAAATAAAACAGTTGCAGAATGGCTACTTTTGTATGTCAGTGCACTGTGAAGATATACGTGTGTTATGGCAATTCTGCAGTCAGTGAAGTATAGCATATGGCCGTCATCACCAAGACAGAGATTAGATACTTATGCCCAGTAGACACATGCTATCCCATCCATCACTGCTTTATGGATAAATCATGCTCACCCAAATGTCTCTGAATAATTGTGGTTGCTTGTGGTGTTACTTTCATAATCATTCCAAAAATCTTAAACCTATGTAAATGAAATGTGCTATGCCCAAATTAGAAGAAAACACACTCCTTGCCACATATTAAAAGACAGTGTCTATTTCCATTTCCCTTTCTAAGTCAGTTTAAAATTATAGAAGAAAATTTCTAAGGCATCCCAGGAAAGGAATTTGAGACTTACACAAATTTACAGCAACACCCAGTTTATTTAATGGAATATTGTCTGCCATTGGTTATGTTTATCAAATTTCTTTTTGCTTGTTGAGTTTCAAAGTATTAATTACTATAGATCTTCGAAATGTTTACTGCTTAGAGTTCCATTTGAAAACTTTATATTATGAGACAATGAGGCATTGAATGATTAAACATAATTTTGATGGCAGTTGTTACAACTAAAGTTTTTTATGTCCTTCCTTATTAAAATACTTGTGGAGCTCTCTCCATAAAGGTAATGATGAAACACTACCACCCTCTTCAATATAACCTCATGTGTAGCAACACACATTTTAATAGAGAAGAAACAATAGGTTACAAGCTGAGAAACAACTAGTTTGTTTGAATGTGGGGACTGATCTCACCCTTAATTTCTCCGTTGCTACTATGACACTTTCAGGGACAGTGAGTTTTTATGCACAAGATGAAAACATTTTTTTTATGTTAAAATATCTTCAGTTTTAATTGATCAAAAGTAATGTCTAAACTTTTAAATCTGTATTGATCAAAATTTTGCTTCCAATTTTGAGGTCATGTATCTTTTTCAAAGTAGAGGACACCCTCACCAGCTCCCAAGAAATGCTTTTATGTGTCAATTCTACTCAGTGAAAGTATGAAACAAAGAAAATAACAGAATCCTCGTCATAACTCATTTCTCTAAAAGCAGTTATAGAGAAAATGTCTGTTTATGTGTATGCACTAATGTTTTCTGAGAATGTCTACCCTGGGTGACATCTAGGCTAATGTATCAAAGTATCATGGACTTGGTAGCTTGTAAAAACAAATCTATTTTTCATATCTCTGAAGGAAAAAAAAAACATTGAGAATCAAGGCAGATTTGTTATCTGGGGAAATCCCACTTCCTCGTATACTTCCTTTTTTCTATGTCTTTAGGGGGATGGATCTTCTCTGGAGGTTTTTTCATAAGAGAACAGTTTCCATCCATGATGTTCCACATCTTTCACATTCTTCATCTCTCAAAGACCCACCATGAAGTACACCACATGAGTGTGTGTGTGTGTGTGGGGGGGGGGGATCACAGATATTCAAACCATAGAATTTCGTAGCTGCTATCCCCTCCCAGTAACTCATACTTCCTCATAGACAAAATTCATTCATCCCTTCCTAAGAGGCCCCAGTGTTTTAACCCATTTCAGCATTAACTCAAACATCTAAAGTCTCATAGAAATATCATCTAAATCCAGTACAGTGAGACTCAAAAGCTGAGTCATTCTGAGACAGACTGCACTCTAGCTGTGAGCTCTAGCATCCTGTTCTAGTTCATAGAAACTTTCAGGAGAACTGGCTCCTCAATTTCTCATGCTCACGTTTCTCTTGCAGAGTTATCAAGTTGAACAGGCAAACCAAAGTTGGTCCAACAACACTCAGAAGGAGAACAGAAGACGTGCCAAGATGGCTGAGAACGTGTTAGGCATGGTGCATTCCCCGGTGTGAATTACCAGTCATGATCATGGCTGTTTGGTTACTGTTGTTTATTCAAATACTTTTGGACACCTGCTGGGGCCCATGTCTCATGACTCCAAGAATTCCTTTCCCTGTTTATCATTTCTGAGTCAAGTCTTACTGGCCAGTAATTTTTGTTTTTGTTGAGTGTGACATGTTTGCCTAAATATGCTCCTAAGGTAGATCTGTCTATTTAACTGATGAGATACAATATAGAAAATGATTCTGAATTTTAGCAATCAATCATAGAAGCTTCTTACTATAAAGGATATTTCCTAAATATATGCAGCCTAACAATTTTATCATATTTTAATATCCTAAACTGGAGATAGCCTTGTGGTAACATTTCTCATGAAAATCTCATACTCTTTCCCTTATGTTGAGATGAAGGCTTCATTCATAAACCTTACCAGTTTGTTTCAGTCTCACATGATTGTTTAACCACGCATATTATTATTATATATAGTGGTGTCTGAAAGAAAATTAGAACCAAAGTGTATGAGTATATTATATATAATAGTTATATTTTAGAGATAGGAGAAGAAAAATTGAACAATTTAGGTGATAGGTAAAGTGAGTTTACATAATCTTTTTTTTAAAAAAGATGAATTTTGCACTGTATCCCAAGTTTGCCCCTCCAACACAAGATCCTCTTGTCTCAGCCCAGAGTGCTAGAATTATAGGTGTGTTCTGCCATTCCTGGCTAGTGTGTTAATCATTTATAATACAACTTAAACGAAATTTTTAAATTTGTAAAGCAATGAGACAGAACATAGGTGTATGATTTGTACAGCATGGTGACAGTGATAAGGATCATGTTAAGTAGTATCAGACATAATTAACTTGATTATAATTTAAGAATGAGCGGGCATGAGAGTAGGGGAGTAGAACAGGGATAATTAGTTCACATGTATCTGTGCTAGCTGAATTCTACTTAAAAGAAATAAATGCATACATGCTTATCTTATAATTCCAAGAAAATTAAACAAACTATATATTCCCATAACTTACAATATCAATAATAAATTGGAACTTGCTCATCAAATTTCATTCTAACTTCATTGTTGATCTGTAATTAGACACTGAATTTGTGTCTACCCTTCTATGTGAAAGGTCACCAGCTCTGACCTTCCCCATTTCTGTGAGGGAAACGACTGTCTCCACCACTTGAGCTTTGTTTTGTTTGTTTGCAGGGGAGTCTTGCCACAAAGCCCGAGCTGGACTTAACATCCTGCTGCCTGACTCTGCCCCTCTCACCTGGAGTGCCTGGGATTGATTACAAATGGACAGCGCCTCTCTGAGTTTACAGCTGATTTTGACCATCATTTTCTCCCTGGCTTCTTATGAGAATGGAGAGGACACAAAGGCATTTCAGCCCCTGGAGGACACCGAGAAGAATACAGATAAAAAATGTAGAAGACAGGGTTGGGGATTTAGCTCAGTGGTAGAGAGCTTGCCTGGCAAGTGCAAGGCCCTGGGTTCGATCTTCAGCTCCAAAAATAAATAAATAAATAAATAAATAAATAAATAGATAGATAGATAAATAGATAAATAAAATAAAAATTAAAAATGTAGAAGTCTTGAATTCAAGCTTGGATTCTATTGTGTTGTCATTTAATCTCTCCTGGCCTCAGTTTTTTCTGTGGAAAGCAGAAGTGATAGAACCCAAAGGTGTTGAGAAGATCAGTAAAACCAGTAAGTAAGGGACTATTGTGCATTGTATGTAATGAAGCAAGAATTACAATAGTAGCTTACTTGGCATGTTTTCCATGCAATCTGCATTTTGTCAGTCACTGTGGTTGTTTGGGGGTGCCTCTGAATGCTTCCTTTCCCAGTGTCAGCCTGGCAGGAAGGTTTCTCAGTGGAAGCACTGCTATTCTTCTATTCTAGACTAATGTAAGGGAAATGGCTGTTTCCTTAGATGGCCTACTTCAACTACACATGAAGAAAACAATTCTTGACCTTGCTATATTTTAAATCTAAATTATTTATATTTACTTGGTCAAAGACATGCCCTGAGGGTGCTGGAGGTTAGTACCCTTCCCCCTAGGACATACACCCCAAGAAGAAGAGTGAGTCCTTGTTGCCCAGGGATTGCTTTTAGTGGTCATCTGTACAGTAAAGGTGTGAATTGTAGCCTTCCTGCCTGAGCCCCAAAGGCAGGCTTCCTTCTTTAAAGTGGTTAAGTAGACATTATTGATGAAAACTCAAGTGAGATTTGACATCAAGCTTTAATTATACCTTAAAGGGCAAGAAAAATAGAAAATAAAGCCTAACTCAATTGAAGAGTTGATGACTAAGCAATAATCACAGCCTCCCTGCCTCCCTGTATGTTTTACTCAAGTGCTACCCACTTGGAAGATTGCTATCCATAATTAGATTCCTATTGCTCTCCTTAAGATATTTTATTCAGACCAAGAGAGGGATGCTTCTTTCAACAGTTTGAAACTGTGTGTTGGGAGTCTCCAGCTCAAGCACATTCCCCAAATGTTTGGCTGGGGCTGGGCCCCACTCTTCCCATTTCAGACCCCACCCACCAAGCAGCAGCTCTACCCCCCCCCCCCACCTCCAAGAATAGTTAAGGTGGCCTCCTTGGGAGCAGCCTCATGGTTTAACCTTTCCCAAGACAACTCAGGGATGCTTTGCTCAGATTAAAGCTGGTTTTATTAATTCTGCTGGATTTGGCTTATTGTGTTGGGAGAGTTCCCTACCAGGGGGGAGGAGGGGAGGAGGGATAATTTACTTATGACTGTGTTTGTGTTTTTATGGACACACAGACCTGGACTGACCAATGAGTGAGACTGAAGATACCATTATATTATCCCAGCACTGCTGAGGACATTGATAGTGGCAATCAAAAGCCCATATTTTAGGAATGTACCACCCAGTTAAGATCACTAATACATCAAAACTATGGCAAAACATACACAACACATCAACATTTACTTCTCTGATTTTTGACAGTTTCAGCTCTATATTACCACTGAAAAATGTGTGTGGGCAGCCTGTGTGTTTCCATTCTCTGGTATTATCCAGATAAATGGAGCTGCTTATATCTGATATATAAGAACTGAATAAAAACACCCACAAAATTCAAGAAGCCTTTTGTAAAACTGTAAGAAATTCAGTGAGTTGAATCATGTGCTGTAACTTATATTCATATATATGTATACATATATATGTATACTTTCTTATAAATGTGGCAGTGTTGATATGCTTCAATACATTGAAAACAGACAAACTACGTTGAATTTCTCCAATTCTTAAACAAGTCACTAATCTTGATGCCGGTGGCATTGCTCTGGACAGTACTTTCTGGCTGAAGACACCAAGAGCACTGAGATCCATCTGTGGCTACTAAAAATGATGGTCTCAGAGCTGTATTGGTTTCAGTGATTGTCTCCTCCCAGCTAAAGAGATTTCAGTTACAAAGCAGGACCACTAACAAAGGCTTTCATGGAAACCCAGGGCAACTTTCATCTTTATACTTTATAGCATGTCCTCAGATTTCCTCAGTGATCAAGTATTTTAAAATTGGAAACCACTTGTAAATATTAAAGGAAATTTGATTTTAATATCAGACTATCATCTAAACAGAGGAAGTTTGGTAATAATTGCTAGATTCCCTACAAACAAAATGACTGTGACTAATTCTGAAAAATGGCTTGTCTATTGGTAGTACCAATCCCTGTTTTTCCTTCTGTTGACAAGGAGTCAGGGCAGTTGACAGGTCCAGTTTTCCTTGGGCTGATCTGAGACACTTATAGTCAACCAATTTGGAGCACAATGTGCTTTGGTGGTCTAATGCCACCTCCGGTCACATATTAACCTCGTTTTGGCTTAAATGCTCCATTTAAATGGGAAACCTTATCCAGCTGGCAGAGGAATAGCACTCACTTTAAATTGGATATTATTTTGAATTACATTCAACTCTGTAATTCAATTCAGTGTGATGTGGCTGCTAAAAAGCCAAGGATCTTAGACTGCATTAATAAAAGTGTAATTTCTGGTTTATGAGAAGTAATCGTCTTTCTATATTCTGATCAAACCACATCTGCAGTATTATGTTCAATTACAGGTCAACATTTTAAGAACTGCAACAAATTAGCATATGACCTGAAGAGGAAAATCAGGATAGGGAAGGATCTGAAAGCTACCGCCATTCTTGAGGATTGGGTGATGGAAAGAGAGCTAGATGGTATAGTAAATATAATACCTGTCCTCAAATATTTGAGCTATTGAATGTAAATGAGAGAGAATGTTGAATTGTTCAGAAGCACCACAGATATAGATTATTTATATGAATGAATAAAGACAATGAAATAGAATGGTTTTTAGTCTCTCTCTTGGCCAAGACACAAAAAGCTAGGAACAAACCAACATGTGGTAAGTATGTCCACATCTCACATGAGATGTCTGGCCAGATGATCTCCATTAAGGAAGTAGATGGCCCAATATACACAATTGAGTTAATATTGTAGTGTCCAAGAACTGTATGTGAGGTGAGAAATTCCACTTCTATATTGTTGGAAGAAGTGGTGCTGACCATCTCAGAAGGCAAAGAGGGGCAAATGATTCCTGCTGTTGTATGTGACCTCTTACAAGGATCAGGGAACTTATGGCTACATCTGTGTGTGTGTGTGTGTGTGTGTGTGTGTGTGTGTGTGTGTGTGTGTGTGTGTAGCTGAGCCTGATGTTAGATCCACATCAGTAAAGCATGAGTGGTAGATAACTACAGTGAGCTTGACACCCTGACCTGAGACAATAGAACAAGGGAAGCTGCCCTGGGAAGCTAATCCTTTGCTAGATACTGCATAAAGAGATTTGGCTGCTGGGGTGGCAAGTACAGCTGGACTGCATTCTTTTTGGCCCACAAGGAGGAGATGCTTTCATTCACTGAAAGGGGTACATTTTCTTTCCTACAAACTTACTAAAACACTTGCCCAAGTAAAAGCTCTATATGCCTGCATCTTTCCAGTGGGGTGTAGTTTTCAAATGTGCAGTAAGGATAGATAAAGGCAGTTCTGGAAGAAAGGTGTAAGCACTCACCATGGACCAGATCTGAGGCTTACAGAAGGAAAATGTCAGCTTGGAATTGTCCTAGAAGGAACTTTGCAAAGGGGCCACTTAGAAAGTCATCCAGAGGGCTGGAAGAGAGGCTGGGAATCTAGCTGAGGAGCTGTGAATGACTAAGAAGAGAAAAGCATCAACATGCTAAAGGAAGTTTATATAAGGCACCCTTACTCAAAACACAGGCTCCTGATCTGAACAAGCCAAGCCTTGGAAATTCTTCCAAACTCAGTACCATTTACCTTGAACCCCATTAGGTAAAATCTGCACCTTTATGAGCATTCCATTGATCTCACATGAAAGGTGTTCCTGGCAGTCTAGAAAAAAAGCACGAGTGGGAGAAACAGAGAAAGATAACCATTTATTTCATTTCAGGGCTTCTAAGCCAGGGGCAGCTCAGGTGGCTGATGGGAACCACAGTAAGGCTAGATTCTTGGTGATCACTCATGAATGGACATTTAAGACAGTCAATACGCTGGTGCTAGAGCATTCACGAGGATTTGCAAAGCCCTGGGTTGGGATCCCTATCACTAGAAAATAAAATAAAATACAGAAATGAGGATTTTATGACTAATAATAAACAAGTTTTTTTTAATTTCTATGTAATCATATAAACAAAATATAGGAGCTGAAATGTCACCCACATAGTAAAGAAAGAATAGGATCCCCAGCACTGCTTGGAAGGGACAGTGACAGAGGAAAGAACAGGATTATTTTGCTTATTCTTATAGAATATCACACAAGTACACACACACACACACACACACACACACACACACACACACACACACACCTTTCTTGTAAACAGCATAGGTTTCACATCAAAAGAAGAAATTCTTGATATAAAATTGTCTAAACATACAATGAGCTGCTTTAAAAACTATTGCTCCTTTCCCATCTGTGTCTCACAAAGGCAATAGTCAAGAGCAGCGTTACAGGGCATGCTCACTTGAAGCTCTGATCTAGCAAGGTGGCCCTAATGGGGGAGCCAAGGTAACCTAGAAAAACTGCCAATGCCCAGATCAACCAGAGTACGTTTTACTAAGGTTGATTTTGTTTTAGTTATGTGTCTGTGTGTGGGTATGTGCCCCGGAGTGCAGGTACCTTCAGAGGCCAGAGATATTTGATCCTCTGGAGCTGGAGTTTTAGGTTGTGAGCCTCCTGTCATGGGTGCTTGGAAATGTGTGTGGATTCTATGTGAGAGCATTACGTACTCTTAACGGCTGAGCCATCTCTCCAGCTCCCACTTTTTATTTTTGAAAGTAGAGAGGCACCTAGGATGCTCAGT
The DNA here is from genome assembly GCF_903995425.1 of Onychomys torridus. NCBI lineage: Eukaryota > Metazoa > Chordata > Mammalia > Rodentia > Cricetidae > Onychomys > Onychomys torridus. The sequence goes on from NC_050443.1 coordinate 133,653,811, forward strand.
TCTTCCTGTATCCCTGACTCTTTAATTAGGATATTGTCATTTAATGAAAAGTAAGAGACACGACACATGATCACAGCTTGATGACAACTGAGGTGTGACCACAACTTGTGCTGTATTTTAAAATAGTTACATTTCTGTTTGCCATCCCTGACAGAGGAATTTCCAAAATCTGGCTGACCTAACAAGGTGTAGAGTATAGAATAGCATGCTGGTGGGGGTTGGCTCTGTACGCTGCTAGCCCCTCCATTGAAGCTTCAGGCTTGCTTGTTTGGATTCATTTTCTAGGACTGAACTTTAAAAGATATTAACAGCTAACCCCAGATCTCAAGATAGAAGGAAAGGGGAAAGATTTTACAAATTTGTGTGGGATGCATAGAGAAGAGGCTTATAAAACACTGAAATGGAGACAGACATGGGTGATTTGATTCTGATGAATGGCACTCACTGCCCAAACTGAGAGAGAATCCAGACATCTTTATGTCTGATCTCCAATAATCCTGCCAGGAGGTACAGAACCGTCAATTTAATTAGGATGTCAAAGAGTTTGGCTGAGCCCCCAAATAAATTAGGCCATGACAGACTAGGAATTCATTTATTCAATTTCATTCACTCAATAAATATTCACGGGGCACTTATTCTTTGGCAGGTACTGTGGTGGTTACTGGAGATAAATTCAGGAGCAAAGCAAATATAAACTTTTCTGCTGTAGAGCTTAAAGTACAGCTGAGAACACAGATACCAGACAGGGAATTACAAGTGTGGTAAGGGCAGCAAGCATGATTCAATTGTATAAGTGAAATCTGGTGTGTGTGTAACCCATGAGAATACCACTTGCACATGTGCTAGAGGAGGTAGGAGGGGGGTTTCAAGTACTAACCTGTTCGAAACAGTTTGGTAAACCTGGGAGAAAGCAGGGCCAAATCAGTGCTTAGGTTTATAGGCAGAGGTTCACATCATGGCCATGCATATGCATTTGATTTTATTAATACACGTTTGGGGAGGCATTGAAACGTGTAGGAAGAATCTGATAGACATTTTAGCCTCCCCCTCAAAACCTTTCTTTCTGCAAATTCACATTCATTTCTGCACAGAAGTGAGTGATTGTACCAACAGAGACAACCTTTGAAGTCCCTGAGTAGTGTTATATTAGGCAACTCAGGTTGCTATCAAGAAATAGCATTTGTGATGTGGTTTAGGCATAGATAATCTGTTTTCTCACATTTATGGAGGCTGAAAGTACAAGATCAAGTTTCCAGCATGGTTATGATTGGTTTCTTTTGAGGACCTTTTCCATGGCTCATAGATTACACCTACCTATCTTGTCTTTGCAGAGTAGCATAAGTCTCTCTCTCTCTCTCTCTCTCTCTCTCTCTCTCTCTCTCTCTCTCTCTCTTTCTCCTTCTTCTCCTTCTCCTTCTCCTCTTCCTCCTCCTCCTCCCCTCCTCCTCCTCCTCCTTGTTCTCCTCCTCCTCCTTCTTCTTTTTCTTCTTTTCTTCTCTTCTTCTTCTTCTTCTTCTTCTTCTTCTTCTTCTTCTTCTTCTTCTTCTTCTTCTTCTTCTTTCTTCTTCTTCTTCTTCCTCTCCATTTTCTACAACTCTGTTTCCTTCTCTCTCTTTCCTGGAGTCTCTGCGCTTTCTTCTACAGTACTAGCGCTGTTCATTTGGACCCTAACTTTATTAATCTTCATCTTCTTCTTGCAGGCCCTATCTCCAAAGCCACTGTAGAGATCAGAACATTTGAGGATAGCACAGTAAATCACATTTCATTCACAATAATGAAGTTAATAAGCAAACTCAGCCTAGAATTTTCTGAAAAGGAACCTGAATAAGAAAAGATTAATCAAATTCACAACCTATGTCTTTGCACTGGCATAAGATGCAGCCTGGGTTGGGGCTGCTCTAGTAACATATTTTGACAGCAAAACTAGACACAACCAGTTTCTAAGTTGGTTCAAATACTCTAACTTTTATTAAGCACATTGTTTTCCAATGAGGATGTGAGGTTGAAGGAGAAGATAGGCATAGTATCTCCATAGAGTTGCTTTCCTGCTTCCTCCAGCCCTGCAGAAACCTGTCAGCTCTCATTGGCAAAGATTGGTGCTTATGGGCCATCACAGTAAACTTTGACTGCTAACAGAGTCACTGTTTGATGGTAAAAGCAGAAGCAAAAGGCAGCTTGTAAATATGATGAGTACATGACAAGCACTGCATTCCTCATGAGCTCAGAGACATTAATGGGAGTAAGGAATAGGTAAGAGGTATACCTGGGAGGAAGATGTATTGCCAGCTTCTTCATTATCCTATAAAGCAAACCTTGGTGATTTTTCAGCTGGCCAAAGCTCGTATATATTAGTTTGGCAATATCTAAAGCCAAGGAAAGACTAAGAATTTTTTTAACTTTATTTATTCTTTGTGTCTTTCACATCATGCACCTCCATCTCATTCATTTCCCCATCTCTTCATATCCATCCTCTGCCCTTGCAACCTCTTCCTCAAATAAAATAAAATAAAATTTAAGAGAGAAAAAGAATAGAAAAATAAAGAAGAAGAAGAAGAAGAAGAAGAAGAAGAAGAAGAAGAAGAAGAAGAAGAAGAAGAAAGGGAAAACTCAATCTCTAAGGGATGGCTCCTGTAGACCCAAAGCAGCAACAACAGAATAATCAAGAGGAGTTCCAGTGAAGGCCAGGTATCAATAGTGTAGCAGAAACCAGAGGCCTCGAACCAGACCAATGACTCTTCGCAATGAACACTTGCAAGTAAAGATATATGGATAAAAGGGTTTACTGTGTGACTCACTGTGTCACACTACAGCTTCCATGACTAAAAAAATCTTAAAGGTTGTGTATTGGTTAATCTGCATGGAAACACTGGGGCATCCAGAGGTGTAGTTGGAGTTTTCCTGCCTGGCCCAGTCAGGACAAATCTCTCTTACCCACCAGTCCCACAGTCGCTCAGACCCAACCAAGAAAGTACACAGAGACTTACATTGTTTACAAACTGTATGGCCATGGCAGGCTGCTTGTTATCTACTTCTTCTATCTTAAATTAACCCATTTCTGTTAGTCTATACTTTGCCACGTGGCTTGTGGCTTACCGGTATCTTTACATGTTGCTTCTCATGGCAGCGGTAGGCGGTGTCTCCCTCCAACCTTCTACTTCCCAGAATTCTCTACTCTCTTGTCCCGCCTATACTTCCTGCCTGACCACTGGCCAATCAGAACTTTATTTACACAGAGCGATATCCACAGCACAGAGGTGAAACAATTTGTTAGGCATACTTTTTCAAAGATTTTCTTGAAATATACACAATCTTATTTCAGAAAGCAAAAGGACAAATGTTACTTTCAATCTCAAAATTTTAACAATTCAGCATCTCCTTTTTTGCCCTTTTGAATGTGGAAATATTGTATATTCTAGCTCAGTAAATGGAAAAGAAAATTGGACTGGAAAAGAAAAGGATGTCAGTGCACTAGAAAACAATACAATGAAGTCAGAACACAGGGAACACAAAGCTGGAGGAAGCAGGCAGCTGCTGTAGCCCAGTGTGGGCTGAGTAGAAGGCTGGCTTCAACTTCCTTTACACCTTGAGAAATGACTTTCAGCAAGTAGTTCTGTCTTGTGTCTCTCCTGCACTTGTGACAGTGCATAAGTACCTACTGGAGTGCCAGCTGTTTAGCCATCTGCCCCTTGGCCACCATCAAGCTTCCTGGAATGCAAAAGGACCTCAGGAGGCTTCAATTAACTGGTGTTCCACAGTGACACCAAACGGCAACAGAAAACAATAGGAGCATCAGCTGGGATGCTCTCCAGGGATTGATTTCCTGGTTTAGTTTTGTTTTTTCTTCCATGAACTTACTAACAATAAATACTATTTTCTGGACTAGGTAAACATATTTGACATTTTGGTTTTTTTTAAGGTATTTTATGCATTGATGCCCAAGAGGATAGAAATGTTTCCTACAAGTTATGGAAGAAGGGAAGAGGATAATAAAAATGCTAAGTTGATTTCTTTTTATAAATCCCAGGGGGAGTATAAAGAAGAAATATAAAATGCTCCCAAGATCTCTACCTACACACAGTTGCTGACATTTTAACGATTAAGAGTTTTACATGTATATAGAAGCCAAAAAAGAAGGTTGAAATGATACAGGAATATGAAAAATGAGAATTAAATATCCCCTTTAGCCCTCTTTTCTGCAAATGTATTTAACCAAAGAAAATGGGAGGATTCCATTGGTCTGTGTCCTCTAATAGGCAGGCACCAAGGTGGAATTAGACATGCAAAAACAATTTTGGGGAAATATATATATATATATATATATATATATATATATATATATATATATGAAAGAAGGTGGGAGAAACTGAGATGTGCATTAAAACTCAATACAGATGACTGAGAAGGGCACAAGCTGGAAAGAAAAGGGGGGATAATGGTACCTCAGATTTCTGTGCAGTTTTAGAAAATTGTACCAAGACCATCTGGGAATCCTAAATCCAGTAAGTTATCCAAGGAAGCCCCCAACTCTGAGGAGGAGTCGATCCTAATATTCAGACGGTGCTTAGTCCTCAGATGTAGTAGGGGAAAACATGGCCTCTACTGCAATCCAATAATGGATTTAAGTTCTCCAGTGGAGCACCTCCAATTGACAGTGTTCTCTTCAACCAAGACCTTTTGGGCATTCTTTAAATTAATGCTTTGTGAGTTCTCACACAAGATTTATAAATTTAACTTCAATTACTTTTATTTATTTATAAGTATGATTTTCTTCTGAAATAGTATGTACATCTTGCTAATTTAACTTAAAATATCTTGGTCTTTCCTTCTCCTTCATATGGAACTACCTAAGTATTCTTAGCAATACTTCCCTAATATATCTTATAGTTAGATGATAGATTTCAACTAACCACTTATTACTAAATCTTCTTATAAACTTAGATTTGGCAATTGCAAAAATGATGTAAGGAGAAAACTCTAACTCCACAGTTTTTAATGATACCGAAAGAGAAAGTGATACTGCATGTTCTGTAATAAGACAAAATTTAACATGGAGGTTTGGTAAGGGATCACTAAGCATCTATATGATATGAAGGGATGGGAAGCAGGGCTAGGCAGGAAGAGACATTAAACTGAGGTAAAGTCTCTTTGACACCACAGAAAATTTAAACTTAGATTGTCCTTCATAATTGTGCCATAGCTGGATCAAGAAGATCTCCATATGTATCCAGTTGACAGCTACCTCTTTGGCCCAAGCCCCCATCATCTTTTCCAGTCAAACTTTAAAAAGCTTCCTGACTGGAATCCCTAGTTTTTCTGCCTGTTATTCTCAACAGTGTGTTGTGCTGATTTGAATATGTTCACGTCTTAGAAGTTTTATACCAAAATTTACTTGCACGTTGAATATCATTGCAAATTTTCTTTTCTGTATTTTTAAGGGTATTTCATTTAGAATTTGATAGTTGTAACACCAAAAATTGTTAAACCTGGTACTACTTCTTGACATTGTTTAGACCCTTTTTTTAGATATTCTTTGTTTTTAGGTGCCAGGGAAAACTTTGTGAACTCTTCAACCAGTTCACTTTGTGAATTTTTTTTTTCAAAAGTTCCTGAGCACACATTGAAAGGTAACCAAGAGCTCAGAACTGGAGCTTTGTGGGCACAGCCCCTCAGGCTGTGGTTTATTTGGAAATGTAAAACTAGGAAGTAAGAAAATTATTCTCTGATTAATAAATCAATTGGCTATAAAATAAAAGAGGGCAGTGGAGCCAGTAGTTTTAATCATTTGTTATATGCTAGGTTTCACTAAAAACAAACAAAAAAGCCCTTTGCTTGTGTTTATTTACTATTAACCTGTGGCTTACATTTTTTAAAATCACCATTACCAAATGGAGGAACCAAATCTAGACAAATAAGTCATTCATCCAACTTTAAAACATGTCTAGAACAGACTCAAACTAGAGTATGTGACAATAACCAATGATCCTCTAACACCGTGCTGGACAGGACATTACAGACTAGTTGCACTTGTGTTTTTACCCTAGCATGATAATGCAACAAAAACTGTTCAAAAATCTCTTTAAACTAATTTGCTGAAACTTCATAAGGGAACAGAGATACGAAACTATATAGAAAGGAATTTTTAAATGAAGTAATTGTGGGATTATGATTGAACAGAGAGACTTCAGAGAGGAAAACAAACAGCACTCAGAAAACATCTGTGGGATGGGAAAAGGCAGTCAGCACTTTGCCAACTACATGAAAATCTGAATTATCACCCAGAGCTTTAAGTGCTTGAAACATTCCAACAGTCTGAACATTCAGTTTGATCACAGTAATGATGAGTTGGGATAATAAATACAAGGTCTAGGTTATCACACTCCCAGTTCGTGTGGAAGAAAAATCAATAAGACCAGCTTCGTATGAAATAAAAGCCCTTAACCTCTGTAACAGCCCAAGGGCAAGTGTGTTTATGAACTGGAAGCATGAGGAACTCATGTCAGCCAATGGAGCATCAAGCTCAGGACATTCTTAAAACTCCACATTGTTTATGACTTCCGATTAAGTGTATTCTATCTAGGCCATAAAAATGACACCAGTAACTAACAATTTAACAGCACTATGTGTAGGAATACATCAGAATCATGTGCCCCTCCAATTTAGACTGCTTTATTTTGGGGTTTCACTAAGACACATCGAAGCTTATCAATTATTTGGGAGCTCTAATGCACGGTCAGTTCTGTACTCAGTTTCATGACTACAGAGACACCATGACATGGTCCCAGCTCAATGCAAATACCAATGATACTAGTACTTGCCAAGATAGGCCAAATTTCCATATTTTCCAATATTGTTGAAAAATATCTTTCTTTCTTTATCTTGCTCACTCACTCATTCTCTCTTGCTTTTGTTCTTTTCCTTCCTCCTTCTCTCCTTATTCAGAATAGTTGGGTAACAGAAAGATCTCTCCTTATCTCCTCTTTTGTTGCCCAGATTTTAGCAATAAACATTATTATCTGAGCTCCCTAGGCTTAAAAGAATTCAAAACTTTGCCCCCATAGTTAGTAACAACTTAATAATGCTAAACTTTGTCAAGACGACTTACTTATGTGTCTAAGATAAAGATTGAACTTTATAATATACTTTACAAATCCATTCAAAAGCCAATGTCTGTTCCTCCCTCTTTAGACTTATCTCATGGCAGCTCAGCATTCTTGGTGCTCATCAGCTTTTCTGAACGTTTTCATCATTATGTCCTCTTTAATGTCTTAATCCTAACTGTTCTCTGTGACTAGAACCACCTTCCTTCTTCCTCTTCCCTGACCACAAATTTAGGTAACAAAGCCATTTCTACTGTCCTTTTGATATGTCTTGGATCTCAAAAATCCAGGGAAGACTTTCTAGGTTGCTATGTTACATTCAAGAATCAACTGTCTTTTTATTTGACTTGGTAAAACCAACACAGTGCATTGATCACTTTCAGAATTAATGCATTAAATACATTGCAATGGTGGAGGATCTTCCAAACTCTTAATAACCAGCATGGTGAAGACCTTCCCTCTCTGACATGTGAGTACATCACAGGTGAAAACATGTATTAATCATTACAAGAGAGGCATGTAGTCGAGGTTGGTTAAGCCAGATTCTTTGCATAAAAACATCTTTCTGCTATCAAAAAGTTGAAGCAAACATTAAAAATATGGGCCTTCAAGGATTTGAAAGAGAATAAAAAGCATATGTGGATGGGTTCATATAGAGGAAATGGAAAGGGAAAATAATGTAAACATATCATAATCTCAAAGATAAAAGAAAAATAAAACAAAAATATATACAGACCCCTAATACAGGCCATTGGTGACATGTGTGAATGAGTGAAGGATTAAGTGCATGGGTGCTAGTGACAGAGGTGTTGTTGAATAATGACAAGGAATCGATGGCCAAGGTCCTTTCCCTGTGTCTTTTACGTTAGTACCTTACCAGCAGGCACACACCTACAACACCTGTAAGCCCAAGTCAATCGTCCTCTGACCAATACACACAGAATAGCTCCTGCCAATTAAGCCTTAAGAATTTGAAAATGGATCAGTGCCTAAATTGTGCTGGGATAAGAGCTTCTGGTACATTTTGGTAGAGATGTGTGGAAATACTTTTTTTTTTTTCCCTCTAGGCATTACATAAATGAACTGGCTGTGAAATTAACATTGCTGGGTCTGACAACAGGATGACACCCATCAGTCAAGTTAAAGATTTCGATCTAAATACTTATTTATATTTTAATGGGAAAAACATCTGTGAGTTTACTGTTTAAATGAGAGACAGAAATTGACTCAGGCAATCAAATGTTTTAAGGGTAAAATAAAGGGCTCCTTATTGGATTATAAAGCTTAGCTGATTATAAAAATCTATACAACTTTAGACCTTTAGATACAAGGAAAAAAACCATGGCTGCCCCCAGCATTCATACAGTATGTCTATTTGCAGATGCTAAAGTGAATTTGACATCACAGTAAGCAGTTCAAACAATCTATATTACTGGCAGCTTTCTCTCATAAGGCATTGATCAACAGCAAGTCCAGAAATACCCTCCCCCTCCCATTTGCTTACCACCCCACAAGACTGGGATGATGAATTTATATCCACTATCTGAGGATATAAAGCAAACTTTAAGTGTTGAACTGGAAAAGTTAATGAATGATTTGAGTATTCATCTTGCAACGACTCAAAATTCATTCTGCTAAATGATTACTTATTTTAAAAAGTTGAGTATGAGTACCCAGGAGAAAGGGAATTATCATAATTACTGCATTATATTAACTGTAAGTATCTAGCCAAGAAGACTGTGTGCCCTAAATAAATTTTGAGAAGAGCTGGGTGGGAACAAGAGAGTCCCACCAAATGGCCATCGCCTTCATAGTAACTGCAATGCACATGTGTTAAGAGGAAAAAGTTTATATTCTAACTTAAAAAGTGTCATGAACAGAGCTGTGTTTTTGAAGGACCAATTTAGTGACATCTCATCTCAAGAGGGCAGTGATTGTACTAGTGATTGTAGCTCCAAGGTTTGCTCTTTTGTGGGCATCTCCATTCCATCTCTTCAGAGAACTTAGCTATCCTGCTGATGGTAAGGCCGGATTATGATGTAACGTCTCCACATAACTGGCTAGAGTAAGTGACTCTACAACTGTTTGATTGGGTGCAATATACCCCTGCCTGCTAGTCATGGAACCATTGCACACTTTGGGCTCAGTCCCATGTACTGGAACCCATTCTGTTTTATCAGGTTCTGGTGTCTCTGTCCATTAAACATCTTGTAGCTTCAAGTCTTAATACTTCGTGGTATATTACTAAATAGGAAAGGAAAAAGTACCTCAAACTTTTACAATTAGACCTTATACTGTAATTCAGTTTCATCCCAATTGTGGTCCTGCAGCTGGGTGGTACTGATCATGTTTATATTAGTATGAATTTATGAGAATGTGGTTTTTCTCCCTAGGGTGTTTGTATAATAAGTTTTCTATCCAATTATGGTATGATGGCTTTTATTCTCTGAGGAATGTGAGGGGTAGGAAGGAGGACTATTTTGGAGCCAAAGACTTTCCATGTTTAATCTTAGTTTCATTTCTAACTTCTGGGGTAGAATTTTAGGTCACTTACTAAGCAGAATTCTGGCATTATAACAATACTATACATTTACCCACTAAATTTTAATTCTCCATGTTAACTTGGCAATACAAAGAAAAGTTTTAAAATGTATTCATAAGAAACTTAATTTTTTTTCTTGAAGATCGACTGTTTTTATAATCTTGGAAACTTCAAACAATTTGCTGTCAGAGTGTGAAGAACTTTGGTGGAAGCGGTTGATTCACAGAAAGCTGCTGCAGGCTTTTATAATGGCTCTGAATTCATTTCAGATGATATAAAAGGAAAAGAAACTCCTACAGAAGGATGGGAATTTAAATAATAAATTCAACAATCTTTTATGGTATCCCTAGGCTTAGAGCAATCATAAATTAGAACTTTTTTTTTAATGAACAGCAACTTGCACACACACACAAAAATACATCCATAGACGATAAGTTTCACAAAAGATATGCTTTCTAAAGTATTGGAACCTGTATGACAATGAGGATCTCTGTATATTCAAGAATGCATCACATCATTCCACTAAATGAGATGTTGTAAGTCATAATGTAGCTATGACAAGCAAAGCAAACATTCCTGACAGTGCAGACTAGGAAAGGACACTCATGCATTCACAGATGCAGATCACACTAGATATCAACCACCCCCAACCTGCAAAAGTACAGGTCTTATTTGCTCTGCTCCTAAGACACTTGGTCTGACTACATTTGAACAAATTTTCAAGGTACTTAAAATTTTTTTCTTTATTCCTCTTCTCTGTATTTCTTCCTTATTTTCATTTGTCTTTTCTATTAGTCCTTATTCTCAAACATACATAAAATGGATTCAGTAATGTATAATATATTCAATCATACATTCCACATTATTGTTTTAACAAGTGTGAAAAATTATATGAAGTATTTAAACGAAGAGAACTGAGAATCAGACAGAAATGAGAAAAAGAATGATGGATGTAACAAAACACTATCTCGTTACTAAAATGTGGTCATGAATCTAATGTGAAAATCCAGTTCTGAAAATGCAAAACAATGCGAAACCACAAGAAGAAACTTCTCTCATTTATCCTTATTAAAAAAGGTCTTGTATAGGAGCATGTTGTTCTTACATACATAGAATGACAAGTATTACTAAATGGTAATTATGGAGACATTCCTCAATAGAGGGTGGGGTAATTCCCTGAGGCTATCAATTCATTAGGGGCACTTAGTTGGATTTATGCTAAGCAGAAAAAAACTTTGCTAGACCCAGATCAGTGCACAGTAGAAGCTGTCCTATAAAATTCAGGTAAAAAGTCAAAGTGAAAGGTGGGTGATTGAAGATCAAATTGGCACTTCCTTCCTTCTTAATCTATCTATAGCTGCAAATAATGACAGCCTCATACTGCATGCGGGGATTTCAGTGACTTCCTTTTCAGAGATACATAGATTCAAAATTTCCATTTGAAATCTAGATCCTTTTCTTGGTTTTAAGTAGATTTATAAGAATCCCTTCAGCTCTACAAGTTCATTATTACAAATTGAAGAAAAATACATAAATATTTTAGTAGGAACTACTACCAACATGCTGGATGTTTTATTAGTACCCCATTTAAAAGAATCACTACCATGAACATAAATTAGAGCCAAGATAATTAGGCAAATATCAACCTCTAAGGAGAGAGACCCTTTAGACATGTGCATATGACCGTAATTTCAGCACTTTAGAAGCAGAGCCTAGAGGATCATGACTTAAAGGGTAATCTGAGCTACATGGTGAAAACTTGTCTCAAAACAAACAACCAGGAGGAGCTAGGGATGTAGCAGCGCAAAGGTAGAATTAGCATGCAGAAGCCCAGAGGTGATCTCAAGCCCTGCAGTAGTAACTACAATACTGGGAATAATAAGAGTTAAGATACAAAGGAGACAGATCAGTCACTCTCTTGAACTACTGTGGTGGATATACTCCATTTCCACAGATCAACCTCTTATCAGGTTGAGATCTAGTCCTATCCCGGCTCCTCAGTTTCTGCTTCCTCTACTGGGAGTCATAGAACTTCATGTTCACCTGTGGGCTTTGTCCCGAGCCAGCTTGACCCTCCTGCCTAGGTCAGCAAACTTGTGCCAGGAGTCCTAGAGATCACTGTGCCTGTGGGCCTTCTATTCTGTGTAGGATCCCATCTCCACCCTGGGTCCTCATCTGTCCCTGCTGTTTTGAGTTCTAAACTATATTGACTTTGTACAGATACAATTTGACATCTCAATTAAGAAAATAAATAGTATTAGTTACATAAAAGCAGTACTTGAAAACTGTTATGGAGTACTTGTGTCTTAGTTACATTTTTACTGTTGTGACAAAACATTAACCAAGGCAATTAATAAAAGAAAGTGTTGCATTGTTCTTACTATTTCAGAGGGCTTACAGTGCATGATATCAGAGAAAAGGAACAGTTGAGAGCTCACATCTTCATCTGTAAGTATCAGATAGTAGAGATAACTGGGAATGGTGTGAGTCTTTTGAAAGCCCACCCCTAGTGGCACACCTCCTCTAAGAAGGACACACCTTCTAATTCTTCTCAAACAGTTCTACCTTCTGGGAATCCAGCATTCAAACATATGAGCCTATGATGAGTGTTCTCATTCAAACCACAACATCCCACTCTTTGGCCCTCATAGGTCTGTGGCTACATTATAATGAAAAATACAGTTAGTCCAACTTCAAAGGTTCTCACAGTCTTTTGCCTCAACACCCTTTAAGAGTCCAAAGTTCAAAGTCTCTTCTGAGACCCAAGGCTATTTCTTAATTGCACACCAATGTAAAATCAAAAAAACAAATTGCATACTTCCAATGTATGATGTCACAGAATACGCATTACTATTTCCAAAGGGAGAAATTGAGGCATAGTTTGGAAATATAATGGACCAAAACAAGAGTGAAATTCATCAGGATAAATTCCAAGTCCTGTAGTTCCATGTCCTGTGGTAAAAGGCTTAGATGTTTCTGACCTTCCAGCTTTGCCACACACAAGACATATCCCTCTTTTGTGCTGGTTTCATTACCCATGTGCAGCTCTCCTTGGAAGACATCCCATGGCTCTGGTGTCTCTGACATCTTTTGGTCTTTAACATGATCCAGGCTTTATTTTCACAGCTCCAAGTAATGGCCACTAAGAGTATCCATGAAGGAACTCCTCTGCCACATTCCTGGCCTCATTGGCTCTTTTTTTATTATTATTATTCATTTTATATACAACCACAGATTACTGGCTCTTCTTAACCAAAGGGGAAGATACTACAACCCATTTATTCATGTATCCTTCATGACTTTAATGTCAGAGGCATATGGATGACACCGTCAGTTCGGTTACCTACTTAGGATGTAGTTGAGAACTTTGAGTTGCATTTGAGCAGCTTTCATTTGTTGTTGCTTTTGAGGAGCAGAAAAAATGCTTGGGTCTTTTCTTTTCATAAGTTGGAAGCTTAGGTAGGTGTGGTCTTACCTTGAGGGCACCCGTCCCTTTATTTCATTTCAAATGAGCCCTTTTATTAATCTTCTTAACTCTTTCAGAACAAGCCTTGGCTCAAACATTAAATTTCCAGGAGCTGTTTTCTCCTCAAATTTTACATGTTCTATTTCTGTTTGCCCAACTTGCTCTTCTCCATTATAGATCTTCATGAGAGTGATTACTAATACCCCTACCACAGAGTCAATATTAGGTTCTCTTGGAATCTCCTCTGCCAAAGAAATCAGTCCAGTGCTTTTTAATTTATCCTTAGGCAGATTCTTAAAACAAGAACATAAGACTGCCACATTCTTTGTGAAAATATCACGAGAAGGGTCTCTAACCCAGGTTCTAATATTGTTGCCCTCTGAAACCTCTTGACCTGGTCCTCCATAGCTCACATTGCTGTCAGCACTACTGTTTTCCAAGATCCAACTGAAATGGCCCATTAAGTCCTTCTTAAAGCATTCAACTGCTTTCCTACTCCTAGATCCCAAAAAAGTCTTCCATTTTTCTCCAAAAAAAAAGAAAGCATAGTCAGATTCTTCACAGCAGTAATCCATTATCTGCTTCTAATTTCTGTCTTATAGCTTTCTCATAATCCTTTTTTACATGTCATGTCATCTTTAAATCCAAACCTTCCATTCTGATCAAAAAATAAGTTTTTCCAATAGCAATCTCTGTAGTCTCCAGAAGGAAGATGGGGCCCCAACAACAACAACTCTACCCAATCCAGAATGATGCCATGGTAATCATCATCATACTACACTTTTTGCCAGAATTTCAGACAATCTTACCCATTACTCTGAGAGTTGCAGCCAAATCTACAGTTAGTCTAACTGAGATTTAACTATCTGAGCTTTCTCACAATACCCAAGATATACCATTGCCCCCTAAACAGCAGGAAGCAATTCTAAGAAAACAATGCCCCTTCTCCCTAAGGTTTCATATTTCTCAGGGTTATGGATGATGGTTCTAGGGTTGGGGGTGGAAGAAACTATTAAACTCAGTACTCTCCTTAAGGAAAGAAAATATGTCTCAAAAAAGAAAAAAAAAAGGGAAAATAGGAAATGGAATGGATAGCTATAAGATATTATGGTAGACTATTATATACATTAGTAAACAAATTTAGAAAAATAGCAGCCTTAGATAATTTGCACTGTAATTTGCACTGTTATGAATTCTTATATGTTGATACAAATACAAACATTTTATATTCCTGTTTAAGATAATTTGTATATTGATACAAATACAGAACTATGTTTGTGATAATGTATACACATTTTTACTTATTTGAAATATTTGTATATGATACAAATATAAATTTATATCTGTCATACTGTATGTTGTTCTACTTCTGTTTAAGATATTCTGTATACTGATATATATTTAGGATTATTATCATATTGCATATTGCACTATACATTCCTACCTCAGTTAAAGATATTTTGTGTATTGTCACAATTTTAAAGTCATTGTCCTTTTAATGTACATTTGTTTACAGATTGTTTGCCTTGTTTATATGTTGAAGCTTTAGTCCTTAGGTTGTTTAGGTAGAAAAGACTTATAGATCTATTGTCACCTATGCTTGTCATTTCTATAATTATATTAGTTGGTTTATCCAGATTAATAAATACATAGGTTGGATGGACAGGTAATCTTCAAACACTTCATGGACCTAGAGAATATGGCATCTAAATAACTTAGAATTCTGTTGACATGAGACACAATTGCTCCTGGCAGCACCAATTTGATCCCGAGAGAATGTTGGGCTTCTAAGACATTTCCATTTGGAAGTTTGTCTTCTTGGCACAAAATGGCCTACTGGGCAAAGAACTGCCCTTGCCTCAAATGCTGACAGTACAAATGCTGTCCTTTCTGGACAAGCAGGACACAAGGAAAGCAACCACTGTACTTTGCCAAGACAGGGTAAGATGGTCTTTCAGAATTCCTGCTTCTGAAAATGGTCTGTCAGATATTCTAGGCCTGTAGCAAATTTGAATGCACCAACAATGCTGAGAAATATTAGGTGACTGTCCAGGCTGCCAGCTGTCTCTGTCTACTCTTGCAAGACTCCCAAAAGTTGCTTGCATCCTTCTCCCATTTCTCAGGTATTATTATATTCCTTCTCAGGTCTTTGATGAGGTTGAAGACTAGCAGTTATAGTTACAAATTAGTATATATATATATATATATATATATATATATATATATATAATCTTAGAATATATTAAATATTAGACTAAGGTTCTTTAGGATAGGATACCTTTTGGAATGATCTTTGTAACAGGCTCCAGATTTCCCTGGATTTTATTATGTGTTTTTTGCTTGATATTGTTTGCATTGATTGTAGTTCCAACTTATCCAGGTCATTATCCCTCATTACTCCTGGAGAATATTTGATAACCATTTCTTTGTATACAGTCTTGTATTAGGTTAGAACCTTCTTATTTAGACAAAAGGGGGAGATGTAGTAGGTAGCCATTCCAGCCATGGCCTGGAAGTTCCAACACCCATTGAGGCTTTGGTAATGGTCACGCCTACAAGGCAGGGATGAGGGAGGAGCTAAAGACCCAGGATCGAGAGGAGATGCTTCTCTTGGTTCCAGGACCCTGGATGCTGGAGGTAGACCGAGCAGAGTTCTTCAGAGAACACTGCTGGACTGCGCCATACCTTTCCCAGACCCTGCAACCTATCCCTTCATTTGTAAGCTACCCCACAAAATAATCCTCCCTCTTAACTACATGGAGTGGCCTTAATAATTCCTCCAATAGTACTACTCATCAGATGCATCACTAAGGCTGGCATTAGCACTGAGTAAAGTCCTGGGACACTTATGTGAATAATGACTTGCCCAAATCTCTGTGTTATAATCACAGCCACCCCTTGTCTCTAAAATATACATATTGCAAGTAACAAGGAAAAAAACAAACAAACAAACAAACAAAAAAACTGTGTGAGAGCTAATAGCATAAATTGAGAGTTTCCACATAGGGTCCCAAACAAGTTATTGCTCAAACTAACTTCAGATTTTTCATGGGAATGATGGGCAGAAACCGATAGCATGCCAAATATAAGTAGAAGAAGGATGATGTAAAAGGTTTTTAAAACCCTAATGGGTTCTAGAGTGAAGTAGAGCACTGAGATACCATGATAGAGACTAGGTCATAAAGGGCCTCATGTCATTTGCTATGGTTGGTTTCTAGGAGGTCCCCAAATGCCCAGCAAGCCATATGTTGGATGGCTTGCCTGTGTTGCCTTTGAGAAATATGGGACCTTTAGGAGGGAGAGTTTAAAGAGACTAAGTATAAGTCATGAGGATAATGCTCTTGGGGACTATTAGGTCTCCAGCCCAGTCCCTTGTCTCTTTACTTCTTGCCCCCAGGAGATGAGATGGTCTCTTCTGCTCTGTGCTCCCACCAAGATACACTGTGGCTGCAGAGGCCCAAAGCAACAGAGTCCATGACCATTGATTGGCACTTCTAAAACCCAAAGTGAACCTTGCCCCCCCTTTTTTGTTTTGGGTTTTGGTCTCAGATATAGAAAGCTGACTGACATAGTTTTAGGATGATGGAAGGGGTGAAAACTATCCTAAAATCATAAGTAAACAAATGACATAAAGAGGCTGCCACTCTTGGAGCAACAATTCTGCTAGCAAGATGAAAAGGAGAGAAAAAGTTGGTGGGGAAACAAGACTGGGAAATGGAAGGCATGTTTGGAGCCTATTGAGGTAATCCAGCAAGAACAAGGGCAACTCTGAAGGTACTTCAAAGGAGCTCCAGAGTACTTTGAGGACTGCCAGTCCTACCAAGCAAGTGCAGAGCCTCCCTGGTGAGTGCTTTGAAGAATCTGTAGCTCATTTAGAAGTGCATTCAGGCATTTTTGCATGTGTGGCAAGGACGGTTTTCCAAACAATGGCCCTTGAGTGGAAAATTTTCTCATTGGGATGTGCATGACACTCATCATGCTAGAGATCACTTCCCCTAAACCCTTCAAGAAAGTAGCTGCTCCTCCTTGGAAATCTTCATACGCTCTTGAGAAGATGTGGAGAGCCCCAAAGGTTAGCTGATAGAGATATTCTCTTTCATCTTCATCCAGAATTTTACTGAGGCGCACCTAAGATGTGCCTAATCACAACATCAGAAACCAAATTAAATTGACTCCGACCCTACCCCGAATGGACCATGTGCCAGTCCAATCGACTCAGCAGACAGCTACACTGTACATCCACTCACACTGACACGCCTGGCTTCCCAAAACCACAGCGCTTTCAGCAGTTTAGGAGGCTCATTAACATTCACATCTTTCCCAGCCTCATTATCTTACCCAGATGTTCCTGTGACTGCCCCTTTAAAGCATCTCTGTCTATATTTTATTTACATTTGTTCAGCAATATTGATGCTTAATGAATAAATGCACTAAACTGTCAGTACTGGAGACTAATTAAATCCATGTATGAGTCTGAAAAGCTGATTGAAAAATTTGCAACTAAACTGGGTTTAAATAAACACTTTAGTGTAGTGCTTTAATTACACTTTAGTTTGTAATGTAATTTTTGGCTGTTTAAACTATGATTTAGGCTGAGCTAATTACAAATGATTTTCTACTCTGTAATTAATAATAACAAAATTGTAATTAGACAGCTGCTCTGCATCAGGGCAACAGTTTGTGTGTGCTGGCTCATGATGATTGGCCTGGCAGAGGCAAAGAAGAGTACTTAGTGGTTGGGGCAGGCTGTTTTCTCTCCTTAGTTGGCTTTAAGAACAAGACCAGCTCATAGAGGTGCATCTCCTAATCCCAGATAATGACAAGGAAAGGGGTATTTGCCATCACTAAAAAACAAACAAACAAACAAAAAAACAAAAAAACCACAATATATCTTTTCTTCTCAAATGTGGCTTCCCACCCACTCATCTTCCTTTTTGTCAGGAATTAAATGAAAAGCAACAAGGATGTCAATTAAGAAACCTATCCATCATCGCCACCAGAGTGAAGAGGGTATCTTAGATTTTTATGCTAACTAGATTTGACACATCACAAACTATCTTAAATTTCAGGTCATAAAGCTGCAATTATGTCATTATTTATGGCCTAGGGGTCTATGTATCAAGATCCTGGGGTGGCACAGTGAGTGTGGCTTGTCTCTGGTTCATGATGTTTATAGGTTCAGGGACAATACCAGAATAGCTAGCAAAAGTAAGGTTTGGACTCAGTCAGAGGCATTTTACTCACAACAACATGTGACTTCACTGTCCTCAAGTGCTGCAATCCCAGGGTGGGTGGACTCTGCATGGTAGTTCAGAGCTCTTCTGGGTTCCAAACATAAAGTGGAATCTGCGCTGGTTCCCATGGTCTCCCTCTGAAAGTTACAACATTGAAACCACCACAGTCTCTTGTCTAAAGTAGTCATATGTTCCATCTAGATTCCGGGAGAAGAAACTGAACTCCAAACAGGTGAGCAGTAAGTTATGGTACCCTGATTGTGTTCCTGAACCAAAACAAAAATAGCAAAAACCTTTTGTTAATTAAATCCCAATCCAGAATGGTGCTAATAGGAGGTGGTACCTTGGGAAGATGCTTGGGTCTTAGTGAAGCATTAATGGATAGGATTGGTACTTTCATGGGAAAAGCTGAAAAGCTCTTTTGCCTTTTCTGCCATGTAAGGACATAACTGTTTGAGAACCAGTCTATGAGCACTTCGATTTTGGACCTCCTAGCCTCCAGAACTGTGTGTCATCATTACAGCTGTTTTTGATCCACCTTGTCTATGACAACGTGTTATAGCAGCCCAAATAACCTATGACAGGTGACATTACTACAGATTATATGAGATAAGAGATAGTGCAGTGAACATTGGAAAATGGCATCTGCTATAGATATGTAGCTTCTAGCTTCTGAACTTCTTTTGCTACAAATTGGATATTTAAAGTAAAACTAATATAGAAATGCCAGCAAAACCTATCTCTGCTTCACAAACTTGAGGTCTATGACATAGAAATAACAAGACCTTATAATATGTGGCACAGGTGAAATAATAGCTAGCATTCAGGTGTTCCATCGCTACCCAGAGCCTTACAAAAAAGGATCTGTTTGCTAGTTTCTAATTACAGGCTGAATTCTGAACATCCCATTTGTCTGATCAATTTCTACTTCCCCAACTCCATCTCTTTCCCTGGTTGACTGCTCCATTCTTATCCTCTGCCACTCTTATTATATGTGGCATCTTTGTGTCTCTACTAGATCCATAAACATGATCTTCTTCAGATGTCAGTTGAGGTGACAAAAGAAAAGTGATCCTTGATAGATTTATTCTAGAAGACAGGTACATGATAATATTATACATAACAGCAATTTTCTACACCGCTCTATCTAACCTTTTCTTTGCCCAGCTATTTCTGACACCTGAATTTCTTCAAAGGATGAAGTTTGTCAAAATGTAAAGCTGTTGAGTGAATGGAGATTATAGAGACCCATCCCTTCCATCATATCACATTAATAAGAAACTTTAAATTGTAAATAATCAAAGCCTATGTATAATTGGATACTGAAATCTGAGGAGGGAATGTCAACCTAAGTTTAAACAGCAGCAATGAGGAAGGAGAAGTGGTCTCATTTCATGAAGGAGTTGGTTTATATTTGCATCTTATTCTGCTTTTACTAGATATGAAAATTATAGAGGAAAATACTTCGTATGAACAAGAGAGGAATATTTTTACTTTTATGCACATGAGTGTTTTACCTTCATGCGTGTCTGTGCAGCACCTACAAACTGTATCCTCAGAGACCAGAAGAGGCCATCATATCCCCTGGGATTGGAATTACAGGCAGTTGTGAGCCTCCAACATAGGGTGCCAGGAATTGGAGCCAGGTCCTCTGGAAGAGCAGCCAGTGCTCATAACAGCTGAACCACTTCTCCGTCCCAAGAAAATCAATATCAATTATTAAGAAGAAAGAAATGATCAAACAAGCATAGTATAGGGACAGTTATTTTTATAATGTTTATAATGACAAAAGCTGAAAAAAAACAATAAATACTGTTTAAAATAATGTGTAGCTGCTTAATATAATACTCTCTGGAGAACCTTGAGTAATATAGAGTCTTTACAACATTAATTTCATCTTTAATTTTTAAAATTAATTTTTAAAATTAAATTAGCTTACTTATTACATGTATGCACACATACAGACTGTGGTACATGTGTGAAAGTCAGAGGAAAGCCCGTGGAAGTCAATTCTCTTCTTGTACCATTTATGGCCGGTAGATCAAGCTCAGGTTGTCAGGCTTGGCAACTTTAACCCACCGAGTCATATTACTGGGCCTAAAATACCACTTTTAGTAATTAAATAGGAAGTTGTTTTGTGAGGTACTTTTAAAGAGTAAACAAAAAGAAAATGGAGGCAGTGTACATAACTCAATTGTTTAAGTAATTTCACATAAAAGAAAATGATATCAAAATATATTAGACCAACAGACAAATTACATTTCACAGTTTAAGAAATTTGGATATTCAAGGAAAAGAAAAAGTTGAAAGCAGGAATTCATTACATCACTGAGGGGTCAGAAAGAGATACGATTAAGAGTCTATGTGAAAGTGTGGACATTCTGGAAAACAGATGTTTGTTGCCTTCGTCCTCAGAGAGGGATGGGTGATGGAACAGGTGTAGAGAGACTTCAGGGATGAAGGCAAAGGGAGAAGGATGTACTTACTACAGAAACATGAGAGAGTCTATGCTTAGGAAGTCAAGCAATGTATCAGGCTTCTCATACCTTTTTAAATTTTTTTTTGTTATTTATTATATTTGTGTTTTAATTTTACACATCAGCCATGGGTTCCCCTGTCCTCCCCGCTCCCGTCCCCACTCCCACCTTCCCCCCAGCTCCTTCCTTCCATTCCCATATCCTCCAGGGCCAAGACTCCCTGGGGGATTCATTTAAACCTGGTGGATTCAGTACAGGCAGGTCCAGTCCCCTCCTACCAGGCTGAGCAAAGTGTCCCTGTGTAAGCCCAAGGTTCCAAACACCCAGCTCATGCACTAAGGACAGGTCCCGGTCACACAGCCTGGGTTCCTCCCAAACAGTTCAAGCTTTTCAATTGTCTCACTTATCCAGAGGGCCTGATCCAGCTGGTGGCTCCACAGCCTTTGGTTCATAATTCTTGTGATTCCATTCCTTTGGCTCTTTGTCCCTGTGCTTTTCCAATCTTGATCTCAACAATCCATGCTCCTACAGTCCCTCTTCTTTCTCAACAATTGGACTCCTGGAGCTCCACCAGGGGCCTGGCCAAGGATCACTGCATCCACTTCCATCAGTTATTAGATGAGAGTTCCAGCACAACCATTAGGGTGTTTGGCCATCTCATCACCGGACTAGGTCAGATCAGGCTTTCTCTCGACCATTGCCAGCAGTCTACAGAGGATGTATCACTGTGGATTTCTGGGGACCTCTCGAGCACTCTGCCTATTCCTGTTCTCATGTGGTCTTCATTTATCATGGTCTGTTATTCCTCATTCTCCCTTTCTGTTCTTGATCCAGCTGGGATCTCCTGCTTCCCTAAGCTTTCTTTCCCTCAAATCTTGCCCTTCATTACTCCCACTGTCGTCCAGGTTGTGCATGTAGATCTCATCCATTTCTCTGTCATTGGGTGATCCCTGTGTCTTTCCTAGGATCCTGTTTTCTAGGTAGCCTCCCTGGAGTTGTGTAGAAGTCTAGTCATCGTTATTTTACATCTAGTATCCTCCTATGAGTGAGTACATACCATGTTTGTCCTTCTGAGTCTGGGTTATCTCACTCAGGATGATTTTTTCTAGATCCATCCATTTTCCTGCAAACCTCATGATGTCATTGTTTTTCTCTGCTGAGTAGTACTCCATTGTGTATATGTACCATATTTTCTTTATCCATTCTTCAGTTGAAGGGCATCTAGGTTGTTTCCAGGTTCTGGATATTACAAACAATGGTGATATGAACATAGCTGAACAAATGATTGAGCATTCCTTGGGTATATGCCCAAGAATGCTATAGCTGGGTCTTGTGGGAGATGGATTCCCAATTTTCTAAGGAAAAGCACCATATTAATTTCCAAAGTGGTTGTACAAGCTTGCATTCCCACCAGCATGGAGGAGAGTTCCCCTTGCTCCACATCCTCTCCAGCATAAGCTGTCTCCTGTGCTTTTGATCTTAGCTATTCTGACAGGTGTAAGGTGGTATCTCAGAGTCGTTTTTGATTTGCATTTCCCTGATGTTGAGCAATTCCTTTAGTGTCTTTCAGCCATTTGAACTTCCTCTGTTGAGAATTCTCTGTTTAGTTCTATAGCCCATTTCTTAATTGGACTGTTGGGCATTTTGATATGTAATTTCTTGAGTTCTTTATATATTCTGGATATCAACCCTCTGTCAGATGTGGGATTCGTGAAAACCTTTTCCCATTCTGTAGGCTGTTGCTTTGTCTTGTCGACTGTGTCCTTTGCTCTAAAAAAGCTTCTCGGTTTCAACGGGTCCCATTGATTGATTGTTTCTCTCAGTGTCTATGCTACTGGTATTATATTTAGAAAGTGATCTCCAGTGCCAATGCGTTCAAGACTACTTCCTACTTTCTCTGCTATCAGGTTCAGAGTAGCTGGATTTATGTTGAGGCTTTTGATCCACTTGGATTTAAGTTTTGTGCACAGTGACAGATATGGATCTATTTGCAGCCTTCTGCACATTGACATCCAGTTATGCCAGCACCATTTCTTGAAGATGCTTTCTTTTTTCCATTGTACATTTTTGGCTTCTTTGTCAAAAATTATATGTTCATAGGTGTGCGGGTTAATGTCAGGGTCTTCAATTTGATTCCATTGTTCTACATGTCGGTTTTTATGCCAGTACCAAGTTGTTTTTATTACAGTAGCTCTATAGTAGAGCTTGACATTGGGGATTGTGATGTCTCCAGAGGTTGTTTTATTGTCCAGGATTCTTTTGGCTATCCTAGGTTTTTTTGTTTTTCCACATGAAGTTGAGTATTATTCTTTCCAGGACTGTGAAGAATTGTGTTGGTAATTTGATGGGGATTGAATCTGTAGATTGCTTTTGGTAAGTTCGGCATTTTAAGTATGTTAATCCTGCCTATCCATGAGCATGGGAGATCTTTCCATTTTCTGACATCTTTCTTCACCACGCCTTTAATCCCAGCACTCAAGAAACAGAGGCAGGTGGATCTCTGTGAGTTCAATGCCAGCCTGGTCTACAAAGCAAGTTCCAGGAAAGGCATAAAGCTACACTGAGAAACCCTGTGTAGATGTAACTGGCTTGTTAAATAAGAAACACAGAACCAATTGCAGAGTTAAAAACCATGAGGTCAGAGCAAGAGTGGAAAACCTTACCCTTCACTGCTTCTGCTGTCCTTCCTCTCTGCAAGAGACCTACTGCTGTGTGTCCTGTCCATCTATAGACTTTCTGTTCTGTTTTCTCATTGGTTGTAAATCCAGCCACATGACCTCCTCATCACTGTCTGTTTGTACAGACCTCCAGGTCTTCTATGGTTGCTATTGAGATTAAAGGCGTGTGTCTGCCATGCTGGCTGTGTCCTTGAACACACAGAGATCCGCCTAGCTCTGCCTCCCAAGTGCTGGGATTAAAGGCATGTACCACTACCGCCCAGCTTCTGTTCTGGCTTGCTCTGATCTCAAGGCAACTTTATTAACATACAAATAAAATCATATTTCAATACAAATAAAATATCACTATATCCCTGTCTCAAAAAAAAAAAATCTCATACCTTTTTTAAGTAGCCTGTACTGATCAGAAAATATTTTTGGCTATTGCAATGAAATTCAAAATATCCAATAAAAACATTCTCTTTCATGAAAAATTCTGAGTGTATGGGTGCTTGGTAACTTGGGCACATGAAAAAAACACAGGCTCAGCTGACCTATTCTTGCATGCTCACACCATATCTTTCTCCTGTTCCACACAGTGTGAAGTAGGTTACTATTCTGCCACTGTTCCAACTGCATAGACAGAAACTAGAATGGGGAACACAACCTTATTGCTCTTTAAAATGTTTTCATCAGTCACTGTTTTAGTGAGTAGGTGATCTTTTGTTTAGTTTTAATTTCTCTTTATATGTATTCACTGTACATGAGATTGTGCTACATAAGAACATTCTCATACAAGTTAATATTACTTCCCCTTCTACACCCCATTTTCCTTATCAATCATTCTTCTCACACTTACACCGTAATTAAGCATGAAAGAAGCTGGTTATTTATTTAACTGAAAAAAATAAATGTTATGATGCTGTGGAGAAAGAAGGGGGATATATACTAAGAGATCACAAAGAGTTCCTGCCACAATAAGTACAATAATGTTCAGTGCATGGAATAAAAGAATACTCTAAGAGATGAAGCCACTATCATCAAAACAGTCTTTGGAGTCACACAATTAGCATCCTTTCAAAATTAAATTTAGTCATAATATCTTTAAATAAATATACAACAAACAGAGCCAGTGATAAGAGTGCTGGATCTGAACTACTGCAATAAACTGAGCAATGTGAACCACAGGACATCAAAGTGTTGGCTGTAACTATGTGAGAAGCTGACTGACACAGGTTAGCTGATGTTTTATGAATAAGACCTCAGCTGAAGCATGTTTACTCTCTGCACTCAGATGTTTATACAGTACTTGAGAAGTTCCAGACCCATTTCAGAATCTGAGTCTCATTCCCATTCATTTCTTTTATTCTTTCACTCTGAGCTGATAATAATATTCTTTCAAAAATTAGCCTTTAACTCCCCCAAACTTCTCATGTTTCTTCTAGTATGTACGCATTTAGTACCTCTCAGCTGAAGGCTCCATATTCCTCAATTTTCTGCCAAGCACGCTAATGATATCAAGATGTCTCCAGATGGGATGGGTCAGCATTTGCACCTGGGTGCCATTTGTCAGATCCACCAACTCTATTTCCTTACTAGTTTTTGCAATACCAGTCTTTTTCTCTTGATCTTATCTCTAAATTTTGGAATTATTATTATTTTTTTACTGTCTCCATTGCTTCAAATGTATTTTATGTCTCAAAATATACCTTGACTTCTCAGACAGCCACTTCTCCCCTGATCCTGTTGGCTCTTCATCTTGTGACTATTTCTAAAATTAAAATTTATTTTATGGAATTTTGTCTGAATCCATCAGATCTGCTCCATCATTTATGTTTAAATCAGTCTTTTCAATATCATCTTCAGGATGTGTCACAATTTACACCAAGCTTAATTTTCCCTTTTCACTTTCAGTTACCATGTTGAGCACTCAGCCCCCATACGACACAATGCTTGTGCCCAGCCAGATAGCAGCATCACCTCATCTTGGAGACCTTCTGACTTAGAACTTGCAATTAAGCAGGAACTATCTACCCTCAGATGACTCACATACTCTGACTTTGGTACATAAGTTCCAAACATAAACTAAGACCTTGGTCAATATTAATATGAGTTTCTGTGTTTGCTGTCCTTTGCTTTGTTCTATTGTCTTGTGTACATTGTCAACTGGCCCTGTTGAATCTCTAATTTGCTTTTCGCCAAAAGCTAGTACAAGTTTACTCTAAGATATTTTAATGTAGTAAATATTTGACAGTGCTGTGACACTTTTCAAGTATACTAGAGTCAGCAGCAACACAGTCAGCATTATGCTAAATGGGAAAAACCTCACAGTATTTCCACTGAAACCAAGAAAGAGCCAAGGGTGTCCCCTTTTCCCTCTCCTATTGACTATAATGCTTGAAGTCTTAGAGGGAACAATAAAAAATGAACAGGAAATGAAGAGAATAATACGAAAAGAGGAAGCCAATGTATGTTTATTTACTGATGGCATAATTCTATATGAGACTTTAAAGATGCCATTAGAAAATTATTAGACCAGATAAAAGCTTCAAGAAAACTTAGAGGACACAAAAATTACAATGAAAAATTCAGTAACTTTCTTAAATATAACTAATAACCATTTTGACAACAAAGTAATTCCAACCATAGTTGTCCTAAATATCTCAGAAAAAAACACCTAATCAACTAGAGGTGAGTGCCTGGGTTATAGCCAGAGAGGCAACTGCACCTGGGTCCCACTACTGGACACAGGCCACTCTGGGAGGACCTGACCAACTTGGCCCCAGTTTCCTGCCAATTGGCGAGCCCTGCAGGAAGACTCCCCTTTTCCAAGACTACAGGTAGACACTGCAGTCTCCACACCCTGCCCCCACACCAATTTGCCTGAGACCCCAGCCACTTCCTGAGAATCAGAGACCAGCCCCAAGAATCCATCCTGCCCTGGAACTCCCATCTGGACAAGAGGAGCTCCCATCTGGACAAAATAAGGAGACCCCAGGGACTTCCCGAGACTCAGAGTCCAGCCCCCCAGCTCCCATCCGGCCAGCACTCTCATCTGGACCAGCACTCCTATCTGGCCCAGAGCTTTCATCTGGACCAGAGAGAGGCTCCCTAAATCTTTCAACTCTCTCTGGACCAAGTACACTGATAAGACCAAGAACAAACACAACAGCAGATGGGCAGACGTCAAGGCAGAAGTACATACAACAAAATAAAGAGCAATACAGCATCACCAGAACCTAGCCCTTCTCCAACAGCTAAACCTGAACATCACAGAATGGAAGAAGAAGAAGAAGAAAACAACCTTATAAGTAACATCATGAAGAGGCTAGAGCCTCATATAGAAGAAATCAAAAATAAAGTAGAGGAACAGACAAACAAAAAATGGGAAGAATGCTATAAAAATCTAGAGGAGAGGACAATTAAAGCAGAAGAAAACAATAAATCCTTGAATGAAAATCATGAAAAAGCAAGGGAGACAATCCAAGACCTGAAGAGGGAAATAGAAAAAATGAAGAAGACACTAGCAGAAGGAATGTTGGAAATAGAAAATCTGAGTAAACAAACAGGAACTTCAGAGGCAAGTATAACCAACAGAATGCAAGACATGGAAGAGAGGATCTCTGGAGTTGAAGATACGGTAGAAGAAATAGATTCATCAGTCAAAGAAAACACTAAAACCAACAAAGTCATGACCCAAAATGTCCAAGAAATTTGGGACACCATGAAAAGACCAAAACTACCAATAATAGGGATAGAGGAAGGAGAAGAATACCAACTCAAAGGCACAGAAAATATATTTAACAAGATCATAGAAGAAAACTTTCCCTACTTAAAGCAGGAAATGCCTATGAAGATATAAGAAGCCTATAGAACACCAAACATAGTAGACACCCCAAAAAAGTCCCCCTGCCATATAATAATTAAACAACTAAATGTACAAAATAAAGAAAGAATATTAAGGTCAGCAAAGGAAAAAGGCCAAGTGACTTATAAAGGCAAACCCATCAGAATAACACCCGATTTCTCAATGGAGACTTTGAAAGCCAGAAGGACCTGGACAGATATAATGCAGACACTAAGAGACCATGGATGCCAACCTAGACTAATATACCCAGCAAAATTTTCAATCATCATAGATGGAGTGAACAAGACCTTCCAAGACAAAACCAGATTTAAACAATACTTATCCACAAACCCAGCCCTACAGAAAGCACTAGAAGGAAAATTCCAACCTAAGGAAGGCAGATACACCCATGGAAAGACTGGCAATAGATAACACCACAGCAGTAAACCCCAAAGAATGGAAGTACACACATACTACCACCAAAAAGTAAAATAACAACAGGAACAAACAATCACTGGTCATTAATATTTCTTAATATCAATAGACTTAATTCACCTATAAAAAGACACAGACTAACAGAATGGATATGAAAACAGGACCCATCTTTCTGATGCATACCAGAAACACACCGCAAATTCAAAGACAGCCACCTCCTAAGAATAAAAGGCTGGGAAAAGACTTTCTAATCAAATGGTCTAAAGAGGCAAGCTGGTGTAGCCATCCTAATATCCAGCAAAATAGACTTCAAACTAAAATTGATCAAAAGAGATGATGAAGGACATTACATACTCATCACAGGAAAGATGAAGTCTCAATTCTGAATATTTATGCCCCAAACACAAAGGCACCCACATATGTAAAAGCAACATTACTAAAGCTTAAATCACATATAAAACCCCACACATTAATAGTGGAAGATTTCAACACCCCACTTTCACCTCTGGACAGATCGGCCAAATTGAAACTTAACAGAGACATAATGGACTTAACTGATGTTATGGCTCAAATGGACTTAATCAATATCTACAGAACATTCCACCCAAACAAAAAAAGAATATACCTTCTTCTCAGCACCCCATAGAACCTTCTCTAAAACTGAGCATATACTCGGCCACAAAGCAAATCTCAACAGATACAAAACAATTTAAATAACCCCCTGTGTTCTATCAGACCACCGTGATTTAAAATTAGATTTCAAGAACAGAAAAAAATACAAAAATCCTACAATCTCATGGAAACTGAATAATGCTCAACTGAATCACCAATGGGTTAAGGAAGAAATAAAGAAAGAAATTAAAGACTTCCTAGAGATCAATGAAAATGAATACACCACATACCCAAACTTATGGGAATACTATGAAAGCAGTGCTGAGAGGGAAATTCATAGCACTGAATGCCCACATAAAGAAGCTGGAGAAATCTCATGCTAGTGACTTGACAGCACACCTGAAAGACCTTGAACAGGAAGAAGCAAAGTCTCCCAGGAGGAACAGATGCCAGGAAACTATCAAATTGAGAGCTGAAATCAATAAAATAGAAATAAAGAGAATAATACAAAGGATTAATGAAACAAAGATTTGGTTCTTTGAGAAGATCAACAAGATAGACAAGCCCTTATCCAAACTAACCAAAAGACAGAGAGAGAGAGCATCCAAATTAACAAAATCAGAAATGAAAAGGGGGACATAACAACAGACAATGAGGAAATCCAGAGAATCATCAGGTTATACTTCAAAAACCTCTACTCCACAAAACTGAAAAATGTAAAAGAAATGGATAATTTTCTGGATAGGTACCACATACCTAAGTTAAATCAAGACCAGATAAACCATTTAAATAGTCCAATAACCACTAAGGAAATAGAATCAGTTATTAAAAGTCTCCCAACCAAAAAAAGCCCTGGACCTGATGGTTTCACTACAGAATTCTACCAGATCTTCAAAGAAGACTTAATACCAATACCCTTTAAATTGTTCCACACAATAGAAGCAGAAGGTATATTACCAAACCCCTTGTATGAGGCTACAATTTCCCTGATTCCTAAACCAAACAAATATGCAACAAACAAAGAGAACTACAGACCAATCTCCCTCATGAACATTGATGCAAAAATACTCAATAAAATTCTGGCAAACAGACTCCAAGAACACATCAAAACAATTATCCACCATGATCAAGTAGGCTTCATCCCAGTGATGCAAAGGTGGTTCAACATACGAAAATCCGCCAATGTAATACACCATACAAACAAACTCAAAGAAAAAAAACCATATGATCATCTCACTAGATGCAGAAAAGGCATTTGACAAAATCCAACACCCCTTCATGATAAAGGTCTTGGATAGATCAGGAATGCAGGGAACATACCTAAACATAATAAAGGCAATCTACAGCAAGCCAACAGCCAATATCAAATTAAATAGAGAGAAACACAAAGCAATAACACTAAAATCAGGAACAAGGCAAGGCTGTCCCCTCTCCCCCTACTTATTCAATATAGTACTTGAAGTTCTAGCCAGAGGTTTAAGACAACATAAAGAGATTAAGGGGATACAAATTGGAAAAGAAGAAGTCAAGCTCTCCCTATTTGTAGATGACATGTTATTATACATGAGTGACCCCAAAAATTCAACCAAGGAACTGATAAAGCTAATAAAAACCTTCAGCAACATTGCAGGATACAAGATCAACTCACAAAAATCAGTAGCCCTCCTATATACAGTAGACAAACAGGCTGAGAAAGAAATCAGAGATACATCACCCTTTACAATAGCCACAAATGATATAAAATACCTTGGGGTTACACTAACTAAACATGTGAAGGACCTATATGACAAGAACTTTAAGTCCCTGAAAAAAGAAATTGAAGATGTCAGAAAATGGAAAGATCTCCTATGCTCATGGATAGGCAGGATTAACATAGTAAAAATGCCAAACTTACCAAAAGCAATCTACAGATTCAATGCAATCCCCATCAAATTACCAACAGAATTCCTCACAGATCTGGAAAGAATAATACTCAACTTCATATGGAAAAACAAAAACCCTAGGATAGCCAAAAGAATCCTGTACAATAAAACAACCTCTGGAGGCATCACAACCCCAGACCACAAGCTCTACTATAGAGCTACTGTAATAAAAACAGCTTGGTACTGGCATAAAAACCGACATGTAGACCAATGGAATCAAATTGAAGACCCTGACATTAACCCGCAAACCAATGAACATATAATTTTTGACAAAGAAGCCAAAAATGTACAATGGAAAAAAGAAAGCATCTTCAAGAAATGGTGCTGGCATAACTGGATGTCATTGTGTAGAAGGCTGCAAATAGATCCATATCTGTCACTGTGCACAAAACTTACATCCAAGTGGATCAAAGACCTCAACATAAATCCAGCTACTCTGAACCTGATAGCAGAGAAAGTAGGAAGTAGTCTTGAACGCAATGGCACCGGAGATCACTTTCTAAATATAACACCAGTAGCACAGACACTGAGAGAAACAATCAATCAATGGGACCTGTTGAAACTGAGAAGCTTTTTTAGAGCAAAGGACATGGTCAACAAGACAAAGCGACAGCCTACAGAATGGGAAAAGGTCTTCACCAACCCCACATCTGACAGAGGGCTGTTATCCAGAATATATAAAGAACTCAAGAAATTACACATCAAAATGCCCAACAGTCCAATTAAGAAGTGGGCTATAGAACTAAACAGAGAATTCTCCACAGAGGAAGTTTAAATGGCTGAAAGACATTTAAGGAATTGCTCAACATCCCTATTTATCTGGGAAATGCAAATCAAAATGACTCGGAGATACCACCTTACACCTGTCAGAATGACTAAGATCAAAAGCACAGAAGACAGCTTATGCTGGAGAGGATGTGGAGCAAGGGGAACTCTCCTCCACTGCTGGTGGGAATGCAAGCTTGTTTAGCCACTTTGGAAATCAATATGCCGCTTCCTTACAAAATTGGGAATCCATCTCCCCCAGACCCAGCTATACCACTCTTGGGCAAATACCATAGGAATGCTCAATCATACCTCAAGGGCATTTGCTCAGCTATGTTCATATCAGCTTTTTTTGTAATAGCCAGAACCTGGAAACAACCTAGATGCCCTTCAACTGAAGAATGGATAAAGAAAATATGGTACATATACACAATGGAGTACTACTCAGCAGAGAAAAACAATGACATCATGAGGTTTGCAGGAAAATGGATGGATCTAGAAAAAAATCATCCTGAGTGAGGCAACCCGGACTCAGAAGGACAAACATGGTATGTACTCACTCATAGAAGGATACTAGATGTAAAACAAAGATGACTAGACTGCTACACAACTGCAGGGAGGCTTCCTAGAAAATGGGACCCTAGGAAAGACCCAAGGATCACCCAATGACAGAGAAATGGAGGAGATCTACATGAACAACCTGGATGACAGTGGGAGTAATGAAGGGCAAGGTTTGAGGGAAAGAAAGCTTAGGGTAGCAGGAGATCCCAGCTGGATCTAGAATAGAAAGGGAGAACGAGGAATAACAGACCATGATAAATGAAGACCACATGAGACCAGGAATAGGCAGAGTACTCGAGAGGTCCCCAGAAATCCACAATGATAAATCCTCTGTAGACTGCTGGCAATGGTCAAGAGAAAGCCTGATCTGACCTAGTCCGGTGATCAGATGGCTAAATACCCTTACTTTCATGCTGGAACTCTTGTCCAATAACTGATGGAAGTAGATGCAGAGATCCTTAGCCAGGCCCCAGGTGGAGCTCCAGGTGTCCAACTGTCTAGAAAGAGGAGGGTCTGCAAGAGCGTGAATTGTTGAATCCAAGATTGCGAGAAGCACAGGGACAAATAGCCAAACGAATGGAAGCACATGAATTATGAACCAAAGGCTGTGAAGCCCCCAGCTGGATCATGCCCTCTGGATAAGTGAGACAATTGAATAGCTTTATCTGCTTGGGAGGCACCCAGTCTGTGGGACCTGGATCTGTCTGTCCTTATTGCATGAGCTGGCTGTTTGAAACCTTGGGCTTACACAGGGACACTTTTCTCAGTCTGGAAGGAGGTGACAGGAACTGCGTGTACTGAATCCACCAGGTTTAAATGAATCCCCAGGGGTGCCTTGATCCTAGAGGACATGGGAATGATGGGGAGGGGCTGGGGGGAAGGTGGGGGTGGGGGTGGGAAGGTGGAGGACATGGGAACCCATGGCTGGTGTATAAAATTTAAAACATGTAATAATAAAGTAAAGAAACGATTGAAAAAAAAATCTAATCAAGGAAGTGGATGACTACAGCAAACTTTAAAAGACTGAAAAAAAAATAATTGAAGAACAAGAAGCTAGAAGATGGAAAGACTTCCCATGCTTAAGAATAACAGAATTGATATTCTGGAAAAAATATAGCCCTCCCACCAAAAATAATCTAAAGGTTCAATAAAATCACCATCAAATTTCCAATGCCATTCTTAACAAAAGTAGGAAAATTATATTCAAATTCCCATGGAAACACAAAGGACCCTGAATCAAAAAGCAAATCTGAGCAAAAGGAATAATGCTGGAACTACCTGCCTACCTGATTTCAAGCCATACTACAAAGCAATAGGAAAAATAAAAACCAGGATCTTATTGGCCTAAAACCAGGCACAGAGACCAGTAGAATAGAGTAGAGACCCTATACATAAATCCACACAGCCACAGACACCTAAATTTGCATGCCAAAAATACACTTTGGAGAAAAGACAGATACTTCACCAAATGGTTCTGGGAAAGCTGGACAGCCATACATAGCAGTGAGAAACAGGATTTCTAGCTGGTCTTCATTACATAAACAATGCCAAACTGGCCAAAAGACCATGATGTAAAACCTGAATTTCTTAGTGGAAAAAATTATGGGAAACACTGCAAAATACAGGCACAGAAAATAATGTTGAACTATTCATTCACCAAAGACTTTGTTCCTTACACATTCACTCAGTACCTCTCCACACACATGGTCATTTAATGCATGAAAAAGTAAAACCTAAGGTTACAGAGGTAGCTCTACACTTTAAAATTGTTAGCTGCCGGTCAGAAGACCAGAGTTGTCATCCCAACACCCATGTAATAAGATGAGCATTCCACACATGCCTGTATCTCCTGCTCGGAGGAAGAAAGACACATGAAAATCACTGGAATGGCTGGATTCCAGCCCAACTGGTAAAACACAAGCCCAAGGTTCAGGAAAAGGCCATGTGTCTAAAGAATAGGTGGTATGGGTATATCAAACACATGCCAGAGCAGCCCTATGCCCAGGAATAACTGGCCAACACAAAGCAGACTCCAGTGGTTTTTGTTTTTTGTTCTTTGTTTTTGTCTGTGTCTTTATTTTGTTTTGCTATTTTTAACCACTATTTTTTGTTTATTTGTTATTGTTTTTTCGGTTTTGTTTTATTTTTAGAGAGAGAAAGTGAGAATTTGAAGGTGGAAGAAGAACAGGCTGGTGGGGAGGATCTGGAAGGAGCTGGGATGGGGGAAAGTATATGATCAAAATAGATTGAATGTGAAGATTTTTAAATGAAAACATCTACAAAAAGAGTGAATAATTTGAAAAAATAAGAAGTGATAGAGCCAGGTGGTGGTGGTACACACCTTTAATCCCAGCACTTGGGAGGCAGAGGCAGGCAGATCTCTGTGAGTTCGAGGGCAGCCTGGTCTCCAAAGCAAGATCCAGGAAAGGCGCAAAGCTACACAGAGAAACCCTGTCTCGAAAAACTGGGGGAAAAAAACAACAAAAAAAGAAGTGATAGAGAAAGATACCTAGATTTTGCATGCTCACATAGGTACACATACCTGCAACACACATGCATACACATAAACAAATAAAAAAATAATAATAAAAATAAATGATAAACCTTTTTTTAGGGCTTACCCTCACTAGCCATCAGAGAAATATGGACTAAATGTATTTGAAGATTCTATCTCATCCCAGTCAGAATATCAGTCATTAAGAAACAAATAACAACAAAAGCTGACAAGGATATGGACAAAAAAGAAAGCTTATATACTGCTGACAAGAGCTTAGACAACTACACCACTGTAGATTCGGTATAGGAAGTCCTCAAAAATAGACGTACCAAATGAAATATGCCACTTCTGGATATTTATCCAAAGGACTTGAAGGCACATGATCACAGATATATTTGCACATCAATGCATACTGGTGTAGCACTACTTGTGATAAACAAGTTATGACCAGCTTCAGTGACCACGGACTACAAGAAGAGAATTGCCACAGACACACTCTAGAATTGTTTCAGTCATAAAGAGAAAGTTATATCATCTACAAAAAACATGGATGCAATTGTAGGTAACTATATAAGCAAATTAAGCCAGTCTCAAACAGACAAATATCTTATGTTTTCTTTCATTGTGGTTTCTAGACACATAAAATAATGTAGCACAAAAATAGATGTGAATCTATCTAGTGAAATAGAAGAAACTAGTAGAAGAGTAGACATTTCAAGAAAAGAAGATATGGTGGAAACGTATCCAATCTGCAATATATACTTGCAAGAAAGATCTCTCTTTATATACCGTGTATAATGAACATACCCAATGAAAAGATTTGTTGTTCCATTAAAGAAACTAAACAACAGAAAAGATAGTTAAACACATTGTGCACAGTTAATTCCCCCCTCTGTAGACGAATTGCTAAACAGTCCTGTTAATAAAATCCCAGAGCCAGATATTGGGGTTAAAACCTGAGAGATCAGAGGAATAGGAAAAGCCACAGCCAATCTCACCTTACCAACACCTCAGTCTCCAAAGAGACCTACTTCTATCTACCCACACCTCTATGCCTTTCTATTCAGCCATCTCATTTCCTCTCTCCACCCAGCTACATCACTTCCTCTTCCTGCCCAGCTCTGTCACTTCCTGTCTGTCTACACAGACTTCCAGACCTTTATGGTTAGTGTTGGGATTAAAGGTATGCATCACGACTCCTGGCTCTATTCCCAGTGTGGCCTTGAACTCAGAGAGATCCAGATGAATCTCTGCCTTCCAAGTGATAGGATTAAAGGCGTGTGCTACAACTGCCTGGCCTCTATATTTACTATAGTAGCTGGCTTTTTCCTTTGATCCTCAGATAAATTTTATTGGGGTACACAGATAAAATATCACCACACGCCTCCATTTAAATTATCCAAAAAAAAAAAAAGAAAGAAAGAAAGAAAGAGAGCTGAAGACATAATCTTTGTCTTTACTGATTTCCATCTTTGTGGATTGCATATTTAAAAGCTAGTGAATATTTCTTCATTGTGAGCTTTGTTCCTGATATAATAGCCCGGTTATTGTTTCTGGGAAATGGCCTAGCTAGATTTTATTCAGGAAGAAACTTACTCTCAAACAACAGGCAGTGATGCCCTTTGGCCTGAATGAAGCCACAAAGGACAGCTACAACATCGTATGCAATAAAGTGGGTCTAGGGGAAATTAGGCCCCAGCAGAGAGGAAAGCTTTATGATGCTGCCATAGGTGTCCCCATCATCAAATAGAGCCAGTGTCTCACTGGAAATTGTTGTCAGCTTCATTTGTAATTCCCCAGGATGTCACTCATAAGAAAATTATTAAGAGGTCATTTTTGATCACCAAACAGCATAACCTTCAATATAATCTGTCACTTAGCCAAACAATCTCATCTTTAAACAGTGATCTGAGACCTGCATCCTGTCTTGTTCTTATTGCCATATATGTTGTTTGCAGGCTCATTGTCTTTAATTTTAAGAATCAAATACCCAAACTGGAAATTTAAAATGTTTTTAATATTTCAATGTTGATTATTTCAGTGCCTTTAATTTTATTTCAATCCTGAAATAGTCACTAACAAAGTAATTTTAATTGTAAAGTTTAAATGTGTTCAAAACTCCAGTTTACATACTATATGTGTGTACATGTATATATATATATTATAAAATACAATGATTCATATATTTAATGAAGGGAATAAAATTGTCTCCAGATACAGATATTTGAAAATAAAAAATAAAAGCTAAATTTTTTTTAAACTTATGTGTTCACTCATTAATTTATTAGATTGTATGTGTGCCTGCTTATGTGTGTGTGTGTGTGTGTGTGTGTGTGTGTGTGTGTGTGTGTGTGTGTGTATTCATGAATATGCAGAAGTCTGAAGACAACTTGCAGTAGTTGGTTCTCAACTTGCACTAGGGGGGTCCTAGGATTAGTCTCAAACCCTCGGGCTTTGCAGCAAGTGCTCTTACCCACGGAGTCATCTCCTTGCCCCCCAAACTGGCTACTTTACACATTCTTTTCCCTGAGCACTGCTCTCTTAGTGTAGAACACACAAAAAAGGAAGTGTTTAATTATCCCTTTTACTGAAAGGAAAGCTTAACTAAGAAAGGCACATTACATAGAAATATGAAATTATTCAACTTATGCTGAAATTTATCATGTGTCTCTTTTCAAACTAAGAGCATCCAAATAAGGATTGAAGATAAAACTGAAAACAGGATGCATCCACTGACTATTGGGGCAGCTGGTGGATTTAGGAACACAGGAGGAGGGAACCAGGAAAGAAATGATGCCGACTTGAAATATTGGATTACTTAACTCAGTGGGAGGGAGGGGCAATGATCATAGGCCACAAGATTCACATGCAACATGAAGGAAGCATGTGGGCTTCCACAGCAGTGCTCTACTGCCAGTTCACCAGTTCCTTTAGAAATGTTTTTATTGTTACATATTCATTGTATATAATAATAGATTTCCTAGATACAATTTCTTTCAAGTATGTCATGCACTTTGACCATATTCACTCCAACATACTTCCTTTTTACTCTTTCTGCCTCCCCCTCACTACTAGTCTGCTTCCTCCCCTTTGGTCTCTTCTTTACATTCACATGCATATATAATATGGAGATATATGTACACACACACACACACACACACACACACACACACACACACACACACACACACACACATATATATATATATACATATATACACATACATGCATGTATCTGTACATGCACATCGATGACTTTAAGTATCTTCATAGGGTGAGAAAAGAAACTGTGATATTTGTCTTTGATTCTTAATGTCACTTGCCTCATCCTCTTAGCTGCATGGATAAGGATTGAATCTTTTAACTTTTCCCATCTCCAAATATTCTGCATGGCTATTTTAACTCAAATGTCAGTGGATTCTACTAAGGAGGTAGTTAATTACTACCCAGATGTTATTCTTAAATTACAAGTCTTATCTTGTAAATGACAATCTTAACTAATTTAGGCCCATAATCTTCTCACCTTTTGCACAGTGGGAAGCTGAATTGTTATCTATCCGTCATGCAAGAGTAAGCACACAGTGTTGTCCTACTTGTCTTTGCTGAAGTATGGCTAATTACCTGAGAAGGACAAAACAAATCATAATTATGAGCAGGCTGAAGACATTTTCTTCCAGCTCTGACCAAATTCATTTCTCTTCGTCTTATAACCTCATAACTCCAAGTCAAGGTGTCTGTTTCCAAAGAAGGTCATACTTAAAATATGACTTTGGGCTCATAGATTTTATTCAACTGCCCCATTCTCAGCAAGTGCACTACATAAATCAAGGTATTATTACATTTGTCACTAAATCATATTGCTGGCTTAAAGAAATATTTCTCCAATAGTCATGTGATCAATGACATTAGCATAATCTGGAAACTTGTTAGCAATGCAGATACTTTGATCCTACCAAAGACTCACTGGACTACAAATTCTGAAGTATAGCCACAAAAATCTGTTTAACCAAGTCTTCTAGTTGATTCTAAGGCACACTAATGTTTTCACAACCACTGCCCAAAGAGAAACACTGTATTTGAAGCAAATACACGATCATGGCCACAAGGTATAGAATTTATAAAAGGCACCCAAATAAGAGCAGTTGAGAATTCAGAGCATTCTATAGCAAGAGATAGCTACCATTAAGTACATTTGGCAGAAACTCAAGGCACTCAGCAGAGGAATAGGAAGAACTTGTATAGGTTAAAAAAGGTCAGGGGCAGGCTTCAAAATTTTTCAAGTTGGAAGTTGTGGGTATGGGGATGCTAGAGGTGGCTAACAGTAGTGGAAACTTATGCAATTGATTCCAGGAACGTATTTGCCTATCTCTGCTTGTTTCTGAATTGGAATCAGGGTAAAAGAAAATAGAGAAGCTGGTAATTTTTGGTCAACTGGGGCAATTCCAGCAGAAGTATGGTTTATCTTGCTAATTGGATATTGCAAGTCTCATTTTCATACATATTCTGGCCACTTTCTGTGGACATATTCAACCTTAAGTCCTTCGTCCCCTTTAGAGTGTTTATTATATTTGAGAAGCAGAACAACTCAGGAACAGCTAAAGACTTAGATCATCTTCAAGCATGTGCTGTTATCCACAGTTACTGTGTCATGAAGCCTTTTTGACTCCTTTGCTGTGTCATTGTAGCAAACATCTGACCAAAAAGAAACTTCACTGAATCTCTGAGGTATAAACAAGCCAGCGCGAGAACCACTGGGAAAAATAAAGAACATTGAGTTGTTTTGATAAAGTCCTTGGAACAAGGAACCCCCATTTACTCAATTCAAGAAAGAAACTAATGTCATAGACCCTAAGGATCAACTTTAGAGAACAAAGTACCTTTAATATAGGAGGGTATACATATAGCCTATTCTGACATTCTTGAGGCACTGAATATAACAGAACTCAAGGCTCTAGAAGTCTTCTAGAAGCTGCTGATCTCAGAAGCAGACAGTTAAGATCTTTGAAACAAGCTGATGACCTTTAAAAAATGAAAATTTCTGGCCAAGACTTTAGATCAAGACTCTTTCTCATGGGGTGGTATTCTGAAAGGGTTCTGCCATTTGGGTTGATTTTGACACAGATAAAGAACTATATTCTTATTGTAAAATATCTTGCTGATGTTTTTCAGAGTTTCAGCTCTGAAATACCTCTATCAACAAATAATTGTTCTCACATCTCAATGAGAGTATGCACAAGTCAAATAAAGTGTTCTAATGTAAAACAGTATGTTTTCTCTTTCTGGTGGGAGGAAAGAGTGGTGAGGGTGTGGGATGTGCTATGAATGGATTAAAATGTATATGAAAAAGTAAAGAATTCTCAAGAGGTTAATTAATTGGATGGCCGAAAGACGCGTGCTCTCTCCCAATGGTGATTCTCTTGTGGAGGTAGATCCATGAGGTCAAATGAGCTGCCTAGGGTTACTTAGGCAAAATTATTAACAAGTTTTAAAGTAGCAACTACTGCTCCAAGACAGGGGTCAAGCCCTAATCATCAGGTCAAGAGTAAACCTATTGCAAGTGATGGGCTTTTGCTCTTATACACGCAAGGAATTTTATTCAGATACAATGAACAAAAGTATGTCATTTACAGGGAAAGTGCATGGAAGTAGTACAGGCCATAATAATAAGTGAAACTACCCAACTAAGAAAGACAAATACTATATGAATGTTACATTTTTCTATGTGGTGTGTGTGTGTGTGTGTGTGTGTGTGTGTGTGTGTGTGAGCACGCACATTCAGAAGACATGCTGGTATTATATAAATAAGAAACGAAAGTAGAAGATAGACATGTTCAAAAAAGGAAGGTAACTAATTGGGAGGGGTCAGATGGGAAGATAATGGAAGATGAATCAAAGAATGATACATTTGAACAAAATGCTATTATAAACCCATTGTTGTATACAATGAATATACAATAATAAAAGTTATTAATCAAGAGCTACAGCTATACCAGAAAAAAAATTAACATCTATTACCCAAAGATCCTGAAGAAAATTCTAGGAATTGTCTCCATTGTCCCTTCTTGAGGAGTTCATGATAATTTTGGATACTCTTTGGTCCATCTGTTTCTCCCTCTTTAGAGAAGTCAGACCATAAATAGGCTATGCTTTAGGAAATGTTAGATTTTGAAATGTTATGCCCCCTTGGGGCTATGGCTGAGAGCGCATAAAAGTAATCATTTTACTTAGTTTCCTTGTGCTATGCATAAGGTGTTTGTTCTCTGAATAAATCTTCTATGCTTCATTTCAGAATCAATCCACAAAGGAAATTTAGACCTTTTTAGTCTTAAATAAAGACTTGGGAAATACAGCAGGGTTCTTGAGTGAACCTAACCTCTGAGGCATAACTTTCTACATTTATCATTCTCCTCCTCAGTTTAATGCAAAAGTGTATTATCTAACCATCATGGGCTAGGGACAAAATGAAGGAAAGAGGAAAGTTTGTGAGAGTGTAATAGTTGGTTTTAGAAAGAACTAATGTCAGGATAATGTTCAATTGGGTGTTACTGAGAAAAGAGGGAGGTCTGTTGGATACCTTGAGAATGAGTTGTAAACAAACTGAACCATTTTCCACTTGGTTTCATTGTTGTCAGGAATGTTATACATACTGTGTTAGAGCAGGAGATAATGAGATGACTTTGGAAATAAAATCTTAATTTTGAGGGCTGAATTTCAGCGAATACTAAAGAAGTTTATGTAGCAGTTATGTAGGCTCTATATGAATTTTAATACAGTCTATTCCAATTTATCCTCCTGTGTTAATGAATTTTTAGTCTATAGTGTATCTATTATGATATTAAGACCTTACCTAGGGTATAAAACAAATACAATGGAGAGGGAAAACATTTATCTGAAGCAGAAACAACTTGATTCTGAATGTTGGAATTCTTTGGCTCTTAATAAACAGTCACATCATTTATGCTTAACCTTATAATTCCATTTACAAACTAAGTCTCTCCCCATTCAAGTTTTACATGTGATGCCACAGAGTGAGAATTAGGGCTGAATCAAAGGCCAAGGATTATATTTAAGGGCTAGGAGATAGGGAAAATTGATAGATACTTTTAAACACAAAAAACAAAAGTTTAATGTAGGAAGTGAAATGTCCATGGAGACATGTCATGCCAATATTGATAATGGCCAGGAACTGATGAGATTCCCATCTGTTTGTAGTCTATCCACCTGAGCATTTAAGGGTAAGGCAGGGTACTGGGTATTCTGTATTTGCTTGGTATATCTTCTTTGATATGATACAGATTTTATGTGTCCTGGTTCATTCTTTGTAAGATGGGATGTTCTGGTTTTGGGATATCCCTTTGGTTTAAAATGTCTACCAGTGTCAAAGTCAGCGGGTAGCCTGTTAAGAAATGTATCATCAGCTGCTTGATACACAGGGCTATGAGTTTAAGCCTAATCTCGATTTTGTTGAAAACATTCTACATGAGCTTAAGTCCCTATAGTTCAGGTAAGAGAGACATTGCCCACCCTTAATTAAGTCTTCCTTCATTGCATGAAGGAATTATGGTCCAATGGATTTTTATTAGAAATGTTTAATTATAGCTTTTGGGAAATGGTCTCTATTTTGGAAGCCTTTTATTTTA
This sequence comes from Onychomys torridus, assembly GCF_903995425.1. Lineage (NCBI taxonomy): Eukaryota > Metazoa > Chordata > Mammalia > Rodentia > Cricetidae > Onychomys > Onychomys torridus. The sequence goes on from NC_050443.1 coordinate 133,695,563, forward strand.
ACCACTAGGTTTATTGTAGAAAAAAAATACTATTTCTGAGTTTATTCAATTATCCTCTTTCATCTAAAATTTTGCATTAGGAGCTGGGACCAGTATCTGAAAAAGCAGATCTAAATCAGGCAACCTTGATTGTATGCTTCCAAACAAATTCTAAATTCTTCTCTAAAGTAGTTTCTGGTCTCTGCTAGGTTGATGGAAATCCTTAATGATAGCTTCTAATACAGCATCCATGTGGAGATTCAATTATGTATTGCTTGTAGCTCTAGACAGTGGGAGAGATGGACAGGCCTGCTTAGTTACCAACAGAAACTGGTGTTCTGAGATCTTAGGAGGTCATCCAGAAGAGGTAAAGAGTTTGGATAAGAGGGAGTGAGAGGAGCCAATGGAGTGAGAGAGAAAGAAGCCAGAATAACAAAAGCAAAGAGAAATTTGGTATTGGAATGCCAAATAATGAAATTTGGTACTCAAATGGAAGACAGGGAATGCCAAGATTGGTAATGAGTCTAATCTGTGGTGCCTACATTTGTCAAATTGCATATTATGTTTGGTCAAATAACCTGTTAGTGATGTGTTAGTCTGCTCACCATACTATAGCAAAGCACTTGACATAACTGAGTCATCCTTCCAGTGACCCAAGGCCTCTTTTAAGATTCTACTCTCAGGGCTCCATCACCTGCAATCGTGGCATGCTGGGCAACAACCCTTTATCACATGGGCATTGTCCTGCTTTCATTTCTATTGCTGTGATAAAATACCTTGACAACAAGCAACGTAGGCGAGAAAGGATTTATTTTCGATCACAATCCCAGTTTATAATTCATCACAGATAGGAAGTCACAGTGGCAGGAGCTTGAGATAACCTGTCAACTCACACCCACAGACAAGAGCAGAGACAAATGAATGTGTGCATGCTGCTAGTTTTCTTCACATACATACTGCTCAGGACACACCCTACAGAATAGTGTCAGCCTGGCCTTTATATATTTTTAACAATCAAGAAAGTTCACCATAGGCATGCACACCATCCAACCTGATCTAAATAATTTCTTATTAAGACTATCTTCCTATGTGATTCTAGGCTGTGCTCAGAAGACAGTTAAAACTAACCAGTATAGCCATGAAGCAAATTTTCAGTTTTGTGGTCTCCATAAACAATTTAAATGTATGCTTTGATCCTTTCATTTGTTTGGGTGTTTTTAAAAAGAAAATTTTTGTTCTAATCATTTTCCCCAGAGTGGATATTGACATTGAAGGTTTCTATCATAACTTTGGGGAAAGTTATATTATTTACAGAGATTTTAATGACAATCTATATTCTTCAAAGTGAGAATATATATATATATATATATATATATATACATATATATATATACATATGTATATATATATTCTGCCAAACCATGAGAGCAAAAGAATAAAAAATAACATAGATGGAAGGAGAGCCTTATCTAGTTTTATTTATGACCCACAGCAGAAAGTATACAAGAGGATATCCATATGGTGAAAACTGCAAACTCAACCACTTGGTTGATACTAGAAGGGCCATACAACATGCTTGTGTTCCAGTCTGTGGCCCTTCCTAGGAGGAATATTTTGGGGCAGCACAACACAAAACAAAAGCACACAAGGTAGCACAACATAATTGAATAGAAAGGAATGGCCTTGTCCCATGAGGATTCCCAGAAAATTGAATATGGTTAAAAACCTGGATACTAAACAGAATCAATAGCTCTGAAATACGACCCAGAGATTGTGGTTAAGACCTTGTTCCAAATCAATTTGTTGGTGTAGTCTACAGTCACTGAGATTGGCATGCCAGAGTCTTCCATGTATACTTCAATGGTCAAAACCTGGGAACCATGACATGAGCACTTCAAGTCTCACAGCAACAGAATCTCCAAGAAAACTACAGAAGTAAAGGAAGACTGACCAAGAGAGGGCAAAGGCAATTTCTTTTATTCTGAGTTTTCCATGTTCTTATTTGCACTTGACAGAGACTCAAAAGAAGGCACAATGGATAATTATATGGTTAAAAGGCTAGGGTTGGTTAAAGCAGCTGAGTAGAGAGGTGGGTAGATGGGGTAATTAAAGGGGATATTTAGAGGTTGTTGGAATAAAGAGGAGATGAACTAACGAGAAACTTCAGAATATATGTGATTGGTTGCAAGAATGTATTTGCTTTTTTCTGGAACTTTTAATCATCTGTTTTTGGTGGGAGAATTAGAAAATCTGATTAGCCAAATTCTGACTATTATTCTCTGTTACAGACTGTTGTTTGACTGAATGGGTTGGTTGCTTCAGCATTTGTGGATCGGAGACCTATTTGCATATATGAACTGGTATATACATGAGTTGTTGGCATGAACTGGTTTATAACAGGAGTTGTCTTTCATTTATCCATCTTTTGAGGATATCAAGGAACTGAGAACTTGAAGTAGAAATAATGCAGGATAATCATTACACGACAACAGATTTATGTGACTTTCTCCTGTTAGCATGGCTAGTATTGACTAAGCAGTGAGGACAATGATGAGAACAAATATTTCTAAAGGCAAGTCCTAGACTTGTCAGATACTGTGTCACTTATTTAGCACTGGAGACCCCAACTCTAGCCAACATGGACATCACAGAGTTGAGAATATACACAAAAGAGAGAGCTGCTCTCCACATTTCACATGGCTTTTGTTCTTCAGATTCTTCTCCCAGCTCCTTTAAACAGATGTGTATATATACAAAAGTATATGGGCTGCATTAGATCCTTTATTTACCAACTTTGCCATCTCACGTTTCTAGTCACTAAAGCTAGTTTGTGTCTTGAAGTAGCTCATGGTCAGTGCTGCAGCTTTGAAAGGACAAAGCGACTTTTGCCACTAGAGAAATAGGCTGGAGGTGCAAGTCAGGGTCTCTTGCCCGTGCACACAGTGGACTTCCAGCACTACTGTGAATATGCCTAGCTTTTTTCTCTTTTCGTCACATATGTTCATAACACTGAGAAACTGAAAAATAGAAGACTCTACTGTATTTCACACAGTGTATGTCTTCGTTACTCATGACAGTGGTGTGATTGAGAGACAAGACCCATGAACTGAGGATTTGTTAGAAATTCAGGATTTCAGGTTGTATCCTTGGTCCCAATTAAGTGATAATTATTTCAACAAGACCATAACCTATTGAATGATTCATAAAGTAATTGAAAACTTCAAAACATGATTTGTTGTGGATTTCATCCTTCTCATATATTCAATCACATTGTTGAGGAAGGGCAAGTTTCACTCACCTTCAGTACTTGGGGTTTTCAGACCATACCGAGAACTCTATGATCCTGAATGAATTCATGAAGAAGCTGTACAGTGATCGAGTTCCTGGTTTCAATAAAGCAATGTACTTGCTGCTGACCACATTGCTCTGTTCAAGAATTTAAAATTAACCTATTTCCATGCTGCACTGCAACTCCAGAATTCTAATTAAACTAAGAAGCTGGCCTTTACTTCTCTGTAGCTGTCTAAAGACTTTTCTGTATGGCATTTGTATAAAAGAGGCAGTCTTTTGGCTCTTCACATACTACTCATAATAAAACATTCCTGTAAACACCTGCTAGCAATCACAACTTATCTCTTTCAGCAGAACACTGATATATAAGCAGAATTCACCTGGACATTGTAATTATGTCTAAGCATTTTCCTATAATGTCACCAGTTATATAATTTTCTTAGATTAAATGGGTAATACAGTTGTTTCTATAAAATAGTGTTTCTCTCCTGAGTTTTGTGTAGTATCCTATATGATAAGATGGTTGCTTGCTCCACTCTGTTGTTACTTTATAATCAGCTCATTATAAAGCTAATTTTGTGCTCCTCAGCTCTCTGGTTAGATGCTAGGTGAAGATGCTCATGTTTTTCAGTACCCAAATTGCATTTACAAAACCAGGCATATCCAATCCCATGTGGAAATCCTTGGCTTTTAGAAGTAGTACTTAGAGCAAAATACTGGTTTAAAAACATAATAACAGACATAACGTAGGATTCACCTTTACAGTCTTCCATTAATATAGCATCAATTCATTAATCTGCTCAATGTGTATTAGTCCAAATGCATACTATTTACAAATAAGTGCAGCAGATATGTACCAAAATAAGACAATCTTGTCAATGGTGAGGCTCTGTATTAGACAGGGTTCTCTACAGTACCAGAATTTGTTGACTTGTTGAATAAATCTCTCTCTCTCTCTCTCTCTCTCTCTCTCTCTCTCTCTCTCTCTCTCTCTCTCTCTCTCTCTCTCTCTCTCTCTCTCTTGCTCTTTCTCTAATATATTAGAATGACTTACAGGCTGTGGTCCAGCTGATCCAACAATGACTGCCAATGTATGGAAAGTCCAAGAATCTAGTAGTAGTTCAGTCCAAGGGGCTGGATGTCTCAGCTGATCTTCAGTATACACCAGAATCCAAAAAAAGCAGGCTCTACTTACTTTCAGTAAAGGACTGGATTTGCTAGCCAGGTGAGAGCAAGTAGGGAAATAACAAAAGCTTCCTTCTTCCACATCCTCTAGTAGAAGGTGTAGCCCAGATTAGAGGTGAATTTTCTCTGCTCAAAAGATCTGTAGTAAAGGTGTATCTTTTCTGCCTCAAAGACCCAGACTGAAAGTTGATTTTCTCACTCCAAATTAAGAAAAAAAGCCTTCACAGGTGTGCCCTCCATTTGGGGGTTTGAATTAATTCTAGATGTAGTCAAGTTGTTAATCAAAAATAGCTATCACAGGCTCCCATATTTGCTAGAGCTAATCTTATTTTCTTACACTGAAGAATTTCTAAAATAAGGGTGTGATGTGGGATGCCATTTTCAAGGCTTTACTCCATCCCAGTTACCAATGAATCATTTATTGAACAAATATTAATTAATAAACAAACATTAATATCCAGGATATCATAACTACTAATATGTGGATAATTGGTAGTAAATTAGACTAGCACTATCACTAGCCCCTAGATTTTGATTCTCTCAGGAGAGATTGAAAATAAACAACACAGGACTGGTGAGAGGGCTAAAAGATAAAAGCATTTCCCCCACAGGCCTGACAACCTGAGTCCAATTCCCAGACCCCAAGGCAGAAGAAGGAAAGAAATGATTCCCAAAAGTTTTCTTGTGACATCTACTCAAACAGGCCATGGCATATACACACTTGCATACATAAATGTGTTCAGGCAAACACACACACACACACACACACACACACACACACACACACTCAATAATAAAGAAAAAAGAAAAAACTTATTGCAAGATAATTGCAAAGAGTGACAAATTCTGGAGCATCCAGTTTTCCAATCTGAAGTTCCAGAAAAAGTCTTCTTTTATCAAATGTATACTAGCATATCTCATTAAGAATTAGTTAAGCCAGTTCAGAAACCCACTACATCCTTGTTCCAGTTTGACCATCCCATTCCTTTACCAGATCCAAGAGTCCAGTTGAAGAGAGAGAAAAAGGGTTCTGTGAGCAAGGGGCATCAAGATCATGATGGGGAAGCCTACAGAGACAACCAAACCAAACTAGTGGGAACTCATGAACTTTAGACCAACAGCTGTGGAGCCTACATGGGACTGGACTAGGCCCTCTGCATGAGTGAGACAGTTGTGTAGCTTGATCTGCTTAAGGAGCCTCCTGACAGTAAGATCAGGAACCATCCCTGGTGCATGAGCTGGATTTTTGGAGCCCACTGCCTATGGTGGGACACCTCGCACAGCCTTGATGAAGGGGGGTGGGGGTGCCGCCTCTACTGAATGTACCAAGCTCTGCTGACTCTCCATGGGAGGCCTTCCCTTGTTGGAGGAGGGAATAGGGGGAGAGTTGGAGCAGGGAAAGGCTGAAGGGGTGGGAGAAGGAAAGAGAGGGGCATCTGTGATTGCTATGTTAAAAAAAATCAGTTAAGACACATTCATGAGTCCAGTTGTGAAGCACTAGTTCACGTCTGCTTCACACCAGTAACACATTCCCTTTGTGGCTCTGATAGGATGACTCTACTATGGCTTTTTGAGTAGTTCTTCCACAACTTCAAGACTTTTGAGCCCTCATGTAAATTTGGTATTTTGTTTTCTATTTTTATAGAGTTATTCTTGGTATTAAAATCACCTAATGATACAACTGACCCTAAATCTGTTATATCTAGTACTTTGTTTTTATAAAATTGATTTTCTACTAACACTTGGGGCTTATAAATTTATTATATTTCATTTCAATTTTTTCAAATAGTTTTGAATATGTTTTACTCATTTCTTTCTCTTATGTAACATCTTGTAAATTTGATCATTTGCTGTATTAGAAATGTTTTTTTATTCTCATTGGATATCTATGTTTAGTGAGATTTGTTTATATTCTTTTGAGCAGTGTAGTCTGATTATAGTTCCCTTCCCCCAACTTTTCCTAGCTCTTCCACCACCGAAATCCACATTGTGTCTTGCTTTCTTTCATTAGAAAACAAACAGATATCTTAAACAAGAAAGAAACAAATAATAAAATAAAATAAAACCAGAATAGGAAAAAACAGAGAAACAAAAAGCTAAAGAAAAACCACATGAAACATATATAGACACAGAGACACATATTTACAAATAAAAATTCCGTAAAAAATTGTAATTCTTAACGGCAATATTTACGAAATGTGTTTCTCTTCTGGGTGTAGGTTTTCCTTAAGTATCTTTTGTAATTCTGCTTTAGTGGTCATGAATCTGCAACTTATCCTTCTCATAGGAGGCCTTCCTTCTCCTTTGACTGTTAAGGACAAGCTTATTGGGTACAAAAATCTTGGTTAGTAGTAGTTTTCTTTCAGAATACAAAATACATACCTTCCTGGTGTTAAGAGTTCCTTCTTAGAAATCTTCCATTAGTCTAATATATTTGCCTTTGAATGCTACTTAACATTTCTCTTTTGCATATTATAAAATTCTTTGTTTTGTAATTTTAATAACTAACTATATATGTGGCAAAGTGTTTTTATGGTCATGTGTGTTTGAGGTTCTAAATGATTCTTATACTTGAATGTCCAAGTGTTCCCAATGATTTTGGGAATTTTCTGCTATTGCTTCAGTGAAGATATTTTCTATGCCTTAATTAGTAGCTTTTTTTCTCAGATATGCCCATAAATTCAATATTTTATTTTTTAAGGGTGTACTATAGATCTTTCATTTTTTCTTCTTGTTTTCTCATTTGTCTTTCTGTCTGACAATAACATTTCAGCTACCTATCTTTATGTTTTATTATTTTTGGTTCTGCTTGATTTGATCGGCTACAGAGTCTGTCAACCATTTTTCCTGTCTGACCATTATAGCTCCTCATTTGCCCCATGATTTCTGGCCAGTTCTCTTTCAGATCCTGTGCTGCCTGCCTTTATTCATTGATAATGTTTTGTTTTTCACCTTCCATTTGTTTCTGTGTTGAAAATTGTCCACCTGTTGAAGTTGGCATCTCTTATGCTGTTATGTGATGAACTTCTTAGAGACTTTCTCTTTTGAATGTGTCTTGGGTATTGGTGCTGGGCTTGATTCACAGGATGATTGCTCTCTTTCATTTCATAATCACCAAGACTAATCTTCTATCATGATTGCTTTTCCTCCTATGACCCAAGTGACTCCATCCCCAACAAGGCTGAAGCTCACTGTGATCCCATTGCCTTATCTATTTATTTGCCTCTACAGAAGTCTTTCAAGAAATTTTGTGCTATTTTAAATTCTTTCTTTCCCATGCTTTTTTGACTCTTTTCTGTTTATATCATTCCCCCAAAGCCATTTCATCATAAAGTGAACAAGCATGCCACTCTTCCTTGCCTAGTTCAGTGGTTGATTCTCTCTCCTCAGTGTATTTGACTGGCAGGCAGCAGATGCCATTAGCGAACAACGCCATTGCTTTTTAGAGACATTTTATTTGGTTTCAAGAAGAGCACTGACTCTTGATCCCATTCTAAACAGTCTCCCAGTGTCCCTTGCAGGTTCCTGTTCAGATGTGCCACCCAGTAAACTCTGAAATCTCCTTGTATTAGTTTTTCTAGCTCCTGAGGTAATTTCATTAATTCTGAATATTTTAAATATTGTCTACCTCTCAACAACTCCCAACCGGTATCTCCTGCCCATGGGACTCTGTATTGCTATAGGATAAATTCACCTTCATTAAAGTTGAATAGATGTCTTTAAATTTCAAATCTGCACCTTGCTTCTCCCAGTTCAAACTCACTCTCTTGTGTGGTCCCCTCACCTCATTCCACAATACCACTGTATCCCTATCATGGAAGCTGCGATTCCCTAAAATGTTAGATGATCAGTGGTAACAGCTGAGTGTAATGGAAGACTGTTTTTTAACAGTGCTTCTCAACCTTCCTAATACTGTGACCCTGTAACACACTTCCTCATGCCATGTGACCAACATCCATAAAATTATTTTATTGCTACTTCATAACTATAATTTTAATAATATTATGAATCACAATGTAAATCTAAACAAACTTTAGATCTAAATCTAAACTTCAGATTTTTGTAATAAATTGAATTATTCTGTTACTTCTAACAGCTTCTCAGTTGATTATCTTGGTTTGTTTGTTTTCTGATTGGCAATCACTGTGTTCACATAATTCACACAGTGATTCATTTCTCCACTCGAATACAAAATGTTAATTTTTGAAACAAGTTTGTGTATGTGTGTTTTACCTGCATGAAGGCCTGTGCAGCACATGTGGGCCAGAAGAGGACATCAGATTACCTAGAACTGAAGTTACAGCTGGTTGTAAGCTGCCACAATGGTGCTGAGAATTGAACCCCAGTCCTCTGGAGAGCAGTCAGGGCTCTTAACTTCTGAGTAATCTTTCCTGGTTTTTACAGTTTCAAGTTACTAGAGTAAAGCTTTCAGAGTTGGTAGTAAATTATAGCATTCTCATCACCTTTATACCTTTAAAACTGAATGAATACCTTTTGGTGTTTCACTATAAAATATGTCTGTTAATTTAAGATAATATTCCCAACGCTGAGAAAGTATTCTTTCCTTTTTCTTGTTTCTCTAAAATTTCATGAGAAATAGTCAAATTTTACTGAAGGACATTATTTTAGGAGGGATTTCATGTTATTTTTATTTTAACCTGCTACTGTGTTGAGTTTAATGATTGGATTTAGTTCTCTTTGGTCACTCATATCAGTACACTAAACCAGAATTTTGATGCATGTTAGATAATTGATCTTTTTGCTTGCCATCTGATTGGAGTGATAGGGCTTGCTTGCTTCACATACTGAACTACAATCAGACCATTGTTTTCTGAATAAAAGCATTCTTTTTTTGTTTGTATGTTTCTATGGAGGGGGAAGCTAATTTAAACTATAAAATTATATGAGTTGTGATATTTTTGAGTCATTAATCACAAATTTTCTAGCCTTTTGGTACTGTGTAATAATTCTTCTGTACAGTGTGTAAATTATGCTGTGATTGGTTTAATAAAGAAACTGACTGGCCAATAGCTGGACAGAATAAGGTTATCTGGGGAAACCAGACTAATGACACTGGGAAGAAGAGAGGCAGAATGTAGATTAATAGAAATAGGTTAATTTAAGTTGTAAGAGATAGTTAAACAAGCCTGAGCTATTGGCTGAGCATTTATTATTGAGTCTTCGAGTTAGTTATTCAGGAACTGCCTGGTGGGAAAGAAATGTGTACCTATACTTTAGTGTCTATATCTTTTATCTTTCATTGTTGAGATGGTTTGGTTCACTTTTTTTCCCCACTTAAATTTCTTCATTCTACAAAAATTGCTGCTGCTAATAAAAGATTTACCAAGTATCTGCTTACAAAGGTGTTGCTGCATTTCTCACATGTGACTCTGTTGTCTCATCGCTATGATATAGTTTTGTTTTCTCACTTTTTCCCTTGATTAAACCTTCAAGGCAGTTGAGCACTTTTATTAATTTTTCAATTATTTATTAACCTCATATTTCATAGACATTAACTTCTATGTTTCAGTTTTACTAATTCATTATGATTTTCAATGTTTTTAGATTTTTAGAGGCCTTTTTCTGCTTCTTTCATTTGAATGTTTTATTCTTCCCTGATATATCATAAATGGATTCTAGACTACAGATTTCTTTCTGAGTTCAGGGTAGGTTGAAGTACTGCTGTTCTTTTAAAAAATACTTACAGTGATAATTCTGATGATCACTTAGTCCAATAATTTTCTGGGGAGGAATATTTATTTTGGTGTATTTTACTTTTGTTGTAATGTTTATCCTTTCAGACATGATTTCCAAAAGTAGGTCATGCAGTAAATGCATATGTAGGCATTTCTATTAACCTGGGGGTCCTGAAGAAAGCCAGTGAAGCTTTGGACACATTTTTCTTGTTTGCAGTGCTCCAAAGCAAACCTATGGACTTACTCATCCTAGGAAAGCACTACCACTAAACCAATAACCAGCCCTTTAGAACCGGTCACCACAAAAATCTGTATTTTCCATATGAAGATGGACATTCAGAGGGCAGGAAGACTTGTCAAGAATATGTGGAAAGATGCAGGCAAGAGATCACATGGGTCTGAAATGAAAGACAGAAACACAGGGGACTTTAAGACATCTCAGAAGTCAGGTTATCCAGATTGGTACTTGATTGAATATGGCTGTGAAGCAGGGGAGTGACTAAGAACTCTGACACCAGCAATTCTATATTAAGCAACAAGTTGACTAAGTCTCAGTGAGCCAAAGCAAGGGGAAAGAAAAAAGTGAGGAAAGAGACAGTTGAAATAGTGAAGTTTACAGTTTCCCAAAGTTCTCAGTTGAAGTTTTAGGTAGATAGCAGAAATCACAGGCTTGAATAAAGAAAGAAAAAGAGTCAAGGCAAGAGATGAAGACTGGGGGCCAGAGATGCATAGTTAATTATGCTCTATAGATGAGAGGAATTATCCAGAAATGCAGAAAGAACAGTCTCCAGTAGAAACCTGGATTCTTGGAAAATATCATTTTCTTCTATACTTCTCTTTTCAAAAAAAAGTTAAGTATTTTAAAGCATACATACAATATCACATATTTTTCAACAAAATGGAGACATTTTTAGGCATAACTTTATTTTAATTCTTTACTAGTTCTGCTTAGTGAGGGTTTCTATTGCTGTAATGAAACACTATGATAAACCAATTTAGGGAGTAATAGTTTATTTCTTCTTATAACTCCCAGGTCACAGTCCACCTTCAAAGGAAGTCACAGCAGGAACCTGGAGATAGGAACTAAAGTAGAAGCCACGTAGGAATATTGTTTACCAGCTTGTTTAGCACCCCAAAACCACATGCCCAGGTGTAGCACTCCCACATCAATCATTAATTAATAAAATGCTTCCAGGCTTGTCCACAAGTCAATATTATGAAGGCACTTCTCAATTAGGGTTCCTTCAACTCACATATGTCCAGGTTTGTGTCAAATTATAAAAAACAACTACTCCAATTTATATATTATAATAGCCCTCCAAAACTACTGGCCTGTTTCTGTCCTATACCTTTCAATGTGTGCGATATACTCCACACAGCAGAAGCAACAAATTCTCCAACCCTTTCCTCAAGGGAGCATTTCTTTGTAACATGTTTGCAGTTAAGTAAGGCAACAATTCAGTGATCGCCTCCGGAAGTCCTTACATTTCAGTATTAGGTCTGATGTTCTAACGGAATGACATGGTCCTGTCAGTGTCACATGAGCTTTAGGAAGCACCAGTTCCTTTCCTGTGTGGCCATAGTTCTTGGGGGCCCAACTTTGTAACTGGCAACTAGATACCACCCACCCACCCCCCATTCCACATTCCCAGCACAGAGGGAGGAAGCAGACTCAGCCACCCTCTGGCTTGACTAAAGGCTGAATTCAGATGTTTTGGCTGACAGGCATCAATGGACTCCTGCACCTGGCTTCCCATTTTCCACAGACTTTTCAGGAATCTGCTTCTCTGGCCTGCAGTGGTCATTCCTAAAGTCAGAAAACCCTTAATTCTTAACATTATTGTCTTATTTTAGTTAATTTCAATACTTTCCCTGCTCCCTCCTTTGCCCCATTTTCCCTCTGTTTTCCTCTCTCTCTAAACTCATTAGAAAATCTATATATTGTTTCTAGATTAAATTGCTCAACCACATTAGGAAACAATTTGTCAGTTTGCTAAAAGGTTAAACAGATGTGGAGGTACAGGTGCAATCCCAGTTACTATGGAAACTGAAGCAGGATAGCCCTTTGGAGGGTTATCCTAGGCTATATAGCAAGACATTGTTTTGAAAAATAAAAAAACAGTTTAACATTTACTTTCTATAAAACTGGGAGACTTTACTTCTAGGTGTCCATCTACTCAAGAGAGTTGATTTTTAAAGTGCCCATGAAAGGATATTTGCATGGGAGTTTAGAATCCTTTAGGCATGATAGTATAAAACTGGGATCAATCCAAAAGCCCAATAGGCAGAGCACTAGGCACAGCCCAGGCTATACAAACAGAAATCCACTCAGCCACGCAAAAAACAGCTGCTGCCTCACAGAGATGAATTCCTGAGACAGCATTATTTCATTAAAGCACAGAACACATGTGGCTCTGTGCTATACGGCTTTTATTTCATGGAATTTCAGATAAAGTGATACCATAGAGATTGGAGGAAGATCCTTGACAGTTTGATGCCCAGTATGGGAGCAAAGCTGACTGGAAATAGCTAAAGAATACATGGAAATTGTGGGAAATTAATTAGTTGCCTGTGGCTACTGTAGAAATTACCACAAACCCAGTGGCATAAGGCTAACACAGACCGTCTCCTATATGTCCTGAGGCAAGAATCCCAAAATGAATTTTACAGAGCTAAAATCAAGCAAGATCATGCTCTTTTGGAGGCTTTGGAGACAATTTATTGCTTTGCATTTTCCATTGTCTAGAACTGCCCCTCATAATTCTTAGCCCTTGGCCCTTCCTCTTATGCAAAGCCTGTGAGACAAAATGTCTCTCTCTAGCTGTGTTTCTTCCTGTTCCCTCTCATAATGCTCATTCCTGCCACCAAATCTCTTCCCCTTAGGAGGATGCATGTGATTACTTTTGGTATACAGCATTGCTGGAATAAGTACCAAGAAACTGAGTAGCTATTAGAGTAGAAATTTGTTTCTTTTTCTTAGAACATCAACCAGGATATCTTTACTTGAAGATGTCAAGTCTAATCCAAAAAACTCTCCTCCCAGCTTGCAAAAGGAAGCTTCAGAATTGTCAATATCACTCAGCCCCACAGCAGCACAACTCCCTCTACTCTCATTCCTATGACAAAAACTAGTCACCTGCCTGTACTTACATGCAAGTGCTGGGAATTGCATTCTTTGGATAGCAGGCTGTGCCTAGGATAAGACAACAATACTAGTGTCAAAATCTAAAGCAAGCAAAAGCCAACAGGAAGGAATTCAAAGTCAGAGGGGCACTGAAGAGCACATGTCTTTCTGGAGAGATGATTCAGGGAGTCAGAGCATGTACTAATCCTACATAGGGCCCACATTGGGATTAAAACTCACACACACACACACACACACACACACACACACACACACACACACATAATTAAAAAAGGAAAAAAATTGAGCTTCCTCTGTTGAGAATTCTCTGTTTAATTCTATAGCCCATTTCTTAATAGGGCATTTTGATGTCTAATTTCTGGAGTTCTTTATATATTCTGGATGTCAGCCCTCTGTCAGATGTGGGGTTAGTGAAGACCTTTTCCCATTCTGTAGGCTGTCGCTTTGTCTTGTTGACCGGGTCTTTTGCTCTAAAAAAGCTTCTCAGTTTCAACAAGTCCCACTGATTGACTATTTCTCTCAGTGTCTATGCTATTGGTGTTATATTTAGAAAGTGATCTCTGGTGCCAATGCGTTCAAGAGTACTTCCTACTTTCTCTTCTATCAGGTTCAGAGTAACTGGATCTATGTTGAGGTCTTTGATCCCCTTGGACTTCAGTTTTGTGCACAGTGACAGATATGGATCTATTTGCAGCCTTCTACACATTGACATTCAGTTTTGCCAGCACCATTTGTTGAAGATGCTTTCTTTTTTCCATTGTACATTTTTGGCTTCTTTGTCAAAAATTATATGTTCATAGGTGTGCGGGTTAATGTCAGGGTCTTCAATTCAATTACATTGGTCCACATGTTGGTTTTTATGCCAGTACCAAGCTGTTTTTATTATGATAGCTCTGTAGTAGAGCTTGAGGTTGGGGATTGTGATGACTCCAGAGGTTGTTTTATTTATTGTACAGGATTCTTTTAGCTATCCTGGATTCTTGTTTTTCCATATGAAGTTGAGTATTATTCTTTCCAGATCTGTGAAGAATTGTGTTGGTAATTTGATGGGGATTGCATTGAATCTGTAGATTGCTTTTGGTAAGATCGCCATTTTTACTATGTTAATCCTGCCTATCCATGAGCATGGGAGATCTTTCCATTTTCTGACATCTTCTTCAATTTCTTTTTTCAGGGACTTAAAGTTCTTGTCATATAGGTCCTTCACATGCTTAGTTAGAGTAACCCCAAGGTATTTTATATCATTTGTGGCTATTGTAAAGGGTGATGTATCTCTGATTTCCTTCTCAGCCTGTTTGTCTATTGAATATAGGAGGGCTGAAAGACATTTAAGGAATTGCTCAACATCCCTAATTATCAGGGAAATGCAAATCAAAACAACTCTGAGATACCACCTTCAAAATGTCTAAGATAAAAACACAGAAGACAGCTTATGCTGGAGAGGATGTGGAGCAAGGGGAACTCTCCTCCACTGCTGGTGGGAATGCAAGCTTGTACAGCCACTTTGGAAATCAATATGCCGCTTCCTTAGAAAATTGGGAATCCATGTCCCCCAAGACCCAGCTGTAGCACTCTTGGGCATATACCAAAGGAATGCTCAATCATACCACAAGGGTATTTGTTCAGCTATGTTCATATCAGCATTGTTTGTAATAGCCAAAACCTGGAAACAACCTAGATGCCCTTCAACTGAAGAATGGATAAAGAAAATGGTACACATACACAATGGAGTACTACTCAGCAGAGAAAAAGAATGACATCATGAGGTTTGCAGGAAAATGGATGGATCTAGAAAAAATCATCCTGAGTGAGGTAACCCAGACTCAGAGGACAAACATGGTATGTACTCACTCATAGGAGGATACTAGATGTAAAACAAAGATGACTAGACTTCTACACAACTCCAGGGAGGCTACCTAGAAAATGGGACCCTAGGAAAGACACAGGGATTACCCAATGACAGAGAAATGGATGAGATCTATATGAACAACCTGGACAACAGTGGGAGTAATGAAGGGCAAGGTTTGAGGGAAAGAGAGCTTAGGAGAGCAGGAGATCCCAGCTAGATCAAGAACAGAAAGGGAGAATAAGGAATAATAGACTATGATAAATGAAGACCACATGAGAATAGGAAGAAGCAAAGTGCTAGAGAGGTCCTCAGAAATCCACAATGATACATCCAGTATAGACTACTGGCAATGGTCGAGAGAAAGCCTGATCTGACCTAGTCTGGTGATCAGATGGCCAAACACCCTAATGGTCATGCTGGAACTCTCATCCAATAACTGATGGAAGTGGATGCAGAGATTTTTGGCCAGGCCCTAGGTGGAGCTCCAGGAGTCCAATTGTTGAGAAAGAGGAGGGACTATAAGAGTGAGAATTGTTGACCAAGATTGGAAAAGTGCAGGGACAAATAGCTAAACTAATGGAAACACATGAATTATGAACCAAAAGCTGTGGATCCCCCAACTGGATCAGGCCCTCTGGATAAGTGAGACAGTTAAATAGCTTGAACTGTTTGGGAGGTACCCAGGCAATGGAACCCGGACCTATCCTTAGTGCATGAGCTGGCTTTTTGGAATGTTGGGCTTACACAGGGACACTTTCCTCAGCCTGGAAGGAGGGGACTGGACCTGCCTGTACTGAATCCGACAGGTTGAATTAAATCCCCAGAGGAGTCTTGGCCCTGGAGGAGATGGGAATGGAGGGGAGGGGCTGGGGGGAAGTTGAAGCCAGGGGCGGGAGTGGGGAGGACAGGGGAACCCATGGCTGATGTGTAAAATTAAAACACAAATATATTAAATAAGAAAATGAGGAAAAAAAGGAAAAAATTAAGAGAAAATAAATATCTAATTTTCTCAGAAACACAGCTTATCCATAACTCTTTTTGTCACATTCCGTAGGATACCAAGTCTGACTTAGAGGAAGGAATGTTTTACAAAGATCTGACAACACAATTCTTATCTTGATTTCACCCAGTCTGCTCTCCTTATTACATGATATCCCACAGCCCATTCACAAGAGGTAATACATTTTAGTTCTATGAGCAAGGATATAAAAAAATAAATACTCATAATGTATACTTTTCTTGATTTCAATTAAGAAATTTTTATACTATTGATCATTTTCTGGCACCCAATTCATCATGGAGTTATGGTAGAATCTAGATTATCTAAATTTTATTATCATGGATCTGACTTCTTTTACTATTATGCCTACCATTCTGCTCTCTGTAGAGAAATCATGATTTATATCATATAATCAAGTGGAGAGAGAAATTGTGATTTTTTTTTTACCGTATAATGAAGTGATGGCCATATTCAAAGCCTTGGAATACTCACCTTTATTCTGATTCTGCAGAACAGTTATGAGATTTTTTACAAACTGAATTTGTGAACCTACAACACCAGAGTAGAACAAACACCAAAGGCTCAGGAATTTTTATCTTAAAATTGCATTTAAAATTTGCACTTTAAAAAAAGTGCAAAACTGAATCTCATGGTGTAGAGTTTCTATAGCTTTGGTATGTGGTAGGGCCTTCCCAGCTAGAAGCAGGCATGCATCTTGCCCCTCCCAAAACTTATACTGGTTGAAGATCATAGGCACCACATAAACTGTCAAAGAAGACAATGAATCAGGCACTTCTTCAGGACACATAGATTTCCTCATTCTGAAGGGAAATCAGACTCACACAGAGCAAGCAGGAGGGAGAAGCCATCTTTCACCTCCACTTCAGGCAGCTTCAGAATTTATTTAAATACATAGTAGAGAACACTGTGACTAAATTTATCATCACACAAAATGAGTTATGCATACTCTTTGTCTTGCATTGAGAGGTTGTCCCTTCTAACTAAAATGCACACACACACACACACACAGTCATAACGCACCTTTATGAAAAATGTAAGCAACCATTTTAAATGTTTATGATGTGAAGGTTACAAAGGTTATAGAAATACATCTTAATTCTTATCAACATGCTCTGGAGACTTGAAATATGTACTGTTAAATGATTTATAATGTATCGAGCATACTCTGCAACGTAGATGGGTCAGGAAACATCTGGGCCCAAGGAGCCATGTTCTCTTTGGACCTGTGAGTGAGGCTTCTCAGCACTGTGCAGCACAACAGCATTGAGTTCAGTGGCATGAGCTCAGTGGACAGATGGACTAAGGAAGGAAAATGTCCTCACCAGCAGCTCTTACAACAGTTCAGTGTGGCATTGATGATAGGGCTATTGGGCATTCTGTAAAAACATTGTGTTAAAAAAAAATCATGGATTGGCCAAAGGCTACATATTACAAAAACCAATTAAACTTTGCAATCATTTTACCTATAAGAATAATGATGCCAGCCATACACTGTTGGGAAGCCAAAATTGTTAAGCTATATAACCTCTGTGTCTTTAAGTTACCTAAGATAATTTATAGTTCTTAATAAAATGTAAAGGCATATAGGTAATTGCTACACTGTGTTGTTCAGAGAATAAGGAGAAGAAAAAGAAGTCTGTACATATTTGGGACGGAAGCAATTGTTTTTCTAAGTAATTTCCATTTATGGTTTATGACTCTGGAGACATAAAACCCAGGGATGCCTGTATGTAAATAAGCATGTAAATGGGGAGATCTCAATTCTGAATAGTGTCTTTGCTTCACAGACTGCAAATTTAGAATGTCTCAAATGTCAGCATGCCAACAATGCTCCAGATACATTCGACTCTTTCTACTCTCTCTGCATCTATATCAAAGCATATTACAGAAATCTCTATGCTGTCACACAGGCACCTTTGCCTTCCCTGACTGAAGCTCCTTCTACTTCTTGATCATATCTGTCTCATCTTTGAATGCCTCCAGTTTGCTGCACACATCCCTCGTGCATAGTAAGTGCTCAATAAATGTTGGCTGAAATGAGAAGTCTCTGGGAAGCAAAGTAAATAAAATGTTGCTGATGAAATATGTATGAACAAGAAAGGCTATGCTTTGAAGAACTTAGGTAAAATAAGGAATCTGGGGAGTTTCAGTGATTCAATTGGGGCTGTAGCTATGACAGTGTTATACACACAGAATCAAATCACAGAGGCAAATGGCAACAGCAACCTAGCAGGAAAGAATGATCATTGCTCTCCTAACTCAGAGCAAATACATTTGGAGAAATACGATAATTGTTAATAATAAGAAATTGACAAGAGTATGGGGAACCACCTTGATATCTGATTGTTATTTAGTTAATATTCAAGTTCATAATAAAATGAACAAGCAGATGTGAAAATATGGTAAAGACAAATGGGATTTGGTTACTTGTTAGTAATATATTTTGCTTGATGAGAAAAACTTTGAAGTTTAATCCAAAAGAAACAATGTTCATTGGCTCATTTATTTTATTTCCTCCAAGTAGTTTATCAAAAGTTAGAGATCAGGCAGTTGTTAAAAATCTTTCAATACCTGTGCATCTCTGCAGTCCAAATTAACCCTCTTTTTCAAAAAAACAAGATCAAAGGATTAATGAGAAGACTACTTATTCAGAAAAAATAAGTAGGGTCAAGCAGGTAAAATTGTTAAAAAAAAATTGTTCAGAAGTTAGAGGGACAGAGAAGTGTGTGAGCTCACACAACAGTGTTTTTTGGGTATGGTGAGAACTCTATTTATTTATTGGTCCTTTTTATTTCTGCCTGCAAGCTTTTATGTGATTCAACTAACATGTGGCTGATGTTTGGGGAAAAACTTGGTCAGAAAAAGATGGACTCTTCCATAAACTATTTTTTGGAGGGGGAGTTAAGATAAGATTTCTCTGTATAACAGCCCTAGCTGTCCTGGAAATAGCTCTGTAGGCCAGGCTGGCCTCAAACTCACAGAGATATGCCTGCCTCTGCCTCTTGAGTGATAGGATCAAAGACATGCATCACCACTGACTGGCCTGCTCCACCACCACATGGCCAAAAATATGTAGCCCAGGCTGGCCTCAAACTCATGATCCTCCTGCCTCTGCTTCCTTCAGCAAATATTATTGGCATGTGCAACTATGTATTAATAATGGCTTAATGGCTGAGGCCTCAGCCATTCTCTGCACCTACCTCAAAATGAAGAGGCTGGTAGCAAACACTGCAGGGCATCATTTCCATTCAAGCACATTTCACTTCACAACCAAATACTGGCCCAAATGAGAACAACAACAACAAAAAGGGATGAGGAGTAATTATACAGCTTGGTGAATATGGTTAACAACAATGTACTATATTTTTTAAAATTTCCAAGAGAGATTTTAAGTTAGGATGGACATGCAGTGCAAAAACATTATGAGTATATAAAATGCTGTGGATGTTAGTCAGATTTAGACATTCTAAAACACATAAATTTTATAAAATGTCTCACACATTATAATTATATATAATTTTTATCAATGAAAATGAATTATTCTTTAAAGAGGGAGGGAAAGGAAAGAGAAGAAGAGGCAATGTTCTGATAATGTTAGGAGTGAATGCTTCTTAGGCACTTTTGTAGGCTCTTTGAACTGAAACCCAAAACCATATTTGTCTAGTATGTTTGTGGCTACCCTGCAGAAGGCACTACATGTTCCAATTTCCTCCTTCTCTACATTTGCCACAGACATCACAGTGGTCAGTAACCAAGCAAGTCCAACCACCAGTTCCCTATTTACAGGAGGTTTGAGGCTCATGTTTGTTCTGAATCATCTATAGGCTTAGACATTTTAGCCTAAGATCTTAGTTTATTTGACAATCTTTAAGCCTTCCTTAGCTTAACACCTGTGTGCAGGTAAGTTGGAACTCTCAGTCTTTTTTCTTCCCCTAAGTTGTTAGTCCAAGTGAAGACTCAAATGGTGAATGAAATACTCTTGATCTGAATGAAAGATTTTCATTCAATCTTGCACCGCAAGTCTGTCTTGTAGTTTACTGTTTGTTGTTGGTAGAGAGTACAGTTCAATTCTATACCATCCCAAATTCGTGAATATTTTCTAACTATTTGCATTCTTGTTTACAAACCAAGATGTTCTTTTCTGAGGTCATCGTGTGTAATGATTCAGGAAATGTGGTCACCATCTATTCTACACACTGTTAACATAGAGTTTTTCAATGTCTTCCTCTAGTACTGTAACAAGTCTTTTTCTGGTCTGCCATCCAGCTCCCAAATAATGACACAGACACATTTTATTAATTATGAAGGCTTGGCCTATAACTTAGGATTGTTCATAACTAGCTCTTATAACTGAAGTAACCCATTTATATTAATCTATGTTCTATCATGTAGCATTATCTCTCTTCCATCTTATACCTACTGTCTCCTTTCCATGTTTTGTGGCATCTCTTGCACTCCTTGATTCATCTTCTACTTCCTCTCTATCTGCCTGGAACTCCTGCCTAGCTATTGGCCATTCAGATCTTTATTAAATCAATCACAGCAATATGTCTTCACACAGTGTACAAATACCCACAACACATCAGATACTTGACCTGTTTTCTGTGTTACCAAAGATTTTTGCCCAATAATTCGCCATTGTAAAACTGCTTAGCATCTTGCTAGACTCTAATTGTAGACTGTCTATATCCAGCCATTGAGATGCTATGTATGGTTTTTTTTGGGGGGAAGGGGAGGTGTAAATATGTTTTAGTATAGCCTCTACATATTTTGAAGTACCACCTTAAGAAACTCAGGGCTTGAAGTGTGGTTTATTTCTCATTCACATTTTATGTGTATATCAGGGTGGCCAGGGGCTCTGCTCTCTCTGTCTTCATTATGGACAATAAAGCAGGCACTGTCTGGATTATTATTAATTGCTGCATTGACTTTCAATGAAAGTTGCATAGTAAAGGAACTGCATTCCCCAATCTGATCTTATCCTTCACAGTCCATTGGACAATATTAGTCACATGGTCTCACCTACAGTTGAGCCAAAGTATACAAAGCTGCCATTTGTTAAACTGTGCTATTACTACCCCAACACCACAATCTAGTCTTCACATTACAGCTGTTGGTGAAGCCTTTTAAATTATGTGAGAGTCTCATTCCTCTACTCAAAACTCTCCAGTGGATTCCCTCTCACTCAGTTAAAGAGGGAATGTTCAGAGTGGCTTTCAAGCCTCTCTCCATTTTGGCCTCTCTGATTCTTCTTCCATTCTTCCTTCCTTCCACTCAACTCCAGATATACCCAGCCCTTTGTTAGTCTTTGTAACAGTAATTTTCTAAATGGCTTCAACTTCATGCTTGCTGTTTCCTTTAACTGGAATATACTTTATACATATAGATATGTGACTCACTCCTTTACTGTTTCTTGCTTCACCTTAATGTCCACCTTATAAATAAGGTCCACCAATAAAGTCTTTGCTGGAAACCCAGTGTAAAACAACAACCCAAGTTAACCATGCCATTTCTGAGCCTCACTGTTTGGCTTTATAGTTCCTCATAGCACAGAGAACTCATGGTCTGTGTATGGATGTACCTGTAGAAAGGCACTGTATTCCCACAGAATATACAAGGTCCTTGACAGAAAGAATCCAGCTGTTTTTTATTATTATTTTTATATTCATTTTTATTTTGTGTTTATGTGTGCTTTGCCTCCACCTATGCCCTTACACCACATGAGTACAGTGCCCACAGAGGCCAGAAAGAGGTATCCGATCCCTTGGAACTGGAGTTACAAAGACTTGTTAGCCACAATATGGGTGCTAGGAGTAGAATCCATGTCCTCTAGAAGAGAAGCCAGTGCTCTTAATCACTGAGCTATCTCTCCAGCCCCAGACTTCAGCTGTTTCATTGACTGCAACCTTCACCTGGCATGGAGTGCTTTAGGTACTCAGCACATATTTCACAAGTGAATGACTGAATGTTCAGTAAATACCAGAAGAGTAAAGCACTGACTCAGAAACAGTGGACCAGGAGCATCAGTCTTTGGAGTAAGAAAAAAATATGAACAGGAAGTCAATAACAAGTTCTTCTTTTCTATCTCTTTTGATGGGTACCTAGGTTTCTATGCAGGATCAAGACTGAAAATGATACACACAATAAGGAACATATTTAGATTGAATTTCTTCTTTTTTCTGTTCATTTTCTTTCTATGACTCTTCAGAGATCGCCTGCCTCTGCCTCCCAAGTGCTGGGACTACAGGCATGCGCCACCACCGCCTGGCTGAGTTGTTGTCTTTTAGTTCAAAAGTAGACTCAACAATCCACCCTTTTACTCCATCATTTCTAGACTATATTCCTTTTTTTTTTCCCTTCAGAAAAAGATCCTTGAATCTAATCTCCTTTGTTCAGCTTTTTCCTGACTATGACCAATAACACTTGTAACCAATGCCCCCAAATAATGACAAACATTCGTAACCCACCTAATGACCAAAAACTATAACTGAAAGTTTTCCTGTGTCCCATCTGGCCCACAATCAGGACAAATCCCTCTCACCTGCTAGTCCTGTAGCCGACTGTACACAAGTAAACACACAGAGGTTTATACTACTTAAAACTGCTTGGCCATTAGCTCAGGCCTACCACTGACTAGCTCTTACATTTAACTCAGCCCATTTCGATTAATCTATATGTTGCCATGTGTTCTGTGGCTTTACCTGTGTGCCATTACGTGCTGCTCCCAGGTTGGCAGGCTAGAGTCTACTCCTGACTCAGCTTTCCTCTCCCAGAATCCTCCTTCTCTGATTATCCCATCTATACTTCCTGCCTGGCTACTGGCCAATTAGCATTTTATTTATCAACCAATTAGAGCAACACATTCACAGCATACAGAACAAAATCACCCATCAAAAAACAACCACCCTTCTGTGTTGAACCAAAGGCTGTGGAAACCCCAGCTGGATCAGGCCTTCTGGATAAGTGAAACAATTGAATAGCTTGAACTGTTTGGGAGGCATCCAGGCTGTGGGACCAGGACCTGTCCTTAGTGCATGAGCTGGCTGTTTGGAACCTTGGGCTTACACAGGGACACTTTGCTCAGCCTGGAGGGAGGGGACTGGACCTGCCTGTACTGAATCCACCAGGTTTAAATGAATCCCCAGGGGAGACTTGGCCCTGGAGGAGATGGGAATGGAGGGGAGGGGAGGGGGGAAATGTGGGAGTGGTGGTGGGAGGGGGGAGGGCAGGGGAACCCATGGCTGATGTGTAAAATTAAAACACAAATATAATAATAATAATAATAATAATAATAATAATAATAATAATAATAGAAAAAATCCACCCTAACTCTTGAGACTGTGGGTGTCATGTTCTTTAGACTGCTTCCTGTTGTCTGGTGGAGATGGCATCTTTAGAGGACCCTGAGAAAATCAGGATAATGGTCAAGTCCTGGGAGAGCTAGCTTACTATTTTTTGTTTTGCCTCTGTGTGAGGAGGAAGTTCAGGACTTATCTGAAGGTCTGGCTGGATAGTGTGTGAGGCTGTACCATCTCAGCTAGCAGATTTGAAGTTGTATGGAAACATAATTTTGAAGAAATTCTAACGGAGTCACTCTGAGAAGCTAGATCGTCTGGTCACTTGTCTTACACTGGTGTCTGGCCCTTTATTTCCGAAAACCCACAAACTTTTAAAAGTAACCCATATATCTGCATTAACTCATGTATGACATTTATGGTGTGTACAAATCAGTTAAAGATGCTTTTTAGTTTATGTTTGAGCAGGTAAAAGGCATCTATTAACTTTATAAATTTGTTTGGACTGTATAACCAAACCTCTATCCATATGAAAGGATGCCATGTAATAATAAGTAATGAGGACTCTGTAGTCAATAGATTTATCATGTCTCATCCAGGCTTTCAGCTGCTTCCATAGTAGAGGGATCAGCATATATGTTACCTGCCCTATAGTATTTCTTTTCTGACTTTCATTTTGAAGTTAAGACATTGTTTAAATATATAGGTTGGTTTAATTTAGCAGTTTCTATAATCCAATGTCACTCACCTGCTATTGTTTTTTGTACATTAGCATTTAAAACATTCAAAGTCAACAAAACTTCATACAGAATCCAGACACTGTGTATTTCTCATTTTATTTATTCTTTTTATACTATTTTATTTTTCCTTTAAGTACTTTATTTTATTATTTTTAAACTATTTTTTCTGTGACTGTCTTTACCCACTTTCTTTACTTTCTTTAGCATCTAAGCACATTAAACACAGTGTACCTTTTTAGAGATATTTTTGTGTCTTGACCTGGCCTTACCAAGTGCCTGTGGAGCTCTCTGACCATGTTAGATGAATCTTAAAACTGTCATGTCAGCCTCTCTGCCTCAGCTTAGTGCATGGCACTGGCAGCTGGCTCCAGCTGCCAGGCAACAACCAGTAGCCTTGTCTCTGTATGCCAAGTAGCAGCCTGCCTAAGAGACTTCAAGACTAGGAAGCTGTGTCCAGCTCCTTGTCCAGAACTTTTCTTAGCTTTCTAAGGCCCTATGTTTGGATATTCAAGTTCCATGCTGGGTGCCATATATAGCAGGACTTTCCTTTGGACCGTCAGCTCCCTAACAACAACATGGAGACTTGTTATTAATTATGAAAGCTTGGCCTTATCTTAGTACTTTTTCTAATTAGCTCTTATAACTTAATTAACCCATAATTTTAATCTGTGTTCTGCCATGTGACTCAGTACACAGCACATCAGGACTTGGTCCTCATCTTGCTGGCATCAATCCATCTTTTACTTCCTATCTCTCTGCCTGGAAGTCCCACCTATACCTCCTGCATAGCTATTGGCCATTCAGCTCTTTATTAAACCAATCACAGCAATATATCTACACACATTGTACAAATATCCTATAACAATACATATATACTTAATATAATCATATGTCAAATGGAAAAAATTTACATTGGAGTTTATAGAATATTTGTAAATAAACAATTTCATATTACGTTAGTTACCAAGAAAGTAAAAATGTGTGCTGTTTTGCTTATGGCTCATTAGCATTTCTCTTCAATAGCCCTCTGAATTTCTACTGAGCTAAAAGCTAGCCCTAAATATACTTACATAAGGCTTAGTGACTGGACTGCCTTCCCAGTACTCCCTTGGCAGCTACAACTTGCAGACCCCATTCATAAAATGTCCAAAACATGAATATTCAAAATTTTTCTAGTTTTTTCTTCATGCCCCAAATATATGTTTATGTGGAAAACTCAATTTGTATATTAACAAATTATATATATATATATATGTATACATATACATATATATATATAATTTAATAGTATTAATTATGTCTTATAAATCCCCAGACTGGCACAATATGCACTCTTCTCTAATACAAATGGAACATTTGGGAAATTTGCCTTAAGTTAGGCTAAAATAAAAGATTAATATACTGTTACATAAAATTATTAAAATTATATAGAGTAATACCACAATTTAATTAAAAATCAGTTGCAGGAGGATTTGGTCAGTTCACAAATAGGTAAACACTAAATGTTACTCCTAACTAATTTGACTAGTTAGTCTTAGCTGACTATTCAATGTGTCAAGAAGAAATCACAAGGATAATTAGGAAATAATTTGAAATGAAAGAAGACAAAAACTCAATAAGGCCCAAATTTGCAGCTTTGTGTGAAGTAGCACTGGCAGGTCTCATGTGCAAAGACCAGAAGTTGCAAGCCAATCATGAGCTAAGTTGAGTAGCCTAATTTCTCAATGTACCTTATTTAAGAGAAACATACCAGAAGCAGGTGGATCCCTGAGTTTGAGGCCAGCCAGGCCTACAGAGTGAGTTCCAGGATAGCCACAGCTGTTACATAGAGAAACCCTGTCTTTAAAAAAAATACCATCAGTTGTAATGACTTGAACCACATCTTATCTTGAATCCTATGCATTTAGAGTCAGAAATTGTTTTAGTCATTGTTCCATTGCTGTGAAGAGACATCTTATAAAGGAAAGCATTTAACTGGGGCTTGCTTACATGTTCAGAGGTTTAGTCCATCATCAGCATGGCAGAAAGCATGACAGCCTGTATGCAGACATAGTGCTAGAGAAGAAATTAGAGTTCTATATCTAGATCTACAGGCAGAAGGAACAGAAAAACACTGGGCCTAGTTTGAGCATTTGAAACCTGAAGCCTACCTCCAGGGACTCACTTCCTCCAACAAGGCCATACCTCCTAATCCCTGTCAAATAGCACTACTTCCTAATGATGAAGCATTCAAATATATGAGCCTATGGGACCAGTTTATTCAAACCACCAGTTCCACTCCCAGACCCCCCATAGGCTTGTAGCCATTTCATAATGTACAAATGCATTCAGTCCAACTTCAAAAGTCCCATTCCATAGTCTATCACTGTTTCAACACCTTTTAAAAGTCTAAAGTTCAGTTTCTTTTGAGATTCATGGCAATCTCTCAACTGTAATCCCCTGTAAAATAAAAATAAAAAAGCAGATCACATACCTCCAACATATAATGACACAGAATGTGTATTACCATTCCAAAAGGGAGGAAAGGGAGCATAATGAGGAAATACTGAACCAAAGAAAGACCAAAAACCAGACGGGCAAACTTCAAACTGCTTCTCCATGTCTGATGTCGAAGTGCGCTTCAGATCTTCAACTCCTTTCAACTCTGTTGACTAAAACACACTTGTTTCTCTTAAGCTGGTTCCATATCTGGTCTGCAGCTCCCCTTGGCAGGTGTCCCACAGCTCTAGCATCTCCAACATCTTAGGGTCAAGGCAATCTACCAAGTCTCCAAAGCTTCACTTTCACAGCTTTACATGAAAAGGCCTCCTGGGCCTCTGTGCAGGGATACCCCTGACAGACACCTGGCCTCAGTGGCTTTTCTTATCTGCAGAGGGAGATTCCACAAGCCTTTCTTCTACCCTTTACTCTACGGCCATCACCATGTGGATATAGCAGCCAAGTTCTTCTGCTTGCTGGGGCTGGAATATGCCCCTCCCCCAGTTCAATGACATCTGTATTAGCTTTCTGTTTTCAAGTGTTTCTTTTACTACTTAAGCTTTTCTTTAATTCCTTTTACAAGTTGGAAGCTTATGTGGGTGAAGTGTTACTCAGAGGTTACCACTGCCTTTATTCCATTTAGCAACAGACAGAATTTTCTTTGATCTGTTTAACTCGTTGAGTACAAGACTTAGCTCCATTACACTTCCTGGTACCTCTTTTCTTCTCAAACTGTAATTTTTTTTTTTTATTATTCCTTGTTCAGCTTGCTTCTTTTCATTAGAGATCTGCATAAGACTGGCCACCAATAACCACGTGCCACAGTCAATACTAGGTAGGCTGTTTTGAAATCTCCTCTGCCGATGTCATTCATCTAAAACACTTCAACTGAGCATCAGGCAGACTTTTAGGACAAGAGTAAAAAGCAGCCACCTTATTCACCAAAATATCACAAGAACAATCTCTGGGCCATTTACTAACATACTTCTCCTCTGAAACCTCTTGAGCTGGGCAACCACAGTTTAAATCACACTCATTACCACTGTCTTCCATGCTCCTACTAGGATGGCCCATGAATCCCTGCTTAAAGTGTCCAGTCATTTTCCTAGTCCGAAGTCCCAAAGGGTTCCCTATTCCTTTAAAACAAAACAAAACAAAACAAAAAATCAGCATGGTCAGGCCTATTAGAATAATACCCCACTCTTAGTAGCAACTGTCCTAGGCTGCTGCCAAGGGCCATGTCTAAGTTCTTGGTTCTACTGCAGACACAATCTGTTTCAATGAGTTTGCCTGAGGTCAGGGCTACCACATGTAACCATGTAGATGCCCAAGGACCCTGCTACCACAGGAACCATTCTGATGTGAATGACCTGGGCTGCCTCCCAGAGCCATGGAGTCATTTAGGCTTGAGCTATGGTCAGGGGCCATGTCTGGGTCCATGGCCCTACCACAGCCAGGGACTGTGTTGATGTCCATGACACCTGTTACTATTGGAAGTTGAATGGATGTTGAGGGTTTGGGTCCCCACCTGGGGTTGTATTGGGACCCATGGGCTACCCTGCAGCCTAGGGTGATGCCAACCTGGGTGGCCTGTGCTGCCATCTGGGGCCATGGTGGCATCCTGGCCCAGGCTGCTTCAGAGGATCATGTCTGGGTCCCTGGTCTTACATCAGCCAGCATCTCTGATGATGTCCATGACCTATGTCACCAACAAAGGCCACAAAGATGCCTAGATTCTGGGTCGTGGCCATGTTGGGGACCAAGGGATGTGGTACAGATGAAGCCATGATGATCTGGGTGGCCTGCACTGCCACCAGTGACCATGGTATTAGCCAGGTCTGAGCTGCTTCCTGGGGCCATGACTGGGTCTGTGGCTCTACTGTAGCCAGAGTTTGTGTCAATGTCAGTGGCTTCTATTCCTACTGAAGGCTGTGCTAATGCCCAGGGTACAGGCTGACACCTGGGCCCATGTTGGTGCCTGAGGGTCACTCTGCCATTAGGGCCATACAGATTGGGGTGGACTGCACTGCCACATGGGGCCATGGAGCTGTCCTGGCCCAGGCTGCAACCAAGGACCATGTTGGGGTCCATGGTCCTACCACAGCCAGAGACTGTGTTGATGTTGATGACTCCCATTTATCATCGAAGGTAATGCAGAAATCCAGGATTTGGACTGAAACCTGAAGCCATATCGGTGTCCAAACATCATGTGGCCTCTGAGGTCATGCAGACCTGAGAACTCTATGAAGCACCCCAGGGCCGCAGTGACACCCAGGATTGAACTGCAGCCTGGGGCCATATCTAAGTCCATGGCCCTAATGCAGCCATGGTCTATGTTGATATCCATGACTCCTGGTACCATCAAAGGCTGGGAGGATGCCCAAGATCTGAGCTGCCACCTGGGATCATGCTATTGTCTGAGGGCTACCTTGTAGCCAAGACAAAGATGATCTAAGTAGCCTGTGCAACCACCTGTGGTCATGATGACACATAGGCCTGTGATGCTCCTGAGGACCATGTCTTTGTCCATGGTTCTACTGCAACCAGCCTGGCTTTGTGGTGATGTCAATGGCCACATTGCCACCAAAGGCCACAAGAACCCCTGGCCTCTAGGCCACCATATGTGGTGTGGCCATGATGGAGTCTGAGGGACATTTTGTTGCCAGGATCATGCCAACTCAGTGGCCTGAGCTGCTACCTGTGGCCATAGTGTCCTCCAAGCCTGAACTGTTGCTTAGGGCCATTTCTGGGTTCATGGCCCCACCACAGCCAGGGTCTATATCGATGTTAGAGGCTCTGGTTACCATTGAAGGTAGTGCAGATGCCTGGGGTTTGGGCTAACACCTGAGACCATCTTGTTGCCCGGGGTTCATGCTGCTGCTGGGACCATGCAGATTGGCATGGCCTGCACTGATTGCTGGCCCTAGCTATGGCTGGTGGCCATTTCTTGGTCTATGGCCCTGCCCAGCCAGAGTTTGTGTTCAGGTCTATGGCTCTTTTTGTCATCAAGGGCCATGTAACTTCCAGGGTATGAACCACCTCATGGGCCCAGGATGGAGCCCAGGGACCATGCTGCTGCTCGCCCATCCAGATTTGAGAGGCCCGCACTGCCACGAAGGCCATGAGCTGCTCCCAATGATCACATTTGAGTCCGGGGTCTTGCAGCAACTGGGGTCTGTGTGGAGGTCCCTTGCCTGTGTTACCTACCACAAGGGCCCCCACAAACCATGTGTTGAACCATGTGTTGTAGTATGAGGACGCTGTTGAGCTGGCCCACCCCTTACTCCTTACTGTCCAAAGTCAAACCCCCACCCACACACACACACGTCACAGGAAAGCTGACCCTGAACCTCCCCAGATAACTGAACCTGATGACTCCACCATGAGAAACCTGGTCTCACCCCTAATAGGAGAGTTGGCCCCATACACACATGGGAAAGCTCTCCCCACCCCTCACTATGGATGCAGAAGAGCTGTCTCTGCCCATCACCTGAGAGGAGTGGTCTCAGCAGCCTGGACTGACCAACTCAGCTGCCACCTAGACACACATCCAGGGCACACCCTAACATCTACCCAATCTGTGATCTGCTAGAGTGTTTGAAGGGACAATAGCTGCAGGACCTCCATGACTGAGGCAACAACAGAACATTGGAGAGAAAGTTTGGTGGGGTTCAGTTTTGATGGTGTAGCAAAGCCAGAGGCCTTGAACCTGACCAATAACTCAATACACAATGAACATCTGCAAGGAAAGCTGTTTTGACAAAAGAGTATACTGCACAATACACAGCAGTTCCCAATGCCACTCAGATGAATGAAGAGGCGATGGAGAGGTAGGAAAGATGGAAGAGCAAAGTGTTAAGTGTTTCTCTCTCTTTTTTTTAATTGTTTGTTTTTTTTTGTTTTTATCTTCTTTTTTTTTCTTTCTTTCTTTTTTTTTTTTTTTTTTTGGTTATTCAAGACAGGGTTTCTCTGTGTACCTTTGTGCCTTTCCTGGACCTCACACTGGCCTCGAACTCACAGAGATCTGCCTGGCTCTGCCTCCCAAGTGCTAGGATCAAAGGTGTGTGCCACCACCACTCAGCTTTTATCTTCTGTTTATTCGTTTTTAGTTTTGTAGTAGAATATAATTTAAGGAACGTTACTTTTGTTTATATTGCATTTGTTTAACTCTGTGAAGCTGTGTTACTGTGCCTATGTAAAACACCTGATGTCTAATAAAGAACTGGCCAATTGCTAGGCAAGAGAAAGGATAGGTGGGGCTGGAAGGCAGAGAGTATATATAGAAAGAGATGGAGGAGTGAGGAGATCTAGCAGCCAGAGAAGGACTCCAGGGGCCAGCCACCCAACTACACAGCAATCCACAGAGTAAGAAACAAGAAAGGTACTTAAGAATAGAAAGGGGAAAGCCCAGAGGCAAAAGGTAGACAGGAAAATTTAAGGAAAGCTGGCTAGAAACAAGCCAAGCTAAGGCCGGGCATTCACAATTAAGAATAAGCCTCTGTGTGTGATTTATTTGGGAGCTGGGTAGTGGGACCCACAAAATAGCCAAAAAGCCCCAACAACAAGTTTTCTTTGTGGGGGACACTACAAGAATGAGGGGTGAGCTGGGCAGCAGTGGCACACACCTTTAATCCCAGCACTCAGGAGGCAGAGCCAGGTGGAAATCTGTGAGTTCAAGGCCAGCCTGGTCTACATAGCAAGATCCAGGACAGGCACCAAAACTACACAGAGAAACCCTGTCTCAAAAAAGAAAAGAGAAAAAAAAGATAACATGAAATAAAATATATTAAGCAACATTTTCCACACTTTGGATATAGGTATCTGATAACAGAGAAAAGCAAGCTAAGTAAGAATCTCTTTGTACCATCTTCCAAGGGATGGCACAATGACTATGCAGCAGAAAGTACTTCCAGACTCAAATGGCAATGGATAACATGATTCTAAACTGAATGCAGCACTTTAGGCTGCTCAACCATCTAGACCCATTGTGATTCTAAACCTTACTAGGGAATAATACAAAAGATTTAAAGTAACCAAGCCAATTTGAAAAGGAATAACATTACTAGAGTTCTCATACCACCTGTGTCCAGGACTTATTGCAAAATGACAGCATCAAGAGAGTATTATTCTATTGTAAAGAGCAATGGGCACAGCAAAGATGCAACTGAGTATAGGAAAAGACCATTGAGCATTCATCAGTAGTGCCATGGTAATGCAATGGTTAACATACTCTGTTCAACAGATGGTATTTAGATATTTAGAACAACAACTACAAAGATACTTATTTACCTCCACATTAAAAAAATAATATGCCATAACTCAAAATTGGAAAGTCAAATTTATAAAGCCTATAAGAGAAATGTAGACAAAGAAAACAATCATTGAAAATTTAACTCATTAAGTTATTATGTAGAATATAAAACATCTATTTGATAAGTTGGCTTTAATCCAAACTGTAACTTCTTCTCTTCAAAAGATTCATTTGAGAGTCTTAAAAATCAAGCTACTAACTGGAAAAAAATTTGATGCATACACATCTACACATGAATGTGAACACACACACAATTCACACAAAGGCTTTTTATAAAAAATGTATACCTTAAAAAAAAAAAAAACTTGAAACATGAATAACAAGGCATGGCACACAACTAAAAGTTGGTGGTTGGAAATTCTTCAACAAAGAAGACATATGCATGTGTTAAGTGGGTAATTTCTTTAGTTATTAGGTAAATGCAAATCATATCACTATTAGATACTATTAGACAGCACTACAGTATTTCTGGAACAACTAAAATCAAAGAACAACAACTCAAAGCACTTGAAAAAAATGCTGTGCAAGTCTAACTCCCATGTATTGTGGGTGGGAATTTTACATGGTGCATCTACTGTGAAAATGGTTAGATGTCTCACAAGTTAACATTTAGAAGAGTGATGCATCATACCCATTCTGGGTGTTTACCCAAGATAAATAAAAACTGTATGTCCATACCAAGACTTGTACATAAATACTTAATGTGGGATTCATAATAGTGAAAATTGGAATAAACCATATATCCATTAACCAGTGAATGGGTAAACAATGAATGCCATATGCTTACAGCAGGATGAATACTGTACAATAACACCAAGGAAAAACACTAATATAGGCAATAATATGATTGTTTTTGCTAAGTCAAAGAAACTATAATAAAATCTACATGTTATAGGATACTATTTACAAAGCATTCTAGTATTCATGCTCAAACCATAATAGCCTAAGAATAGTCTATTGGCATGCTGGTGCTTTGAGGTAAGGTTGGCAAGTCCTCAAAAGCAAAGTCTCTGGCTTCCTTCTATATTCCTGTCTTTTTCCCCCACCTCCTCAAGGCAGGTTTGAGAAATCAGAATATCTCTCCTGGAGCAAGTCATAAAGGCCAGAAAGATGGCTTTCTGCCTTCTCTACCTTGAAGACCTTAGTTCCAAGGGCTAGAGAAATGGTTCTGTGTCTTAGAGGATTTACTACTCTTGCAGAGGACTCAGATCAGTTCCTAGCACCCACATAGCAGCTCATAACCATCTGTAACTCCAGTTCTAGGGGATCCACCATCTTCTGGCCTTTGTGGGTCCTGCATATCCATACACATAAAATGAAATAAAAGTATATAAATCTTGGGGGGAAAAGACCTTCATTATACAAGGACCATATGTGGCTATAACAGTAATGGAACCACCCTAAGAGTAGGAATTCAAATAGACTTTCAAGATGGACCCCTTCACTCTGCTACCATTTGATCACATAGACTGTGTTACATTTCTACATAACTGGCCATTCTCCATGAAATCTAAGCATAAATCAGACAGTTCCCCCCAAAAGTTTGGCTCTTCATCTCTGAATATTCCTGTGTTTTGTACAGTAGCTTCTATAACCAGGAACAGATATAGAGGACTGGCTTCTATGTACAGCAACAAAAATCTGAATTTCCAGTAGATTGAAACAATTTATACCTTGATATTTATGATTATTATGTAAATACATAGATTTATAAACATCAAACAAAAATTTCCATTATAATCTTACAAATTTTATTCGATGTACATTCCACTCAAGATTTTATGTGTGTAAGTGGGTTTTCTACATGTATGTCTGTGCATCACATGTGTGCAGGGTCAATGGAAATCAGAGGAGGGTGTTGGTTTCTCCAGAAACTAGAGTTATGAATGGTTGTGAGCCACCATGTGGATACTGAGAGCTGAACATGGGACCTATGGAAGAGGAGGCAGTGATCTTACCCACTGAGCCATCTCCTCAGCTCCCACATTACATTCAATATATAAAAAAAAAATCCAGTAGAATTTTATGCAAGCTGGGTAAACAGCAGAATTTCTTGGCTAAGAAATTTATTTTATTGGAGCAACCTATGATTAAAGGATTCCCAACATTAAGGTGCAATTCCCCTGTCTCTGCCTTCAGCTCAGGACACACATTCCTAGACATGCAACAAGTGTTAAGTTCTGAAGAATTGGTCTCTCCCTGCCATCATTTGAAAGGCTAAGAACATATTCAGGTCTTCTGTGGGATGTTCTGTATGCTGTGAATATGCTGCTTTGAATGGTTGATAAATAAAATGCTGATTGTCCAGTAGCCAGGCAGGAAGTATAGGCGAGATAAGCAGAGAAGGAGAATTCTGGGAGAGGAAGGCTGAGTCAGTAGATGCCAGCCCACTGTCCAGGGAGCAGCATGTAAAGGCACACAGGTAAAGCCACAGAACACATGGCAACATATAGATTAACAGAAATGGGTTGAGTTTAAATCTAAAAGCTAGTCAGTGGTAGGACTGAGCTAATGACTGAGCAATTTTAATTAATATAAGCTTCTGAATGATTATTTTATAAGCAACTGTGGGGTCCATGGACAGGACCGGAGAAAACTTTAGCAACACAGGTCAGTGAAGGATAGTTTGAGGCATCCAAGGTTTTAGTCATAGCTGTTTAGAGGAATTGTTGCTAACACCAGTTGATAAACACAAAGTAGTCAGGGGTCCACTGAAAGTTGAATCTGTGCTATAGGGATAAAAGCCTTTCTTTCTCAAATATAATGGTAAGATACCACAAAGGTACAAGTGACTCTTAATTTTAAGGCCATTTTTATAAAAAATATATAATGTGTTACAAGTATATTCTCTCCCATAACCCAATACCCTCTTTCTCCCCTCTCTGTTTTCATTCAATTAGTCTCCCTTGTTCCCTTGACAGTTTTGTCTGAATCTTTCTAGCATATAACCTACTATGAACCCCCAATAAGCATAATTCTGGACACTGAAACCCTCTTTAGTGGTAACTCTCATGGCAAGTAAGATTGGGAGTAGAAAATTGAATGCCAACACCAAACGGATTGACCTCATTGTTAAATTTTTAAAATTAATCCTACAATGTGTGCCAGATAAATTCCATATATATTGATATGTATGTAATGTTCACATTCAGACAAATCTGAATTATACACAGCATGCGTCTTGATGGAAGGGTTAATTTAGCCCATAGAGCACTTACATGCAGATTCTGATTACCCATTGCCCAGAGTAGCAGTCAGAAATTAAAGGGAGTCATTCAAATCATGGCTTGCATATTTTGCACATCTATAAAGGTGTAAAGGGTATTTTCTAAATGTAGCTTTCTTGAGTTTGCAATTGTAATTCTAGATTTTTCATCTTGAAATTCTTTCAAAATTATCAGTTTTCTACAATTGAAACTCTTGACTCTGTTCTCTCTTACAACTTTGACTCCTGCCTTTTTTCATTTGGGGATTGTCTCTTGGTGTGGTGATATTTTATCTGTGTTCCCCAATAAAATTTACCTGAGGATCAGAGAAAAAAGCCAGTCACTATATATAGTAAACTTAGAAGTCAGGCAATGGTTACACACGCCTTTAATCTTATCACTTGGAAGGTAGGGATCTGTCTGGATCTCTGTTAGTTCAAGGCCACACTGGGGAACACCCCTTAAATTCCAACACTAGTTAACCAAGGAGGTCTGGAGGTCTATACAGACAGACAGGAAGTGACAAAGCTGGGCAGGAAGGGGAAGTGATGTAGCTGGACACAGAGAGCAAATCAAATGGCAAAACAGCAAAGCATTTAGGTGTGGGTAGACAGAAAGTGGCTCGTTTTCACCCCTTTATCTGGTTCCGTGATTTTATTTAATAAGACCATTTAGAAATTCATCTAT